>NC_080417.1:59613943-60291443 GCF_029873635.1 Malania oleifera | reverse complement strand
TCTTAGATACTTGAAAAGTACACTAGGCAAGGGTTGACTTTTCCAGAAGACCACACAGCAGAACATAGAGGCATACACTGATGTCGATTGGGCAAGTTCAGTTATTGACAGGAGATCCACGTTAGGATATTGTACTAATGTTTGGGGAAATATGGTCACATGGCGAAGCAAGAAACAGAATGTAATTGCAAGGAGCAGTGCCGAGGCAGAATATAGGGCTATGGCTAACGGAGTTTGTGAGATGCTATGGCTGAAGAGAATTCTTGAAGAGTTGCAGATGCCGATGAACATGCCAATGAAGTTGTATTGTGACAACAAAGCTGCCATAAGTATTGCTCAAAATCCAGTACAACGTGATCGCACGAAGCATGTAGAGATTGACAGACACTTCATAAAAGAGAAGATTGATAGTGGAGCTGTTTGCATGCCTTTTGTTCCTACTACTCAACGATAGCCGATATCTTCACCAAAGGACTTTTCAGACCTAGTTTTGAGCTCTTTGTAAGCAAGTTGGGCATGATAGATATCTACACTCCAACTTGAGAGGAGGGGGGGGGGGGGTGTCGGATTTCTAGGGAAAAAATTATGAAATTCTACTTTTTAAAATCTGAAATTACTATTTTAGTTTCTAGTAGTTTCAGTTTCTTGTTTTCTAGCCTAGAGATTTGCTGATTTTGTGGCCTTCCAAATTTTGGTGGCCTTCCGCTACTATTTATCTTGTAATCATGTCTTTTGAAATTCAATAAGAATGGTTATTCTTCTTCTAAAAAATCCTTCAATAACCTCTTGGGGAACCCTTCATGTTGCCTTTCTTCTTTCAATCCTCTTATAGATCTTAAGTTTGGGTTTGCAACTTTTGATGTTCGTAGTGAGTTAATTAAGTCTGGCAAAAGTATCCTACGTTCCTACCTATGCTTGTGGCTGACTTTACTGAAAAAAATAATCTTTCTTACCAAAGAGATCTAGATTCTATAAGAGGGCCTTTAATCTTTGGACCATTGGGAGGAAAGAGGAATGGTAGGGACCCATAGGACCTTTTAAATAGATTGGGGGTGCTCCGTTGTCAATCCATCAGGCTAGGCTGTCAAGGTGGCTGTTTCCCCTAGAACGTATGAAATTAAAAAAAAAGAAAAAAAAGAAAAAGTGGGTGTAGAAAGAATTGCGAAAATTGTCCTCAAATATAAACTGTGGAGAGGAGAAGGGCAAGAGGGATAGGGGCATTAAGGTGGTAGAAAGAAGATTTTGAGTTGGAATGTTAGGGGTTTTGGCTGCCTTGGTAAATGCCATCAAATTAAGGATACTATAGTTAAGGCTGCCCCAAACATTGTTATGATTCAAGAGTCTAATTTGGATATGGTGAATGGTTTTCTTGTTAGGAGCATTTTGGGATTCTAGATTCAAAGGCTAGTTGTGGTTAGCCTCTACTAGTGCCTTATGGGGTATTGTGATATTTGGGATGTCAAATTTGCTGGCAAATTGGATGTTCTCATTGGGTCTTTTCCCGTGTCTATTCATTTAGATGTCATGGGTAAGGGCCAGTGGTGGTTTTCCTCGGTTTATGATCTAAATGATCCTAGTTGAGAGATCTTTTGTGGGATTAACTGCAGTTCATATGATCCCCTCATTGGTGTTTGGTGGGCAATTTCGATGTCACTAGATCCATGGTGAAAAATTGGGTGGCTCCAAAATTACCTCATGTTTGAGGGGTTTGTTTATTAGGAGTTGTGATTGAGGGATATTTCTCTTTTTAAAGCTCATTTCGCTTGGTTCGATGATGGCATTAGATTAGAAACTACAAGGATAAATAGGTTCTTGTTTACCACTGAATGGGAAAATGCGTTTCCTACCCTTACTTAAGAGGTACTTCCTAGGGCCAAGAGTTGTTTTTGACCATTGTCCCTTGATTCTTGAATTAATCCTATTAAATGGGCCCCTACTCTGTTTAGATTTGAAAACATGTGGCTTTCTCATCTTGATTTTAGTAGTTTAATTAGGAGTTGGTGGGGGAAGTACACTCAGGAGGGTGGGAAGGTTTTTGCTTAATGAAAAAATTAAAGTATTTGAAAGAGAAGTTGAAAACATGGAATATTGAGGCTTTCGATGATGTTAGATCCAGAGAAAAGGGTATTCTTGGGGAATTGGGGATGATTGATAGACTAACTGAGGGAATAATTTATGAGGATATTGTTGGAAGACGTATCTAGTTGTCTAATGAGTTTGAACAAGTTATTTTAAGGGAAATGATGAGTTGGAGGCAAAAATTTAGGATAAATAAGGTCAAGAGCAGGGACAGTAATTCTAGGCTTTTCCATAAGGTGGCGAATTATAGGAGGAGAAAGAATTTTGTTAAAAATCTTGAGGATGATAGAGATTCAGTTATTAGAGATCCTAACCATATTGCAGGTTTGATTACTGAGTTTTACAAGAATCTCTTTTCAGAGGATGAGGGGAGAGTTATGGTCGAGGGGCTGGACTGGTGCCCTCTATCAACTGACAAAGTAACTTGGCTAGAGGGACCTTTTAAGGTAGAGGAGATTAAAAGCTCGGTTTTTGAGGTGGATAGAGAGAAGGCCCCTGGGCCAGAGGGCTTTATTATGGATTTCTTTAAGGATTGTTGTTTTTGAATGAGATTCAATAAATGAGTATTTAGAAAAGTTCATAGAATTAGGGGAACTTTTTTGTTGGACGAAATGCCTCTCAGGTACACCAATTATTAGGTATGAGAGGGTGTCGGATCCACAAGGTGCTACGGTGTTGAAGTTACCCATGCCAGATTCCTAGGAAATGCTTAAACGACCTTCAACAAAAGGGTACTTGCTCTTGAAACCAACACAGATGGGTAGGTTGAGAATACCTAGGGGTGTCAGACAATTGTCTCTAAGGAACTCGCAAAGTAGCCCTATAACTTCGAGAGGGAGACTTTCTCAATGTTTTTCTCAAATTCTTTGATAATGGAATGATAGGAAGGAGTATGAATTCTACTTCTATTAATTGGTGCCCAAAAAATATTATGCAATAAAGTCAAGGACTTTGGACGAATTAGCTTAGTCACGAGTGTTTATAAGATTTTGACAATTTGACTAAGGTGTTAACTAAGAGATTGGCTACAGTTCTATTGTATCTTTTAGCCATAGTGCTTTTATTGGTGATAGATAGATCCTACATATTGCCTTGATAGAAAATGAGGTGGTTGAAGAAGCTGTTTGAAGGAAAAAGAGAGGCCTAGTGCTGAAATAGGATTTTGAGGAAGCTTATGATAGGGTGAACTAGAGTTTCTTAGACTAGGTTATGGCTAGGAAACGTTTTAGTCAGAGGTGGAGGAAATGGATTAGAGGGTGGTAGGGTGCTTATATTCAATGGAGAAATGGATTAGAGGGTGCTTATCTTTTGTGGTCTTCTTTGTCTTGGTAAATGGTGAGGCTAAGTCTTGGCTTAATACGTCTAGGGTCTAAGATAGGGGGATCCTCTCTCCCCATTTCTCTTTACTATTGTGGTTGATGTATTGAGTAGGATAATTAAGAGAGGAGTTGATAGAGGGGATCAACATAGGTATGAGGATTGTATCATTTCACATCTTTAGTTTGCAAATGATACTATTCTCTTTCTCATAGGTAACATGGGTTGCTTCTCTAATTTGCTAACTATCCTACAGGTGTTTAAGAAAGCTTTCGGGTTGAAGATTAACTTTTATAAGAGTGGTTTGGTGGACCTTGGCATTAATGTGCATCCTCTTGTTAGGCTAATGGGTTGTGCTATTTTGAGTTGGTCAATTACTTACTATGGTGTTCCCTTAGGTGGTAACCCTAATGCTGACCCTTTTTGGGATCTCGTTTTTGAGAGAGTGGCTAGGAGACTAGATGGGAAGAAAGGAGCGTTTTCACTTTAGAGGCTTGTATTACTCTCATCCATGCTTCTATCCTCCATTCTTTTGTATTATCTCTCTCTCTTTTTAAAATTCCTGTGAGATTAGTGCGGAGGCTTGAGAAATTAGTGAGGGATTTTTTGTGGTTCAATGGGGGAGAGAGTTATAGAGATCACCTCGTAGTTTGGGAGGCTGTGTGTAGGTCTAAAAGGGAGAGAGGTTTGGGTCTTGGGAATTTGGCACCCAAAATCATTTCTTTGGAGGGGATGTGGTTATGGGGATTTCCTTTAGAGCCTAATTCTGAGGTAATTTGCAATAAATTTGGTCTGCTACAAAATGTTTGGGATGCTAGAGTTGAGGTTAATATTACTCATGCGAGGCCTTGGAAGTTTATGTATTAGATTTTTGATTATTTCTTTCCAGAAGTCCAGTATATGGTGGTAATGCGGAGCAAACTCGTTTTTGGGAGGACCTTTGGATTGGTTAGATGCCTTTGGCTATTGCTTTTCCTTGTCTTTATTGAGTCTCTATTCTTCATGATACCCCTATTTAGGAGAAATCTTAATGATAGAGAGGTTAATGAGTTGGCTCTTTTAAACAGTTTGCTTGATTCTTTTCATGCTCATTTGGGGAGTGGTAAAAGGGTTTAGAGCTTAAAGCCCTCTAGGGAATTCTCTTGTAAATCTTTTTCCTCCTGCTTGACTTGTGACCCTAATATGGATCCTTTTGGTTTGTATTCTTTGATTTGGAAATCTAAAGCTCCCTAAAAAATAAAAGCTTTTATTTGAACTGTAGTTCTTGAAAGAATTAATACTAATGATTTGCTTCAAAAGAGATGGCCTAAGAACGCCCCATCACCGGATGTTTGTGTCCTTTCTTTGAGGAGTGGGGAGACTTGCTTACATTTGTTTTTTCATTGCCTTTCTACTTGGGTTGTTTGGAATAAACTTTTTGGTATATTTGGTGAAGACTGGGCTTGTCCCTCCACTTTGAAGGCTTTTTGTACCATCACATTTTGGGGTTTTGGCAAAGGGAAGGATAGGAAAGCCATGTGGTGATGGCTATTATTTGGTGTTTCTGGTTGAAGAGGAATGCTAGAATTTTCGAAGGCATGGCTGTTGCTAATAAATTGCTTTGGAGTGGAGTGGTCTCTCTTGCATCGCTTTGGGTGTTGGCTAATGGCTTTTTTTTTGGTCATGTTTCTTTGGAAGAGACCTGCAGCGGGACTGGTTGGCTCTGCTCCATTGATTGGCTTTCAGTTTATGATGAATTTTCGTTGTAGTTTATTGTTATTGATGTAAAGGGAGGATTTCTTATTTTCCTTTTTTTTTCTCTTCATTTTTTATTTTCTCTTTATTTTTCTGATGTACATTCCTCTCTCTTTCAATTACATTCTTCTTTTATAAAAAAAAAAAGGGGAAAAAACAGGAGGAACTTTGGAAACAAAATTCGAGGGGCTTGCATAAGAAAAAATGGCACTACCTTTAGAATGCCACCCATCCCAACAAACTTATACTTACTTTTCATAACCTTGTGCGAAGGGGAGTTAACCTCTAATGGGACCTTTATAACCGTTTCCTGAATAAATAGATGCTTTTGGACATCAAATTACCAAGCCTTAAACCCCATTTTGACTTTGGTCTCCTAACTACATCTGAACTGACAAGATATGATCCCTCTTATTATCACCTATACTGGACCATAAGAAACCTCTAATAAGCCTCTCTAAGCCCCAGCTACACTCACAAGGGCTCTAAAAAGGTTAAAATAGGAATACTGGAAAGGGATGCACTACTTAGAGTAATATAGCCTCTTAAGGACTAGCGTGTGCTCTTCCACCCCTCTGCCCTTCTGCCTGCTTTCTTAACCAAATTCCAAAAAGCAACAGAGTTATGATTACCTTGTAATGGAAGATCCAAATAAGACAAAGGCTAAGCCAAAGAAATTCATGAATCCCTTTAAATCATCATGTTCCTTGCTAATACCTGCCATCCCACTCTTAGACATGTTGATCTTCAATCCTGAAGTCTTCTGAAAAACCTCTCCACAAAGTAAGAACCTTTTGGGAAATTTTCAGCACTATCCTTGAGAAAAAAATATAGAATCATTGACAAACTAATAGAAGGCGGGGCACTTTGCCTTCCTTCTTGCCTATTATTAAACTTCTAATTGCCCCCAATCCATAGGCACGGGTAACCAATCTACATAAGACATCAGCTAAGAATTGAGAAAGGGGGATACCCTTGCCTATACCCCCAAGAAGCCCTCAACTACTCCCTAGCTGTCCGTTCACAATGAAATACGATAGTCATAGGTGACAAGTACCTTTAATCCATTTCCTTCATACTAACCCAAAACTGTTCTTAATCTTTTTTTTTGATAGAAAAAGGAATTCATTAGATAAAGAATGAAAAATCAGGAGAGACGACATCTCCTTATCGAAATTGGAGATTCCCAAGTAAAACAAAACAAAGAAAAGGAAAACACAAAAAAATACAGCAAACTCAAAGCAGCACGCCCTTAGAAGGGACTTCCAATCCTGCTGAACATCTGTCAAATACATCCCCTTAAAATTTCCTTACAAAGAAGCCATAAAAAGCATGTTCTCCTACACCAACCAATATCGAATCTTCTTCCCTGAAAATATATGTAGATTACGTTTCTTCCACAAGCCCCATAGCACTGCAAATAAAGCACAATTCCATAAAGCAATACCTTCCTTCTTCCAAACCCCACAAAAGATATTGCCAAGAAATCCTCCATTGTTCTCGGACAAGCTCAGATTTCTCGAAAACAATTAGACAACTTATTCCAAACCTTCCATGCAAAACCGCAATGCAAGAAAAGATGAGAAACAGATTCTAAACAATCAAAACAATGCATACATATATCAGGGGATAGAGCCTTTAGTGGTCTCCTTATTTGCAGCAAGTCATTAGTATTTATTCTATTAAGCACAACCAACCAAAGAAATGCTTTGATTTTATGGGTGATTTTAACCTTCTAGATTACTTTGTAAAGTGGAAAGGAATGATAAGCACCAACCTAGAATCAAAGAAAGAATTTCACGAAAAACACCCTAGGAATCCAATAACCAAGATCGATTATCATCCTCGAAAGACATCCTATAGTTGTTCAACATAACCAACAAAGAAGATAATTTAATAGTTTCCCAATCATTCTAAAACGAAAATCCCAAGAAGGTAGAGGACGGCCTGAATCTACAATAAAAGAAGAAATGGGATCATTTTGCTTTGAGCTCAAACGAAATAAGCGAGGAAAAGAGGTGGTCAAAACAACATTCCACAAGCATATATCTTTCCAAAAATGAATGTTTCAACCCTTACCCATCACAAATTGGTGTGGGGAATAAAAAGAGGTTAAATATGGGAAATAGCTTTCCACGGGCTTTTCGAAGAACATCTAGAGCCTAAATTAGTATCCCACCCATCCCTATCAAGTCCAAATTTACTTTTGATAACTTTATGCGACAAATAGGAAACCTCTAATGGGACCACCAAAGCCAGTTAGCCAAAAGAGCCGTGTTTTTGGACACCAAATTTCCAAGACCCAAACCACCTTCTCTCTTAGTCCTACACACTCTTTCCTATTCAATAAGTGATCCTTAAAACCCCTTATCCTTGACTAAAAAAAAATCTCTCATAATTCTCTCAATCTCATCTAACTGCTAGGACACTCTCTCCACCATCGGATCCTAATAGCTACTCTAGGATTGTCCCCTAAAGTAACGCCTAAATAGGACATTGGCCACCACAACTTTGCACACCCAACTTCCAAGGCTAATTTCCCAACACTCTCTATAGGAACCATTGATGGTTATCTTAGTCATTAGCATTGTTAGTGTGTGAGTGTTATGTTAACAAGTAAGAGTTAGTAATAGGGGCATTAGGGTCATTGGTTTGTACTTTGACATATATTAGAAATAAAGGGAGGGACTTATCATTGTGAGTAGGTCTTCCATTTCACCTAATTATTCAATAGACACGTCAATAGCCACAATTCCACTCTTACCCATATTAATCTTCAACCTCGACACCCTTACAAAAATTTGAAGGAGGCCCACTATATTGAGAACAAAAGACTTATGGTCCTTTAGGAAAAAAATAGTATCATCTGCGAGCTGAAGATGAGAAACCATAATCTCCTCCTCACCCACTTTAAGATCGTGCTATCAACCAATCTAAAAAAATCTGCCATTAACTCAAACAAAACGGAGAAAGAGGATCCCCTTGTCTAATCCCTATTGTAGCCCTAAACCAAGATTTAGACTCACCATTTACTATCACCGCAAAATTCACATTAGACATGCACCCTCTCATCCATTTATGCCATCTTTCTCCAAACTCCTTCCTAACTAAAATTTTATCCAAAAAATTCCAACTCACTCTATAAGCTTTTTCAAAGTCCAACGTAAAAACAAACACCTCCTTCTTCCTTCTCCTAATATCCTCAATAGTTTCATTAGCAATTAAAGTTGCATCCACAATTTGTCTCCCCCCCACAATTGCACTCTAGCCCTAGAAATAGTACTATCAAGCATCACACATTACCTATTAGATAACACTTTAGTGATTATTTTATAAACACTAGAAACTAAGCTAATCGGTCTATAATCAAAAATCTCGATGGACCTATTTTTCTTAGGCACCAAAGTGATAAATGTAGAATTAATACTCTTGCTAAGAACCCCATTCCCATAAAATTCATTAAAAACCTTCATAAGGTCATTCTTCACCACTGCCAACAATTTTGATAAAAAGCTAAATTAAAACCATTCAGCCCAGGAGCTTTATCCCTTTCCAACCTAAAAATTGTGGCCCTAACTTCCTCTTCCTCAAAAGGTCTCTCTAACTAGACTATCTTATCATCAGGCAAAGGATCCCATTCAAATCCTTCCACCATCGGTCTACTCTCATCCTCCTCAAAATACAGACTATAATAAAAATATGTGATCTCCGAAGCACTTCTATTAGAGTCTGTGATTATATACCCCTTATCCACCTCCATCTCCGTAATCAAATTCTTTCTCATTTTTCCAGTGGCCATCCTATGAAAAAATTTAAAATTGCAATCTCCATCTCTAACCCACTTTAACTTCGTCTTTTGCCTCCTACTTCTCATTTCCTTAAAGATCAGCTCTTCCAATTCATTTTCCATAGTAGTCCTTTTAGCCTCTTCTTCCCTCAAAAGGGTCACTCCTTCCGTTCTATCTAACTTTTCCAAATCTTCTATAATAGTAGAATTTTTAACCCTAATATCTTTGAACACCTCCCTATCCCATACTCCCAGTTTATCTTCCAACCTCTTCTTCATAAATCTAAACCCCTTCCAACCCTTTTCCACATCCTCACTCCACGAATCCCTAACCAAGGATTGAAAAGAGCCACGGTCTAACCACATATTATCGAACCTATGTGGAGTGGGGCCCCAAGGAACTTTCCTAGATTCTAATAGTATATGAAAATGATTGGACGTGGATCTAGATAATGCTACTCCAGAAAGATTAGGAAACTCCTCCTCCCAATAATAAGAAAACAAGAACCTATCAATTCTACTAGCCACATCCCTAGCCCCACCCACTGACCACGTAAAATTTTTGTTACCCAAGGGAAGATCCCTTAACCCACACTCTCTTGTAACCAAATCAAACTTTTGCATAGATGCATTAACCCTACTTCCTCTCTTCTTTTTCTTGAGGGAACCTAATTGCATTAAAATCCTCACCCACAATCCACCTTGGCGAGCAAAACCAGAAACAAAAACAAGATAAAGCTCCTCCCAAAAAGAATCCTTAAGGGCAGGCCTAGAAGGACCATACACAGAGGAAATCCAACATTGACCCCTATCTCTAATTTTGAGAAGGACCGAAAGAGAGAAAAAACCCACTAGAATGCAGTGTGCGTCCCTTTAGAGGATACAAAAACCCACTCCTTACACTGTCCTTCCCAAATCCCTCTAACAACCTCCTTGTCTACTAACTCAAGCTTATCTCTTGAATTAACACAATATCGGGAGAGTTCCTATGTAAAACCTCCCTAATCAAACACCTTTTCCTGGCATCACCTAAACCCCTAACATTCCAACTAATAATCTTCATAATCTAACATGCTTACCCCCTTTCCTTGTTCCCTTCCTTCTCTCATAATTAATGCAAGAAACCAGATTTTTAAAATTCATTTTCCACCCTTTTTTTGGTTCTCTTCTCATAAGCTTTTGGACTCAACCCAAACTTGACCTCAAAACCTATAAGATTCACTAGCTTTAACCCCATATCATATAAGAAGTCATTTGGGTCTCTATAGTCCCTCTCACATAGCCCATTGGCCAACACCAAAGTCACCCCCCCCATTAGTCCCCTCATTGTGGCATAAAGACTCAGCATAAAAAAAGGGCTGAATAGGAATAGGAAGAATACCTTTTCCAGGTTCCATAGAAATTAGATCTTCTACCGGATCCACTATCTCCTCATCCTATCTCTCTCTTGTTACTTGGAGGATTGACGCCGACAACCACTTTTCAAGAATAGGCTCAGGTGCAAGGTGCAAAAGTCCCTCATCAAACAAAGCTTTATTCTTATCACACCTTGCTTAAGAGAACCTTCTAATCCTTGCCCGATATTAGAGGACAATAAAGGCCTCTCTTCCTATGTATGTTGTTGTGTAAGCGATTGTTTCTTACTTAGTAATATCTCTTCCGTTCTTTTGTTAAAGCACAAAGCCCCATCAAGTTCTTCCTAACCATCTTCTCCTCCCATATCTATCTCATTTCTCTACTGATCAACTGATAAGCTATAATCAGAATCACAAAAACTGTTGAGATCATCATTTGCTTCTAAACACCTCTCATCATCATCATCATCATCATCTATTTGAGTACCTTCACATACCATAGAAAATGACTCCTAACTGCAACTTGGATCAGTTTCGAAAAAGGTACTGACCTGTTTATGCTGAATTGGTTTTTGTATATGATCCTCCAAGTTATCCCCCTACAAAAGTATATCATTTGAAAACCCTACCTCCCCTTAACATGAATCACCTTCCCCCCCCCCCCCCCCCAAAAAAAAAAAATTCCATCATCGTGTCAATATGTCGCTCAATCTTCTCCATAGAGATGGCATTCTTCTGAGCATGCTCCCTGAACCCTTCTACCTCCAGGCTTGCTCCTTCAATTTTTGTCTCAATTTTTCCCTCACTACATTCCTCACTTTTCTCTTAGTGTTCTCTTAGGACTAGATATGAGCATTTATTATCTTGTCCTCTAGTAAAGGCCCACCACCTTTTTGGATAAGGGTGGGCCCATTTAGTGACTGTAAGAGGCCCACTGGTTGTAGGCTCAAATTTCCCTATGCCAAACCCAATATTAAATTTGGTAGCAATATTAAAATTAGGCTACATAGGGAAGTTAAAAAACCTTTCTTGAATCACAAGCTTCCCTATCGTTCTTTTTCGAATCAATTTTTCCCCTCGTCAACACGTTGCCGACGACTTTTGCGAATGTGTGCTTCTCCGATTGGCTTAAGCCCTAGCTTTGCTCCATCGTTTGCCCTTCATGTCTTATCATGTTTAAAGAACCACAATCTGAACATCTAAACGCAATAAGCTTGTTGTGATGACAAGAAAGCTGCATAAGTGCTTCAAAAGGATTTCTCCAACCTTCACTATTTTTACTCTCTAGAACACACAGAATGCTGCGTTTCCCTCCTACACTCCCTTCTCTATACGAAGAAATCTCCCTCTCTCATTAAATCGCATTTTAATCAAAGCCCAAGTTCCTTCACCTTTAAGTATAGGCCTCCTCGATTAAGTTCGTCAACACTTCGTTTTCCTTCACATATTACCCCCAATATCTTCACAATCCAAATAAATTCCTCTTTCTTTAGAACAATATATGAAAATTTTCTCCTTGAAAACTCCGAAATTTGGAAAGTTGAGGGTTCAAGATAATTACCACAAAAGGTTTTGCATTCAACGCACACTAATGAATAACCTCCCAAACAACTTCTTACTTGAAAAGTTGCTAGTCCCACCCATTCTTCCAAAATAAAACTTCAATGAAGCCTAGATGAAATTGTTAGATCATACTCGTCCACCACCTCTGAGAATCATAATTGCAAATAAGGGTTTTCTGCATGCTAAAAGAGGGTACACTTGATCACCTTTGGAATCCAAAGATGATTTTTCGAAGGGGTGTTCTACTTGACAGCTTGTGTGAGGCGACTGTGTTGGGATGTTCTGCTTGTATGCCTTTGTATGTCGACTATACTGAGGTCAATTTTTGGGAGAGAGATTTCCCCAGAAGGTTGAACAAGGGTTCTTGGAGAAGAAAGATTGTCGAGGAAGCTTCGTTTTCTTTGATTGAATAGACTTCATTAAATGGTCAATCGACTAGCTTGAGAATCAATTGACTAGGTTAAGAATTGATCGATCACTCTCAGTCACTAGTGGAGCTAAGTGAACCCTAAAGCTAAGGATGACTTGCCATAAGCATCTTAAAAGGCTGTACAAGGGAGCTACACGTCTAGCTGGAGGATATAGGATTCGAAAACTATGAAGGTGTCAAGTCTATGATTCGATTCCAGGTCTAGGTTAGCCAAAAAGATAACTTTTAGGCCAGAAAATATGCGAGAAAGGTGTTCAATGGTGTTCGCCATTCTTGCTGTCGAGAAGGATGGCAGGGTGGGGGAGAGAACATTCTTTCTCAAAATTTATTTATTATTAGAGAGTCATGATCCAAAACTGTTCTTCATCATCCTCCTATCCAAAAAAGAGCGCCAGCTCACCATGTCATAGGTTTTTTCAATCAAATTTGAGAAGGCACCTCCCTTCCTTTAACATCCTCAACCATCTCATTAGCAACTAACACTAGTTGAATTTAATGAAAGTAGATTTAGCCAAAGTTTTCGTATCCCCTAAAACTTTTTGAAGCCTGTTGGAAAGTTTCAAAATTGATCCAGTCAACTCTCCTTGATTATAGGAGAAATTTCTGTAATTATGTAAATAATCTTAGGTGATATTCTAGGATATATTCTTAGGTGGTATTCTAGGAGATTTGTTAGCAATTGTCATTCCTACCTTTTTTTTTTTCTTTTTTCTTTTTTTCTATTCTTTCCTTTTAGATTATCCTTGTAGTCTATAAGACATTCAGATTGTACCTAATTTTACAATAATAAGAAATACTATTTCAATTCTTCTCCACTTCTAGATGGTATCAGAGCTTGGTTTTCTTTTCCTTTTGGCAGTCATAGTCTCTAAAACCTAGGCCTCATTGCCTTAACTCTGTTCAGCCTCCATTATGTCTGAAATTTCCGAAACTTCCACCATGGCCAGACCTGAAGCTGTGGTCAACACCAAAATTGAAACCAAGGTAGCCCATACTAAACCCCATTCAGTCCAAATCACAAATATCCTCCTTAATGAAGCCAACTTCTTGAGATGGTCTCAGTTAATTTGAATGTATATCCACGGGAGAGGTAAGATTGGGTACCTTACTGGTGAAACCAAGGCCACTGACAGGGCAGACCCAGCATATACTATATAGGATGCTGAAAATTCCATGATTATGGCTTGGCTTGTGAATGCAATGGATGAAGATATTAGTGCTAATTACATGTGCTATCCTAGTGCAAAAGAACTCTGGGATAATGTTAGTCAGATGTGTTCTGACCTTGGAAATTATTCCCAAATTTATGAATTGCAGCAAAAAATTGGCAAGACCCAACAAGGGGAAGATAGTGTGACTAAGTATTTCAATGTCCTTAAGGGACTGTGGAAGGACTTGGATCTCTTCAATGATTATGAATGGAAGAGCCCCAATGATTGCAACTACAACAAGAAGATGGTAGAAAATGCATGAATTTTTAAATTCTTGGCTGGACTCAATGATGAGTTTGGTGAGGTCAAGGGGAGGATTCTTGGTAGACAGCCTCTGCCTCCAATCGGAGAGGTATTTTCTGAAGTGAGACGTGAAGATCGTTGCTGGAATGTTATGCTAAAGAAAAAAGGGGCTGAAGGAACAATTGAGAACTCGGCTTTGGTTGTTGCTAATCCTACTGTTTTGGCTGCTGCTAATGCCTTTGTACAACGGTCATATCCCAATCAAAAAATCTTGAGTATGGTGTGACTATTGTAATAAGCCACGCCATACCCGAGAAACCTGCTGGAAACTACATGGAAAACCAGCAAATTGGAAGAGTAGCAAACTTGAACCTAGAAACAACCAAGTGATTCCTAGAGCAAATGAAGCCCAGACCAATGTTCTAAGTTCAGAGCAGATGGATCAGCTTCTTCAACTGCTGGAATCCAATCTGATATCCGGTACTTCTATTGGTTCCTTGGCCCAAACAGGTAATATGTTAGAGTGCCTATTCCAGCTCTTTAGTCTTTGCACCATGGATTATTGATTCAGGTGCATCCGACCATATGACAAGTATATCTCAATTGTTTCAATCTTATTATCCTTGTCTAGGTAATAAAAAGGTTAGGATTGCAAATGGGAGTCTTTCATCCATTGCAGGAGCAGGTTCAATTAGAATTTTCGGGAAAATAGAATTAAAATCTGTCCTTCATGTTCCTAAACTTACTTGCAATCTTTTGTTTGTCAGTAGATTATCCCGTGATTCTAACTGTTGTATCATATTCTTTGATTCTCACTATGAATTTCAGGACCAGAATTCGGGGGCGATGATTAGCAGTGCTAGGATGATCGATGGTCTTTATTACTTTGATGATAACGTATTCAACAATAAACAAGCTCAGGGCTTGAGTGGTAGTACTAGTTCAATCGCTATGCGTGATCAAATAATGCTTTGGCATCTTAGATTAGGGCATCCCAGTTTTTCTTATTTAAAATATTTGTTGCCCAATCTGTTTATAAAAATGAATTGTACTTCTCTTCATTGTGATGTGTGTCATTTATCAAAAAATCATCGAGTTCCTTATATTTCACAAGGCTACTGTGCATCAAAACCTTTTTATTTGATTCATAGTGATGTTTGGGGTCCCTCTAAGGTTACTACCTTATCCGGGAAAAAAATGGTTTGTGACTTTTATTGATGATCATACTCGGATTTGTTGGGTATATTTGATGAATGGAAAATCTGAAGTTGAAATATTATTCAAGAATTTTTATAGTATGATCGAAAACCAATTTCACACAAAAATAAGCATACTTCGTACGGATAATGGTACAAAATATTTCAACCAAGTTTTGGGAACTTTTTTGAAAGAGAGAGGGATTCAACATCAATCCACTTGTTGTGACACCCCACAACAAAATGGCATCGCTGAAAGAAAAAAATCATCATTTACTTGAGGTTGCACATACTATAATGTTTTCAATGCATATTCCAAAATATTTATGGGGGGATGCCATTGTAACTGCTTGTTACCTTATTAATAGAATGCCTACCCGTGTGGTGTAGTAATCACTCCTTTGGCATGCCTAAAAAAATCCTTTCCTGATGATAGGATAATTTCTGATCTGCCTCTAAAAGTATTTGTATGCATTGTTTTTGTTCATATTCCATCTCACCTTAGATCTAAACTTGATCCTAGGGCTGAAAAATGTGTGTTTCTTGGATATGCTCCCAAAGAGAGGGTCTAAAATGTTTGAGAGATATAGAGAGATATAAGGCAAGACTCGTTGCAAAAGGGTTTGCACAAACATACGGAATTGACTATCAAGAAACTTTTGTTCCAATGGCCAAGATAAACTCAATTCAAGTGTTACTCTCCTTAGCTGTACATTCTAACTGGCCCTTACACCAGTTGGATGTAAGGAATGCCTTTTTAAATGGAGATCTAGAGGATGAAGTGTTTATGGTATTACCACCAGGTTTTGAAGGTAATCTTGGGAGAAATAAGGTGTGTTAATTGAAAAAATCATTGTTTGGGCTCGAGCAATCTTTGAGAGCTTGGTTTGAATGCTTTGGGAAGTCTGTAAAGGGTCATGGTTACAGACAAGGTCAAGCTGATCACACCATGTTCTATAAGCACTCAAGTGAAGGGAAGGTTGCTATTCTAATTGTCTATGTTGACGATATTATTTTGACAGGTAATGACAGCAAGGAACTTGAGAAATTAAAACAGATGCTTGCTAATGAATTTGAGATTAAAGGCTTGGGTGACTTGAGGTATTTTCTCGGCATGGAATTCGCAAGGTCAAGAAAAGGTATTTTTGTTTCGCAAAGAAAATATGTGCTTGACTTGCTTGGAGAAACAAATTTACTAGGGTGTAAAGCAGCTGAGACACCTATAGAGCCTAATCTTAAACTACAACCTGCCAAGCCTGAGGAAGTAACCAATAGAGACCAGTATCAAAGATTGGTTGGAAGGCTGCTTTATTTTGGAACTTCATTTTGGATACTCCTCGTAAGTTGGTCCATTTCTAGTGCAAAAAAATAAGGGCTCAAATAGCAGATGCTTGATGTACACCTACTGTAATTGGAAATTCTCTAGGCTCTTCACCTGTAGTCCTAATGCCACTCATTACTTTATCTTGCATATCATTAATGACACCAATATACCTACTACGTTTGTCCCTTTTTTCTAAAACCCACCATAGAACTTCCTTAAGTACCCCATCATAAGCTTTCCCTAAATCAATAAAAACCATATGCCTTTTCTTTTCCTTCAACTTTTCCATTAATCTTCGTAAGAAATATATGGCTTTGATCTCCTAGGCGTGAAACCGGATTGATTTTCTAAGAACTTCATTTCTGACCGTAGTCTTTGTCTAATTATCCTTTCCCACAGTTCCATTTATGGATCATACCTCAATAGTTATTATAATTTTTGAAAACTTTTTTATTTTTTTATATATAGGTATTAAAGTGCTTTTCCTCCATTCGTGCCAATTTCTTAATTTTTATTGTTGTGTTAAATAAATTAGTTAACCGTATAATTCATTTATCGCCTGTGATGCACTTAATGTCCTAATCTTTTCGCACACAGCCAATCCCAAGCCTGAGTAAATGAGGAGGGTTGCATTAGGTAGCTGAAGACCAGCGTAAAATTTGTCAGATCACTATGATATGAATCCTTACCGAATATTCGTTGGGGCATCCCCTACGAGCGATGCGTTGCACTTATACCACCCGAGTGTACGAAAAGTGGGCGAGGGTGGGCTAGGTCGTTGCCTCGAAGTGGCGCGATGTGTTAGCCCTTGGGTACATTGCCAAATATGCGAGGGTTCCCACATCATTCTGGACGTGGGCGAGTAAAGAAGTTAGCTTAGGAGACTGGGATTAGATTAGCAACTTGTAATACAGGGACATTTACTGGTAAAAGCATGGAAATTGTGGACACAATGATTAGAAGAAAAATTAATATAATTTGCCTTCAAGAAACTAAGTGGCTGGGGGAGAAAGCTTGGGAAATTGATAAATCAGGATTTAAAATTTGGTACACTGGAAAAGAAAAACATAAGAAGGAATTATTGTAGACAAAAACTTGATAGATAGTGTTGTAGATGTAAGTAGAGTGAGGGATAGAATTATAAAAATCAAGATGGTTTTAGGCCAAGAGAATAAATATCATTAGTACTTATGCTCCTCAAGTAGGCTTATCAGAATATCTTAAGAGACAATTTTGGGAAGATATGGATAGTATTATACAAGACATATCAGGGATTGGGAAAATATTCATAGGAGCATGACCGGTGCAAACTGCAAGTGCACAGTATCGTAGTTTTATAATATAATGATGTGTAGAGTATCGTCCTCAGGGATTGATGTCTTAATTTTACTAAGTACCGAAATTTTACTAACCTTGATTTTATTTAGAAAAATTAATAATTTTAGATTGCGAAATTTAAGCAAAGCTACTTTAAATAAACTATTCAGGAGAATTTAAAACTGGATACTGCGTGTCAAATTGATGATGGTGAAAACTTCTAGGAAACCGATTTCACCTAGTTTCTCACTATGCTTTACTCATTTAGCTAATTCAACTTCGTTTTCTCTGTTTGTTAGCAAATCGCCAATTTTTCTAAAAACCTCTATCGATAGTCAATCATAACCTATTCTTGTTTATTATTTAACATAAGAGTATGCAAATTAATAACGCAAGAACGCAGTATGACCCTCGATTTTTAATGCTACGTAGGTTCATACAAGTCTTTCGATCTCTATATTTACCTACGCTGAATTATCCAAGATCTATCCTATAATCCCCCCTTTCAGTAGCAAATCACAAGACTAAAATCATTTAATTAATGGCCAGTTAATTAAAAGCATTAGGTACAGAATAACTCAAACAAACATTAATGAAAACTACTTCAGATTAGCATCAATGAGTAAGCATAGTTCGAAACTGGTTACATCGTTTTCCTAGAATTCAAAAATTTAGTTCATTCTGAAAATTAAATCCAACATAACAGATTTCACCATATTTTCTTCAATTTGGAGTGTACGGGAAAGATCAACACTCGCCGCAGCGCCGTCGGCGTCATGAACACCCCGAACACCGCCATTGTTCGCTGCCTTCCGATTCTGAAAAGATATTATTTTTGCGTGCTTCCAACTCTCCTTTGCTGGCTTTGTGTGTATCTTCGTAGCACCCCCAAAAGAAAACCACAAGAAAGCTCCCAAAAAAATAATTTCTCCCAAGAAACTTTCTGTGTGTTGGGCCTCCCTTGTGTGTCTCACCAAGAAAAATCAAAATTTTTTTTTTTTTTCTGTAAGATGCGGCCTCCCTCTCTGTCCCAGCGCACGCTGCCCCCCCTCCTCTCTTCTTGCACACGGCTCTCTCCAAAGAAACCCTCCCCTTTGACTTTTTTCATTCCTTTCCTTTTGTCTTTCCTTTCTTTGCTTTTCTTTCCTTTTTTTTTTGTCTTTCCATTCTTTTGTCTTTCCTTTCTATGTACCCAGCGCCTCACCCTTCTGAGATGACCCGGCTGCATGGCCGGGTCACATCTCATTTTTTTATTTTTTTATTTTCTTTTTATCTTTTTTTCAAAGGTACACGAACTGCCCTCCTCTTTCAAGCCCACTTTCGACGACCCTCTTACAGCTCGTAACTCTCAAAGCTTAAAACACAAAAGATGTAGAACTCTTTTTCAGCTTTTCCCAAAATTTTGAATCAGTTCGATTGGAGCTCGGATGAGAAAGTTACGTCAAGATTATGAAAAATTGTCGAAATAATCCATAAAACGGCGTATGCTAACTTCACGTCTGATTTCGATCTTGATGCATCCATTATTTCGCAAAATGCAAAACATGAAAATTGTAGTACATTTTCTTATCTTTCTATGGCATCCTGAATCATCTGAATCGGAGGTTGGATGAGAGAGTTACGCACAGATTAAAAAGTGTTGTCGGTTTTTGGCTTCCGCTAGTTGCCCTACAAGAAAAAATACCAAAATTTCATAAATTACTTAATAAAACTCAAATATTATAAATAGAACATAATGTTAAAATATTAAGAGTGATTAGACATTTAAATACAAAATAGGATTCCCAATGCATGAATTAAAGCACCTAATTACGCAATTTAAGCGCGTAATCAGAGCATATCTGAATGGACACATTGGAAGGGATAATAAAGATTATGAGAGGATACATGAAGGATATGGATATGGAGACAAAAATGAGTTTAGAGAGATATTCTTTGACTTCTCTATGTCATATGATTTTATTTTAATGAATACTTGTTTTAAGAAGAGAGAAGAATACTTGATAACATTCAGAGGTGGACAATGATAACTTCTCTATGTCCTTACATGATTGTTTATCATGTAAGGATTGTAAAGTCATTCCAGGTGAAAGCTTAACCACACATCATAGAGTTTTAGTGTTAGATATATGTATTAAAAAAAGGAAGAGAAAGGATAAAATAAAACAGTGTAATAGAACTAGATGGTGGAACCTAAAGGGGGGAAAATATAATAAAATTTAAAGAAAAATAATCAAAGATGGTGATTGGACTATAGAGGATGGTGTAGACACAACACTCTTTGGAGGAGGATAGCTAGCTCTATTAAAAAAATAGTGAAAGAGATTTCAGGTGAGTCAAGAGGAAGATTCTTGAATAGCAAAGAAAGTTGGTGGTGGAATCAAGATGTTCAAAAAGCCATGAAGACAAAGAGAATTTGGTATAAAATATGACAAAAATGTAGAAACATGGAAAACTTTGAAAAATATAAAGAGGCGAGAAAAGATGCAAAAAATTCCATTAGTGAAGTTAAACATAGATCATTTAATAATTTCTATGATAGATTAGATACAAAAGAAGGGGAAAGAGATATATTTAAACTTGTTAAAGCTAGAGAAAGAAAAAGTAAGGACTTAGGTAATGTAAAATGTATAAAAAGTAGGATGATATTGTCTTGGTTAAGGAAGAAGACATAAAAGAAAGATGACAGAGTTACTTTAGTAAGCTATTTAATGAAAACCAAATAGAAGGCTTAAACTTAGAATTGACAAAGGAGGAAAAGGCTAAAAATATGATATCTATTCACAAGATTAGAAATAACGAAGTTAAGTTTGCACTAAAAAAATAATAAATGGAAAAGCTATAGGACCGGATAACATTCCAATTGAAGTTTGGAAATGCTTAGGTGATAATGGAATTTTATGGTTAACTAATTTATTCAACACAATTATAAAAACGAAGAAAATGTTAGATGAATGGAGGAAAAGCACTTTAATACCTATATATAAAAATAAAGGAGATATTCAAAATTGTAATAACTATCGTGGAATTAAACTTATGAGTCATACGATGAAATTGTAAGAAAGGGTAGTTAAACAAAGGTTAAGGCTAGAAACGAAGGTCTCAGAAAATCAATTTGGTTTTATGCCTGGGAGATTTGCTACAGAAGCTATATATCTTTTAAGAAGATTAATGGAAAAATTTAGGGAAAAGAAGAGGGATTTGCATATGGTATTTGTTGATTTAGAGAAAACATATGATAGGGTGCCTAAGGAACTTCTATAATGGGTTTTAGAAAATAAGGGTGTATGTAATAGGTATACTAATGTCATTCAGTATTCGTATGATGGAGTAATTGTTACGGAGATAATTTAAGATAGTTATGCTGTAAATAATTT
This sequence comes from Malania oleifera, assembly GCF_029873635.1. Taxonomy (NCBI): domain Eukaryota; kingdom Viridiplantae; phylum Streptophyta; class Magnoliopsida; order Santalales; family Ximeniaceae; genus Malania; species Malania oleifera. The sequence goes on along the minus strand of NC_080417.1, from coordinate 60,270,510 downwards.
AGTTCAAATATTTTAGTTTATATTTAGATTGTATATAGCAGAAAATTAGGCTTTAAATAATGCTGAAAATATGGCAGCATTTAGGTGCTGAAAATGTGCTGAAAATTAGGCAACAACTATGTAAATTTCTTCTATATGTAATGAAAGCAAACCCGATGGAAAGGGTATTCAAACCAAAATTAACATGGTATTAGAGCCCCTCTTCTGATTCCGTCGTTTTGGTCTTAATCACTGGGTGTGATTCTCATCGCTGTTTTTATTTTATTTTATTTTTTATTTTAAAAATCTATCGGTTTTAGGAAGTTCTTTCTTGCTTTTTGTGGCGTCGGTCTTCTTTGTGGTGTCCACTTTGGTGGTTTTGAGTTTTTTGGGGCTGCCGGAATTTTTTTTTTTCAGTTGCATGCGCTATCCTTGGTTGCGGGCTGCTCATCTCGGTGTTTTTCTCATGGTGGCTGGGCTTGGGCATCTCTGTGGCTATTGGTAGTTTCTGTGGTGGTCAGCAACTTTGACTTCTCTTGGTATGATCAACGAAGGTGCTGTTTGTCTTCCTCTACTGTGTCATTTTTCACACAAGGTAGGTATTTTGAGATAGGCTTCCGTGTTTGATCTGGTGTTTTATTATTTATTTATTTTATTTATTTTTTATTTTTTTCTGCTGGGCTTTTTTAATCCAGTTGTGTTCGTGGACCTCTTATTATTTGGATTTGGACCTGATTTAAGTTAGGCTTGTCGTTTATTTGGTTGACTAGTTGTGCTTATATTGTTTTAGTGCCTTTCATTATGTCTATTAAAAAGACTATTGTTTGATTTACTGGAAAGAATTTCCCTATATGGGAATTCCAATTTAAAATGTTCTTGAAAGGGAACGAATTATCAAATCATATTGATAGTTCTGCTTAGGTTCCGACTGATGAAAAGGAATTTGCACAATGGGAGGTCAAGGATGCTAAGGCGATCTCTTGGTTGTTGGGGACGATTGAGCCTCACCTTGTGACCAATCTTCGTTGTTTTACTATGGCTCAAGCTATGCGGGATTATCTCCACTGTATTTACCACCAAGATCACAATGTTCGGAAGTTCCAATTGGAGTTGGAAATTAGTAATTACAGTCAAGGTAATTTACCTATTGAACAATTTTATTCTGGTTTTATTAATCTTTGGAATGAGTATTCTGCTATTGTTCATGCTAAGGTTCCCCCTACAACACTCGTGGCTCTTCAAGCGGTTCATGCTGAGTCAATGTGATAAGTTTTTGAAGAAACTTCGACCTGAATTTGAGCTTGTTCGAGCCATTTTATTGAACCGTAATCTGGTTCCTTCTTTGGATATTTGTTTGGGAGATTTATTGCGTGAAGAACAACGGTTATCCACTCAGATGGGTATGACTTCTGAGAACTTATTTTCTGAGGCTGTGAATGTAGCATATGTAGCACAAGGGAGAGGGAGGAATAAGTTGCAGTTTTTCAGTTGCAAGGAGTTTGGTCACATTGCTCGCAACTGTCCTAAGAAAGTTTGTAACTACTACAAAAAAGATGGCCATATCATCAAAGACTGTTGAGTGCGGCCTCAAAATCGCCAATCCCAAGCTTTTCAGGCTGCTGTTCAGTTCTCTTCTTCTTCTTCTTCTTCTTCTTCTTCTGCGCCACCCAATGTAAGCTCCAATTCGTCATTCTAACACCAGCAATGGTCGAATAGATGATTGTGTTTGCTTTTACGACCTTAGGCTTGTAAGGTACGACTACTAACTCAACTCCTTGTATTGTTGATTTGGGTGCTTCTAATCATATGACTGGTAATATAATGGGTCTCCATGGTGTTCATAAGTATAAAGGCACGCAAAATATTCATATTGCTGATGACAGTACTCTTCCAATTATTGTTGTTGGTAATTTGGGCTCTTCATTTCACGGTGTTTTTATCTCTCCTGGATCGTCTACCAATTTGATTTCTGTTGGACAATTGGTACATAATAACCGTGATGTTCATTTTTCTTGTAGTGGTTGTCTTGTGCAGGATCAGGTCTCGGGGATGGTGATCGCGAAGGGGCCTAGAGTGGGACATTTATTTCCTTTACAGTTTTCTATTCCTAATGTTGTTTCTCTTGCGTGTATGGCTATTGCCAATAATAATGAAGCCTGGCATAAGAAATTGGGTCATCCTAATTCTGTTGTCTTAGCATGTCTTATGAAACATGGGTTTTTGGGCAATAAAGATTCCTTTTCTTCTTCTTCTGTATCTTTTGATTGTGCTACTTTTCGTCTTGGCAAAAGTAAAACTTTACCTTTTCCTGCGCATGGTAGTCATGCTTCTAATTGCTTTGAGATTGTGCATACTGATGTTTGGGGTGCGAGTCCTATTATTTCTCATGGTCAATATCGTTCTTTTGTGATGTTTATTGATGATTATAGTAAATTCACTTGGATATATTTCCTCTGCTCTAAAGCTGATGTGTTTTTTGTCTTTCAAAAATTTATTGCGTTTGTCGAGACATAGTTCAGTACTTGTATCAAAATTGTACGCTACGATTCAGGGGGGAGTACATGTCTCATTCTTTTTAGACTTTTCTTCAGCAAAAGGGGACCATTTCCTAGCGTTCTTGTCCTTATATCCCTCAACAAAATGGTGTCGTTGAGCATAAGAATCATCATCTCTTAGATGTCGTTCATACTTTGTTGATTGATTCTTCTGTACCTTCTAAGTTTTGGGCAGAAGCTTTATCTATTGCTGTCTATTTGATCAATTGTTTGCCTACTGCCACTCTAAATTATGATTCTCCCTATGTTCGATTAGTTGGCATATCTTTGGAGTATCAATCCTTTCATACTTTTGGGTGTGTTTGTTTTGTTCATCTACCACCTGTTGAGCGTCACAAGCTTGCTGCCCAGTTTGTCACGTGTTCCTTTATGTGATATAGTCCTACTTAGAAAGGATTTGTTTGTTATGATGCTCATGCAAACAAATTCGAATCTCTCGGAATGTGATTTTCTTTGAAAATCAATATTTCTTTCAATCTCAGGTTATTTTTGACACTCCTATTACTCTTCTTCCTGCTTTTGATGATGTGTCTTCTTCTTTTGAGCGATTTAAACCAGATGTGGTGCATCATTGAAGTCCTCCACCTTCTTCAACGCCCCCTTCCAGACACTGATCCGTCATCTGATTTTGCGGTTCCTCGCCGCTCCACCTGGGTTACACATCCATCGGATATATATGGTTTTCCTCATACCTCGCTTATTGCCACTTTCGACACTGTTTGTGTTCCTCACTCATATACCCAGACAACCACCCAAGCATGTTGGCAACGGGCTATGCAAGAAGAAATCCAAGCTCTTCAAGATAATCACACTTGGGATCTTGTGACTTGTCTCTCTGGTGTCAAACCTATTGGTTGTGAATTGGTGTACTCAGTCAAGTTTCGGTCTGATGGGTCATTGGACAGATATAAGGCCCATCTTGTGGCTCTGGGATCCGGCAGAAGTATGGTATTGATTATGAAGAGACCTTTGCACCTGTTGCCAAAATGACTACTGTGCGGACTATCTTGGCACTTGCTGCGTCGCAGGGGTTGTCTCTCCGACAAATGGATGTGAAGAATGCTTTTCTACATGGGGATTTGAAGGAAGAAATCATGTGTCTTCACCTCCCGGCATGATTGCTACACCTTCCTCAAAGGTTTGTCAGCTACACCGATTCTTGTATGGACTGAAACAAGCTTTGCGTGCATGGATAAATTTCGCTCTACCTTACTTACTTTTCATTTTACTCAGAGTTAGTTTGTTTCCTCTCTTTTTCTTTGCAAGACTTCTAGAGGTATTGTATTGCTTCTGGTATATGTTGATAACATTGCGATAACTGGCTTTGATACTGAGTTAAGCAATTACAACATCTCAATGAAATACCTTGGTTCCCTGTAGTACTTTCTTGGCACTGAGGTGCAGCTTACACCGATTGGTAGGTTGTTACACTAGCACAAATACATGCAGGAAGTGATTTCATTGGCTGGTCTCCAATTGGGTGACTCTGTTCTTACTCCCTTGGAGGTAAATTTTAAGCTTCGTCAGAAGAAAGGCGAGCTTCTGTCATATCCATCCTTGTATCGGCAGCTTGTTGGGAGTTTGAACTACTTAACGATTACTCGTCCTGATATTTCTTTCTTGTGCAGCAAGTCAGTCAATTTATGTAGGCTCCTTGACATCTTCATTTAGCTGCTGTCTGCCGCATTATCCGATATCTGAAGGGCACCTCTACACGCAGGTTGTTCTTTCCTAAGCAATCTTCCTTACAGTTGGTGGGGTATAGTGATGCTGATTGGGTTGGATGTGCGGATACTTGTCGCTTTGTTACTAGCTGGTGCATGTTCTTAGGCAATGCACTCATTTCTTGGAAGAGTAAGAAGCAAAACAGAGTTTTCAAGTCCTCCACTGAGTCTGAGTATCGTGCTATGTCTTCTGCATGCTTTGAGATCACATGGCTTTGTGGGTTAATGGGTGAACTTGGTTTTTCTTAGCTTCATTCCACTCCTCTTCATGCTGATAATACCGGTGCTATTCAAATTGCTACTAATTCTGTCTTCCATGAGCATCCGAAACATATCGAAGTTGATTGCCATTCCATACGTGAATCCTTTGACAAACAAGTGATTACTCTTCACATTTCCACCGAACGTCAAAATGCAAACATATTCACTAAAGCTCTTAGTTGAAAATGTGCTAAAAATTAGGCTATAAATACTGCTGAAAATCTGGCAGCATTTAGGTGCTGAAAATGATTAGGAAGCAACTATGTAAATTTCTTATATATAATAAAAGGAAACCCGATGGAAAGGGTATTCAGACCAAAATTAACAATAATGACTAGTGTAAGGACTATAGGCGGAGAGACTAGATAATTTCCAATCGCAATAGGTGTGCATCAAGGATATGCTTTGAGCCCTTATCTTTTTGTTTTAGTGATGGATCAACTTATTGGGAGTATTTAAAATGAGGTTTCATGGTGTATGTTGCTTGCAGATGATATGTATTGATTGATGAAACTAGTGGTGGAGTAGAGGCTAAGTTAGAGTTATGGAGAGAAGCTTTAGAATCTAGAAGGTTTAGGATAAGTAGAAATATGATAGAATATATGAAATGTAATTTCAATAATAGTAGGAGGAATATTGGAGGTAAAAGTTAAACTTGATGATGTAGAAATAAATAGAACTTGTAGATTTTGATACCTTGGATCTATTATGCAAGTCGAAGGAAAAATTGAAGAGGATGTTAAAGCAGGTTGGTAATTTGGAGAAATACTTTAAGTGTGTTTTGTGATCGTAGAATATCCTTAAAACTAAAAGGAAAGTTTTATAGGACGACTATAAGGCCAACTATGCTATATGGATCAGAATGTTGGGCAACTAAGAAATAACATATCCAAAAAGTGAAAGTTGCCGAGATGAGAATGCTTAGATGGATGAGTGGTATAACATTGAAAGATAAATTGAGGAATGAACATATTCGCAGTAAGTTTGGTGTAGCTCATATAGAAGATAAGATATGGGAGGGACAACTTAGATGGTTTGGGCACTTGCAACGTAGGCCACATAGTGTGCCAGTGAAGAAGAGTGAGTTAGTTATTGTAAGGGGTTGTAGAAGGGGTAGGGGTAGACCTAAAATAACTTGGAATGAGATAGTGAGTAAAGATTTAATAGCCCTGAATTTGTTTAAAGAAATTGTTCATGATTGCATAAATTGGCAGAAAAAAGATTTATGTAGCCGACCCCACCTAATGGGGCTTAAGGCTTGGTTTTGTCGTTTCTATTGTATCCTTTTGCTTTAGTGATTGATGAACTCACTAGGAATATCCAAAATGAGATCTATTGGTGCATGTTGTTTGCAGAGGATGTTGTCTTAATTGAAAGTGGAATCTAAGTTAGAATGTTGAAGAATCATTTTAAAATCTAAAGGTTTTAGGATAATTTGAAATAAGATAGAATATTTGAAATGTAATTTCACTAACATAAGGAGGAGTGTTGGAGATAAGATTAAACTCAATAATCAAAAAATTAATAGCACTAGTAAATTTTGTTATCTTGGATCTATTGTGCAAGCGGAAGGAGAAATTGAAAAGGATGTGATATATACAATTAAAGTAGGATGGGTAAAATGGAGTGCATTAGGTGTTTTGTGTGATCATAGAATACCCTTAAAATTTTAAATAAAGTTCTATAAGATGACTATAATGTTGTGCTTTATGGATCAAAATGTTGGGCAATTAGAAATAACATGTACAAAAGGTAAAAGTTGCCGAAATGCAAATATTAAAGGTGAATGAGTGGTATAATACTAAAAGATAAATTAAGGAACAATCATATGGGCAATAAACTAGGCGTAGCACCAGTTAAGGACAAGATAAGGGAGCTGCTTAGATGGTTTAGGCATTTGAAACACAGGCCAAGTAGTGTACCTATGAGGAGGAGTGACTCAGTTATTGTCTTCGGCATTAAAAGAGGTAGGGGTAGACCTAAAATAACCTGAAATGAGGTTTTGAGGAAAGATTTAATAGCTGTTAAATTAGCGGAGGAAAATGCCCTCAATTGGGTAAATTGGCAAAAAAAAAAATCATCTAGCCAACCCTACCTAGTGGGACTTCAGGCTTTTGGTTGTATCTTTTTTAATGCAAATTTAACTTCATTAACTCTAATTTTGCGAATAAATCTCAAATTTTTAGCTTTTTCTCTATTTGTCAATTTTAAGTTTGGGCCTTCCACTTGGTTTTAATTAAATAGCTCACCGAAGTAACTTCACTATCTTTCTTTTATGTCTTCTTCTTTAACCAAGTCACTATCATCCTCATTTTAATACATTTTATATTAATGAAGTCCTTGCTCTTTCTTTCTCTAGATCTAGCAAGTTTAAATATGTCTCTTTCCATTTTTGTTGTATCTAATCTATTATATAGATTTTTATATGCTTGATGTTTAGCTTCATCAACGAGACTTTTTGCATCTTTTTTTTGCCTCTTTATACTTTTCAAAGTTTCCACGTATCTATATTTTTGCATTTTTTTATATCAAATTCTTGTTGTCTTTATTGCTTTTTGGACATTTTGATCCTATTACCAACTTTTTTTACTGACCGAGAATCTTTATCTAGATTCACCTAAAATCTCTTTGGCTATCTTATAAAGCTAGCTATCCTACTCCACAAAGTGTTTGTGTCTAAACTATCTTCTTTGTCCAAGCACCCTCTATGATCATTTTATCTTTAAATTTTATTTCATTATCTCCCTTTAGGTTTCGTCACCTAATTCTCTATTGCCGAGATGAGAATGCTTAGATGGATGAGTGGTATAACATTGAAAGATAAATTAAGGAATGAACATATTCGCGGTAAGTTAGTTGTAGCTCCTATAGAAGATAAGATTAGGGAGGGACAACTCAGATGATATGGACACTTGCAACGTAGGCCACATAGTGCACTAGTGAGGAAAAGTGAGTTAGTTACGGTTGGGGGCATTAGAAGAGGGGTAGGGGTAGACCTAAAATAACTTGGGAGGAGATAGTGAGTAAGGATTAATATCCCTGAATTGGTAAAAAAAAAATGGTCCATGATCGCATAAATTGGCGGAAAAAGATTCATGTAGCCAACCCCACCTAGTGGGGCTTAAGGCTTGGTTTTTTTGTTGTTGTTGTTCTATTTAACACTAGAACTTTATGTTATGTAGTGCTCTCTCACCTGAGATAACATTACAATCCTTACATGATAAACAATCTTTTTTTCTAGTTAAGAAAAAACCTATTTGACTTTTATTTTGTCCACTTTTGACGGTTATTAAGCGTTCATTATAATAAATTTTATCATCGAACTCATTTTAAACTCCATATCCATGTCCTCCATGTATCCTCTTATAACCTTTATTGTCTTTTCTAGTGTGTCAACTCAAATAAACTCCTATGAATATTTTTGTAGTTCTTTATGTCCTTCGCATAATACTATCCCTATCTTCGTAGAATTGTCTTTTAAGGTTTTATGCTCCTCCTATTTAAGGAGCATAAACACTAAATGATATTTATTACCTCTTGGCCTAAGACCTTTTAATTTTTATGATTCTAACCCTTAATCCCTTTTAATGTCTACAACACTATCTTTTAGGTCTTTGTCTAAAATGATTCCTACCCCATTCTTATGTTTTTCTTTTCTAATGTACCAAAGTTTAAATCTTGATTTTTTAATTTCTCTAGCTTTCTTCCCTACCTACTTAGTGTTGATGGCATATTATGTTAATTTTTCTTCTAATAATTGTGTCAACTATTTCCATGCTTTTACGTATAAGTGCCCCTATATTCTATGTTGCTAATCTAACTCTAGTTTCTTGGACTACTTTGCTTACCCATGTCCAAATGATGTGGGAACCCTTGCATATTTGATGCCGTATCAGATGTTGACACGGTGCATTGCCCTAGGGCAACAACCTAGCGCATTCTTTGCTACACCTAGGTGGTATAAGTGCAAAGTATCGCTCGCATGAGATGTATTGATGCATAATACGTTAGGATGGATTCATATCATAGTGATATGACAACTTTTACATGCTCAACCCTCCTCCTTTACTCGTGCTTGGGAATTTGTAACATGATTTAGGACATTGAGTGTATGATAGGCGGAGTTGAATTTTTCTCTACACCTTGATAGTAATCTAACTCTTGCTTGCCCATGGACATAGGCCTAGTGCCAAACTATGTTAACTTCTTGTGTTGTGATTATTCAATTTTCTTTTATTTCTTGCAATTTTTATCTTCTTGTTTTTTCCAATTGCAGTGTGAGTTATCCTTGTGGCCTAACACTCATTAAGATGAAACACAAGAAAAAACCTTGTAGTATCCTCTTGATTTATCTCCCAACTATCCAGAAAAACATTCGATTGCAAAACCATAAGGTTCTGTAGTTTTACTCTTGTCCATCTTAAACAATGCCATCTTAACTTCTAGTATCAAAAGGCCTCTCTAAGAGATTTATACCACCCCAATGGGATTTCAATCAATTCCTTGATCATTCGATATGAAAGCCCTTGGAAAATGTTGCTATCACCTTACTGAGTTGCTTGTGGTCTCTTACAAGACAACAAATTTTAGCTCCAATTTCTTAAAATACTTTTCCTACAGATCCCATTACCCACCCTATGAAACCATCATGAGTTACAATCCCCTCCTTAATTGATTATATGCTCAAATATTGTTGCCATCTAATATCCTCCCTCAGAGAAGCATCTCCAAATCATTACTAATACGAACACTTCTAGCCCTATCGTCCTCACCCAACAACCGACACTGCTCCAACCAGTTCAATCTCAGAGAGAGTGTCATTCTTTTTCGCTCTATTATGTTACCAAAAACCTCTTTGTTCCACAGTTTCAAATTGCTTTTCACGGCTTAAATTTTTTTCATAAATTTAAAGTCCCTTTGCTTGTGAAATTGACTTTCTATCTGCCAAATCTTGATACTCCCCAAAAATAAAGGTGCACAACCACATGGTAAAGACCAAAAAGTAGGCTAACTTGTCAAAGAAGGAAGCCCACAAAGAAGATTGAGTGGGTGGACCCTTAGGCTAACGTAAACCATCACTCCCTAAAGGCCCTCATCTTAGATAACATTGGAAGAGAAATGGACTTGACAACTTGACAAGACATTTGTCAGTGAATACCTTGGTGTCCCACACAATTACTTGTCCCCCGTAGGTTCTTGAAGAAAGCAGAGACACCCAAATTTTCAACCTATAATCCCAAATAATCTTAACCAAGAAAATACCCACTTATCATAGATTATATTCTTGCAAAAACAAAATATGTGGACTAATTCTATTGACTAATTCCTTTACCATTCTGTGCTTATTTACCGCTTCTAACTCCTATACATTCAAAGATAAAAGCATCATTTAATCTAACTATTAGCACCCAAAATCCTACCTCATTAATCATGGAACAAGAAAGACTTTGTTTGATGAGGCTGTGTTGGTTGCATATCACTGTAATTTTTAAAATAAGACATGTCGTTGATCTCATGTCTTTGTTGGTTGCTAATGCTCTTTGGGCAATTTTAATTTTGGACACTCTTTAAATTCCTTTGATGCTTACACTTCTTTGCTGTTGTTTAGGCATAATAGAAACAATGATATGAGTTTTCTTATTTTATTATGAAAGGCCATAATAGTTTTAAAAAAATAATCCCCACTAATGGTTTATCTAAAACTTATAATAAATTTGGTGTTTTCGGTCGTGTTATGCCTCGTGTGCTGTACCATTGAAAAACTTGGATGACATAAGATCCATAAGGCTGGTTCTTGTAGATTTTCCATGAAAAAGGACACTTATAAAATATATATAAATATCTCCATTAGCTCCTTTTGGTGAAACACAAAGTGGATAATGGGGTGGGAGTTTGCTTTTGGAGGATTTTACTGGTTGGTGATGCTCCTTCTCTTAAGTGTGTTCATGTCTGTATCATCTTTCTATGCTTCTGATTTTTTCTCCTGTGAAATTGTATTTATCTTTGGTTTCCATTTTGTGTGAAACTTGAATGAGAAGGGAGACTAGTGATCTCATTGGATGCTTAGATGCTCTTGATTCTTAGCATTTTCATGCATGATAGAAGAACTTGGATATTGGTTTCTTTTGGGAACTGTTTTTGCAATTTATTTATTTTTTTAATCCATTGGACTCATGATCCTAATGCTATTCCTTTTCTTTTGCATTCTTTTCTTTGGAATCTATGTTCCATTCAATACGAAGTCTCTTTTTTTTTTTTTTTTCTTAATGTGCTACCATGAATGCAATTAATGCTAATGAGTTGTTACAAAGGAGAAGGCCTGATAGAGCTCTTTCTCCGAGCATGTGTGTTTGTTTGTTTGTTTTTTTTTTTTTTGGCATTGTCCTTCCTTTATAGCATCTAGAAACCTTTTTTTTTTTGTGATAATGGTTGTCCTCCTCGAGAGGGCTAATCTTTGTTTCAGTCTAAATATAATCTAGTGCAAATATAATGAATTATTTTGAACCTTTTTGACTTCGGAAGTTCCCTTGTTCTGCAGAATTTTATCTCCATATCTTGTTTTTCCTTTGTCTTGCACTTCACTAATATAATACCATAGTTTTAGTTGTTTATTCATTAAGATGTATATATTTTGCAGTCAAGTATACATGGCTAGAGAAGTCAAAACAGGGGAAATAGTTGCTTTGAAAAAGATACGCATGGACAATGAAAGAGAAGGGGTATATTTCTTTTTATTTGTTTATCAGCTTTTATAGATTATATTCAATTAATGATTAGTTTGGTTTATGTATAAATCTATTTGATTTAGTGGCAAAATAATTGCTAGCTATTGCTACAGGCAAAGCCAGCACCCCCCCCCCCCCACCCAATGCCACACGAGTGTGCTTCCCAACAGGAAAAAAAGAGATACCCCATACCCACATTTCTTTAGTTGTGCATGACATCTTACTTTGTTAATGCAGTTTCCTATAACTGCCATCCGGGAAATCAAAATTCTAAAAAAGTTGCATCATGAAAATGTTATCAAGTTGAAAGAAATTGTGACCTCTCCAGGTAATTTTGTTTTTATGGGTTTTGCAGACCTACTATTTCTCTTGTATGATTGCACGAGCTCAGTTATACTCCTTAAGAATTATGTTTTTATTTTTTATTTTTTGTTTTTTTTGTCCAGGTCCTGAAAGAGATGATCAAGTGAGGCCAGGTGAGTAGAGGTGTAGACCTGTTGCATGAAATCCAGTTTGGTTGGTCATATTTCATTACTTTAGGCTGCTTCTTATTTATGGTTTGAAGGGCATTGTGACTGAATTTCATTATCAAGTTCAATTTTTTCAATATATTTCCAGCTTATTGTTGCCAATACATGGAAGTTTCTTTCTATAACAAAAAGGAGAAAAAAACGCACGTTTCTGACGTTGATCATGCACAGCAGATGGTAATAAGTACAAAGGCAGCATCTACATGGTTTTTGAGTACATGGACCATGATCTGACTGGTCTTTCAGACCGTCCTGGACTGAGATTTACAGTTCCCCAGATTAAGGTATATATTGCTCAGATGGCTAAAGAGAATATTTGGTTTTTATCTAAAATTTATTACCCATCAATGGTTAACAACCTTCTTCACCCCCATTCCCTGGCCTTCTCTCTCTTTCTCCTCCCAAAAAAAGTGTTATATGAGGCAGTTATTAACAGGGCTGCATTATTGTCACGTCAATCAAGTTCTTCATCGGGACATCAAAGGTCAAACTAAGATTATATCTTGTATTGAACTTTGTTGTTTAACTTGTGCAGTTGGGAATATGTTTTTATGTTTTCTGTGTCCATTCATGCAGGATCTAATCTTCTCATAGACAATGAAGGAACTCTTAAGCTTGCAGATTTTGGCCTTGCTCGGTCATTTTCGAATGACCACAATGGAAATCTTACGAATCGTGTTATTACTTTGTGGTATAGGTAATGTGCAATGGTTAGATTTGTATGCCAGATCAAGTTTATCTCATTGTTTTGTTAATTGGTTCAGTTTAATTTGATATGATTTGAGCAGACCTCCTGAGTTGCTCCTTGGAGCCACAAAGTATGGCCCAGCTGTAGACATGTGGTCTGTCGGCTGTATTTTTGCTGAACTTTTGCACGGAAAACCAATTTTGCCTGGGAAAAATGAGGTTAGGCATGTGCTCTGTTTTTGAATGATTACAAGTCTTTGGAATTGTAAGTGTGAAGAGGCTTATTTTAGGATGTGATTTCCTTGATTTTGAATAGTAATTATGGTTACTTTACTATTCAATACTTGGATTTTTGCACCTTTTGTATCAATAATTTTTTGGGATACATTATTTTAAGTTTTAGGACTTGATGGTTGGAGGAGCTAAGGACAAGGCTTCAACTATTGTTGTTTCTTCTTAGACCCCAAACAATCTTATTTTGCATGAGAAAAGGCGTTGGGATTGTCCTTTATGTCAGACTTTTTTTAAAAAAAATCTTATTTCTCTGCCACACTCCCTAAGTGAGGAGGGAAGGATGTTTTCAGAATTCAAAAAAGAACATGCAACTATGTCCATTTTACTGTAGCATGTTATAATCTCATGAGCTGTAATTGCACATTCTAAATCCTAGATGCACAAACGAAGGCCTTTTGGTTCTTTCATATTTTTATTTTTATATATATATATATATATATGTATGTATGTATTTATAGGATTTTTTGAGTTCATGAGTGAAAGAATTATAGTGGTTACCCTGGCCATAGCTTAGTGAAGTTTTATTCTTTAGATTCTAAGCATGACAGAAGAAGTAGCAGTTCTAGTGGCGATGGTGTGATATATCATGTCCAGGGGCAGGTGGGCTGACCCAACCATTTACTGGGGCGGCTCCATGCTGTCTAACACAAGCATAGGTTTTTTGGACTCGTAGTACTAGCCTTTGACGGTATCAACATGTAATGCCCTTTAGATTGTTATAAAGTGATATAAAATAATGGTAAAATATCTTAGTATTTATTAAATATTAAATATATATTAGTATTTATTAAATATATAAATCTGGTTTACTAAAGCTTCATCATGCTATATTGAACTTGAATGTTATTGTGTTGGAGAAGAAAAAATCCTGGCATCATGGTTTTTCTTGCCTGATAAGAGCAGATAGGAAAGATTTTCTATTTGAAAAAATCAAGTGGGGTGACTGCTGGGAGTTAGGAAGAAAACTGGAGGAAGTTCATCTCTTCTGTTATTAGGGGTAATGAGTACAAGTGGGTGTGAGGTCAAATTCATCAGTTCTGGTAGCTGAATGGATTACGAAGATCAGATTTCAATATGGGATCCTAACGAAATGTTGGGAAAATAAACTAAGGAAATTGATATCTATCAAGAAAATTTATGATTTATCCCTTCACTGAGAATTCCTGATGGAGAAAAGCATCTGGGTGGTGGAAGTTTTACGGCGTAGTGAATGAATTAGTGAATGGTCATGGTTTTGAAGATTTTCCTATATCCAAAGGGATCAGAAGGGAGTTTTGATGTAATTCTTTCTTAGTTTGCTTATTTTTGTCTCTTTCTGGAAGGATATATTATCCTCCGCACATTGCAATTATTTCTTCTCATTAATAGATTTATTTTGTTATAAAAAAATGGCAGTGGGGATTACAATTGAAGTGCAGGGATTGTGGATCCTTCAACATTGTGGAAGCTGAAAATACTGTGTCAATGTTTCAGAGAATAGGTCAGAAACCTAAATTTGTTGATAGCTTCAAACCTGCACTTCAATTAGAGAGGATGGGAACTTTGCCTCGCCTGATGTTGGTGGTCCGAGAAGAGAATGTTGCAGGAGTTTGCAGTTGGAAAGAGAAATTTGCAGGGCAAGAATCTTGTGCAGATATAACTTCTATTTTGATGGAGATATATTCAGAAGCCAGGCGGTTGTGGCAAGGATGTACTAGGATGGGTGATCTAACCTATATGAGGGGCTGGTTATGTAAAGAAAAGGCATTAGCCAATGGGTTTCCCTTAAAGCTTTGGTGGAGCAAGCTTCAAAGGTTAGAAAGAGAAAGAGGGGGATTTAGGCTGGCGAGAGTTGTGGGCCTATCTAAATCAATATATTGAAGGCGCTTTTGCCGCTGTTCTTCTTTTAATTTTTATATGAGGGTCATATAAGCCAGAGATATTGATACTGATGATACAGCTGAGGGACCGAGTGTTACCGAGTGTTAGAGGTATAGTCTTTTAGTATTATTATTATGAGTGTGATTAGTATATAATTAGTGAGCGTTAGTAAGGGTTTATTGTCATTAGAAGGTATTAATTTTATTATAAATCGTATCTGGAGGACCTATCTTCAAGTGACGGTCCTTCATTTTAATCAAATCTTACAGATTCGATAACAATAAGTGTTCAAACCATGCGAGCGGACATAACCTTGCAATTGTTAAGCATTGCCTCCAAGGGTACTCTTCTACAATGTCTGGACAAAAGGTTAAGCAAATTTGATTCGTAAGAAATTTTGGAAAAGAGGGAAAGAGTTAGGATTTTTCTGTTAGAAATAGCAAAAAAGGCGTGTTTACGTTTGATTCTGACAAGCCTAATAATTCTCGAGATATTACTTGCCCCCTCTAAGGACATTTCAACATGCAATACTTTGTTCTAGGGTCCAAACTACCAAACTCCCACATATAGGTTGAACCTACTCTCTTGGAGTGTGGCGGGAAGGATAGAACAGATAGCAAAGTCTGTTTAAAAGGAAGGGACACAGTGAGCCTATTTAGTTCGTGTGCCTTACCAATCTTTCGGACTTCAAAATCACAAATTGAAACCAGGTTCTCCGATTCTAAGTTGGATGATATGTAGATTAGTTCGTGGGCCGCGTTGAGGGTCTATTCAATGGATTACATGCATATATCACCCAATTAGGATATGAAAGGATCGTGTTGGAAAAAAACTTTAGGACCCAAGATGGTTTATATGAGTGGCCATATCATGCCTTTTGGGTTGTCTAATGCATAAAGCACGTGTAAAGTTCACTGAACAATTACTTAATACCTTTTCAAGGTAAGTTTTGTATTGTTATATTTTGATGTATATTGATCTAAATCGGTCTAGAGGAAAAATGGGACCCTTTTGTGCGATTGCAGTTTCCTATTACTTTAAGTCTACTAGATAGCATGACCCTGAGGACAGTGGTCATTGCTTCAAACTAGCGTGTATTTTTAGAGTATGTCGTGTCAGGTAGGCAGTTCTACTGATGCTGAGAAGGGAATACTAGTGTTTGTATTGGACTGTCCATAGCCCAAATCCATTTTGACGTGCGGACTTTCATTGGGCTCGCCACTTTCCAATGGGTCTTAGGAACTTAGCATCATCATGGAAAAAGGGGACTTCATTAGGCCATGAAACGCCCAGATTTCAAGGAGCTTGAAGCTGCAGATGTTCTCATGCACGTTTTTATCTAGGATTTCTTTTTAAAGTCTTCAAGGTGTTATGATTTGTGTCTAGAATAGGTATTGATGGGTGTAGTTACTTCAGCAAGGAAATTCAAATGGTGTATGGTTGAATATACGCACATGACAGGTTAGTTCTATGCTGTGGTGCACTGTGCAAGCACTTGGGCTTGTGACGGTATATCTATACCTAGAAATTTTGTCCATGTATTTTGATGGCTATGCACTCTTAATCACAAAAGCACTCTTAGTGATGAGACATGCTATATGGATTTTGAATTTCTCAAAGAATACTCTTTGTGCTTAGGTATCATGCGCCATACTAAGAATCAGCTTGTGGACACCACTTAGTTGAGTTGTATCAATTTACACTTGAGTTATTCGCATTAGTGGGCGTTGAGTGTTATAAAGCGAGCGTCCCTGTGACATTAAGTTAGCCTTCATTTTCAAAGAGGTGCCAAAATGAAATGATAACGTCATGCTATATTTGATTTTTTGTGATAAGGTGGTTATAAATAATTAAGAAATTTTTAAGTTCTTTTTTTAGAGAGACTAGCATTTCCTTGTGCGAACTGTTGTTTCGCTTAGTTGCATGTTGGAGCGCTTTGTGGCCCATTTTGGGTGGGATAAGCCACTCTTCTAGTTGAAGATAGGTTTATTTTGTAAACGAAAATTTTGCTAGGATGGTGTCTCATAGTTCCAATTAGGTCTAAAGGCCTAAGCCAAGACACTAACAATCTTGGCCTCGTATTCTCCTCTTCCATTTCCGCGTCCAGTTGAAGATCTTAGTGTGGATTTTGTTCGACGGGTTGCTAAAATTGTTAGGGGGCATGGGTCCATTCATCCGGGTGGTTGTAGGACTTTGATAGGTATAAAAACGATGGATTCATTAAAACTAGTGTGCATTCAGCCCATTAGTTGAGTACCCTCCTATTACAGAAAGTGTTTTCTCCATGAGTTGACCAACATCAATAGTCTTTGATAGGGATATGAAATTGTAGCAATTTCTTGAAAACTTAGGGAATGTTTGGCACCCTACTAAAGTTTTGTTTGCTCCCTTCCATCCTCGATGGTAGTATGAGTGGTTAATAATGTTTGGGTTAGCTTACTTAGCTTAATATTAGGGATAAGCCTGTGCTGTTGAACTAAGATTTGTCGTTACCTACTGCAGAATTTCATACAATAATTCCATGAATTAATATACTCGAAACACGCCTTTCAAAATTGTCCATGGCTATTCCCTTTGTCCCCATGTTGGCCTTCCATAGCTTTGGGTTTTGGTATCTGATCTATGATATTATACCCCAAAGGGAAAGGTCCTCCTTTTAGGTCGGTGTGATCGAGGATGTGTATTCAAACCTTGACACTTTGGTTTTGTAGCACATTGCTCTAACAGTCTGAGCTATGGGCCCCACCCTATCGCCATTGGATTGTTCTTGGGATACCCTAAAAAAACAGAGAAAACACTATTCCCTCTCAATCCAATACCGCCATCTTTAGAGTAATGCCATCGTCTGATGCCTGACCATCTTTATCAGCCAAGTATTTTGCCTAACATATTGGTGACCTTCATGCTTATATAAGACAAAAGATAGCTTGAATATTGCACAATTAAGCTAGCATGGCCATCCCAATTGCTAGGTATGTCAAATACACGGGTTGACCTATGGGGAAAATTACCGTAAGCATTATTTTGAAAACATTACATGCTATGGATTACTAGTCCTTTAGTTCTTTGTCGGTTGGGCCCATATCTGCCTTTTGTCTTTAATCTACCATCCAGTATAACCGCAGTAGGTCCTCTTTCATGTTGATGCAATTAAAACCCCGACTGAGGCAATTTTGGGCCTCGTGAGATGCCCACAGATATTTCACCCTATGGTTAGTGTTCCCACATTAATTCCAATTCTGTGCTCACATCTCTACTATATTTTGTTAACGTCTATGTTGGGAGCCATTCTAGGAGAGGGACTGTCACATCTGCAGAAGGGGGTATAGGGCAATACCTCGTGACGTGGATGCATTTCTTTCTTGTGTCTCCCATAGTTTATGAAAGATGAGTTGCATAGTCCGCACCATGAAGTATGGAGAGGTACATCTGCTTCCGTTCTTTTCTATGGCATAAGCTTTTCTCAACATGGGGGACTTTATAGAAATCACAGTCAACGAGAACTTTGTGATACCATTAGGCCTAGAGATGACATAGCGTGTTCGCTTTTGATTGTCTAGTATCTTACGATATCTTGGGAAATTCGATTTAGATATTTACATAATGTTTGTTGCATCTAATGTTAGGATTTGAATATCATGTTCATTATTAGGGATTTTCTTGATTGAGTTAGTTATACAATAGCAGGTTTACTTATTTAGTATTAGGAGGATAAGGTGATAGGAAGCAGTAAGCTGTAGGTGGTGGGACTTGTATTGAGCACTTAAGCAATAGTGGAGACTTTTGACCTGTCATCATTAGTATCTGCAGTAATGAGATCTATATATCTACTCTAAATCCATCTCGCGATCTCTATCGCTGCTCTCTCCTCTCTCTCTCTCGTAATTCCATTTTGTTTTACCAGTTTGATTCTCATCTCCTTTTCCTGTAGCAATTTTGTGCAATTGGCCTGCATTCAGTTCTCTTTTGCGTATTGTCATCCATGGCTAGTTTCAAATACAAGGTTATTTTCTACCCCCCCCCCCCGGGCACGGAACACCACAAAAAAAAAAAGTGAAAAAATAAAATTGTTAACAACAAACGCCATAAACCAAAAAAACTAATCCAGATCTTGTGTTGGGCTAAGCTTTGTCTGTTTTATACCCAATTATGTTATAGGTCAATTGAGGGGCTCCACGTAAGTAATGAAGCATGCCTAAACAACTTAGAAGTATGGTTAACCCTATGACATACTAGACAAGGCCAACATATTAGACCACGACTTACACATTATAAAACAAGACATTCTTCCTGTGCGTTTTAGTTGAGGTTTGAGTGAGTGATCAAACTCTCAAGTTATAGTTGGGCTTAACGTCATAACCAATGTTTTATGCGAAGGAATGTATTAATAGTGAGGGCTATTTCTAAGAATTCTGAATATCAACTGTTCAAAACAATCTGAGAGTTGCATGTAGGTCACGAAATAATCTGAAACTTTGACATATTCTATCCCTTGGCAGATTCGCACATTGACTTCAAGTTAGTACTGGAATGCCAACAATGAAGTAGTTAAAAATCTTATAATAATTTTCCTTATTTTCTAAAGATGTTATGCAATTTTAGTATACGATTTTATCAAAAAAATAAAAATAAAAAAGTGCTGAACTGGCTGTGCCTCAACCCTTAAGGATTATGCTTGCTTGGTTAACAATTCCTTCTTTTGCAGCTACTTTGGTTTAACAACATGATTTCAAACCAAGTTACTACTTAATATTCAAGATCCACACCTTGGGCATCAAGATTTCTTGGAATTGAGGTTGCTTGCAAGGGAGCATCTAAGATCTCCTGAACTAACAATGCACATTAATACCTCCTAAGGAATATTACTTGTCACTAGAGATTGTAGTTGCCCCCAATGCGTAATATGCAGTATTTGCTGACGCCTGTTATTTCACCAAAAACTAAAAGTAGAAAACAGGGAAATAAGTCTTTCACCCTTTTCTAATGTTCACTATTCCTGTCATTAATAATTTTTTCCTTTATCGATTTTTACAAGTTTAGTAAAAGCCTGGATTGGATGCTAGTGGACACCGACGATAGGAAGAAAAAAATAACAAATTTGCCTTCAAGAAATTATGTGGGCAGGGAAAAAAAGTCAGAGGAAAGTGAACCAATCAGGGTTAAACGTTTGGACAATCTAAAGAATTACAAGATATTTGCGCGGTAGATTATCATGGTGTCCGCCGACCAAAGATAGTACTTGTAGAGTTGAAAGAGTAGGATCGATAGATCATAAAAATCAAAGAGGGCTTAGCTACAGAGATGCTAAATGTCACTAGTGCTTTTCCCTCAAAAAAAGCTTTATTGACAAACCTCAAAAGACAAATTTGGGAAATATGGCTAATTGATTAGAAGGTCTATAACAAGAATTGAGATAAATCCTATCGGAGCAGGTTTATTGGATGAAACCTTGGCAAGGTTAGGCGTGGAGGACATGGATGCGGAGATAAAAATGCAATTTAGTACTATGTTCTTAGACTTTGCACACAAGCCATACGATCGTGCTAAAAACAAATCCATGCTTTAGAAGAGAGAAAGAACACTTAATAACCTTAATGACAAAATAATTTTTAAACAGATTTTCTCTTGCCGTAACATGAGTGAGACTTGATAGTATGATCGGCGGAGTTGAATTTTTCTCTACACCCGTGATAGTAATCTAACGCTTCTGCTTGCCCATGGACATAGGCCAGTGCCAATAACTAATTTAACTTACTTGTGTTGTGATGATCAATTTTCTTTATTTCGTGCCATTTTATCATCTTGGTTTTCCAATTGCGTGGAGGTATCCGTGTCGAAACTCATTAGATGAAGACAGCAAAACCTGGAGGATCCTCTTGAGTTATCTCCCGACTATCCCAAAAAACATTCGTTGAAAACCATAAGGTTCGTAGGGTTACTCTTGTCCTCTGAAACAATGCCATCCTAATGCGAGTATCAAAATGGCGCGCTAAGAGAGCTTAAAATACCCACCCCAATGGATTTCAATCATGTCCTGGATCAATTCGCAATGAAAGCCCTGGCCAATGTTCGAATCACCTGACGGAGTTTTCTTTGGTCTCGGCAACACAATTTTGTAGCTCATTTCGGAAAATACGTTCCGCAAGATCCGTTACCCCCACGATGAACCCAGCATGAAGTTACCAGCCCCGCCTTAATTGATTATATCTCACTAGTGTGGCCCTCAGGTAATATCCATCCCCCGAGAAGCATCGCCAAAATCATTACTAATACGAACACTATCTAGCCCTATCGTCCCCTCAACCCCCCAACGACAAAACTGCATTCTTACTGCTCTGCTACCACCATTCAATCTCAGAAGAACGTCATTCTTTTTCGCTCTAATTATATTTACCAAAAACCCTCTTTGTTCCACAGCTTCAAATTGCCTTTTCCAACGCTAAATTTTTTTCATAAATTACCGTTCCGTTGCTTGTGAATTACTTTCTCTACTTCCTTCCAAATGCATGATACTCCCGACGTCCCACTCCCCCCAGAAATAAAGGTGCACAACCACTGGTAAGACCACAAGTACCTGACGTAGACTTGTCAAGAAGGAACCCACACAAAATTGAGTTTGGAGGACCCTTAGGCTACGTAAACCAACACTCCCTAAGGCCCTCATCTTAGATATAACATTGGAAGGAAATGGCTTGACAACTTGACAGACATTGTCAGGGAATCCTTGGTGTCCCCACACATTGTACTTGTCCCCGTAAGTTCTTGAATAAAGCAGAACAACCCGCCCAAATTTTCACCTATACTCCCAAATAAGCTTAACCAAGAAATACCCACTTATCATAGATTATATTCTTGCCAAACAAATATGTGGAACTAAATTCTATTGACTAATTCCTTACCATTCTGTGCGTATTTCCGCTTCTACTTCCTTATCATTCAAAGATAAAAGCTCATTTAATCTAACTATTAGCAACCCAAAATCCGACCTCGTTATCATGGAACAAGAAAGCACTTTGTTTGATTAGGCTGTGTTGTGTTGCATATCACTGTAATTTTTAATCAGACGTCGTCTGATCTCATGTCTTTGTGTGTTTGCGAATGTCTCTATTGGGCACTTTAATTTTGTAGACACTCTTTAAATTCCTTTGATGCTTCACTTCTTTGTGCTGTTTGTAGCATACTAGAACCACTGATATAGTTTTCCTTATTTATTATAAAGGCCATAGAGACGTTTTAAAAAAAATAATCCCCACGAAATTGTTTATCTAACTTATAATAAATTTGGTGTTTTCGGTCGTTTATGCCTCGTGTGGGTACCATTGAAAAACTTGGATGACATAGAATCCATAGAGCTGGTTCTTGGAGATTTTCCATAAAAGGGACCTTTAAATATCTATAAAGATCTCCAGTAGCTCCTTTGGTGAAACAAAAGGGGATAATGGGGTGGCGTTTGCCTTTTGGAGGATTTTACGGTTGTGGATGCCCCGTCTCTGAGTGTGTCAGGTCGGGATCATCTTTACTATGCTTCGGAGGGTTCCGCCGGGGAAATTTGCTTTGATCGTTGGGGCCAGTGGTGAACGGAATGAGAAGGCGACTCGTGCTCGCATTGGAGGCGTAATGCTCTTGATTCTTACAGTTGCAGCAATAATAAACTGGGAAGGTTCGGGTGGGCACGGTTTTTGGGGGCAGTTATGTATGGGGTGAAGCCAGTGGACGCATGAGCCTAAGCTATGCCTTTTGCGTGTGCCGGCTTTCGGTGGAACGAGGGGCATGCAAGACGAGGCCTGTCTTTTGGTGGTGTTTTCGGAAGGGGCTACCAATGAACAGTAAGGAATGATTTTTTGTACAAAGGAGAAGCCTGATAGAGCTTTCGTTCTCTCCGGCAGTGTGTTGTTTGTGTGTGTTTTTGTTTTTTGGCGGTCCTTCCGTGAGTAATAGCACTAGAAACCTTGTTTGTTGTGATATGGGGTCGCTCCTCGGCGGGGGGCTCATCGTTGTTTCAGTCCGAAATAAAGCTAGTGCAAATATAATGGGAATAAGGTTGACACCTTTTTGACTTCGGAAGTTCCCCCCAGTGTTCTGCAGAATTTGATCGCCATAGCGGTTTTTCCTTTGTCTGGCACTTCACTAATAGGAATAGCCAGAGTTTTAGGTGTTTATGTCATTAAGATGTATATATTTTGCAGGTCAAGGATACATGGCTAAGAGTCAAAACAGGGGAAATAGTGCTTTGGGAAAAAAGATACCAGGGACAAATGAAATAGCAGGGTTAATTTCTTTTAATTTGTTTTATCGCTTTTATATATATCAATTAATATAGGTTTGGTTTATGTATAATCTCTTTGATTTAGTGGCTCAAATAGGCTGCTAGCGACTTGCTACATTGCAAGCCGCCACCCCCCCCCCCCCCCCCCCCCTCGCACCCCCCCCCCCCACCCAATGCACACCCGAGTTGTGATTCCCAACAGGAAACAAAGAGATACCCCAACCCACATTTCTTTATGTTGTGCAGGACATCTGACGTGTTATATGCGTTTCCGAAAACTGCCCTCCGGGAATCAAAATTCTAAAAGTTGCAGCAATCAAGAAAAGTTTCAAGTTGAAAGAAATGGTGCCTCTCCAGGTAATTTGTGGGTTTAGTGGGTTTTGCAGTACCTACTATATTTCTCTGTATTAGATTGCAACGAGCTCATTATTCCTGAGAATTAGGTTTTTAAATTTTGGATGGTGTGGTTGGTTTTTTTTTGTCCAGGGGTGGTCCTGAAAACGAGATGATCAATGAGGCCAGGTGCTAAAGGTGTAAACCTGTCAGTTGCCTGAAATCCAGGTGTTGGTTGGAGGTCGGTTCATTTAAACTTTAGTTGAGGCTGGGCTTTCTTATGTATGGTTTGAAAGGGCCAAAAATTTGGGTGACTGAAGTTCATTATCAAGTTTCAAGATTTGTCAATAGATTCCAGCGGGTGTGGCCAAGACAAGAAGGGTCGTGCGATAACCACAGAAAAAAAAACAGCACGTTGCTGTCCTGACGTGGATCAGGAGCACAGCAGGGTAATAATCCAAAAGGCAAACAAAAAAAAAAAACGGCAGCATACATCTACAATGGTTTTGAGTACACGGACCATGGCGAACTTGTCGTCTCAGGAACCGTCCCTGGACGGAGATGGACAGTTCCCAGAATGACGGTATAGAGGGCTCGATGGCTAAAGAGAATTTGGGTTTTTATCTAAAATTTATTACCCATCAAGGGTTAACACCGTCTTCCCCCCCATTCCCTGGGCCTTCTCTCTGTCTCATCTCTTGCTCCTTCTCCTGTCTTTCTCCTCCAAACAACGTGGCATTATTGAGGCGTTCTTAACAGGGCGTGGCAGGAGTGTCACGTCAATCAGTGCGTCATAGTCGGACTCAAGGGCAAACTAAGATTGAGATCTTGTGTATTGAACTTTGTTTGTTAAACTGTGCAGAGCTGGGGAATATGTGTGGAGGGGGGCGGTGCCAGTCATGCAGGGATCTAATCGGCTCAGAGACATGAGGAACGCGTTAAGCTTGGGCGATTTTGGCCCTTGCTTCGTCGGGTAAGTTTCCATGTTTCAATGACCACACTGGAACTCTTCCACGAATCGGGTTATTCACTACCTTGGTGGTCTAGGTAATTGTGCGCCACAGGGTTAGATTTGTATGCCAGATCAATTTTATCCTCATTTGTTTTTTATTGTTCAGTTTAATTTGATATGATTTGAGCAACCTCCCGACGTTTCTCCCTGGAGCCACAAAGTGGGCCCCAGCTTGTAGACTGTTGTCGGTCGGCTGTAATTTTTTTGCTGAACTTGTGCACGGAACAACCACTTTTTTGTTGGCCTGGAAGAATGAGGTTAGGCAGTGCTCGGTTGTTTTTGAATGATTACAAGTCTGTTTTTAAGTCTTTTGGAATTGTAAGTGTGAAGAGGCTTATTTTAGGATGTGATTTCCTTGATTTTGAATAGTAATTATGGTTACTTTACTATTCAATACTTGGATTTTTGCACCTTTTGTATCAATAATTTTTTGGGATACATTATTTTAAGTTTTAGGACTTGATGGTTGGAGGAGCTAAGGACAAGGCTTCAACTATTGTTGTTTCTTCTTAGACCCCAAACAATCTTATTTTGCATGAGAAAAGGCGTTGGGATTGTCCTTTATGTCAGACTTTTTTTAAAAAAAATCTTATTTCTCTGCCACACTCCCTAAGTGAGGAGGGAAGGATGTTTTCAGAATTCAAAAAAGAACATGCAACTATGTCCATTTTACTGTAGCATGTTATAATCTCATGAGCTGTAATTGCACATTCTAAATCCTAGATGCACAAACGAAGGCCTTTTGGTTCTTTCATATTTTTATTTTTATATATATATATATATATATGTATGTATGTTATTTATAGGATTTTTGAGTTCATGAGTGAAAGAATTATAGTGGTTACCCTGGCCATAGCTTAGTGAAGTTTTATTCTTTAGATTCTAAGCATGACAGAAGAAGTAGCAGTTCTAGTGGCGATGGTGTGATATATCATGTCCAGGGGCAGGTGGGCTGACCCAACCATTTACTGGGGCGGCTCCATGCTGTCTAACACAAGCATAGGTTTTTTGGACTCGTAGTACTAGCCTTTGACGGTATCAACATGTAATGCCCTTTAGATTGTTATAAGTGATATAAAATAATGGTAAATATCTTAGTATTTATTAAATATTAAATATATATTAGTATTTATTAAATATATAAATCTGGTTTACTAAAGCTTCATCATGCATATTGAACTTGAATGTTATTGTGTTGGAGAAGAAAAATCCTGGCATCATGGTTTTTTCTTGCCTGATAAGAGCAGATAGGAAAGATTTTCTATTTGAAAAAATCAAGTGGGGTGACTGCTGGGAGTTAGGAAGAAAACTGGAGGAAGTTCATCTCTTCTGTTATTAGGGGTAATGAGTACAAGTGGGTGTGAGGTCAAATTCATCAGTTCTGGTAGCTGAATGGATTACGAAGATCAGATTTCAATATGGGATCCTAACGAAATGTTGGGAAAATAAACTAAGGAAATTGATATCTATCAAGAAAATTTATGATTTATCCCTTCACTGAGAATTCCTGATGGAGAAAAGCATCTGGGTGGTGGAAGTTTTACGGCGTAGTGAATGAATTAGTGAATGGTCATGGTTTTGAAGATTTTCCTATATCCAAAGGGATCAGAAGGGAGTTTTGATGTAATTCTTTCTTAGTTTGCTTATTTTTGTCTCTTTCTGGAAGGATATATTATCCTCCGCACATTGCAATTATTTCTTCTCATTAATAGATTTATTTTGTTATAAAAAAATGGCAGTGGGGATTACAATTGAAGTGCAGGGATTGTGGATCCTTCAACATTGTGGAAGCTGAAAATACTGTGTCAATGTTTCAGAGAATAGGTCAGAAACCTAAATTTGTTGATAGCTTCAAACCTGCACTTCAATTAGAGAGGATGGGAACTTTGCCTCGCCTGATGTTGGTGGTCCGAGAAGAGAATGTTGCAGGAGTTTGCAGTTGGAAAGAGAAATTTGCAGGGCAAGAATCTTGTGCAGATATAACTTCTATTTTGATGGAGATATATGCAGAAGGAGGAGGTTAGTGGCAAGGATGTATTAGGCTGGGTGATCTAACCTATATGAAGGGGCTGGTTATGATAAAGAAAAGGCCATATGCAATGGGCCTAATAGGTTTGGTGGAGAAAGCTCAAAGGTTAGAAAGAGAAAGAGGGATTTAGGCTGGCGAGAGTTGTGGGCCTAATCTAAATCAAATAATTGAAGGCGCTTTTAATGAGGGTCCTATTAAGCCAGGAGCATATGATATTGATGCTCCAGCTTGAGGGGGAGTGTTAGAGGTTATTTATGTCTTTTAGTATTATTATTATTGAGTGTGTTAGTATATTAATTAGTGAGCGTTAGTAAGGGTATTATTGTCATTAGAATGTATTTAATTTGTATTATAAATCGAGGGAGGGACCTATCTTCAAGTTAGGTCCTTCATTTTAATCAAATCTTAACAGATTCGATTAACACTTACGTGTTCAAACATGCGATCGGACAATAACCTTGCAATTGTTAAGCATTGACTCCAAGGGTACTTCTACAATGTCTGGCACAAAAGGGAGCAACATTTTGATTCGTAAGAAATTTGGAAAAGAGGGAAAGGAGTTAGGATTTCTGTTAGCACTAGCAACAAAAGGCGTGTTTAAGTTTGATTCTGACAAGCCTCAAACTCGTGATATTACTTGCCCCCTCTACAAGACATTCAACATGCCATACTTTGTTCTCGGGTCCAACTACCAAATCTCCCACATTATAGGTTGAACCCTAGGGAGTGTGCTGGAATGAATAGACAGATAGAAAGTCTGTTAAAGGAAGGGCACAGTGAGCCTATTTAGTTCGTGTGCCTTCCCAACTCTTTTGACTTCAAAATCACAATGAAACACAGGTTCTCATTCCTAAGTTGGATGATATGTTAGATTAGTTCGTTGGCAGGTTTAGGGTCTATTCAAAATTGGATCTACATAGCATCTATCACCAAATTAGGATATGATACAGGATCGGTGGAAAACAACTTTTAGGACCCAAGATGGTTTATATGAGTGGCTTATCATGCCTTTTGGGTTGTCTAATGCATCAAGCACGTTTATAAGATTCATGACAATACTTAATCCCTTTCAAGGTAAGTTTTGTATTGTATATTTTGATGATATCTTGATCTACAATCAGTCTAGAGAGAAACATTGGGACCATTTTTGTGCAGTTTTCATTACTTTAAGGTCTACTAAGATATGTATGAACCTTAAGAAGTGTTCCTTGCTTCAAACTAGCGTTGTATTTTTAGAGTATGTCGTGTCAGGCTAGGCATTTCTACTGATGCTGAGAAGGTGAATACTATGTGTTTGTATTGGACTGTCCATAGCCCAAATCCATTTTTGACGTGCGTACTTTTCATGGGCTAGCCACCTTTTACAATGGTTCATTAGGAACTTTAGCATCATCATGGAAAGGGGACTTCTATTAGGCCATGACAGCTGCCAAAGATTTCAAGGAGATGAAGCTGAAGATGTCTCATGCACCCGTTTTTATCTAGATTTCTTTAAAGTCTTCAAGGTTGTTATGATGTGTCTAGAATAGGTATTGACTGGGTGTTAGTCTACTTCAGCAAGAAATTCAATGGTGTATGGTTGAAATATACTGCACATGACAGAGTTCTATGCTGTGGTGCACTGTGCAAGCACTTGGGCATTGGAGGTATTATCTACTACCTAGAAATTTTGTCATGTATTTTGATGGCCTAGCACTATAATCACAAAAGAATCTTAGTGATGAGCATGCTATATGGATTGAATTTCTCAAAGAATACTCTTTTGTTCTTAGGTATCATGCGCATACTAAGAATCAGCTTGCTGACACACTTAGTTGAGTTGTAGCACTTTTACACTCTGAGTATTCGCATAGTGGGCTTTGAGTGTATAAAGGATGAGTACACTTTTTGACATTAATTTAGCATCATTTTCAAAGAGGTGCAAAATGATAACCGTCATGCTTATATTGATTTTGTGATTAAGGATGGTTATTTTTTTTAGAGAGACTAGCATTTCCTTGTGCGACTGTTTTGTTTCGCAGTTGCATGTTGGCGGCTTTGTTGGCCATTTTGGGTGGGGATAAGGCCACTCTTCTAGTTGAAGATAGGTTCTATTTTGTAAAAGAAAATTTTGCTAGGATGTGTCTCACTGTTGCCAATTAGGTCTAAGGCTAAGAAGCAAAACATTGGCCTCTATTCTCCTCTTCCATTTCCTCGTCCAGCTTGGAAGGATCTTAGTGTGGATTTTGTTCGAGGGTTGCCTAAAATTGTTAGGGGGCATGAGTCCATTCATGTGGTGGTTGATAGGTATTAAAAAATGATGGATCTCATAAAACTAGTGATGCATCACGCATAGTTGAGCTCTTCTTACATGAAAGTGTTTTTCTCCATGAGTTGCCAACATCAATAGTCTTTGATAGGGATATGAAATTTGTTAGCAATTTCTTGAAGACCTTATGGGAATTGTTTGGCACCTAACTAAAGTTTTTTTGCTTTCCATCCTCAGATGGTCGTATTGAGGTGGTTAATCATAGTTTGGGTAGCTTACTTAGCTTCATATTAGGGGATAAGCCTGAACTAAGATTTGTCGTTACCTACTGCAGAATTTGCATACAATAATTCCATGAATTAATCTACTCGAAACACTCCTTTTCAAATTGTCCATGGTTATTCCCTTTGTCCCCATGTTGGCCTTTCCATAGCTTTGGGTTTGGTATCCTGATCATGATATTCCTACCCCAAAGGGAAAGGTCCCTCCCTTTTAGGTCGGTTGTGATCGAGGAGGTATTCAAACCCTTGACACTTTGGTTTGTAGCCACATGCTCTAATCCTCTGAGCTATGGGCCCCACCCTATCTCCATTGGATCTGTTCTTGGGAATACCCTAAAAAACAGAACCTATCCTCTCCTCAACCATTTAGAGTAATGCCATCGGATGCCTGACCATCTTTATCAGCCAAGTATTTTGCCTAACATATTGGTGA
Source organism: Malania oleifera (assembly GCF_029873635.1). Lineage (NCBI taxonomy): Eukaryota > Viridiplantae > Streptophyta > Magnoliopsida > Santalales > Ximeniaceae > Malania > Malania oleifera. Next base: position 60,241,293 of record NC_080417.1, on the reverse strand, counting down.
CCTTCATGCTTATATAAGACAAAAGATAGCTTGAATATTGCACAATTTAAGCTAGCTTGGCCCATTGTAGGTATGTCAAATTAAATCAGGGTGACTATGGGGAAAATTACCGTAAGCATTATTTTGAAAAATTACATGCTCATGCTTCTAGTCCTTTTTAAGTTCTTTGTCGGTTGGGCCCCAATGCTTTTGTACTTTAATTACCATTCAGTATAAGCATTAGTCCTCTTTTCAATGTTGTGCACTTAACCCCTTACTGAGGCATCTTTGGGCCTCGTGATGTGCACACAGATATTTCACCTTATGGAGTGGTTCCACCATTAATTCCAATTCTGGTGCTTCCATCTCTTCTCTATTTTTTGTAAACGTGTTGGGAGCATTCTAGGAGATGTGCATGTCACATCTGCAGAAGGAGGGTATAGGCAATACCTCGTGACGTGGATGCATTTTCTTTCTTTTGTCTCCACATAGTTTATGAAAGATGAGTTGCATAGTCCGCACCTAGATGTATTGGAGAGGTACATCTGTCTTTCTTTTCTAGCATAAGCTTTTCTCAACATGGGGGAATTTATAGAAATCACAGTCAATGAGAACTTTGTGACTACCATAGGCCTAGAGATGATATAGCGTCGTTATGATTGTCTAGTATCTTTACGATTATCTTGGGTTTTATGATTTAGATATTTTACAATCATGTGTTGATCTAATTTTTAGGTATTTGATATCATGTTTCATTTATTAGGATTTGATATTAGTTCCAAGAGATTGTTTACTTATTTAGTATTAGGAGAAATGTTATAGGACGTTTTAATGTAGGTTGAAGTATTGAGCATTCAGCCCTAGTTGAGCTTTGCCTTCATTTATTCTCTCTCTCTCTCTCTCTCTCTCTCTCTCTCTCTCTCTCTCTCTCTCTCTCTCTCTCTCTCTCTCTCTCTCTCTTAATTTCCATTTTTTTTCCTTTTGTTTTCTCATATTTTCCTGTATCCTTTTGTGCAATTGGTCCTGCATCAGTTCTCCTTTTTGCTGTATTTGTCACTCCATGCTAGTTTCAATAAAGGTTATTTTCTCCCCCCCCCCCCCCGGGGCACGGAACACAAAAAAAAAAAAAGTGAAAATAAAATTGTTAACAACAAACAGCCATAAAACCAAAAAACTAATCCAGCATTCTTGTGTTGGGCTAAGCTTTGTCGTGTTTTATACCCATTATGTTATAGGCTCAATTGAGGCTCCACTGAAGATGAAGCATGCCTAAAACAACTTAAAGTATGGGTTAAAATATGAAATCCTAGAAAGGCCAACATATTATACACAGACTTACACATTTATACAAAAAGACATTCTTCCGTGCGTTTTTAGTTGAGGCTTTTGAGTGAGTGAAAAATCTCAAGTTATAGTTGGGCTTAAACGTCATAACCACATGTTTATGCGAAGGAATGTCTTAATATGAGGCTATTTCTAAGACTCTTGAATCTCAACCTGTTCAAAACAATTGAGAGTTGCATTTTAGGTCACGAAAATAATTTGAACTTTGCAATATTCTATCCCTTGGCATGATTTGCCTATTGACTTCAAGTTAGTACTGGAATGGCCAACAAGAAGTAGTTTAAAAATTATAATAATTTTCCTTATTTCTAAAGATGTATGCAATTTATTTATATATTTTTATCAAAAAATTAAAAATAATAAAATTGCTGAATTGGCTTATGCCTCAACACCTTAAGGCTTATGCCTTGCCTTGGTTTAAAATTCCTTGCAGCTACTTTCTGGTTAAAACATTGATTCAAACCAAACGTTACTACCTTAATATTTCCAAGATCCACACCTTGGGCATCAAGATTTCTTGGAATTGAGGTGCAAGGGAGCATCTAAGATCTCCTGAATAAAATGCCACATTAAATACCTCCTAGAATATACTTGTCATTAGTAGATTGTAGGTGCCAATTAGTTAATGCAGTCTTTGTGCGCCTGTATTTTCCCCAAACTAAAGTAGAAAACAGGAAAATAAGTCTTTCACCCATTTTCTAATGTTCACTATTCCTGTCATTAAATAATTTTTTCATTTATGATTTTTACATTGTTAGTAAAAGCATGGATGTAGTTGACACGACGATTGGAAGAAAAAAATAACAAATTTGCCTTCAAGAAATTATGTGGGCAGGGAAAAAAGTTAGAGAAAGTGAACAATCAGGGTTTAAACTTTGGTACACTAAGAAATAAAAGCAATGGGGTAGGATATCATGGTAGACGAAGACCTAAAGTTAGTATTGTAGATGTTGAAAGAGTAGGAGATAGAATCATAAAAATCAAGATGGTCTTAGTACAAAGAGATGATAAATGTCACTAGTGCTTTTTCTCCTCAAAAAAGCTTATTGAAAAACCTTAAAAGACAAATTTGGGAATATATGGATAATGATTTAGAAGGCATAACAAGAATTGAGATAATACTCATAGGAGCAGGTTTGGATGATCACATTGGAAGGTTATGGTGGAGGACATGGATGCGGAGATAAAAATGAATCTAGTAATATGTTCTTAGACTTTGCCATGCCATACGATCTTATAAAAACAAATACATGCTTTAGAAGAGAGAAGAACACTTAATAACCTTAATGACAAAATAATTTTTAAACAGATTTTCTCTTACCGGGGAGGGTAAATTGCTTAGCATGTTAGGATTATAAAGTTCTCCTAGGTGAAGTTTAACCAGATAACATAAAGTATTAGTGTTCGATATATGCATGAAAAATTGAAAAGAAAGGGTAACAAAGGTCAATTTAAAGGAACTAGGTGGTGGAATCCAATAAGAGAAAATATAATAGAATTTCAAAACAAAATGATCGAAGATGGTGATTAGACAATAAGAGATAACATTGATATGAAAAATCTTTGGTATTAAAAGATAGCAAATCTTAAGGAAGATTTTTGGAAAGTAGAAAACATTGGTGGTGGAATCAAGATGTCCAAGACGCCATTAAGGAAAAAAGAATGTGGTTTAAGACATTATTAAAATATGAAAACATAGAAAACTTTGAAAAGTATGAAGAGGCAAGAAAAATGCAAAGGTCATTATAAGGTCAAACATAGATCATATAATAATTTATATGGTAGACTAGATACGAAAGAAGGGGTAAAAAACTTATTTCTACTTGCTAGAGCTAGGGAGAAAGAGCAAGGACTTGGGCAAACATAAAATGTACAAAAATTGAGGATTATAGTGTTTTAGTTAAAGGTAAAGATATGATAGAAAGATGAAGATGTTACTTTGATAAGCTATTTAATGAGAACCAAGTAGAAGACTTAAACTTAGAATTAACAAATGAGGAAAGGACTATAAATTTTAGACTTATCCGCACAATGATATATAATGAAGTTAAGTTTGCTTTAAAAAAAAAAAGAAAAATGGAAAATTTTTTAGGATTGGATGACATCCCAATTGAAGTTTGGGCATGCTTAGGTGATAATAGACTTATTTGGTTAACTAATTTATTTAACACAATTATAAGAATTGAGAAAATACCAAACAAATGGAGGAAAACACTCTATAATACCTCGATAAAAAAATAAAGGAGATATTCAAAACTGTAATGATCATGGAATTAAATGTATGAGCAATACAATGAAAATTTGGGAATTGGCAATGACAAAGAATAAGGTTAGAAAAGTGGGTTTCAAAAAATCCCTTTGGTTTTATGCCTTGAGATCAACTTGAAAAACAATTTATGTATTTAGAAGATTAATGAAAAAGTTTAGGGAAAAGCAAAAGTGACTTGCACATGGTTTAAGCCGGAATGAACACATTTGTGGTAAGTTAGGCATATCACATATACAAGTAAAGATAAGGAGGGGCAGTTGAGATGGTTTGGGCATGCAATGTAGGCCGAAGAATGCACTCGTAAGCAGGAGTGAACTAGCCAATTTTAGTGGTAGTAGAAGGGGAAATGACCTGGAATAAATTGAAAAGAGGTAGTGCAAAGGGATTTGACATTTGACAAACATCCATTTGTTAGAGGATATTGACCATGATTGTGCACATTGGTGGAAAAGGATTCATATAGCCGACCCCATGTAGTGTGACATAAAGCTTTGTTGTTGTTTGTGTTTTTGGTTATGATATCTGCACTGTATATTTTTTAAACTTGTTTTCATATGTTTTTGCTTTGAACATTAAGACAGCCGTTTGAGTGGGGTATTTGGTATTTGATTGATTATAATATTACTAAAATAACACTGGTGGTAGATATTAGTTATGAGATTTAAATTATAAGCATATTTCATGCGAATTATTGATTAGAAAAACCGCACCGTGCTTTGCGGCAGGCATGCATATGAAATTTGATAATTATTTTTAATAATAATATTATAATTTAGGATATTATTTTGCATCATTTGTTCAACATAATTGTAAAATATTGATAAATTTAGATGGAAAGGTTGGTACTTACATAATTGTCTATAGTACATAGAATTTGAAAGATGTTGGGGACATGGAGATTATAAATGATGTAAATTTGTTTGCGACAGGGCAGTTTAAATGTGAAATTAATTTAGGAAAATAAAATCTAGATATACACCAAACTAATATCGAATGAGGATTTCAAATGTAAAATTTGGGGTAAAAATTAATTCTGCACGTTTGATTGAAATATTTGTGAACAAATATAATATATCAATAATATGTATTATGATCAAATATATATATATATATATATATAATTGCAACACCTAATATTAATAAATATATGAGATATAGATTATAATGATTAAAGATTGTATCAGTATGTTAAATTATAATACCAGCAGTGACATATGACATCATGTTTCTAAATTCTGTTTATTTATTTATTGTATCACTGTATCATGTTATCAATGCACGCCTGGACATTGGTTAACAACTACTTATTGGAAGAATAAAACTTTATATTTTACTATTATTGAGTTAAAAAAAAAAATTTTGTATTAGCCCTAATAAATTGGAAAGAAAAAATAAAAATCTGTATTTTAATATTATTGAATTAAACTAAAATATTTTGTACTAGCCCTGATTAATTAGAAAGAAAAATAATAGACAATAATTAATAAAATAAGATTTTAAATTAATAGCTAATTTTATAAAAAAAGGAAGGTTGAACACTTATTAAATCTACGTGCATTTATGTATTTATATATAAAATATATATTTATCTATGAATGTATTGTATATTTGTTATTGGAAACTTTTGGTGGAAAGTAGGTGAAGAAATTGTATTGTGTTGTATATTTAAAAATAATTACAATCATTTTTATAATTTTAAGTTATATAAACATAAATGTAAGATGGTATATATAATTCTATATTTTTTAATAATTTGAATTTGAATTAATTTTATAATTTTAGAAGTAATTTTTAATTAAATTCATAGTTTTTAATATATGTAAACATAAACTAACATGGGATATGTATTTTATATTTTGGATTTGGCTTAATTCTACAATTTTACTGTATGTAAATATAAATAAAAGATAAAGAAAGTGCGATGTAATAATTTCGATTAGTTTTATAATATAAAGGTACTGGAATGGAGAGTGATTGAGGTGGATCAATCTCATGAAGGAGGGGGAGAGAGAAAAGTAAAAAACAAAAAAAATAACTTTAGCGGGCCCACTTACATTGGGTTTTGTAAAATTTTTTTCCATGAGAGAGAGAGAGAGAGAGAGAGAGAGAGAGATGAGTTTTAAAAATAAAAAACAAAATTTCGTGGAGCCCACAAAGGGCCCCCTGCAGCCTGCTGTAGAGAGATAGAGAGAGGCGAGAGGGGGAGGGAGAGAGGGAGAAGACAAAAGGAAAAGTGAAAAATATTAAAAAAAATGGATGCAAGAAAAAAAAAAAGCTGGTGCCACGTCTTAGCACCAGATTCACCTCTTGCTTCAGGATTAATAAATAGATAGATATGCTTATTTAACTGCTTATTAATTGCATAATCGGTCTCTCTGGTAGACCCACGAGATGAGCCATTGACTACAAGCTTATTCTTTAGTGCTTCCATATTTTTGCCATTTGTTAATGTTAAAAGTTTTGCATGGACTGCTTATTGATGGTTTGAACAGTTTTTTAATTTATAATGTATGGTTGTGCAATGGATGTTTATTTTCCACAGTGCTGTGAGGTTTTCATATTTGAGGGCTGTTAAGATAATGGTTTGTTCCACATTTCTGACAATAATTGTTCAACTTTTATGTGAAGGGTCCTATACTGAGGGGGTGTTTGATAAAATTTAGTAGTTAGCGCTGAATGCTGAATGTAATTGCGAATCTGTGAACTGGGTTTTGAATATAAAAGGATGATGTTTCTGAATCTGAATGCTGAATTATTTTAGTTGTTTGGTAATTAACCTTTGAATATATGTGTTTTTCCAACTATCAAGGGAAAACCTGTTTGTTAAAATTAATGAACATTTTTTGAGATAAAATTTTTTTTACTTATATAAAAAATAATGTGTTCAAAAAAACATAAAGCATTAGTTGAAAATATTTTCTAATGTAAATGCTTTAAAATATAAAATGTTATTTATTGTGAAATATAATAAGAAATTATTATTTTTAATTAACACTTCAACTAAATACTTGCTTTTTCTCCATTTTTTCACCTTTCTTCTGCAAAAACCTCAATTTTATAATTTCCATCAATGGATCTAACATTTTGATCCTTTATATATATATATATATATAGAAAAATCTTCGTAAATCGCCACAAAGGAAGTGGAAGAGCTAAAAATCTACTGCTTTCATGACCTCTTTCTGCTGTGGGCTTGGATTCTCTGGAGGGTAGAGTTCATTTTAATATGCAAATGAATATTTGAATCTTTCCAAAATTGAAAGCTTTACTAGTTGGAGATTTATCAAGCAAAATGGGCCTTTCTAATCATATTTTGAGATCTTGTGCAGCAGTAGATAAACCAAAGCATAACTACCAATATTTTTTTTTTTTTTTAAAATCAGAATATAAATGAAAAGGAAGAAGAAGAAGGAGAAGGAGAAGGAGAAGAGGGGAAATAACATGCTGGTGTTGAAGGAGCAAGGAGAATGTCGAAAGAAGAGAGATAACACTAAAGGTACTCGTTCAGCAATGAAGAGACTGCAGAGGTGAAAGCTTGGAGAGATAGGGCATGAGTCATTTGGGTGATCGTGGGAGGAGAGCCGAGGTTGTGTAATTGGTGTTATTTTTTAGGGGTAAAAATGTCAAAAAAGCCTCTAATTTGTGCTCTTACTGAATCAACACTAGGGAGATTGCTGATTCTCCTAGAGGCAATCCAGAGCTATTTGAGAGGGTAACGAAAGAACACTGCTTCACTGAATTTTGGACTGTTAAGAAACCAACCTCTATTTAGAGGCCATTAAGCGCAAACAAATGACCCCTTAATTTTCAACATTCCTCACTTTCCAAATGAGTAGATATGCTTGCAATTCATGTGATCTTTGCCTGCAATCCATGGGATCTTTTAACAATAATTTTCAAAATGTAAATTTTAAGTCTCAGATACTGAACATTAAGTTTTGAATCCTTTTGATTTTTGACAATAATATTCTACAGTCTCTTCAATTGTATTACTTGGTAAATATTTGGTGGAAGTCTGTCAGTAATATACCTTTATTCAATTAACATAGCCCGAGCAATTGAACAAGATCTTTGATCTGTGTGGAGCTCCTGATGAGATCAATTGGCCTGGTGTTTCAAAGATTCCTTGGTATAACAATTTCAAGCCATCAAGGCCCATGAAGAGACGTGTACGGGAAGTTTTCAGACAGTGAGTAGGCTGATAGTTAGCATTTTCAGTCAGTATCATTGCTATGATTTTGGATTGTTTTAAATATTGGAGGTTTAATACATGAAGTTGATTCATCTCATGACCTGTCTTTCTTGTTACAGCTTTGACCGCCATGCTTTAGATCTGCTGGAGCGAATGCTAACTCTTGATCCATCTCAGGTGGCACTTATGTTTCATAAAATCATTTGTGTGTCTTGAAATCATGATCTGCAGGTTATCTGATGAAGATTGGCTACTTACACAAATTCTTTTGCCTCTTTACATAAGGGTTGTTTGCTTGATTTGATATATAAATTGGCTTCAGTTCATCTTTGAGCATAACATCTTTGAATAATTTTTTACTGGTTGAAACAAACCTATTCTATGTGCCTCCTTTATTTTAATTTTTAAATCTCAGTTTAATACATCTATTGATGTATAAACAGCTTGATGCTTAATTAATTATCATCGAAGGTTAGACTGCTTCAATATGATTATTGGAATATATACTTTTTTTTAGACAGCTATAGAAATACATTAGGAGAGAGAAAGAACAGCAGAGCAGAGGTTTAGAAGTCCTAACTAGAGAAAAAGAAAACACCTAGGGAAAAACACTACCTAGTCTACCTGAACCAAAAAGTCCTTTTTAAATCCGTCTTCATAATTAATCAAGCATCTGAAATTTGCTAGCTCATACTGGCCTTTATTCATCTTACCCGTACCCCCATCTAAATGATCTTCTTGACAAGCAAGGATCATACAACCCCAATCCCATCCAATCCACCATTTTTGTGCTTCAATCTCCTTTCATTATCAATTCGACAGGAGAAGCAGGGATTGGCAAAATGGCATGCTTGGTCTGTTTGAGACCTCCCTGTTATCCAGGTATACCTTCCAAACTTCTGAGTGGCATTGGGGGTACGCGAGGAGTATCCCCAACTAAATAGGATGAATCTGAAACAGATCCATATTTTTCCTGGGTCTCATCGAGTAATAATGCACTTCACTATCAACATCACTCTTTAAGTCTCAGACACATTGCCCCAATTCTTCACACCCTTTGATTTCTTCATTTCCTTAGAATAAGCTCCTTCACCTTCCTTGCTACCTGAAACATTCTGTTTTGCAAACACAGTTTTCACAATAAATAATCAACCCTCAGAATCTCTTCTCATAGACTTTGATATCTTTGAGTGAGAATTAGTTTGTTCCTCTTTAAAAAGTTTCTTCATTTCAGCACCCACCTGCACCACCATTCAATGGGAATAAGCCTTATCTAATCCCATCCTTAACTGACCTCTTTCCATCATTAATGAATTTATCCCTCGCTCTATTAATATTCCCTTGCTTATCTTTTGCTCAAACCTCCTGATTTTGATAATGGTTGTGTCGCACTTTTTTAAAGCTCCCATGATAACTATTCAGCAAAGAATGTTCCTTTTACCTTTCTGCTTTACAACTTCTATCTTCTACTAAAGACCTAGAATAAGTAGAGGTTCAGATTCTATTTGCACCCAAATCCATCCATACATGTCCCACCAGCTGAGATTCATGAGCATCAATTGGTCATCTTACCCGATTCCTGCACAATAGAATGGCTGAGTCTCCTTCTCCTTCCCTAGTTGTGAAGTAGCCTTATTACAGAAGCATGGATCCCCTTCTCCCTTTGACATATTTGTGTGAGAATTATCTTGTTTCTCTTCAAGAAGTTTCTTCACTTCAGCCCCCACCGGCACCACCATCCAATGGGAATAAATTTATCTAACCCCATCCTTAACTGAACTCTTCCCATCCTTAATGAATTTATCCCTTGCTCTATCAATATCCCTTGCTTATCTTTTGCGCAAACCTCCTTTTGATAATGGTTATGTAGAACCTTTTTAAAGCTCCCATGGTCACTATTCAGCAAAGACTGCTCCTTTGACTGTTCCACTTCACAACTTCTATCTTCTTCTACTAAAGACCTAGAATGAGTAGAGATTCAGATTCTATTTGTACCCAAATCCGTCCATACATGACCCACCAGCTGAGATTCATGAGCATCTGGTTATCTTACCCGATTCCTGCACAATAGATATGGCTGAGTCCCCTTCCCCTTCCCCTTTCCCTTCCCTAGTTGTGAAGTAGCCTTATTAGAGAAGCATGGAGTCCCTTCTCCCTTTGAAAGATCTCTCCAATTTGAATAAGTTGGGCTCAAATGCAAGTTTTGAAGAATGGGCCTTTAATAATAGGAATTGTGGGCTCACCTGCATACTTATCATACACATAACCTGTATTATTTAGAATTTGGCCCAAGTGCAAAATGATGTTAATGATTCCAGGCCTGTGTCACAGGCTGAACTTTTCACATTGTGTGAAGGGCCATGCGGCACTAGTTGAATACAACCAGAGAAGTTCCTCACAAGGATTGATATACAACTTGAAAGATCAAATGTGAAAGAAAAGTTCTTTAGATAGTATTTTCTCTTTTTGAGGAAGATAAGTTAATTTAAAATATTAAAGAGGGATTGACGGTATTAGGATTGACAAATATGATGGCAATAGTCTCTTATAAGCTTGGAGTCAAACTTGTTTTTTGCTTGTTAGAGGGCTTATATATAGAGTTTAGTGTCAAGTTAGCTGTTTTTAGCTCATTAAGATGTGTTAGGTAGTTTGAACGGTCAATGTATCCCTTTCGGCCAGTTGACTTATTGATTGGATTGACCATTCAACCTTTTGCCTAGATAGATTGACCTATCACGAGAACCAACCAACCTATATCTCAGAACTATGCATGGGACAAACCATTCTTACCTTATTTCAAAATTCTTTTAGATCTAAACAATTTTCCAATAAAATTTGAGGTTTGAAACAAAGTTTCTTTGTGCCATAAGATGATAAAAAGCACGGAGTTTTAGCACATAAAATTACAATTGAGAGATAAACAAATACAAGTAAACAAATCAAAACCTTCAAGCTACCTTAATCTTCCAACTCTAATGGCTTGAAATCTTGTTGAATCACAACTTAAAGACAAAGCCATTAGTCCAATGTTATCATCTAGTTAATAAACCTTGGAACTAACACCACTCTCCTTAGGCATGGGGGAATTCTCTTGAGCGTAGTTAATCTATCATTTCGTGATAGCTTGTGTGAAATTAGAATAGGTTTTCTGTATTTCTTGAATGAATAATTTGTACAAGCCGATACATTATACTTATATTACAATCGGGTATGCTAAAGATGGAAACGATCTCCTAAAATAATCTCTCTCAATAATAGACAATTCTCTACATAAATATCCCCTAAATCACTCCAAGACACTCGGGATTTCTACACTCCCCCTCAAGTTGGATCATAGATATTGATCATATCCAACTTGCAGATGAAATCATCAAAACTCTGTCGGGCTAACCATTTGGTAAAGATTTCTGCTGTTTGTTTTTTGGTAGGAACATAAGTCATACAAATGGTTCCTTCTTCAACCTTTTCTTTGATAAAATGTCAGTCCACTTCTACATGCTTAGTCCTGTCATGTTGAACTGGATTGAGAGAGTTACTGATGGCTGCTTTGTTATCACAGTAGAGTTTGATAGGGACTTTCACCGTGATTTGTAGTTCTTCGAAAAGTTTTCATAACCACAGTCCTTCACATATCCTTTCTGCAATTGCTCTAAACTCAGTTTCAGCACTACTTCGAGCCACTACATTCTGTTTTTTACTCCTCAAAGTCACCAAATTTTCCCATACAAATGTGCAATATCCGGTGGTAGACCTTCTATCTTCCGCTGATCCTGCCCAATCAGCATTTGTGAAAACTTCTACTTCCTTGCATTCACATTTCTTGAAGAAGAGTCCTTTGCCCAGAGGACCCTTGAGATACCTGAGAATCTTGTACATAGCCGCTAGGTGAGTCTCCTTCGGTGAATGCATGTGTTGGCTTACCACACTTACTGCAAATGCGATGTCGGGTCTGATATGTGATAGATATATTAATTTACCTACCAATTTCTGATACCTCTCATTTTCAATTGATATTTCGCAGTCTTCAACTTTCTTACTGTTTCAATGGGGGTTTCACTAGGATTGCATCCAGGCATGCTAGTTTCGGTTAGGAGATCAAGGATATACTTTCGCTGAGAGACACTAATACCCTTTTTTGATCAAGAAACTTCCATTCCCAAGAAGTACCGCATTTGTCCTAGGTTTTTAACTTCAAACTCAGCAGCTAGGACTTTCTTCAATCTTTCCATCTCCATTGTATCATCTCCAGTTATGATTATATCATCAACATACACAATCAGAATTGTTTTCTTCCCACTTTTAGATTGTTGGAAAAACATAGAGTGATTTGATTGCCCGTGGTCGATATCCTTGGTTCTTTATCACCTTCGCAAATCTGTCGAACCATGCTCTAGGAGATTGCTCGAGTCCATACAGGGACTTCTTGAGTTTACATACTCTGTTTTCTTCACCTTTCTTACTAAAACCTGGTGGTATTGTCATGTCGACTTTTTCTTCTAACTTGCCATTTAGAATTGCATTCTTAGTGTCGAGTTGTTGAAGTGACCAATCCAAATTGGCTACCAAAACCTGAACCGTATTTGTAGAAATCCCGAGTGTCTTGGAGTGATTTAGGGGATATTTATGTAGAGAATTGTCTATTATTGAGAGATTATTTTAGGAGATTGCTTCCATCTTTAGCTTACCCGATTGTATTATAAATATCATGTATTGTCTTGTACAAATACTTCATTCAAGGAATACAGAAAACCTATTCTGATTTCATGGTATCAGAGCTAGGATTTCTCTAATCCTAGTTAACGATGCCAGAAGGAGCCGTCAACAGCAGAGGGTCGAGCACCTCTGAAGCTCTCGACGACGAGACTAAAGCCACCTCCACCTTGAATTTGAATAGGCTAGACAATTCGTCCTTCCTACTCTCGGTGGTGAGACTAAACGGAAAGAATTTCCGTGAAAGGGCTCAGTCAATAGGCTACCTTATCGGCGAGAAGAAGAAGCCCGCCTCAACCGACGGTGTAGCTATGCAGAAGTGGAAGTCCGAGAACTCCATGGTGACTGCGTGGCTGGTGAACTCCATGAAACCTTCAATCGGCAAGACCTAATTGTTCCTACCGTTGGCGAAGGACGTTTGGGATGCTGTTCAAGAGACATACGTTGACGTTGAAAGCTACTCTCTAATCTTTGAGATCAAAACTCGGCTATGGCAGATGCGGCAAGGAGAAAGAGAAGTCACAGATTACTATATAGAGATGACGAATCTCTGGCAAGAACTCGACTTGAGCATTGTGGAAGAATAGGAATGCCCTAGAGACAGTGCCCACTACTAGAAAAGACTCAAGATGAGTTTTGAATTTTTGGCAAGACTCAACCGAGACTTGGACAAGGTGCAAGGGAGGATTCTCGGCCAACGTCCTTTGCCTTCAACTTGGGAAGTTTTCTCGGAGGTGAGGTGAGAGGAGAACCGGTGCAAAGTGATGTTGAAGGAGCCGATTCTGATTAGAAACAATGGGCTCGAAATGTCTGCCCTCATTTCAAGAGGAACTCCTGCTGGGACAAGCCAAAAAACGCAAAAAGGAAGACCCTGGTGTGAGCACTGCCGCAAGCCGGGCTAGTCAAAAGATACTTGCTGGAAAATACATGGGAAGCTCGCAAGAAGTCGAGACATCCCAAAAATTGTGGCTACCAAGCTGCTATTGATAACCTAGTCGAGAAACCACAAGGTGAGAAAAATAATAATTCCACTTCAAGTGGCACATTCAATCCAGAACAGTTGGAGAAACTCTATAAAATGTTCTCTACCATTCAAGCATCAGGTCAATCTTCCACATGTATTTCTTTTGGTTCTTTAGCCCATCGAGGTAATTTTTTGACAGCCTTAAATACCATCTCTCATTACAAATCACCATGGATAATTGATTCTGGTGCTTCTAATCATATGACTGATTCCTATCATTTGTTCTCATCCTATCCACCTTGTGTTGGAAATTTGAAAGTTAAAATTGCAGATGGATCACACTCATTTGTTGCAGGCAAAGGGAGTATTCGAATCTCAGACTCTATAACTCTAGAATCTGTCTTACACGTCCCTAGACTGTTTTGCAATTTGTTATCCATTAGTCAGTTAACAAAAATTCCAATTGGTCTGCTAAATTTGTTTCCTCTCACTGTGTTTTCCAAGACCTATCATCGGGGAAGACGATTGACAGTGCTAAGGAGTGTGAGGGACTCTACTACTTTGAGGAGGCGAATATGAGTGAACAATGTCAAAATGCTATTTGTGATTCTACATCTGTTTCTAGGGATACTAAAATTTTGTTATGGCATTCTAGGCTGGGTCATCCAAAGTTTCAATACTTAAGACGTTTATTTCCTTCTATGTGTTCAAATAAGACGTCTTCTGATTTTCCGTGTGAGATTTGTGAACTTGGAAAACACCAACGTAATTCCTTTCCCAAATCCACATAAAAACCATCCAGACCTTTTACTATGATTCACAATGATTTATGGGGGCCCTCACGCTCTCTTAATCGCACTCACACGAAATGGTATGTTACTTTTATTGATGATCACACTCGTATTTGTTGGGTTTACCTGTTGAAAGATAAAACTGAAGTCCGTTCAATTTTTATCAATTTCCTCTCCATGATTCAAATCCAATTCCAAACTCACATTCAAATTTTGCGTACTGATAATGGTACAGAATATTTCAATAATATCTTGGGAAATTATTTTCAAGAAAATGGAATCATCTATCAAAGTTCCTGTGTGGATACCCCTCAACAAAATGGGGTTTTTGAGCACAAAAATAGGGATATTCTTGAAGTTGCTCAAGCATTGATGTTTACTACAAATATGAAATTTTTTTTTTAGAGTGATGCCATTTTAACAGTTACATATCTCATTAGTAGAATGCCTAGTTAGGTTCTTTCTTTTGCCACTTCTCTCCAAAAATTCCAAGAATGTTTTCCCAACTCTCGGCTCAACTCCAATCTCTCCCTAAAAAATTTTGGGTGTACTGCATTTGTACATGTTCATGCTCGCAATAGGGATAAATTGGAGCTTCGCGCCATTAAGTGTGTTTTTATTGGTTACTCTCCTACTCAGAAAGGCTACAAATGTTATGATTCTGTTACAAAAAAATTGTTTGTTAGCCTTGATGTCACGTTCTTTGAAACCACTCCTTACTTCCAAAAGCCCTTTCTTCAAGGGGAGAATTGGAGTGAAGATCGGTTCTTTGATTTCTTTGTTAATGAATCTGTGTCATACACTGAGTTTGTCAACACCACTAACATTACACCATTTCCTGATCTATCATGTACAAAGGACCACTTAAACTCCGGGGGAGATGCAGACAAACAAAATAACAAGGAGATACTTGTTTACTCAATGAAACCAAAATCAAAGAACAGGGAGAAACTCATACCTTAGGCACCAAGAGAGTTGGAATTGGTGATCGCTTCGAGCAACCATGAGTCCACTCCCAATCCTGATAGGTAATAGATCCAAATGGCCATGAGCTTCCTTATGATAAGTCTGCACCTAATGACATCAATTTACCCATTGCGCTCAGAAAACAAACTAGGTCATGTACTCTCCATCCCATTTCAAAATTCATGTCTTATAAAACTTTGTTTACAAGGTGTTGTGCTTTTACCTCTAACCTTGACAGGATAAAAATTCCAAAGAATATCCCGGAAGCCTTGGAGATTCCTGAATGAAGGGAAGCCGTCATGGCGGAAATGCGGGCCCTGGAAAAGAATGGGACTTGGAATGTTATGGATTTGCCGAGAGGGAAGAAGCCAGTAGGCTGCAAATGGGTCTTCACATTGAAATATAGAGCTGATGGGATAGTTGAACGGTATAAAGCCTGTCTTGTTTCAAAAGGGTTTACACAGACTTATGACATCTACACGGAGACGTTTGCACCTGTGGCAAAATTGAATACAATTTGGGTTCTCCTATTCTTGGCAGGCAACTTGGATTGGCCACTTCACCATCTTGACATTAAGAATGCATTTCTAAATGGAGAGTTAGAAGACGAAGTCTACATGATGATACCATTAGGTTTCAGTAAGAAAGGTGAAGAAAACAGACTATGTAAACTTATGAAGTCCCTGTATGGACTCAAGCAATCTCCTAGAGCATGATTTGACATATTTGCAAAGGTGATAAAGAACCAAGGATATCGACAAGGGCAATCAGATCACACTATGTTTTTCCAACAGTTTGAAAGTGGGAAGAAAGCAATTCTGATTTTGTATGTTGATGATATAATCCTAATTGGAGATGATACAGTGGAGATGGAAAGATTGAAGAAAGTTCTAGCTGCTGAGTTTGAAGTTAAAGACCTAGGAAAAATGAGGTACTTCTTGGGAATGGAAGTTGCTAGATAAAAAAAGGGTATTAGTGTCTCTCAGCGAAAGTATATCTTTGATCTCCTAACTGAAACTGGCATGCTTGGATGCAAACCTAGTGAAACCCCCATTGAAGTAGTAAAGAGAGTTGAAGATTGCGGAATATCGGTTGAAAAGGAGAGGTAGCGGAGATTGGTTGGTAAACTAATCTATCTATCACATACCAGACCCGACATCGCATTTTAAGTTAAGTGTGGTAAGCCAACACTTGCATTCACCAAAGGAGACTCACCTAGAGGCTGTGTACAAAGATAGAAGGTTTACCACCGGATATTGCACATTTGTATGGGGAATTTGGTGACTTGGAGGAGTAAAAAATAGAATTTAGTGGCGTGCTGAAGTTGAGTTCAGGGCAGTTGCACAAGGGATATGTGCAGGACCGTGGTTACGGAAACTTTTGGAAGAAATACAAATCATGGTGAAATTCCTTATCAAACTCTACTGTGATAACAAAGCAACCATCAATATCTCTCTCAATCCAATTCAACATGACAAGACTAAGCATGTGAAGTGGTCTAACACTTTATCAAAGAAAAGGTTGAAGAAGGAACCATTTGTATGACTGATGTTCCTACCAAGGAACAAACAACAGGCATCTTTACCAAAGGGTTAGCCCGATAGAGTTTTGATGATTTCATCTGCAAGTTGGATATGATCAATATCTATGATACAACTTGAGGGGGAGTATAGAAATCCCAAGTGCCCTTGAGTGATTTAGTGGATATTTATGTAGAGAATCGTCTATTATTGAGAGAGATTATTTTAGGAGATTGTTTCCATCTTTAGCATACCCGATTGTATTATAAATATAATGTATCGGCTTGTGCAAATACTTCATTCAAGAAATACAGAAAACCTTTTCTGATTTCAGTATTCAATTTTGCCACCGGTGCAAACGTCTCCGTGTAGCCAATGCCATAGGTTTGTGTAAACCCTTTTGCAATAAGACGGGCTTTATACCGTTCAACTGTCCCATCAGCTCTATATTTCACTGTGAAGACCCATTTGCAGCCTATTGACTTCCCTCTTGGGAAATTCATAACATCCCAAGTTCCATTCTTTTCGAGGGCCAGCATTTCCTCCATGACAACTTCCCTCCATTCAGGAATCTCCAAGGCTTCTTGGATATTCTTTGGAATTTTTATCCTGTCAAGGTTAGAGGTAAAAGCACGACACCCTGTAGACAGAGTTTTATAAGACATAAATTTTGAAATGGGATGGAGAGTACTTGACCTACTTTGTTTTCTGAGAGCAATGGGTAAATTGATATCATCAGGTGCAGACCATGGTTCGAAATCGCGGTCGTGGGTAACGTCAGGTAACGGTCGTTGGTGTTGCGGGACGCGGGAGACGTGGGTGTTACGTAACGGGAAGCGGGCGTAACGGTCATGAATTTTTTTCACGCATGCACAACTATGCCAAAATTGAAAAAGAAGCATGAAATCCATTAATACATGATTTTTAATGAATTTTAAAGGTCTTCATTCAACCTACAAATGTTTTTTAATAGGCATTATGATTTTTATATTAATTTTAGTGTGCTGTTTACAAAAAAAAACATATTTTTTTAATAATTTACAGTACTATAAAATTTACAATTTAACAAAATAAATATGAAATTGTAAATCTTACAATTTAATTATTTAAATGGTAATAGACTTGAACTTGAGTCACTTAAGAGTTGAGACTTGACTAATTGTGTACAAATTAGAATTTATTATAAATTGTAGATCTAATATTAAATTATTAATTGTCAAGGACCTCAAGGTATTAAAAAAAATAAATATGTAGAATATTAGTTAATAATTTTTTACTAAATCTGTACTCTAAGTTTTTAAGTTCTAAGTTCTAGGTTCTAACTCTCTAAGAGTCTAAGTAACTCTATAAATTTTATATTTTAAAAACTTTATACTATTTTTTTTATTTTAATTAAAAAAATTTACTTATACAATCATTAACAATTTGCAATTGTTAATTTGTATTCTAATTAAATAATAAATAAACTAAATTTATATACTAATTATATTTATAAACTGAAATTATAAAACAAAATTTACAACTTATATACTAATTAGTAATTAAATAAACTGAAATTTATAATTTATATAAACTATAAATTGAAATTATAAATCAAACTAAATTTAAAACTGAAATTTACAATTTATATACTAATTAAATAAACAGAATTTTAAAACAAACTGAAATTTTACAATTTATATAAAGCAATAAAGCATAAATTGAAATAATAAAACAGAATAAATTATTAAGCAATAAAGCGTAAATTTAAATAATAAAACAACAAACATACTACATACCCACTGGCCACTACCCACGTCCCAGTTACCACTTACCCACTCTTGACTCCCACTCCCACGGAAGCTGCGACCTTGCGACTGCGAGAGAGCTGTTGGTCTGCTGCAGTTGCAACGTGCAGGCCTCCAAATTTTGGAGGAATCGAAGGCTTCGAATGGAGGAATAGAAGGCTTGCTGATTTTTGGGTTCTTGGACGAAGGAGACGAATGACGGACTGAGGGAGATGAAGCTGTACGAAGCAGACTTTGGGGGTTTTAGGGATTTCGAAGCTTCAGATCAGTAGATCGAAGCTATATGTATGAAGGAGACGAAGAATCGAAGAGTGATTCAAGTGAAGAGGGAACTGAACTCTGCTTGCGGACGACAAATGTAAGGGTTCGAAGGCTCGAAGCTGCGTAATGGACGTTACATTCCGTAACATTAGTGTAACGGCCGTTACGGGCCGTTACGTTTCCGTAATGGCCATTACCTATGTGAATTTTTGGCTCGCCGCTAATGCGGCCTGAAACGGTATCGGAGACCTGTTTTTTCGTTACGTAACGGCCGTTATGCTACATAACGGCCGTTATTTAATACCATGGTGCAGACTTATCAGAAGGAAGCTCATGGCCATTTGGATCTATTACCTGATTGGGATTAGGTGTGGACTCATGGTTGCTCGGAGCTATCACCGGTTCCAACTCTCTTGGTGCCTCAGGTATGAGATTCTCTCTGTTCTTTGATTTTAGTTTCATTGAGTAAACAAGTATCTCCTTGTTATTTTGTTTGTCTGCATCTCTCCCTGAGTTTAAGTGGTCCTTTGTACATGACAGATGAGGGAATGGTGTAATGATAGTGGTGTTGACAGACTCAGTGTATGACACATATTCATTAACGGAGAAATCAAAGAACCGATCTTCACTCCAATTCTCCTCTTGAAGAGAGGGCTTTTGGAAGTAAGGAGTGGTTTCAAAGAACGTGACATCAAGGCTAACAAACAATTTTTTTGTGACATGATTATAACATTTGTGGCCTTTTTGAGTAGGTGAGTAACCAATAAAAACATACTTAATGGCGCGAGGCTCCAATTTATCCCTATTGAGAGCATGAATATGTACAAATGCAGTACACCCAAAAATTTTTAGGGAGAGATTGGAGTTGAGCCGAGAGTTGGGAAAACATTCTTAGAATTTTTGGAGAGGAGTGACAAAAGAAAGAACCTGACTGGGCATTCTACTAATGAGATATGTAGCTGTTAAAATGGCATCGCTCCAAAATTTTTTTTTTTCATATTTGTAGTGAACATCAATGCCCAAGCTACTTGAAGAATATCTCTATTTTTGAGTTTGGAAATCCCATTTTGTTGAGGGGTATCAACACAGGAACTTTGAAGGATGATTCCATTTTCTTGAAGATAATTTCCCAATATATTATTGAAATATTTTGTACCATTATCAGTACACAAGATTTGAATGTGAGTTTGGAATTGTGTTTGAATCATGAAGTGGAAATTGATAAAAATAAAACGGGCTTCAGTTTTATCTTTCAATAGGTAAACCCAACAAATACGAGTGTGATTATCAATAAAAGTAACAAACCATTTCGTGTGAGTGCGATTAAAAGAGCGTGAGGGTCCCTATAAATTACTGTGAATCATAGCAAAAGGTATGGATAGTTTGTCTGTGGATTTTGGAAAGGAATTACGTTGGTGTTTTGCAAGTTCAAACATCTCACATTGAAAATCAGAAGACATCTTATTTGAACAAATGGAAGGAAATAAACGTCTTAAGTATTGAAAATTTGGATGACCCATCCTAGATTGCCTTAACGAAATTTCACTATCCCTAGAAACAAATGCAGAATCACAAATAGCTGTTTGACATTGTTCACTCATATTCGCCTCCTCAAAGTAGTAGAGTCCCTCACACTTCTTGGCACTGCCAATCGGCTTCCCTGATGATAGGTCCTAGAAAACACAGTGAGAGTAAACGAATTTAGCATAGCAATTGGAATCTTTTGTCAACTGGCTAATGGATAACAAATTGCAAGACAACCCAGGGACGTGTAGGACGGATTCTAGAGTTATAGAGTCAAAGATTCAAATACTCCCTTTGCCTGCAACAGATGAGAGTGATTCATCTGCAATTTTAACTTTCAAATTTGCAGCACAAGGTGAATAGGATGAGAACAGATGATAGGTTTCGGTGATATGATCAGAGGCACCAGAATCAATTATCCATGGTGATTTGTAATGAGAGATATAAGGCTGTCAAAAAATTACCTCGGTGGGCTAAACAACCAGAAGGAATACGTGTGGAAGACTGACTCGATGCTTGAATGGTAGAAAACATTTTATAGAGTTGCTCCAATTGTTTTGTATTGAATGTGTCACTTGAAGTGGAATTATTATTTTTCTCACCTTGTGGTTTCTAGGCTGGGTTGTCAATAGCAGCTTGCTAGCCATTATTTTTGGGATTTTGTCTTGGCTTCCAATCTGCGGGATTCCCATGTATTTCCCAGCATTTATCTTTTAAGTGGCCCGACTTGCGGCAGTGCTTACACCAGGGTCTTCCTTTCTGCATTTTTTGGCTTGTCCCAACAGGAGTTCCTCTTGAAATGAGGGCAGACATTTCGGGCCCATTGTTTCCGATCAGAATCGGCTCCTTCAACATCACTTTGCGCCGGTTCTCCTCTCGCCTCACCTCCGAGAAAACTTCCCGAGTTGAAGGCGGAGGACGTCAGCCAAGAATCCTCCCTTGCACCTTGTCCAAGTCTTGGTTGAGTCCGGCCAAATATTCGAAGACCCATTCATTCTCGAGTCTTTTCTTGTATCGGGTAGTGTCTCCAGGGCATTCCCATTCTTCCTCAATGCTCAGGTTGAGTTCTTGCTAGAGATTCGTCATCTCCATATGTGTGTGACTTCTCTTTCTTTTTGCCGCATCTACAATAGCCGAGTTTTGATCTCAAATATTTGAGAGTAGCTTTCAACGTCTGAGTATGTCTCTCGGACTGCATCTTAGACGTTCTTCGCTGACGGTAGGAACAGATAGGTCTTGCCGATTGAAGGTTTGATGGAGTTCACCAGCCACGCAGTCACCATGGAATTCTTCGACTTCCACTTTTGCAGAGCTACAACGTTGGTTGAGGCGGGCTTCTTCTTCTAGCCGGCAAGGTAGCCTAACTTTCCTTTGCCATCAATCACGAGTTTGATTGACTGAGCCCATTAATGGAAATTCTTTCCGTTCAGTCTCTCCACCGAGAGTGGGAAGGACGAGCTGTCTAGCCCATTCGAATTCAAGGTGGAGGTGGCTTCAGTTTTGCCGTCAAGAGCTTCAGAGTTGCTCGACCCTTTGCTGTTGACGGCTCCTTTTGCCATTGTTAACTAGGATTATAGAAACCCTAACTCTGATACCATGAAATCATAATAGATTTTCTGTATTTCTTGAATGAATAATTTGTACAAGTTGATGCATTATACTTATAATACAAACGGGTATGCTAAAGAGGGAAACAATCTCCTAAAATAATCTTTCTCAATAGTAGACAATTCTCTACATAAATATCCCCTAAATCACTCCAAGACACTCAGGATTTCTACATTGTGCATAAGCATGTCTTGAACTCCTTTTTGAATGAAGTTCAGCACTTGCCTATGGTTTCAAGCCTCCAAGGAAATAGAATATCTTCTCTTTCTCTAACATGTACTAGATATCTGATTGAAAGTTTTAACATATTCCCTTATTGTCTAGGTGCGCCTAAGATCTCGTACTTTGCTGAGCATTACACTCAACATTCTTGGGAAAGAATTCGGCCTTGAACTCTCTCTTCAAGTTTGCCTAAGCATCATTATACGCTATCCAGTTTGAATCTAATCGTACTTGGTATACCACCAACTTGGCATTCCCCACTCAAGTACATTCTAGCCTAGATACTTTTGCCTCATCTGAGCTGACTCTAATTGCATGAAAGTTTTGCCTCATTCCAAACAAGACGTTCTACCACCCCTTACCAACGAAGGCACCGCCAAATTGTCTTTGTTTCAGTACCCTGGCTCTCTTAGCACAAACAGGTTCTCAAAAATAAGCTCACTCATGTGGTGTTGTAGAGCTTCCATAGTACCACAGAAATCTTTTGTTAATTCCATCAACAAAATTTATTTTTAGGATCCCTCCAATAAATCTACACATTGCATAAGTTTAGCCACATCTACGGTCGCACTGTTATAGTCTTGATCTTTGCCTTTAGCTCATTGATTCTCTCCATATTAGTGCACAATTGATTCTCCTAAGGATACTTTATACAATCCCACAATCCAAAAGCAATCAAATCGCGAATCAATTAAAGCTTTGATACCAATTGTCATGGACTAAGCACTTCACATCGGTAAACCATTAAAGTAAACATTATTCACATAGTAAACCATCAAGCAACACAATTCATTCATCTCACCTCTTTAAGCAATATGTGTTTAGTGAAGGAGGTGGGTAGGCTTAACACATTACAATAGCGAGCAAGTTTTAAAAAATTGATGATCACTCACCCTCCCCTAGGGCTGCAAATGAGTCAAGCCGTTCATGAGTTACTTGGTGCTCAACTCGATAATAGCTTGTTCATTAAGATAAATGAGCCAAGCTCGAGCTTAGAAATTTTTGGCTTGAAAATTAAATAAGCCAAGCTTGAGCTAGATGATACTTAGCTCACTAAGCTCATTTAACTAGTTTGCAACTTGGATTGTTTAAAAACTCAAACAAGGCTTGTTTAATAAGCTTAGAAGTTAACAAATGAAGAAAGTTCATGAACTTTTTATTATAAATGATCAAAAATAGACTTGTCTATTTGCTTTTTGGATGCTCATCAATTTATATATTTGATTTAGAGTTTGTTTTAAATGAACATTATTTTACGTTTATATATTTAAAAGTATTTTTTCTTTAATCATCACTAATCACATATTGTTATTCATCTTGTAAAAATATTTAATGAATTAAGATAGTGAAACACAATTTAAAACATTAAAATAGCCTTTTAAATGAATGGAATCATTTGTTTATTTGTTTCAATGAACAATTTTAGGTTTTTTTTTTAAATTTTATTAATACATAATCAAAGTTTTAACATTAATCTTGGTTTGTTTAGGCTTGTTTTTGAGCTTGATTAATAAATGAGCTGAACAAGAACAAGGCTAAGCTTTGCTCATTCAATCAACAAACCCGACTCAAGCTCAATAAAAAAGCTTGTTTATTAAACGAGCCAAGCCTGAACATGCTAAAGAGATTGCAGCCCTACCCTACCCTAAAGAGATTTCTGGGCTATTTTCACTCAAGCACTAGGAATCATCAATGTGACTGTGGCGTCAAACTCTCCATTTTCCTTTAGGCATTACTCTAGCTAATGAATAAACCCTATACTAGTACTTACAAGATTGTTATCGACCCAATATGCCCAAGACAGACGGTCATAGGCAAGTATAATGCCCTAAACAAGCTTGGCTCATGACACTAGTCTGCTTGAAGCCCACGCCCGTCTTTAGCTCATGTACACCTATCGTTGTCATCCTACAAACCTTAGCTGCGCCAAGACTCACAGACCTCTAAGCCACTGCCACTTGACAACACCAACTGCAGCAACCCCCACATCTCATCCTTATACTGGTTGTGTCCTTCCCAATATTACCTCCTTCATTAGAAGACTGGCCCACAATCATATCTGAACTCTAAAGATTTATTCTCGGAAAATACCAGTGACTGTAACTCCACCTTTCTTTGTTGTTTTATCCTGTCCAAATATCCAGGAATGAAAAAAGAATAGCCCTTACTAAACAATCATAACCCTAACTCCAAGTACTTGCCATTTCAATTTGCCTTTATCATGACCCAAAATTGAACCCTCCCAAATTTTCTGTAACAAAGTGGTTCATCCTTGAGAATACTGAAGACATGCAGTTGCATACTCATTGTGCTTCTGAAATAGTAAATCCAACGCACTGATTCCTGTACTGATATTTCTCTTTTAAAAGAACAAAAATCCCATTCATCAACTTTTCCAACAACAGGTTGAAAGATTTCCTTTTAATCTGCGGGGACCAGAGGAGAATCTTCCTTTTTTGACTGTTTAAACCTATGGAGAGGAAAGAAGAAACCAAAGGAGAGTGAAAACTAGAATGAGAGTAGAGAGCTTGTAGACTGGATCATAACAATAGGGCCTTGACTTGGCCTGGAATTCTTAACAAGACTGATAACAATGACTTGCTTCAAGTTAGCTGACCCCGTAAAGCATTATCCCCAAATGTGTCCTTTGTCTCAACAATGGCAAGTCATTTGCACATTTTTCCACATTGCTCCTTTTTTTTGGCACATTTGGGGCAGGGCAATTGGAGTTTTGAGGGGAGCATTAGGTTTGCCTTTCACCTCGGGAACATTTTTTTTCCTAAGAAGTTTAGGGTTTTTGGTTATGGGGAGGGGACGGCTCTTTCAATATGTGCTACCCTGTTCTTTGGTTCGGTATATTTGTTTGGGACAAAATTCAAGAATCTTTCATGGGATAGTGCTGTCTACTGATTTTGCAAGGGTTCAAGTTTGTTTTTTTGGATTCTCTTGGTTCTCTGCCTTTGTTTTGTTTGGAGGAGTATGGCTGATTGATATTCAAATTAATTGGCGTGTGTTGTTATTTTAGTATGTTATTGTTGCTTCTCTTTTTTACTTGGGAAGGATTCCTTGTGCTCCTTTGCTTCTAACATCCCTTAATAATATTTTTTATTATACAACAACAACCAAGCTTCAAGTCCACATGGTGGGGTCGGCTAGACGAATCCTTTTCTGCCAATTTCCACAATCTTGGGCAATTCCCTTAACAAATGAAGGGCTGTCAAAATCTTGCTATCTCAGTCCAAGTTATTCTACCCTCTAGGTCTAGTCCTCTCCCTCCTATTGCCACTAACATTAATTAGCTCACTATTCCTCACTAGCGTGTTATTTGCGTTATGTTGCATATGTCCAAACCATCTCAACCACCCCTCCCTTATCTCAACAGCCTCTCATTGACTTATAGATTATATTCATGCTCTAAAGTAGTATATTTTAGTCAGTCCATTTATCTTTAAAAAGTTAAAGCCTAAAGACGATGAATTGAGTAAAGAAGTTCTCTGGGTTAGCTAGAATTCATTTCAAAGAATCTGTCTGAGTTCTTTCTGTCATTGGAAAAAAGACAATTCATGTATGGCTGGAGTAAGATGATCCTTCAGATGATGACAAATACACCACTTTTTCTCCTTCCTTGTCATAGCATTACAACAGCTGACTCTGCAGGAAGCAAGATCCTTCTGTGAACTACTGAATGCTTTTATTTGCTAATTATTTTTGGCATTGCAATCCATTTAATAATGCCCTTCTTGTTAAGTTTGCTCTGCAATCTTTGACTGGCCAATGGAAAACTCAACTGCTATGTTTGGGCAAAGCTACATTTGAAAATACTTAATTGTGCTTTCTCTAATTTGTCAGTTGTGTCTAATTTTTGTAACATGGGCAAACTAAGCAATTTTATATGATTGTTCATGGGTGGCTTTAAAGATGACCTTACGCACCTATTAAATAGTTTTCTCTAACATGAATTTTTTTCTTGCAATTGAATGTTTATCCATGTATCAACTAGAAGTTAGAGCCTAGACCACTAGGCTAAGTGATTAGTCTATGCTCAACACATTTAATAGGTAGCTTGTCAGCACTGCACCATGATCTGATCATTGTATTTTCATATTACTATGAGAAAGTGAGTAATTTCTAATTGAAACAGGAACAAAGAGATTTCCCTTGGCATGAGGTTATACCACAGTTACCAGAAAACATCAACACCCTAGCGAACCACATTGGTACGAGTGTTCCAAAACATGGAACATATTTGTTCTTGGAATGCTAATCTAACGATCCAAAGCTTTAATTTAATATTTTTCACATAACATAACCTTGTTTAGTTAAAAGTGGGAATCATGCCATTTTAATTCTGTTTCTATCATTATTAATCTATTTACAACAACAACAATAAAACCAAGCCTTAAGTCCCACTAGGTGGGGTCGGTTATATGAATCCTTTTTCGCCAATATAAGCGATCATGGACCATTAATTTTGACAGATTCAGGGCTATTAAATCCTTACTATCTCATTCCAAGTTATTTTAGGTCTACCCCTACTCTTTCTACTGCCCTCCACAGTAACTAACTCACTATTCCTCATTGGCGCACCATGTGGCCTACGTTGCAAGTGTCCATACCATCTGAGTTGTCCCTCCATTATCTTATCTTCTATAGGAGATACACCTAACTTACCGCGAATATGGTTATTCCGTAATTTATCTTTTAGTGTTATACTACTCATCCATCTAAGCTTTCTTATCTTGGCAACTTTTACTTTTTGGATATTCTGTTTCTTCGTTGCCCAACATTCTGATCTATAGCATAGCTGGTCATATAGCCATCCTATAAAACTTCCTTTTTAATTTTAAGGGTATTCTACGATCACAAAGCACACTTGAAGTATTTCTCCATTTTACTCAACCTGCTTTAACTCTATGTATTACATCATCTTCAATTTCTCCTTCAGCTTGCATAATAGATCCAAGGTATTGAAATCTACAAGTGCTATTTATTTCTTCATCATCAAGTTTAATTTTGTCTCCAATATCTCTTCTACCATTACTGAAATTACATTTCATATATTTAGTCTAAGTTCTTCTTATCCTAAAGCCTCTAGATTCCAAAGCTTCTCTTTACAATTCTAATTCAGCCTGTACTCCCCCCCTAGTTTCATCAATAAATACAATATCATTTGCAAACAATATACACCATGGAACCTCATTTTGAATACTCTAGTCAGTTGGTCCATCACTAAAGCAAAAAGATAAGGGTTCAAAGAAGATCCTTGATGTACACCTATGATGATTGGAAATTCTCTAGTTTCTCCATCTATAATCCTTACACTAGTCATTACTCCATCGTACATATCCTTAATGACATCAGTATACCTACTACATACACCATTTTTTTTTCTAAAGCCACCATAGAACTTACTTAAGTATCTTATCATATGCTTTCTCTAGGTCAATAAATACTATATTCAAGTTACTCTTCTTTTCCCTAAACTTTTCCATTAATCTTCTTAAAAGACATATAGCTTCTATGGTAGGTCTCCCAGGCAGAAAACCAAATTGATTTTCTGGGACATTCGTTTCTGGCCTTAATCTTTGTTCAACTATCCTTTCCCATAGTTTCATTGTATGACTCATAAGTTTAATTCCACGATAGTTATTACAATTTTGAATATCTCTTTTATTTTTGTATATAAGTATTAAAGTGTTTTTCCTCCATTCTTCTGATATTTTCTTAGTTTTTATAATTTTATTAAATAAATTAGTTAATCATATAATTCCGTTGTCACCTAAGCATTTCCAAACTTCAATTGGGATGTTATTCGGTCCTACAGCTTTCTCATTTTTCATTTTTTAGTGCAAACATAACTTTGTTAACTCAAATTTTGTGAAGAAGTCTCATATTTTTAGTCTTTTTTGCATTTGTTAATTATAAGTTTAAGCCTTTTATTTGGTTTTCATTAAACAACTTACTAAAGTAACTTCACCATCTTTCTTTTATGTCTTCGTCTTTAACCAAGACAATATCATCCTCACTTTTTATACATTTTACATTTCCTAAATCCTTACTTTTCCTTTCTCTAGCTTTAGCAAGTTTAAATATATCTCTTTCCTCGTATTTTGTATCTAATCTATCATACAAATTATTAAATGATTTGTAGTTAGTTTCACTAATGGCCTTTTTTGCTTCTTTTTTTGTCTCTTTATACTTTTCAAAATTATCCTTGTTTCTACATTTTTTTCCACATTTTATACCAAATTCTTTTTGTTTTTACGGCTTTTTAGACATTTTTATCCCATCATCAACTTTTTTTGCTATTTGAGAATCTTTCCCTTGATTCACCTAAAATTTTTTTTGCTACCTTTTTTAGTAGAGTTAGCTAATCTACTCCAAATAGTATTTGTATCTATTCCATCCTTTATAGTCCAATCCCCATCTTTGATCATTTTATCTATAAATTTTATTATATTTTCTCTCTTTAGGCTCCACTACCTAGTTCTCTTACACTGATTTATTTTATCATTTTTTTTCCATTTTTTAATACATATATCTAACACTAAGACTATGCTATGTGATTAGGCTTTCACCTGGAATAACTTTACAATTCTTGCATGATAAACGATCTACCCTCCTAGTTAAAAAAAATAAATTTATTTGACTAATATTTTGTCCACTTTTAAAGGTTATTAAGTGTTCTTCTTTCTTTTTAAAACAAGTATTCATTATGCTAAAATCATATGACATAGCAAAGTCTAAGATCATCTCTATAGGCTCATTTTTGTCTCTATATCCATATCCTCTATATATCCTCTCATAAATTTTATTATTCTTTCCAACATGTCCATTCGGATCTCCTCCTATAAATATTTTCTCAGTCCCTGGTATGCCTTGTATAACTATATCCATATCTTCCCAAAATTGTCTCTTAAAATTTTTTATTAAGCCTATTTGAGGAGCATAAACACTAATGATATTTATTATATCTTGGCCTAATATCATCTTGATTTTTATAATTCTATCCCTTATTCTGTTTACGTCAACAACGCTTTCTTTTAAGTTTTCTTTTTGCAATAATTTTTACTCCATTCTTATGTTTTTCTTTCCTAGTGTACCAAAGTTTAAATTCTGATTTATCAATTTTTCTAGCTTTCTCCCCCAGCCACTTACTTTCTTGAAGACTAATTATATTAATTTTTCTTCTAATCATTGTGTCCAAAATTTCCATGCTTTTGCCCATAAGTGCCCTTATATTCCAAGGTACTAATCTAATCCTGATTTCTTGAACTAACTTCTTTACCTGTCTACATCCAGAATGATGCAAGAACCCTCGCATATTTGACACCGTACTCGGGCGCCAACATGGCACGTCGCTTCGGGGCGATGACCTAGCCCACTCTCGGCCACTTTTTTCTATACTCGGGTGGTACAAGCACAACGTGACGCTCGCACCCCTGCAAGTATTTGGTAAGGATTTGTATCATAGTGATTTGAAAAATTTTACGCTGGCTGTCAGCTACCTAACGCAACCCTCCTTTATCCGGGCTTGGGACTGGTTGTGTGTGAAAAAATTAGAATATTAAGTGCATCATAGATGGAGTTCATTATTAATCTATTTCTCAATAGAAAATCTACATTTAGGAACATGTCAACATCCTCTCCAAAATATACAAGTGCCATTGCACTTTTTTCACCCATATATCTATTCATGTATACCCTTAACATTGCACATTTTAGAGCATGTGCCGTACCGTGATCCTGTTCTGATTACATGAACCAGAACTTTCCATGTTTTAGGTTATACAGTATGATATACATGGCAAGGTTGGGATGCTAGAGGGGCTATAAAGCATTGATACATTACTCAAGTGGTTTAACTGTTTGCTCTTTATTAGCGCACCTTTAACGCACATCCATGGGTGTTAAATGGAAAAAATGCATATTCTAGCTTTGACCTTTATCAGGTGTGTGTATACATGCCATCTACTTGGCTGCAACACAACTTTGATGCAAATGGGCAACCTTACAAATTGTTCAAATGACCATCCTTTTGATAGAAGGGAAAACCGTAAGTTGATGAAAATTAAAGTGAAGTTGAAACATAAAAAAGAGTAGAGTGATGACTACTGCTCCTCTCCATAGCAAAGTGTCACGAGTTAAGCTTGTTCAGGGCATTATGCTTGCTTGTGACTGCTTATCTCGTGTGCTTGGGATGGGTTTCTATCATGTAAATACTAGTGTAGGGTTATTTTCTGCTATTAGTGTCTTTGTATGCCAAATAAGGCAGTATGACTCAGTCACTTTGATGTTTCCTAGTACTAGAGTGGGAATGGCCTAGAAAGCTCTTTAAGGGGAGGGTGAGTGTTCATCAGTCATTGTAAAACTCACTAGCTATTGTCGACGTGCCTACTTGCCTCCTCGCTAAGCACACAATGTCAACGGAGGTGTTGCTAATGAATTACGTTTGCTTCAATGTTTACTGCTTGCTTGCCACGACTTTCATGAATTGATTACTGTTTTCATTGCCATTTGATTGAATGCTAATGAAAGTGTTTCGTGGATGAATGTTGGTAAACGATAGGTTGGCTAGTTAAACAAGAGTGCTGTAGCTAGCGCCGCACGGCCCTTTCACAACGGTGTGAAAATAGTCGGACCATGACACTTGGTATTAGAGCCCAAGGTTGAGTTGCTACGTGAATTCGATTGCTTTCGTTGTGGGATTTGGAAAGCTTTGGTAAGTGATCATGACACCAAATAATGCTGAGAGGATCTGTGTGCTGGAAGCACAGGTTGAGGCAACAACCAACACTGTGGCCACGGAGGTGGCCCAGATGAGAGAACTTGTTGATGAAGTGATGGGATCACAAAAACATCAAGCATGTTTGATAGGCGACATGTCAGAGGACTTTCGCCACAGTTGAAACTTTGCAGTCGTGGATGGTTGATCTGGATGCAAAGGTGAATCTGATGGTTCTTGCTATGGGGAACTCCAACACTCTGGGAGTTAGCAAGACCAAGGTACTAGAACCCAGGACGTATGGGGTTGCTCGAGATGCCAAGGAGTTAGAGAACTTCTTGTTTGATGTGGAGCAGTACTTTCGCACTGTGAGGATGGCCTTAGAACAGACAAAGGTGGATACTGCGACCATGTACTTGGTGATGCCAAACTGTGGTGGCATACCAAGTACAGAGAAATTGAAAATGGAAGTTGTGTAATCGATATTTGGGCAGACTTGAAGAGAGAGCTCAAAAGCCCAATTCTTTCCCGAGAATGTTGAGTATAATGCAAGGAGAAAACTGAGAGATCTCAAGCATATGGGGTCAATCAGGGAATATGTGAAACAATTTTCTGCTTTGATGTTGGATATTCGGGATATGTCGGAGAAGGACATGTTCTATTTTCTAGAGGGGTTGAAACCTTGGGCAAGAACTGAACTTCATAGGCAAAGGGTTCAAGACTTGTCAACTGCACAGACTACTGCAGAATGCTTGACTGACTATGCTAGTGATGATACTGCTTCGTCCAAACGGTTTGGCGGAGATGGAGATGGTGGAAAGTCTTTCAAGAAAGGCAAACCCAAGAGTGGGGGAGCCAACTCTAAATCATCAACCTCAAAGGAAGCTTTGTTGTCTTAAGGGTTCAACACACCCAATGGAAAGGGGAAGAGTAAAATTTCGTGTTACTTGTGTGGTGGATCTCACAGAGTGAGTGAGTGTCAACACAAGGGATTACTCAATGCCTTACAAGCTTCCACTTCGGGAAAAGAGTTGGAAAGTGAGGAGGAAGAAGATAATGCCCCAAGGGTGGGTTCAGTGCGGCTGGTGAGCGCATTGGAAAAGCAGGCAAAAGTACCAAAACTTACACGAGCAAAAGGGTTAATGTTTGTGGACTTGAGGATCAATGGGAAGAGCACCCGCGCTATGGTGGATACGGGGGCAATTCACAATTTTGTTTCGTAATTGGAAGCATGGAGACTAAACTTATCCTTAGAGAAGGATGCAGGACACATGAAAGCAGTTAATTCTGTAGCCCAGCCGACTTTGGGAGTAGCCAAGCAAGTGACTGTGAAGCTTGGGCAGTGGGAAGGTTATGCGAATTTCACAACAATGCCATTGGATGACTTTCTGGTCATTCTAGGAATGAAGTTCCTAAAGGGGATGAGGGCAGTGTTGATGCCTTCGGCTAGTTCCCTGTGTCTGATGGGAGATCACTTGTGCATGGTGCAAGTCGTTGCAACGAAAGGAGACGATGGAAAGTCCCTTTCTGCCATACAACTTAATGAGAGATTGGGTCAGGTTAAGCAGACACGTCTAGCCATGGTGGTGGTAGACAAAGAAGTAGGCCAAGAGCTGGAGCCTATGACCATCCAAGCGGTGTTGGATGAGTACAAGGAGGTGTTGCCGGATAAGTTGCCTCACAATTTGCCTTCACTACAGACTATGGAGCATGAGATCGAGTTGTTATCAGGAGTGAAACCACCTGCTAAAGGGCCATGTCGGATTGCGCCTCTTGAGATAGTAAAGTTGGGGAAACAGCTTGATAAATTGGTAGCGGGATGTGTTCGCCCTTCCAAAACATCGTTGGGAGCATCGGTGTTGTTTCAGAGGAAACATTAAGAGCATCAACGGAAGGTGTTCGACAGGTTGAGGGGAAACAATATGTATGTGAAGAAAAGGAAGTTCTCTTTCGCTCAGCAGAGCAACAAATTCCTTGATCAGGTGGTTGAACAAGGTCGTATCCGGAGGGGTATGGAAAAGGTAAGGGTGATTCAAGAATGGAAGATCCTCATGACAGTGAAGGAGTTGCGTTCCTTTCTTAGCCTTACTAGATATTGTAGGAAGTTTGTTGAGGGGTATTCGCGGAGAATGACTCTAATGACAGGACTACTGGGGAGGTATTGTTGGCTGCACACGCGGGATGATGTGGTTGATTATACCATTGTCTCACTTGCCAACAAGACAAGGGGGAGCGGAAGAAGTATGGTACTTTCATGGCCGCACCAAAATACTGTTCGGCAGAGGAGACGACACAATTGTTCCTTGCGACTGTTGTGAAACAATGGGGTGTTCCCCAAGTTATTATTTGTGACCGGGATTTAATGTTCACTGACAACTTCTTGATAGAATTTTTCAGGATATTCAGGTCATATCTTGACATCTCTTCGAGTTATCACCGATAGACTGATGGACAGATGAAGAGATTCAGAGAGCTGCTAGATGAGTACTTGCGCCATTTTGTCAACGAAAACCAGAAGAATGGCGTGCAACTACTTGTTTGACTCCGTTCTGTGGCAAGGCCCAAAGGAGCTCAACAACCAACAAGAGCCCTTTTGAGCTTGTTACAGGCCAGCTGCCGCTGTTATCTTACACAGTGGGCGAGCCATGCAGACGAAAGAGTCCCAGGACATACACTTTCACCAGAGAATGGAGACGATGCAGAGTTTGCCCGAGCCAATCTGGAGAAAGCTTCTAAGCAGATGAAGAAGTGGGCAGATTAGGGGAGAAGACCGCAGTTTCATATTAGCTGCTTCAAGCCGTTCAACGTCCACACCAATGACCTGAGCAGAAGTCAGTCCAACAGAACAGAGTTGAAGATAGTGCAACCTGATAGACGTGAAGTTGAAGAGATCCTTGCAGACAGAAGGTTCATATTCTCAAGGAAGAAGCGGTAGAAGTTCCTAGTGAAGTGGAAATGCCTTGATGACAAAGAAATCAATTGGATTTCTGCGGAAGATATTCAACCGTTCGTGGACAAACTTGAAGTGTACCTACCGCAAAAGTCTACGAGGACGTCGACCGCATAAGTGGAGGAGAATGTCACGAGCTAAGCTTGTTCATGGCATTATGCTTGCCTGTGACCGCTTATCTCGTGTGCTTGGAATGGGTTTCTATCATGTAAATACTAGTGTAGGGTTATTTTCTGTTAGTAGCGCCTTTGTATGCCAAATAAGGTAGTATGACTCCTCGGTCACTTTGATGTTTCCTAGTGCTAGAGTTGGAATGGCCTAGAAAGCTCTTTAAGGGGAGGGTGACTGTTCGTCGGTCATTGTAAAACTCACTAGCTATTGTCAACATGTTTTGCCTACTTGCCTTCCTTGCTAAGCACACAATGTCAACGGAGGTGTTGCTAATGAATTACATTTTCTTGAATGTTTACTGCTTGCTTGCCACGACTTTCATGAATTGATTACTATTTCCACTGTCATTTGATTGAATGCTAATGAAAGTGTTTCGTGGATGAATGTTGGTAAACGATAGGCTGACTAGTTAAACAAGAGTGCTTTAGCTAGCGCCGCACAACCCTTTCACAACGGTGTGAAAATAGTCGGACCGTGACACAAAGCACAGTAGGCACTTCTCCCCTTCCTAGCTATATTTGTTTGATGTGTAAAGCTTTTAGCAGAAAAGTAATCACCAATTTCTTCATTGTCAAATGTCAATATCTTTGCTAATTTTTTATGTGTGTGCTTGTCCAATTACTACGAATGATTATTGATATAAAGGATCCTTTCGGGGAGTGATTTGCTCACCAAATAAAAAAGGGGGTTGAAGTCATTTGCAGGATGGTTAAACTTAAATTCTGTTTCTCCCACTTCCATTCGTTATTTCTCCCATTGTTAAGCTGAGACATGCCTATCTCTATCTCACACCATATCAGGAAACTAACAAACAATAAATCTTGGAAGAGGGATCGAGAAGTTTATTGAAGTTTGAGGGACAGATTGAATCTCTTCATCACATGATTTTAAGAAATATCTTGGATCTATGTTGATTTAGTAGGAACATATATCAATCAAGTGATTTCATTTTGATAATTACGTTTTGGTGTTGGTGAGAGTAAGTAAAGGTTGGTCTAGTGACAGTTTTCTTGGTTTTCTGTGTTTTGGGTGCTGTGAATGGGGGAGTGATGGCAGGATTCAAGACCAGGTTTTTCTAGGGCATCGGCTTGGAATAGGGCTGTCTCCCTTGCTTCTCTATGGCTTTAGCTTCTGGTTTTTTTAGGGATATCTCTTTGAATAATTTGCAAAGGGATTGGATTGTGGAAGTGCTAGTGTACGCATGCGGTTTGATGAAAATATTTTCTTTCATTCAGTTAGTTTTGGCAGTCTATATTTTTGAAAATAGTGTTGTAGAACCATAATGAATATAGCCCTACAAGCCATAAGCAAAATGTTGAAAGTTGGCTGTTATGAGCAAATAGAACTTTTAAAAGAAATTGAATGCAGAGAAGTTTCCTGGGAGATTGTCTGTCTGGTTATCATGCATTCATGTGCATCTGCCCAACAGTTCATATGCTCTCCAACGCATGTTCTTATTGGCTATAAATTTGATTTTCTTCACGGAAGTTCACCTCCCTTTGTTGAGTTGGGTTACTTGTCTTTCTTTGTGGTCTTCTTGTTTCTAAAATTCTATAATATGAATAGAAATTACTGGATGTTGCAAATATCCTTTATTTATTTATTTTTATTTCCATTTTCCTGCTAATATTCGAAATTTGTTGGCTTCATTCCTTAAGATGAGTCATAAGTTCTGCTGTTACATGCTACCATAACCAGATTTTTACTTCCACTTCTATGGAGAAATCTGCCTTTAATTGGGTTTATGCATGCATCATTGTCTCACTGACTTCAACTCCACCCCCACTCCCGTTTTACCCATCTCATGCCATTTAGAGAATTTCGGCCAAGGATGCACTGGATGCTGAATATTTCTGGAACGACCCCTTACCTTGTGATCCCAAGAGGTGCGTCTATTATTTTCACATCCTCCATGGATTTAGGCTGGATGATGTGTCTACATTCAGAGAAGGGAAACATCTGCTCCTCATTTGGCTGACAATCTTTAGCTCTATATGGGCTCTTAAAAAAAAAAAATTTCAGCTAGCAACAACAAAAAAATCAAGCCTTAGTCCCACTAGGTGGGATTGGCTAGCAAGCTTAGCTATTTAAAAAAAAAAGAAAAAAGAAAGGAAATAAAAGAAAAAAAGCTAGCAAGATCACTGCTGATTTCTGCGGATGAGATAACTTCCTCCTGCTTTATATTCTTGATTGTATGATTTGATCTACTGTTTATCTTTGACACAGCTTACCAAAATATGAATCATCACATGAGTTCCAGACAAAGAAAAAACGACAACAGCAGCGGCAAAATGAGGAAGCTGCAAAGAGACAGAAGCTGCAACACCCGCAGCAGCATGCCCGCCTCCCACCCATCCAACAAACTGGGCAAGCTCATCCTCAGCACTGGCCTGGATCTAACCATCCTATGAACAATTCCCAGACTTCTGTATCTTCCGGACCTGGTCATCATCATTGTGGCAAGCCTCGCGCCCCTCCTGGCGGCCCGAACAGGTACCCTCCGAGTGGAAACCCTGGTGGAGCGTATAACCCAAACCGTGGGAGCCAAGTTCAGGGCTACAGTGGCGGTCCTTATCCATCACAAGGGCGTGGCCCACCATATGCTGGAAATGGGGGAGCTGCTGCTGGTCCCAGAGGAGCCAGTGGTGGTTATGGAGTTGGCCCTCCAAATTACCCCCAAAGCAGTCAATTTGGAGGTTCTGGTGCGGGCAGAGGTCCAAATCCTATGGGCAGTAATCGAAATCAACAACCATATGGTTGGCAGCAATGAAAGAGAAAGAAGGATAGTGAAAAGAGGGAGAACCGGTTGAGCTATGAGATTCTTTATTGATTGAACAATAGAGATTCATTTTTGAAAGAGACAGAATGATAGAAATTGACCTCTATGCATCCTGCAAGTGCAGTTGGAGTTGTGTAAAGCAGCAAATACGGTACGGATGAAATTAGGAATTTAATTTCTCTTTTTGGGGCCTCTTTTTCTTAGGCTTCAAGGCAGTGCTGCTCCTGTCCTCCCATGTCAAACTGGTATATATAGTTAAAAAATGCCGGTGAGGGATTTGCAACAATCTAGCTTGAACTTTAAGGCAGTTCCTCTTCTCACTTATTACAATATTCAAACTTCGAAGTCCAAAATCCCATGTTTATTGCTTTGACGCCACCAATGTCGGACGGTGACAGCTGCCCTGCCACTGTTAGATGCTTCAATTTTTTTATTTTTTTAATCCCTATAAGGAAAACTATTTATTGTTCACCTGTGGTTGATCCAAATTTATTAGCAGAACAAGAAATTGTTTTTTTTTTTTTTTGGCTACACGCAGAACAGGAAGTTGTTCCGCTCATGCATTATTATAGTCCAATGGTGATTTTTCATATAGGAAAAAAAAAAAAAAAAACATTAAAAGGCACATTGATGGCCTTGCATAATCTGAATATTGTTAGACAAAAGGGGGTGAATATGGGGTAATTTTTTCTTTCTTTGCTCCGAGTTAAGATTTTTTTTTCTTTGAAAAGAAATGAAAAATAATTTTTATTTTTTGTACATACATCAACTACTATGAAGAATGAGAAGTTGTTCATATATAATTAAATGTTAAGAAAATCAAAGGCTATATTGATTTTTCACTTATTCATTTGTTATATATATGTTTTTCCTTATGTTATTTTTTGATAATTAAATTAAAAAAAGGTGAATTACCTTTCTTACAAAATAACTTTTAAGCTTCAAATGAGACTTTATCTTTAGAGAAAAGTAGGATTGAATGGATTATTCTTGTTTTTCATTTCCCACTCACAATAAGAAAAGACAATAA
Source organism: Malania oleifera (assembly GCF_029873635.1). Lineage (NCBI taxonomy): Eukaryota > Viridiplantae > Streptophyta > Magnoliopsida > Santalales > Ximeniaceae > Malania > Malania oleifera. The sequence goes on along the minus strand of NC_080417.1, from coordinate 60,203,501 downwards.
AAAATTGCCCCTCTTAAGGGACATTACTTGACCTACCGTTGTGCAATATCGTCTGGATTTTGATAATTAAACTTAAGCCGTTATTTGAAATTTAAAAGAGAGAAATCATAAATTAATTTATATATTATTAAGTAAAAATTATTTTAACTTTTATAATTTTAATTGATATAATGAAGGACTTGTACTTATTAAATTAATGCAATTAAAGTTCATTTCACAATTATACTCTCTCTCTCTCTCTGGAATTTTCTTTTTCATGTTTAATTATCAAGCAAAGTGAGAAAGAAAATAAAAAAATACGTCAAAACAATGAACATAAATTTCATATTTGATATCACTAATATTTGAGCATAATTGTATTATAACTAATTTTTATTTTTGATAATATTTAATATAAATAGAAAATGCGACAGAATATAAATTTCTTTCTTATTTCCTTCTCTTTTCTCTCCTTCCCCCAAAAGGCAAAATTGTTGATTCAAATGAATCATCAATGGTAGGATTATAGTAACTAATAATAATACAATGTGTTGTGATTATCGGATATAAGATGCACAACGAAATAAAACGCAACAAGCAAATCAAATACAACCAGTAAATGAGAAACAACAAGAACAACAACACGAGAATTAACGTGGCTCGGTAAAACCTACATCCACGGAAGCAATCAGCTTAATAATTTCACTAAGAAATACGGAAACACACAATACACTTCACAATGATCTCTCTATTTTTCAAAATATGTCTAGAACAACATATTTATCAACCCTTCGGAGGTTTCCCTCCAATACCCAACCACCCCAATGTTCCTTTTCAAAATTTGAATTATTGCTCAAAGCCCCGAGTCCACTGGTCGACCAGTCTATTTTCTCTAAAATTTTTCCTTGCTCTCAGTATCTCCTAGTTGACTAGTGAAACCCCCTGGTCGACCAGACACTGTTGCATAGCCCAAGACTTCAACACATATGCTTTTCTTCTTTGTTTACGAGCCCCACCAAGTATAAGAGTCACACAAATGCAACAATCTCCACCTTGAACTTATAACGCTCGACTAGGTTTGTCTCCTTTTTATCACTTGGAAACATGGATTAAGTTCAAGTAATGCTTGAACTTTTCACTAGTGACCGGTTTTGTCAAAATATTCGCTGCTTTTTCAGACGTGTGAACTTTCTCCAATACAAGTACACCCGAAGTAATCAACTCCAGAACCCTGTGGAACCTCACATCAATATGCTTGGTTCTAGCATGGTAAGCTTGATTCTTTGTTAAGTAAATAGCACTATGTCTATCACAACGTAGCACAACCCTGTCTTGCTGTAAGCCCAACTCTTTCATCAAACCTGTAAGCCATAAGACTTCCTTTGCAGTTTCGGTAACTGTCATATACTCAGCTTCAGTTGTGGACAGTGTTACCAGAGATTAAACCATGAATCTCCAACATATAGGTCCTCTTACAAGGGTAAAAACATAACCCGTTGTAGACCTTCTGTCATCCATATCTCCTGCATAGTCAATATCAACGAACCCTATAACTGAAGGACTACCCTGTTAATTGCCGAACATGATGCCATACCCCGATGTACCTCGTAAGTATCTGAAGATCCAATTGACGGCTTCCCAATTTTGTTTACCTAGATTAGAAAGAAACTTACTAACCACACTCACAACATGTGCCAAGTCTGGCCTCGTACACACCATGACATACATTAAACTCCCCATTGCGCTTAAACTCCCCATTGCGCTAGCATAGGGGACCTTTGACATGTCCTGGAGATCCTCATCCGTACTTAGGCAATCTGTAGTAGACAACTTAAAATGACTCACTAGAGGTGTACACACCGGTTTAGCATCAGCCATGCTAAACCTCTCCAACACCTTCTCCACATAACCACCCTGAAATAACCATAACCTCCCTTCAGTTCTATCCTAGCAAATCTCCATCCCAAGTATTTTCTTGGATGAACCAAGATCCTTCATGTCAAATTCTTTATGCAACAGTTCCTTTAGTTGATTTACTTCAGTTAAATATTTTGCAGCTATCAACATGTCATTGACGTACACTAACAAGAAAATAAGAGAATCATTATCAAGCTTGTTCACATATACGCATCAGTCATACTCACACCTTTTGTAGCCAATCTTGATCATATATGAATCAAATCTTTTATACCATTGTCTTGGAGACTGTCTGAATCCGTAAAGAGATTTCTTTAACTTGCAAACTAAGTTTTCTTTCCCTGGTTCAAAAAATTCCTCTGGCTGTACCATATAAATTTGTTCCTCCAATTCACCGTTAAGAAACACCGTCTTTGCATCCATTTGTTCCAAATGAAGATCATAATGGGCTACCAACCCCAACACAAATAGAAGTATGTTAGACCACAGGTGAAAAAATTTCATGATAATCTATTCCCTTCTTCTATGAGTATCTTTTTGCCACCAACTGTGTCTTGAATTTCTCTCATTCCTTTTCTAAAATTGCCTCCTTCTTCCTATATACCCATTTGCAACCTATCGGTATCTTCTCATACTGAAGCTCTACCGATTCCCAAGTTTGATTTTTATGTAGTGATTCAATCTCCTCAATCATTGCACCCATCCACCTAACTTTCTTTTGGCCGTGTACTGCCTCTTGAAATATAGTTGGATCCCAAGTTTGTATTTGTATTTGAATTTGAATTTTGAATAATTTAAGAATTTTTTGGTAATTCTAGTTGTATGCTAAAATGTAATTACACGTTTTTACAGGAATTAATGAATGAAATAAAAAAAATTATTAATTTTAAATTATTAGTGACAGTTCTGAAACCGTCACTAATAGTCACTATTTTAAAGTATTAGTGACAGCTTTGTAATGCCTCGAACCCGAAACTAGGGTCCGGAGTGTTATTTGAAATATACCTCTGATAGCATCTGGCGATGCCCCAAACCCGGCTTGTGGGGCCCGGGTGTCACGTGTTCCATTTACCTGAACCTGGCTCTAAATCAATTATGCAGTGCAAGTAATAATAATCCCTTAATAAAATATACCAGAGTTTCTACATCTATATACATCTAAAAAACATAACCCAACATTCAGTATTAATAAACATCCATATACATCTCTGAAAACATAAATATATTACAACCCCAAAAATTGTAACCAAAGTTTATACCCTCTATCTCAAAAATGCTACAATAGCCCAAGCTCTCTAAGCTCGATCACCCAAAGGTCCTGAAAAAGATAAAGTTCAACTATCGGGTGAGACACATCTCAGTAAGGATGGAATATATTAAATCAGCGTGTGACAATCATGAGTTTTAAGTACAACATATATGTTTATTCATTATTCTCAAATGAAACCACAGTTATGAAATCATTCTCTGTTCCTACGCAGATACATGCAAGGTATTTACTAGTGAGATTTCCCAAGAATAGGGGCGATTACCCGCCCATACAAGTAGTAGCCCTCTACTCTGATACCTTATGCAACCTACGGTCATAACTGAAGCATATCAGGACACTTACCTTACTCAGTAAGCCCTCAGGTAGTTAGTTTATCTCGTACTTACACATTCACACAAAGGTTTATTGGCAGAAGTTCCCTAGAATAGGGAAGATTACTCGCCTATACAAGTAGCTTCCATCTGCTCTGACATGTTATGCAGCCCATAGCTACATCAGATACCTATCGGGGCACTTGCCTTTCTCAGCAAGCCCTTGGGCAAAAAGTATACCCCGCCTCAAATACATGTAATATTATATTTAATACCGATAATAGTTTACTACAATATGCTATATGCTGTTATCTCCATGTCATTCATTACATTCACATTCATATTCTATATTCATGTGTCACATATTCATTATCTCTTAATGTATTCATGTCTGTTTTCACATATTCTACTTTTATGTCATTTCTGTCTGCTATTCTTATACCCATTGTTCCCATATCTGCCATTTCCATATCCGTTTTCTCATATTATCCATGGTTAAACTTACAATTATGCATTTAGAACCCTTTACACTAGTGATAATCATAGTCATGCTTCCGCCCCATGATGGGTTGTGCAACCCGAAGGCTGGACTTAACCCTGGTCGGCCCTCTAGAGTTAAATCAACCACATTCTATAGTCTATCGGTCCGATTGACTGTTCCCACACTAGTCTAGACTCTAGGAGGACACTACCCTTTCCAGCACAATCAACCATCCTGTCTCCACACTCTATCTAAGACGTGTGGGTGCACTAGCGCTACCATACATTTCTGTAACAGTACTGTGCCCTTTTTTGGTCCATCAGAGTTCTCAAACCATATATTGTAATTTAACATTACCATACACATACAAAATAAATCATATCACATTTTAATTTTCAATACATTTATAGTATTTCCAACATCTCATACATATATCATAGTTCAACATAGAAACTTCATTTTACTCATGCCACACAATTTAGCAACATATTTCATATGTTTACTATAAAATAAGCCAACCCACATTGATCGTTCATATACTGAAATATACATTTAATCTCTTATACAATTAACCAGAAAATATGTCATTTTAACTTTCCATTTTCACAAATAATATCTAGTAGCATAACCCTAGGCTCAGAAATTTACAATTCAAATGGTTGGCATTTCAGAACCCACATGAAAATCATATACATATATACGTTATGTTTCCATTTTTCACTGGTTATTTCCTCAAAAATCTTAATTTAATATATTTCCCTTACCTGATCTCTTGAACTATGCCAACAAGAACCCCAAAATGATGCCTGCGGTGCTCACCCAAATCTTGAATCAAAAACCCTAATTTAATCAAATAAACCCCAAATAACCTATTAGTTCAACATTTTATCGACCTATAAACCTTAAATAAATATTTTAAACCCCAAAAACTAGGAATCCTAACCCTTACCTCAACTTTAGAGCGATTCTTGAAAATCCCAGTTTGAAAATATGCTTTGCTAGATGCGTAGAGAATCTCCCTTAGAACACTGTAGCTGTTCTCATTTGTTGATTTAGGTTGAATCCAGGCCGAAACTTAGAGAGAAGGCAGAGGAAACCGTTTCTAGAGAGAGAAAATGATGTGAAAATGTTTTCTTCGCTGAGAAGCTTTCTCTAATCTTTTTGTACACGATATTGCCACGTGGCTTCATTGATGAGAAGACAGGATTCGTTGACAAACCACAGAAGGGAATTCGTCGACGAGAAGAGACATTTTTCGACGAAACTTAAAATCTGAAATTCACTCACTTGGGATTTCTTCGACGAGGGACTAAACTTCGTCGATGATCTCTAGATGATCACTTGTCAATGAAGATAAGAGATTTGTCGATGAGGTTTGCTGCCTTTTCCTTTTAAAATTTTCCATTTTCCCCTTATTATTTATTTATCCATTCTATTTATTATCTTTCCTAATTATTTTAATAGCTATGATTTTCTAGGTCTCTACATTTAAAATCGTCACTAAAATCCTAAGATCGTTACTATAAATTCTACATTTTCTCGGCTCAAAATCGTCACTAAAGTATTAATGACGGTCTTAGAATTTAGTGATGGAATAAAACCGTCACTAATACTCCATTATTAGTGAAATTTTAGGAAATTCATCACTAATAAGTATTAGTAACCGTAGATATAGTGATAAACTTCAAACCATCACTAATAATCTTATTTTTTGTGGTGACTTAGGATGTCGTGTGCGTAAACTACGTTTGGTCAGCTATCCGTATTAGGCTAAATAGTTAAAGGAGCCATTCGAGGGCATAAGGTAGTAAAGGTGCACCAATTGTTTGGAGCACGACTGGGAACCAAAGTATACCCTATCACAACGATCACGAGAACCTCTAGGTGTTTATCTGACTAAATTGGTAGTAGTGCTATCCTATCTCTAAGACTTCATCACAATCAAAGCAGTAAAGGTGAATGAAAGTAAATCAAATCATGTAAAGAAAGAAGTAAAGGAAAGCAGTAAATCAAAGCATGTAAATGAAAGCAAGTAAATGGAAAGCATGTAAAAGATCATTCTATTGCAATCAAAGTGTCTGTCACTAATGCTAGAAAATACAATCGAAGACTTGGAAAACAGTAAATCTAATCTAAGTTCTAATATACTTTGGCTCTTAATGACGTCTTAAGTTTGTCACTAACCTAAAAGAGACCAAAAGGGAACCCTTAGAACATTTTTGAAGTGAGTATTTATACCCATTATGGGGTATAAGGTTTGAATTCAAAATTTGCAGCAAATCTCACGCAGAAGATCGTCGCTGTCAACCAAGTCGCACCTATGCTTTCCCTTGGTCGGTCCTTGGTCGAGGCTCACTGGAAATCAGGAATTTGAACTTTAGCATCGTCGACTGAGTCGCACCAGCGGGTCTTGATGGTCGAGTTGCTAGTTTAGACTTGTAGTAACTCAACTTCAATCCAACTTCAGGAACTCGACTTGGTCACTCCTCAAGGTCTCCTTGGTTGAACCTTGCAGCATTTTCTTCTTAGTCTGAAACTTGGAGTCTGCATCTCATGATCTGGTCGTCCTTATGTTGGTTGGTTGCACCACATGGTCGAACATAGTCTTCTTCTCTTTTGATGTGTGTTGAGGCTTCAGGAGCTTGGCTGAAAATCTGATTTGAACTTTGAATATCCCAAATACTCTCGTGACTTATTGTAATGCTTAACTCCTTAGTTTTAACCTGTATTTCCTGAAACATGAATAAACCTTGCATAGCTCCGAGCTATGTTAACAAAGGGTTACATACAAGATAAGTGAGGATAAACAAAGGCAAATGGGGGCCTAAAATAGTGCATTTTAGGGACTCATCAAACACTCCAAGAAATGGCTAGAACAATGTTGAACGATTATAGTCTTCCAAAATATTTATGGGCTGAAGCCGTAAACACAACTTTCTATGTTAGTAATCGTGTCATCATTAGATCCAAAATTGGTAAAACTTCTTATGAAATATGGAAGGGTCAAAAACCCAATATATCACACTTCAAAGTCATTGGATGTAAATGTTTTATTCTAAATGATAGAGACCATTTGGCAAAATTTGATCCAAAATCTGATAAAAGGATTTTCTTAGGGTATGCTACGATCAGTAAAGCTTATAAAGTGTTTAACAAAAAAACCCAAACTGTTTAAGAGTCAACACATGTAGTTTTTGATGAATCAAATCCTTTTGCCCCCAAGGCAACAATTGATTTAGAGGAAGATGATCAAGTAACTACGCTCAAAATTGAAAAGGAATTTGAGCAACTTAAATTAAATAACGAACAAGAAGAAATTTCCTCAAATAACATAATTGGTCATCAAGAGTCACAACCTCAGGAAGAAGTTGTAAAACCAGAAGAAGTAGATCAGGAACTCCCTAAAGCCTAGAAATTTGTCAAAAATCATTCAACTAATCTCATCATAGGAAATCCATATAGGGGAGTTAGCACTAGATCACACCTGAGGAGTGGATGCAACCACATAGCCTTCATATCCCAAATTGAACCTAAAAAATTTGAAGAAGCTGAAAATGATGAAAGTTGGATCATGGCTACGCAAGAAGCGCTTGATCAATTCGAAAGAAACAAAGAATGGGAACTTGTTCCTAAACCCAAAAACACATCAATAATTGGCACAAAATGAGTGTTTAGGAATAAGAAAGATGAAGATGGCAATATAGGAAGAAACAAAGCAAGACTAGTTGCACAAGGGTACAATTAACAAGAAGGTATTGACTACAATGAAGCGTATGACCTTGTAGCAAGACTAGAAGCCATTAGAATGTTGCTTGCCTTCCTATGTTACAAAGACTTCAAATTATTTCAAATGGACGTCAAAAGTGCTTTTCTCAATGGGTATATAAACGAAGAAGTCTATGTTAAACAACCCATCTAATTTGAGAGCCATGCACACCTAGATTATGTATTTAAACTCTCAAAAGCACTTTATGGACTTAAACAAGCACCAAGAGTATGGTAGGACCGATTAAATAAGTCTTTTGGAAGATGGTTTTATGAGAGGACAATTTGACACTACCTTATTCTTGAAACACAAAGGAGATGATATACTGATTGTGCAAATTTATATAGATGATATCATCTTCGGTACTACAAATGAAAATATGTGTGAAGAATTTTCTTGGTCTATGCAATAGACCTTCAAAATGAGCATAATGGGAGAATTAACATTCTTACTTGGTTTGTAAATCAAGCAAATTAAAAATGGAATCTTCATAAATCAAGCTAAATACGTAAAAGACATGCTCAGGAAATTTGGATTAGAAATCGGAAAAACAAAATCAACTCCAATGAGCATGACAACCAAACTTGATAGTGATGAAAATGGCAAGAAGGTTGACCAAAAACTCTATAGAGGACTTATTGGTAGCCTACTTTACCTAACTTCTAGCAGATCTGATATCATGTTTAGTGTTTGCCTATGTGCAAGATTCCAATCATGCCCTAAAGAACCTAAACATTGTTAAGATAATTTCTAAGTATCTAGCAGGAACATGTGACTTAGGTCCCTTCTACCCTAAGAACACTCCATTTGATCTTACCTATTATTCCGATGCTGATTATGGAGGATGCAAAATCAATAGGAAAAGCACTAGTGAGATGTGTCACTTTTTGGGAATTCACTCGTTTCATGGTTTTGCAAAAAGCAAACCTCAGTTGCACTTTCAACCATTGAAGCTAAGTATATAGCCACCAAGCAGCAACTTGAGGATTTTAAAATTTTAGTGAAAGGGACTCCAATTCATTATGATAATACCAGTACCATTAGCATTTCCAAAAATTCGTGCTTGCATTCTAGAACCAAATATTTCAAAATTAGGCACCATTTTATCCGAGACCATGTACAAAAAGGGGATATTGAACTAGTTTACATCAACATCGAAAACCAATTGATCGATACTTTAACAAAACCCATTAATGAGGATAGGTTTTGCAAAAGTAGACATGAATTGGGAATGTGTACTCCTAAGGATCTGTATTAAAGTATGAAAAATTCCCATTCCAATAATTTGTATTTGTTTGGCTAAATTATAAAATTCATTATTTCAGTTTTGCTTCAATTTTATCAACGAATTGAGGGTATTCCTTGACGACTAGGGTCCATTCGTCAACGAATAGGATGTAATCGTTGACGAATTCTATCAAGAAAACCCTTAAACCAGCGAAGCATAATTCATTTTTTTTAAGCCCCATGCCCGAGCTCTCTATCGTTTTCTATCTTTTGGTTCCCCTAAACAAAAGAACTCTCTAGCCCTTCATCTTCGCAGCCATCACCGATCATCATGGCACCCAAATTGAAGAGGAAAGCCGCCAGCTCCTCACGGCAACTCGACATTGCTGAAGGTTCCTTACACAATCCTTCTCAGGAACACATTTGCAAGGACTTCGAAGAAGGGAGGGTTCGCTTTGTGTCTCCAGAAGCACGCCTTCGGTACAAAAACATCATCTCCAAAATAAGTGTTGTGTGGGGTAAGATTGTTCCCATCAAATTCTTGGAAGATAACTTTCCTATGCTTGTAGAGAAAATTAGGGCTATAGGTTGGGAATCTTTGCTAACTTTGAAGGAGGCCACATACTTTGACTTAGTTAAAGAGTTTTATTCAAATTTTGTACCATCATCTCCTGGATGCACAACCTATTCCACCGTGAGGGGGAAACATTTTTTGTTAGGCAATGCTACATTTTCTGATGTTTTGTCGCATTAAAGATACCCTATTCGTAGCCTTCCTAAGACGATGTGGCCTACATAACTTCCATGGTTTAACTCGCATGAGGCCCTCAAGCTCATTACTGGTAACCCCCACATATCCGAGATTGCTAAACCTAAATCTAAGGAGCTCACAGTTGAATTCATAATACTACACCACATTATCACCTTTAATATCTCACCAAGACAGGGTGGGGGACATACGATGTCCCTCGGGGACATTTTTGTGATGTTTTGCCTATGGAATGGACATGGAATCGATTTGACATCCATCATTGTCCAACATATGGAAGATAACCTAAAGCGCAAAGATGGATGTTTGCCTTTTTCCTGACTGTTCACGCGATTTTTCTTGCATCATGGCATCCTAAGCGTAGGCATACCAGGGACTTTACCTACATAGGATGACATTTGTACCAAAGCAACTCTACGCCGCATGCACTTCATCTGGGATGAACGGTCCTCATCATTGATAAAACCAGACCAACTAGTTGGGGGACTAGTGGGTGAAGTTAAGGAGGCTATGAAAGAAGAAGAAGCCATGAAAGCCAGAGAACTTAACTTCCTTAAGTTACATATGGATATTCCTGAGGCTAGGGAACAGTTAGATGACCCCATTTTGCAACTCTTGGATAGAATTGAATTAGGGATGACAGCGCGCATTGACGCTATGGAACAAGGAGTGGGCGAATGCCTTGATGGGTTTGGATCTCACCTCGATGGGTTCGGTACCCAGCTTGTTTCCATGTAGTAGGAAAATCATGCTCATATGGCTCATGTTAATTCTAGTCTGGCCACCATCCTTGATCTCCTTCACTATAAAAACTAGGATCCCTCTTTTTTGATGACAGGCAAAGGGGGAGAAAGATTTATTGGTGTTGAGCTTTTGACTGATGCATACTGAGATGTTAGCTGATGCATGCTTATAGGAGAAAGATATATATTTTGTGTAAGTTGATACTGCTGTGATGCACGTTCATGATAAATGTCTATTTTGAATGGATATGATAAACCCTAACTCTTGTTAATTTCTGATGGAACTTGATTGCTATTTGAGTACTACTGTTGATACTGTAAGCAATACTATTATATCTCATAGGTCATGATGCTTAAGTTCATCACAAGTTATTTACATATGGTATATATGACTATTGTGCACTACTGCTTGCCACCATATGAACTGGTTATTTACATTGTGGTATACGTAAATTCATTTTGAGTTAAGACTTATTGGATAAACGGTTTACTAGTTGGAAATACTGTTGAATTGTTGATATACTAACTCTCATTGAAAAGTTCAGTTTTTGCTTGCTGATTCATATTAAAATGAACTTTTAAAATTTTGCATGACTGTGAAATTTAAGGTTGAATACTTTTACCATGCATGAAATGCATACAGTAAGGGGGAGGAATGTTTTCTTAAATTTCAAACAAGTATCCATATCTTGAGGGGGAGTTTGAAGAATATCCTACAAAAACACCAATGGTTTGCCATCATCAAAAGGGGGAGATTGTTAGCCTTAGTGGCTAAAGTATCCCAATCTAGTAGGTTTTGATGATAACAACCCATTTGTGATCCTCAAGTTAACTAATCTGTGCACTCTAGTTTAGTACAGGACAATAGGTCAATATTGGAGCAAGCACAAGGGTAAGGTGAATTTCAATGAAGCAATGGTCAAAGCTTACACAAGGAATACTCAAGAACAACCAACTGAAGCCTTATAAATTCTTACATATGTAATGGGTTAAGTGTGAGGTAGGATTTCTTGTAACTCTTGTGTTTATGATGTGAGTAAGAATAACTAGAAAGAGTTTAGCAAATACATATGCAAATTAGTTCATACTAGTATAGAACATCAAAAATCAGTTTTCATATGCATACTGATTCATACTAGTGCATAAGATATCAAAATGAGTTTTCAAAAGCATTTTCATATACAAGATATCTTATAATTTGTTAGAAGCTCATAAGGACAAGTTTAATTCATCATTAGACTTAATACATTTCGTACACACTTGCCCTAGCTTGGTTTAATTCATCTAAAGGCATAGTAGTTTGAAAAACAGGGCAATTAGTTGACTAATTGATCCTACTCATCAACTAATTAAACCAGAAGTTAAATGAGTTTTCAGCCCAGTCAAATCGTCGATGATTAGGGATAATTCGTTGACGAATTGGGATGAATTGTTGATGAATAGGAGCAACTCGTCGACAAATTTTTCCACTAGCTAATTATGGTTTTCAGCCCAGCAACGCATCGATAATTAGGGGTCATTCATTGACGATTAGGGGCAACTCGTCAATGATTGGATGCAATTAATCGACATTTAGCATCAGGAAACCTGAAACAATGAGCTTTAAATGACTAGTTTTTTTGTTTGTCTTATCACATTAAATGCCCAATGACCGGACAACAGCTAGCTCGTCTCTTTGCTCATAAATACAAGCTACTTGCATTTATTAAACACATTGATTATTGATTAATTGGTTGTTGCAAGCATTCTAGGTCATTATTTTCTCAAAATCTCTCTTGCTCTTTTGTTCTTGTTACATATCATTTGCTCAAGAGAGTAGTATGAAGATTTACATTGTATTATTAGCTCAAGAAGAAGTATTCTCTATATTCTCTACATTCATTGTGATTGTTAACTAATTCTTGGTGAATCGGAGGTTCTTGGTGAACCATATTGAAGGAGGTTCTTGGTGAACTCCATGAAGTAGCTCTTGGTCAGTATTAGGGTTTTGATCCCAGGTTGTAAAGGCTTCTTCGTCTTAAAAGGAGATTACATAGTGGATTTTTCAATCCTTGAGTTGGCCTCAAGGCATGGACTTAGGCTATGTGCCGAACCACGTTAAAATCATGATGTCAAGCTCTCCTTTCTCTCATATACTTTATTTACTTGTGTTATTTACTTTGCAAATAATTGTGATATAATTACTTGTTTCTAGTCAAGTCTTTTGTTTTGTAGAAAAATATAGTATCCACAAAAATAGTCTATTCACCCCCCTCTAGATGCACTCTTAGGCCGACATCCTTATATAACAAAAATAAATAGTATTTTATTTATTTCATGAAAAATGCAAATAGAAAAAAGAAAAAGAAAAATAAAAAAAGAAATAGAGGGAAAATAGAAATATAGGGAAATAAATTGTACATAAAATAAAATAAAAATAAAATAAAAAATGAAAGTGGCTAGCAATATTGAGTCTTCAATTTGAACTTGCAAAAAAAATAAAAAATAAAATAAAAAAATAGACATGTGCAAAAATCAGAAATAAATTTGATTGACATGATTGGTCAAATTATCAATTTGTATTAATTCTTGATTGATCAATTATAAATTGATTAATCAAATCAAATTTAATCTAAATTGATTAATCAAGCCTCTAAATAGGGAGTTGGGAGGAGGGAAGAAGGATACATACGGCAATCGTGAGGAAAGTTAGAGAGTTCTGGTTTCTATCATTCTAAGTTTAGGTTGAGAGTTTTGATTTGCTGAAAATTGAGGAATTGAAGGGAATTCAGGAAGGCTTGAAAGAGTTTCGTGATTAAGAATTGCACGTTTAGAAGGCAACACAGAAAGGGAAACACACAAAGAGCACTGGACGTAGAGAAATTATACTACAGGAGAAATTAGAAAGCTTCACTTACATCCAGTTTGGTGACTGAAGGAGTGCAAGATAGTAGGTTGGTTTTGGGTTTATTCTTGTGTAAAATAAAAATGCTCTGAAATTGATTGTTTGATCCGACCCGTCAGACTAAATCTGACCCGTGGATCTAGATCCAACCCACTGACCCAAGCCTATTCTATAACCTAGATCCAATCTAAAACCCAAGATCTGGATCCTCAAAGACATAGGTCCAACCTGGACCTTGTGCATTGACCTGTTGACAAAAAAAAAATGCCATCCAATTTTTAAAATGCCCAAGCCCACCAATTATTGTTTTTTTTTTAAAAAACAAAGGCCACTAGTTTTTAAAACCAAAGCCAACCAATTTTTTTTTTTTTAAAAGTCTGAGCCGACCAGTTTTAAAAAAACCAAAGACCACTAGTTTTTAGAATCAAAGCCACACGTTTTTCAAAACCATGCACAGGTGTTTTTTCTAAAAAAAAAACAAAGCCCACCGAACATAACCAGTTGACCCAATTCAAATCAATCGAACCGGTCTGTTTTACCTGAACCGTTTATTTATTTATTTATTTAAATTTTAATTAGTTTTCTTATATTATTTAATTAGAGAAAAAGATAATAAAAGTCAGAAAAAATAGGGAAAAGTTTGGAAAAATATTTTTGAAGTCAAGAAAATATTTTGAGCTATTTTGGAAAATAAAAATGCTTAAAAAAATGAGAAAAACTTTTAAAAATTCTAGAAAATATTGGAAAAATGTTAAAAAATTTCAGAAAAATTCTACAAAAAGTTTGAAAAATATGGGAATGTTTTTAAAGATAATTTTGAATGATTTTACTTGATTTTTGTGTGTGTGTGTGCATTCCATTGATTTTAAAAAGAGAGGTATTTCAGACCTCACTTGTATTTGCTCTGAGGAAGGTTTATCTAACAAGATCCCCTCGTTTGGAGGTCTTATTAGACATTCTTAATCGCACTTTGACTTTCATTTTCCTTTTAAATTTTATTTATTTAATTATTTATTTGTTTGTTTGTTTGTTTATTTTGTTATTTATTCCAAAGGGGTTAATTAAAAGACAATTAGATTCAATTTATGGATAATTCATAATTAATTAGGTATTGTTCATAGAAAGGGTGTGTAGGGGGTGCTAGTACATTCCCCTCGCATAACTAAATTTTCGATCCAAATTATGGTAAAAGCAGACAGAGACTACTAGTTCTTTGGCCTATGATTAGTCTAGATACCTTTCAATGAGTAGTAATTAGGTGATCTAACCACAGCTAGGTAAAATATCAGGTTAGTGGTGACTCTATTCAAATTACAATATTATTATCCTTTGCTATTTTGGACCTTTCTCTGGGATATTGAGATAGCTTGGCGACTCCGCTAGGGACTTAGAGAGTTGAGTAATTAGTTGGTTATGAATTATCCCAAATATGAACTTAATGGTCTTTCGATTGCTCCATGATGTTTTGTCTTAAAATATGAATTGTAGTGTACCTGTGAATATTTTGCTTGTATATATAATTATTATATGTTTAACTCTTGTATATTTGGAATAGATGGATGATCATGTGCAAGGTTTAATGATATATGGGGGTTAAAGGGATAGACTTTTAAAATTTATGTGAGCCCAAATATTTTCACGAGCCTCCTACTCAAGCTTTACCCTTTAGGTGTAGATAGGAGTGTAGTACCATTCGCTCTCATGAGATAAGGTCTTTGGGAACGCGTGAACCACTCCGCTCAGTTTGAACTTTATCCAAGCCCGTTGGGTAAAGGTAGGGGACATGCTAAGAACCTATTATTGATAGGATATAGAGCTTGAACCACACATATTTTAAGCTTTAGCATCCTCCCTTAGGATAAAGCCTTGGTGAAAACCTGTAAATGGTAAATCCACCTGAGGTTGGGACAGGAGCTTCATCCTTTTTCACATGGTTTGGTTCAGTTTTTGTGGTGTCTACTTGATTTTATTTGTGTGGTTTCACATACTTTGCATCCATTTTAGGCATATGTTCTACTTAGTCAAAATTTTGGAAAAGCCCCAAATCACCTAATGGACAACTAGGTAGTTGTAAGAACCCGATCCGTGGGATAGGGAATAAATAAGTAAGAAAAGGGTAAAACAATAAATTGAGCAGGTTTCGTCAACGAAGCCAGAGTTCATAGAAGAAGGCCCTTCTATTGTTCGGTGATGAAATGCAGAGGCTCATTAACGAGGAGAAGCCGAGAGGTTTGGGAAATCCAAAAATCGCAGGCTCGTCAACGAGGCCACCGCTGTGTCGACGAACTTACTTCATTGACTCGTCGATGAAGATGCCACCTTGTCGATGAGGTTGGTCGAGTCAAAGGCTCTATAAATATCCTATTTCATTGCTTCATGGCTAAGAAAGCCAAAAATCTCCCTCTCTCTCTCTCTCTCACACTAGCAGGAACTCTCTCTCTCTCTAGATTTCTTCGCCGTTCGTCGTTAGAATCGATGATCTGACATTACTGCGAGGATCAAGGAAGGATTCTCTTTGTGATTTGTGGAACGAATCTTCATTTCAGGGATTTTCGAGTTTTGACCCAAAATCAAGGTAAGACTCGATCTTCATTTATGTTTTGGTAAATCTGTAGAGAATGAAATTGTAAGTACGTACTGTACTGTGATTTATAGGTTTTGGGAGCTCAGTTCGCTGTTTAGGAGCCGTAGAGTTCGTGCTTGGATTTTTAGGGAAAGGTAAGGGGTTTCTATATATATTTTATATTTTTGAAATCAGAATTTTTGAAACTGTTGTTTACGATTATATGTATGATTTGGCTACTTATTTGGGAAAATTTGATGGTAAAATTACAAAGTTTTTGTGCTACAGTTTTTGGGAAAAGGGGGTTTGGGTTGCATCTCTGGTTTCGTAGGAAAATCGTATGTATATTGTTGAGTATATTGTATGGAGATGGCCGCACCTTGACTTGTTTTTAAACTGTATTCTTGAAATCGTAATTATCTATTTACCAAATAAGTGTGGAATAAACTATTTTATTGAAAATGTTCTAGGTTTGTGAAAGGCTGAACCGGTTGTGTATCGTAGGTTGTGATTTGTTGAAATGAGTTATACAGATGTGAGTTCCCAAAATGTTCCAGGTTTTGTGAAAATGCCAAGTCAGAATAAGGCCAAACATTGATGATAATCGAAGTGCACCGACTTATCCCCTAAGGCTTAGATGTGGAGATGGGTTGGTATAATACCATAGGCGGAAGCTGTGAAATATCACCTTCTATACCAGTTGATCACCGAAGGGTGTGGGTTCACCAGATTTCATACGGGCAACCCATGGGAGCCTGGGGCTGTGCCATATGTCGGGGACGCCGTGTAATGTGGACCAGCTTCATTGCCGAAGAGTGTGACGACACTAGATATGGATCATGTGTTTGTGAGATATACTGGAACTATATTGTGATTATACTGTAACTACATTGAGAAAATACTGAAATTGTGTTATGTTTTATGTCAAAATAACACTCATATGCCACACACTGATATAACCTGATTCTTCCTTACTAAGAGGTGTCTCATCCCTATCGTATGTATACATTTTCAGGTTCCTTGAGTAGCCAGAACTAGCATTCTAGCATTGGGAGCGTGGTTGTCAGTCTAGTGCGTTTAGTACTAGCGTAAGTATTGGATTATAGCCAGGTTGCCATATTGGGTTTTGTAGACACCCAGGGCTTTGTTTTGTATTATGGGAGCTGGATGTTGGGTTTGCATAGACTCTGGTATGGTATGACATGTTATTATAGTTTGACTATTTTCTATCTTGTAACTGTGTTGGTAAATGTGATTAGGGTGTACGGGAACCCCACGGGGTCGGACCCTTACATTGTATAGTATCATGTGTGTTTGTATGATACAGGGATAGGTTAGGTTACTAAATCACCCCTAGGGCCCATTTCCGAGTTCGAGGCATGACAATAGTGGTGTACAATAAGGAATAAATAGAGGTTCAACAGTATTTTAGAGGCCAACAAAATCATCAAAAAAGTAGTTGAATTAGAAGAATCGAGGTAGTTGAGGAAGGAATTGAGGGGCAATATGGTCAAGTTGGGGCGTTAAGCAAATTAATTCTCCCAAATCTCCAATTATTGTGTCCTTAAGAAGTTCCTTCTCTTCTGATGGGGGTTTGTGGCCAAGTATTGCCTCAACAGGAATGGTATGACTATAAGGAAAGGTAGGGCTATTGAGGAAAGATTTGTTAGGAGTGGAATGCTTTGTAGATCGGACAATTCTTAGGAGTTAATGGAAGAAAATAAATTGCCTACAAGTTGGGGAAGACAACCCGAGTCTTAAATTTAGGATTGTATATCAAGAGGTGTGTTGATTTCGTAGTTTTCATTAGGTGATGATGTTTTTCCAAGAATTCCGACAAAGTAGTCGTTTTAGGTTGCATCTCATTTATGCATTTCATGCATAGTCATAGCCAATGGGTCCCTACTTATGTTTCAGTTGCCTTAAAAAATAGTATGGAAAGTGTTGGATTTTCTAGGTTTCATCCCGTTTTGATAATGACAAACCAAGACATCTAATTGTGCTACTAAGTGTGTACACAGGTATTAAGGTATTAAGTACAATAACAAATGTAAATTGGAAAGCCATGAAGTGTACAAGACGATGATATCTGGCTATGAACATGGAGCATATTAAAACCAAGCTTGAAGACTATGAAGATATTTATGGAGCTCAAGAACTCCAAGCTTGAAGAATTTAATGAATTTATTTTAGGTATTTTGCAAATAGGACCTATGTAAGTACACTTTCATTGATTACGTGAAGAAGCTCATAAGTGACCTTAGTTGGACCCTAGACACTCTATATTTCAAGGAAAATTATTTTAAGATATAAAAAAATTGTTTCAAAGTGTTGAAAATCATTTTACAAATGTGCAAAAATTATTTCAAACTGTTAAAATCGTTTTTGGAATGAAAACCCTAGAACAAGATTTTTCAAAATTCCCTTCATGGTTCTACCACTACATTGATGAGAAATTTTCTTGATTAATCAGTTATGATCTTAAAAAAATTTAACATAAATGTTGTGGTATTTGATCTTAGCTTTCTTTTGATACCAATAACGTCCCATTTGGAGTTTTTAATAAAAAGTTATGCCCGAAATACTGAAAGATGTACGTAGCGAAAACCAGAATCCATCTGACCAAACCCTTGGCCCGGTCCACCAAACGTGTTGGGAAAAGTAATGGCTAGTTTTAAAAATAAACAAATATTTTCAACCCCCAACAGTTATAAAAGGGCTAATAGGCCATGTTGGCTATAAATACAAGGTCTCTAACTTGTTTTAACAAGAAGAAGAAGAAGAGAGATACTTATCCATCATAAAAATCCAAGTTTTTGATCTTTTGTTGAAAATCTTTCACAAACACTTTACAAATTTCTTTGTTCATCCTTCAAGTGCTCATCTTCTAGAGTCTCCTTTGAGCTTCATTCATATTCATTTGGGAGTTTATTAGATTTGTGTTTCAAGTGTACTCTTTCGCTCAATCAAGGAGCATTCATTGTACAACTCCTATTTTTCTTTCTACAAATGACAGTTCAGGTGTGAATCGTGCCAAGCAAGGGGATATTGCTTGTAGAGGTATCTCCACCTACAAGGAGGGATTATAAATACATCTTTGTCTGTAAGGAGGGATTTTAAAGGCTTCTCCACTGAGTGAAGGAGGGAGGGGGCTCCGCCTATTGAAAGGAGTGGATAGTGAAATCCTCAAGTGGTTTTCTTGGGGGAAGGGCGTAGGCAGGTATAGCCGAACCTTATAAAAGTCTAGAGTTTTATTCGCTCTTACCTAATCTTTTTAATTTAAGCTCATTTATATTTTTTAATATTTATTGTGAATATTGATTGGATTTTTCGTTGGCTGATCACTTGATTAGATTGTGGTTAAAATGGTTTAAAGTATTTGCGATAATTTTTTAAATACCCAATTCACCCCCCTCTTGGGATTACACCATTTCTACCAATTGATATTAGAGCCCGGTTACTATAAGTTTAACAATTTTTGTATAAAGATCACATGACTCATATTGGTGTATCCCCATTTTGTGAGGGTTAATCCTTTACAAAACCTCCAATGTTTTGTGGTGTAAATTACACCTTTTGGAAACAAAGAATGAATTTTTTTATTCAAACAATGGATTGGAGGGCATGGAGAGTGATTGTTGAAAGCAGCTACGTACCTACTAAAATTGTTGGTAATAAAGAAATTCCTAAACTAGAAGATGAAATGGATGATAATGACCAAAGATTAATGCAAATAAACTCTAGTTCTATAAATGCTTTGTATTATGCTTTAGATACTAATGAATTTAATAGAATCATGGCTTATCAAAGTGTAAAGGAAATATGGGAAGAATTAGAAAATGCTTATGGAGGAGCTGAAGAGAAGAAGACCACCACTTGGGAAGATTCAAGCTCAAGTGATCAAGAAGTAGCAAATTGTTGCTTAATAGCATTGGTTGATGAAGAGGTACACGCCTCTCAGTCTATCTCATTTAATGATTCATGTGATGAATTTTGTAATGAATCTTGTGATGAATCATGTGATGACTCTTGTAATGAAAGCAGGCCTTCTTATGAAGAACTTCAAAAAGAGTTATTTAAAATGCATAAGATTCTAGTAAAAATGTCTAAAAAGAATATTATCTTGAAAAATAAAAATGAAAGTTTGGCAAAGGAATTAGTAGATTTAAAGGAATCTCATGCTACATTAGAAAAGGAAAAGAATTTGAAAATCACTTGTTTAGAGGAAAAGGTGGAAGATTATTCTAGAATAATCTCCGAATTTAAAAGTGAAAAAGATAACTCAAAGAAATCCTTAGGAGTTAAAAGAAATAATTTTTTCAAAAAGGATTTGAGTTCATCTTATAAATTCCATGGTCATTTTTATGCCTCATCAAGTAAAAATAGGATTAATAAGCCAAATCTTTCACATTAATACAAAATTGGCTCATATTGTGAAAAGAAAGAGCACATTTGATACACTTGCCCATTTAGAGGTGCTAGTGTTGGAATTGGTGTATTCCCAAGGGGGGCGGGTGAATGGGGTATTAAAAAATTTTGTCCTAGGTTCAATGTCCAGCAGCAGTATAACATAACCTAGGGTCTGTCTATGCAATCCCAAATGCATAGATAAATATAATACACACAAATTAAATCATGCGCAACGTTCACAGTCTAATGAAAATAACATACATGTGCAGTAAATAAATTGCAAAATTATAAAGTAGACACACGATATGTTATTGGGGTTCGGCCAATACTAGCTACGTCCCTGCCTTAGCTCGCAAGTCCGAGAATTACCACTATTGCTCACTTAACGGGTGGAGCGGAACTATTTACAACTAGGTCAAATTACACTAGAGCTGACCTCAACCTTTACAAACTCTCTTTACGGGGTGGAGAAGGCCCTACCGATCCTTACGGGCTAGATCAACGCCCCCTCAAGCCACGCCTAGAATACAACAGTGAATACAAATTTTTGTGTACAATTCTAATGCTTTTAAACACAAGCAGATTTGTACCAATATGCACATGCAATAATCAATGCACCTCAAGTAGATAGGAAATATAAGCTTAATGCAGACAATGTGTAATAACACTCTAGGTAATGTTAATAATCAATCAAGTGTAAGAGTGTATTACCAATCTATATTTGAAACAATATATAAATATATTTCAACCACAAGTAGGGTTTCAAATATTTTCAAAGAATATAGTCAAATGTCTTAAAATGATTTTCAAAAACTTTATGCACAAGAGACAATAGAAAACCAAGCTTGTCAAAAAGATTTTTGCAAGAACACAGTACAAGACAAGCTTAATGAGTCTTGCAATAATAGTGCAAAGACTCACAAGCCAAAAGTTTCCCCATGACTGAATTTATTGATTAAACCAATAGGGAACACTTTGGGCTTAACTCTCTCAAAAGTCAACAATCAATATAAGAGTATAACCTAGTATAAGTAGTGTAGGATCTCTCAAAGCACTCACACCAAATATGATTTTGCAAGAGAATGAAAATAGGTGGAATATATGGGCTTGTATGTGAAGAAAAGGCTCAAAAAAATTCAAAAGATTTTTCTTAATCCAAATTCCTAATCTTGGCTTAATTTGTGCAAACAACCTCATATATATAGACATACTCAAAAAAATAACCGTTGGGGACAAAAGAGTAATATTTAAAATTGTTTAAAACATGTTTAACAAAAATAACCTTGATTTACCCTTAATTATCTATGGTAAAAATAGGCCAACCCAAGAGTCTCGGTCGATCGAACCCTAGGTTCAGTTGTCCGAACAGACACATGTGAAAAAGTGAATTTTCCATGTTCGAGTGCCTGAAGACAGGTTCAGGTGGCTGAACTAGGCGATTTTCAAAATGTCCAAGGTTCGATCGCCTGAACCTAACTTTGGTCTATCGAACTTGCATATTCGGTCGTTCGAGTGTATTTTGAACGTTAAGTTTAGGCACTCGAGTTTTTGGAAAAATTAGGTTTAAATATTTGGTCGATTGAGAACATTACGTTTTTTTTTTAGTTCAGTTGCCTAAAGTCAAGTTATCACTTTGACTTTCCTATGTTCGGTCGATCGATGCATTTTCAAAGCCAAGGTTCGGTCACCCGAATGCTTAGTATTTTAACACATAAGTCCTATTTTTGAAAATTGATTTCCCTGATAGCATATATGATAATGGAGACTTTCCTAAGTGCAAGTGCAAGGACCTAGGGTCTTTTCTAAGGCCTTTTCAAGTATGCCTAAAAACTTGGCATCAGTCGACTGAAGGTCTAATGAAGTCTTGTCTAAGGTCATTTGAGTTTTATAGTTCCTACCATGCATGACATGCATAAGTTATTATAGACCTTGAGAATTATAATTACAGACCCGAAAGAATGAAATATAAATTACAACAATTTAAACACTTTGTCTTCATCATTTTATTTGAGTCACCATACATACCATATGATCTTGCCCATTTAAGTAAGACTGATCCTGCACACAAACTTAGGGCAAACGATAAATACCAAGGTATTTGTCATAATCAAAATGGGATATGACCCATAAGGTCAACAACTAGAGACAAAGAAAGGAGAATGGTATGGGTTGTCAAGAAAACAAACCCCTTAAGACCTAAGGAAGAATGAGTACCAAATAGAATTACAAAATTTTTAGAATAGTTTTTCCTTAGATTTTAGGATTAGTTATTTAATAAGAATTAAAATAAAAGGGGATAGTGATGACTAAGTGTTTGGATAGTGGATAGTGCTTAAAATGTCAAATCCTATTATATGTTTTTACTATACTAAGGACTTTAGAGAATTAAGCCACTATAAGAAATTCAAATGATAAATCCAATATAATCTTTTAACTGTATATATCATTGTTGATTGGGTAATATATGAAAGTATTGGCTATAGTTCAAAGGATGAGATAGCATGCTAACTTAGGACTAGAAAGGAATGAAAAACATCTGATTAAATGAGACATTTGTCTCCACATAAATCCGAAAGATTTCATTCCTCCAAAATGTCCAGAGTAAAGGTTAAGGGCTTAACTAGCCTATTTAAGGATTAAAATATGAAATTTTTTTAACCTTGTATTTCTGAGATGAATAACATAGATTTTCTACTCTTAAATAAAATCTTAGAAGCAAGCTCTAGAAAATATACTTTCGATGGACAAATGTGCTTTTCTTAGTTAGATAATTCTTAATGCTATATATATGCTTAAATATGAATATATAAAGTATAACATATTTTGTCCATTCCATAGAATTAAGATTTAGGGAAGTTAATCATAACATTGTAAGTACTATATACCATCCAACCCTAAACTCAATTTGAAACTTTAATGTTTAATCAAAATTTAAAAATGAAAAATTGGTTATCACTTATAATTCAGATTGTCAAACTCTGTTAGTAAAACCTTCTCAAACCTAGTAATAAGCATTGATTATCATCAACGCTTGATCTACTAGTGCTTATTAAAATTATCAAATTAGAAGCATCCAAAAAGGGATTCAAGTCAAAATAAAATATTTCCTCTATGCTTAATCTTTGAAAAATTCCCTAATTATTGCAAAAGTTTTTTATTCCATAGGAAAACTTGACCAAACCATGATCAAATTTGGTAAAGATTCATCTATTCATAGGTTCATATCCTTGCTCAAAGTTGTGAACATATTTGTAGGGAACCTTTCCATTAGTCATAAATAAGGAATTACCAAGAGCATTGTTCAAGAAAGATTAGTATACTCTTAAATGCTCACTACCAAAATAGTTAGGACATACTTGTCATGCTTAATCCACAAGCAAGAAGATATTTTTGAAAATATCCACATACAATTACTTTGGAATTACGTACTAAATTGAAAAATAGCTCTCGGGCTATATTTGGCCTATTGAGCATCCCATACCAAAGAATACATGACTCATCAATTGGATGCTAATTAGGGAAGCAATAACAAAGTAATTCAGAGAGAGATTATCTTAACATAGGACCACCCTAAAGATCAAATATTTAGTAATTCTTTACATAGGGTAAATCCTTGCTCTTCACTGTAAAAACATATGTAATCATTTTGCACTCTTGTTACAAGAAGAGCCTCATAAAATT
This sequence comes from Malania oleifera, assembly GCF_029873635.1. Lineage (NCBI taxonomy): Eukaryota > Viridiplantae > Streptophyta > Magnoliopsida > Santalales > Ximeniaceae > Malania > Malania oleifera. Next base: position 60,179,500 of record NC_080417.1, on the reverse strand, counting down.
TTTGATAAAGATAAAGTGTCACATTGAGAATCAAATATGAAACCTCATAAGATGAAAGGAAATCTTTTAGATCCTTATAATCATTCGTGTCAAACAAACAAAAGATTCATCTTATCAATATCTCAAATCAATGTTGGGTTCTCTAAATGAACATTCATGATTATCTAGAAAACCACACTCAACATGAACTTCTAAGTGTAAGTGCAATGCAATTGATTTTAAGCATTGATAATATATGGTTGATCCATAGAGAAAATTTTTTCTGAATACTCTTTGTTCATTATTAAGTTATTCTTTATATAAGAGTATTTATTCATATCCCTCTATACGCTCTCAACCCATGATGAATCTATTAAAGCTTCGTATTATTAAAATGTCATTGTTGTCCACAACCAAGGTAGGTAGGTTGCACTAGGTTCAACCAAGAAGAATGTATCAATTTCAAAGAAACCTATGCCCTAATAGCTAATTTGGAAAGCCATTTGAAATTTGGCCATTCATATGCAAAAAAAATGATTTTAGATAAAAAAGGAGAGAATTTGAAGAAAATCAAGATTTTATCTTGAAGATAAAAAGGGGGAGAATTTTGAACAAAAATGCAAAATAAATGATCTAAAATTAAAAAGAGGAGAATGAGCTTAATCTTAAGTAGAAGATGTTGGGAATTAAGAACAAATTCCCGAAACCTGTGAGAAACAAAATAGAGAAAGAATACACACAAAAAAAAAATCAATCACACGCACAAGACAATATTTACGTGGTTTGGCAATTTTGCCTACATCCACGGAGTTGCAGGGATTTCAATATTATCAGGAAGAAAACACAGAGAGTGCGGCGATACAATGCTCTCCCTCTCGCTCTCTCGCAAGTACAACCACAAACCCTAATCACCAAAAAAACAATCCTTTTATATGTTGCGCATAGGGTTCTGTTCCTTACGGCCCAAGCCTTCGCTCCATGGACTAAGCCTTTGGATAGAAATCTCTCATTAAATAAAGGTCAGGTCATCCTCCAAATTTAACACAACTAGGCTCCACAAAAGCCAACAGAAGATGCTGCTGATGAAGACTAGATTGAGGGATAACTTAAGTTTAGGGGGAGAACTTGTGAATATATTCTACTTTAAAAACATTCTGTTTAATTATGTTTGACTTCAATTTTTTTCAATGATCGTATAAATGGTTGTGCTGATTGATTGGGAATGTTATTCTGACAGATATCTATGTATGGGCAAAATTATGTTGTGTGTTTCTATTGGCAAAATGCCGTTGGTTAGGTTATGTTTCTATATTGGCTTTGAAATGCTAATGCTTGTTGAAAACATCATGTGAATAGTAATAGAATATGACTGATGGATTGCATGATGATTGAATATGCTGTTGTTGGACACTAGCCTATTGAGTATTGCATGTTGATTAACTAGTTATATGTAAGCCTCTGCATGCTGGTTGGATAGGTATAGGAAAGCTTCTGGATGCTGGTTGCAGACAACTGTTTGAACATTATCACTATTGAATACTTATAGCTCCTGTATGCTGGGTGCAGACCATCTTTATGATGGAATATTATATTGCATATTGGATAGTTAATGCTAGTTACTGCATAGTGATTGCATACTGATTGAGTATAGCCTTGTTGGCCATTGCATGCTAGTTAAAATGTGATTTGCAAGTGACTTTGTGCTAAATGTTAAGGAGGTTGCATGCTAGTTGAGTAAATGAACAGAAGTCATGTTGAGAACTGCGTGCTAACTAGTTGACACTAGGTTGCTGCATGATGATTAAGTGTTGTTATGTTGAATTCTGAACATTGGATGCATAAATGGAATTCATCCTTTGTATAAACTGAAAATATGCACACATGACAACATATAAGAAAACATAAGCTTCATTCTAGGCCAAAATATCTTAAAAATCTAATGCATAACACTTATAGTGTCTTGGTTATTGAACCCTTCTTGACAACGCTGCAAATCATATATAACTTCAATGATTTCAGGAAAATATGGTCCATGGAATCCATTTGGTCTAGCTTTATGTTCTAGACTTCATTTAGGATTCAAATGGTTGCTTATACTGGTCTATGTACTTAATTGAATTAATTGATATGTATAAGTAATTCATTTAATCTAAGCTCACTTTAATATCAAAAGGGGGAGTTTTTGAAATGAATTATGTTTATTATCCCTCACACCTTTTGATGATGTCAAAAAAGGAAGAATTTTTTAGCAAAACTATTGAAATTCTATTTCTATATGCTCACCCAACTTATGACTTAAAATTTAATTTCAAGTTTATTGTAACATTGTGTTTAAAAGCATTCATGACATGTGGTATTAGAAATATTATGAAAGTTAAATTTATGTCATGATGAAAATAGTTGAAAATTCTTCTATAGTCATACTGTAATTTTTGAATATATCATGTTTAGATGACACCTTTTGCTGATGTCAAAAGGGGGAAAATTTTTGGAGAAAAATGTAAAAATATACTTATATGCTAATTTTTGTTGAACCTTTTGCTAATGCCAAAAGGGGGAGAATTATAAGCAAAACTATTGAATTCTAAATCAAAAGGGGGAAAATTATGATGGTTAAATTTGGGGGAATTAATAAGCAAAATTTGTTGACTTTATGAGTCAAATCCTATTTTGATAATGACAAATCACTTGGTATTTGATCTGTGCATTGAGATTGTAAACATGAACAATATTTAACATGCACGGAAGGCTAGAAAGTCATGGAAGCCATGAAGATTAAAGTATATACATCTTGGCACAATCCATGGAACTAAAAGAGTAGAAGAATGAAGATGCAAGCAGCAAGGTCAAGATTGTCATAGGAATGGGTATTTAGAACTGAATGTATTTACATATTTCATATGATTTAATTCAAAGTAAAAAAATATACCCTAGACTAACCTTAGGACTCATGCATCTCATCAAAATATTTAGGCGATATTTATGGACTTAGAAATCTTTTTTAAAACCCCCAAAAAATATTTTATAAAGAGCAAAGAAAGAGAGCAAAATAGATTTTTGAAACTAAAATGAAAAAAAAAACCAGAAAGTGTACTGTTCAGAAGACCAAAGCCACTACCAAGAAGTCTAAAGTGTCAACTTCAAAAGACTGAATTCTACGCTCAATCGTCTAAAGATTCAACTTCAAAAGACTAAAGTTTAAGCTCAGTCATCTAAAGAATTTCTTCAGAAGACCGAAGATTTAGTTCAGTCATCTGAAGATTTATTAGAGAAACACAGAAACAAGCAAAAGCATATCTGAGGATTGAACCTTGACTTCAGTCGTCTTGAACCGCAATTTCAGAAGTATGAACCCCAACTTCAGACGTCTGATCTTGTGCCTAGTTCAATTTTTTGAAGCTTTAAGGAACTTCAGTCGTCTGAACCTGTAGGAAGTTTACAAATTTAATCTTTAGTGAAAGAACACATGGGTTATACACTTGATCAATTTGATCCAACGATTAAGACTTATCCTAAGGCCAAGTTTACCTATATAATCAACCTCTAAACCCTAGTGCCCCAACTTTTGGAATAGAATAAGAGACTTGAACGTATTGCAATACGATTGCCTGCACTCCAACTTGTACTCATCAAGTTTGGGCAAATCATCTCAACATAACGAAGGAATTTCATTTACACATCTTGATAGAAAGCTTTGGTGATTGAGGTTTGGTAAACAATGGATTGGTTTGCATTTTGAATTTATAGATATCTTGAAGATTTTTCATATCTCATACTCATACATCTATTACTCTTATTGAAAAAGAAAAATCCTTGTGTTGCTGCATATAAATTTATTTGTGAAAGGATTTTCTAAACATCAAATATTTGGTGATCTTCAAGTTCTTATTTTCATTCAAAGACTCAATACTTTGTTATTGCGAAATCTACTTGATTGAAAAGTATAAAGGTTCTCAAAATACATTTGTGAGAAATATTGTTGTGACAAGTAGTGTTTAAATCTTTGCAATACTCTAAATCTTTTATTTATTCAAAGATTCAACTTCACAAATTATTTGATAGAAAGGACTTAGATCTTCTTAATATTCAAGACTAATTTTTAATAAGATCACATTAGGTATTCTTGCATCTAGTAAGTTGAACTAAAACCCTAAGTTCTCCAAAGCATTTACTTATATAATTATTTTGGGAGATTTAATCAAAGGGAAATTTTGTGAAGAATATCATTCATATAACGATTTCATCGTTACATACGTACTAAGCTTCAAGTTTTATCATATGGATATGTGTTAGGTTTTCCATTGTACTCACTAGCTTTGTTAGAAGTAATATTGAGTTGTTTTGCTAATTTGAAATTCTCTATTGTAATCACGGTTCGGGTTGTGAACCGGGTGAGGAGGTAGTTGTGCCTCTTGTAAGCAGCGGATGTAAGGGAAGCTTCGTCCCGGTTAAAGGAGCAGGGATTTAGTGGAATCCTTGAGTGGGTTGCTCAAGGCGAGGATGTAGGCTGGGTTGGGTGAACCTCATAAAAATTGTGTTTGCCTTCTCTCTTCCCTTACTCCTTTTAATTTCCACAATGCATTTCATTACCTATCTCGCATATGTGTTTGTTGAATAACCCCACACGCACTTGATAATTAATTGGGTAAAATTTATTAAGATAATAATTTGAATCAATTTTAAATCCTTGCAATTAATTTGTTAAATATATAAATAGGGATTAAGTGGTATATAATCTTAAAGAAGTTAAACAAACCCTATTCACCCTCCCTCTTGGGATTACACCTAAATTAACATTTGGTATTAGAGCGGGTTTACATAGACTTAACTATTCATTTTTGTAAAAAGATCACATGACACACATTAGTGTAACTCCATTCGGTGAGGGACACTCGTCCACTAGACCACCTATTTTCTACGGTGTAAATTACACCTACTGGAAAAGAAGGATGAGTATATATCTTTTAAATGTGGATTAGAAAGTGTGAAAAATTGTTTACAAGGGAAACCATGTCCCTATGAAAGTATTTGATAAGGTTAATGTACCTAAAACTGAAGATGAGTATACTAAAGGGGATTGGAAATCTATGCAAATAAATGCTACTGCAATGAATCTGTTATTTTGTGCACTAGATGTAAATGAGTTTAATAGAGTGATGACCTGTAACACTGCTAAAGAGATTTGAGAAAAATTAGAAGTTACATATGAAGGTACTAAGGAAGTAAAAGATAGTAAGATAGACATGCTCACTAGTGAGTATGAAGTATTTAAAATGACAGCTGATGAATCTATTCAATCCATGTACACTAGATTCACACACATCACGAGTTATTTAAATGCTCTCGGTAAATCTTACCTTACTTATGAGTTGATCAAGAAAATACTCAGGGGACTACCACCAATTTGGGAAGCTAAAGCTACTGCAATAGTAGAAGGGAGAAATCTCAAGGAGATGTCTGTTGATGAACTAATTGGATCGCTCATCACCTATGAGCTTGCAATAATGAGAGGAAGAATGAGAAAATTAAAGCAAAGAAAGTTACAACACTTAAGGAATTATCTCACTACTCTAGCGAGGGAAGTGATTTAGAATCGGATGAAAACATGGCACTCATCACCAAGATATTTGGAGAGTTCATGAGAAAGAACAAGAAATACACCAGAAAATTCAAGGGCTCAAAAACAGAAAAGAGAGAGTCAAGCAGAAGGAAGCAAAAAGATGATCCTCGCATGTGTTATAACTGTAGAGAATTTGGACATATCAAGCCGGATTGTCCCCAGATGAAGAAAGTGTCTAAGAAGAAGAAGAAGAAAGCTCTAAAGATGGGCTGAGACACTCACAATACCAATAGTTCATAATCTGAATCCAGTGATGATGAGATTGTGAATCTATGTCTGATGGCTCACGATGACCACAAAATACAATCTTTTTGTTCTGCTTCATCTTACTATTCAAGTGATTCAGAAAATGAAAATAGCATGCTTTCTTATGATGAATTGCATCAGGAATATTTGTATACCCTTAAAATGCTTGAAAAAATGAATAAGCAAAATTCTGGTTTGAAATTAAAATTGAAAGAATTTTCGAAGTCAGTTGAAAGTCAAAATGAATCTCATGCATTTCTTATAAAAGACAAGGATTTGAAAATTGAGTAGTTAGAAATGAATTAAAAAGATAAATCTAAGATTATCTGTAAATTTATAGAAGGTCAAAATAATTTTGAAAAACTCATAGGAGCTCAAAGAAATTCCCTAGAGAGGGAAGGTCTTGGTTTTAATGGGAAGGAGAATCTAAAATAGAGACATCTCTACATGGGATATTTAGTAAGAGAATCAAAATCGTATGTTCCAACTAAATACTATTACAGAAATATTACATGTTTTAAATGTAAGAGGTTGGGTCACAAAAAATTTGACTATCCTTTCAAAAATAAAGATGTCAAAATTAAGAAAGTCTGGAAAGTCAAAGGAGAATCTAGTACTAACCCCCATGGACCCAAGAAAATCTGGGTACCAAAAGTAGTTATCTGATTATATCCTGCAGATGTGCTTGAGATTGTCCTCCTTGAAGGACAAGTGGTAAATGGATAGCGGATGCTCGCGACATTTGACAGGAAATAAAGCTAAATTCGCATTTATCATATCCAAAGATGAAGGATTCGTTACATTTGGGGATAACTCTAAAGGTAAAATCATTGGAATTGGTAAGGTTGGTAAGGAAACTTCACTTGTTATTGATAATGTGTTATTAGTTGATGGATTGAAACATAACTTATTGAGTATACGTCAACTATGTGATAAAGGTTATAAAGTCTCATTTGAACATGACAAATGCACTGTAGAGAACAAATCTGAAAACAAAATATTGTTTACTGCTGATCGTCATGAAAATGTATACACCACTAGCCTTGACAACCTTGCTTCTCAACATGTTACTTGTTTTTATGCTATAAATGAGATTAGTTGGATTTGGCATAGGAGACTAGGACACGCAAACATGGATTTAATATCTAAACTTGTTAAGGAAGAATTAGTTAAGGGATTGCCTAAGACTAAATTTGTGAAAGATAAAATCTATGATGCATGCCAACTAGGAAAACAAGCAAGATCGAGCTTTAAGAAGAAGAAAGTAATCTCTACTACTAGGCCACTTCAAATGCTACACTTAGATTTATTTGGTCCAAACCCAACTCAGAGTTTAGGAGGAAAATCATACGCATTCGTCATAGTTGATGATTATTCAAGACATACATGGGTACCATTTTTAGGTCACAAAGATGAGTGTGAACAATTCATAAATCTATGTAAGAAAATTCAAAATGAAAAGGGTTATACTATCACTAAAATCCGAAGTGATAGGGGTAGAGAATTTAAAAATCAAAGCATGGAAGACTACTGCAATTCATTAGGAATAGCTCATAACTTTTCGGCTCCTAGAACACCACAGAAGAATGGTGTAGTTGAAAGGAAGAATAGGTCTATACAAGAAATGGCCAGAACCATGCTTAACGAACATAAACTACCTAAGTACTTCTGGGTTGAGGCAGGAAATACCACCTGCTATGTTCTAAATATAGTTCTGATTAGATCATCTCTAAATAAGACTCCTTACGAATTATAAAATGACCACCATAAACCAAACATATCATATTTTCATGTCTTTGGCTATAAATGTTTTGTACTTAGAGACAATGAACATTTATGAACGTTTGATGTGAAATCAGATGAAGGTATCTTCCTATGGTATGCCTTAGATAGTAAAGCCTACAAAGTATATAATAAACGAACATTAACCGTTATAGAATCCATTCATGTAGTATTTGATGAGTCAAATCCCTTCTCTAAAAGGATCGATGAAGATGAAATTGAGATAAATAGGGAATTTGAAAAACTGTCCATTAAAAATGATTCAAAAAAGAGAAATGAAATTAAGGAACCATCTGCTGAAACTAATCAAATTGAAAATGAGATTAATGAACTACCTAGTGAACGGAAGTACATAAAGAGTCATCACATTAATCAAATAATAGGTGAACCATTACGTGGAGTAGCCACACAATCCTCACTTAAGAATATGATTAGTCATTTTTCCTTTCTATCTCAAGAAGAACCTAAGAATGTGAGTGAAGCAATTGAGAATGAATCGTGGGTGATGTCCATGAAAGAAGAGTTAAACCAGTTTGAGAGAAACAAAGTATGAACATTAATTCTTAAACCTGAGGATAAGACAATTATTAGAACAAAATGGATATATAAGAACAAGAAAGATGAACATGGGATAGTTGTTAAAAATAAGGCAAGACTAGTAGCTTAGGGATATAACCAGGAAGGAATAAATTTTGAAGAAACCTTTGCACTGGTAGCTAGAATGGAAGCCATTCGAATGCTTTTTGCCTATGCTGTTTTTAAGTATTTCAAGTTATAACAAATGGATGTCAAAAGCGCATTTTTAAATGGCTACATAAGTGAAGAGGTATATGTAGAACAACCCCCAGGCTTTGAAAACCATAAGAATCTAGATCACGTTTATAAACTAACAAAAGCCTTGTACGGTTTAAAGCAAGCTCCTAGAGCTGGGTATGAGAGACTAAGTGGCTTTCTACTGGACAATGGATTTATCAGAGGGAGGATAGACATAACACTTTTCATAAAGTCTAAGAAAGAGGACATACTCCTAGTTCAAGTATACGTAGATGATATCATATTTGGAGCTACAAATAAAGACTTGTGCAATGAGTTTGCAAGCACTATGCAAAATGAATTTGAGATGAGAATGATAGGTGAGCTAAATTTCTTCCTAGGACTTCAGATCAAACAAGCAAAACATGGAATTTTTATAAATCAATGGAAGTACATTAGAGATCTGCTCAAAAAATTTAATATGGAAGATGGAAAAATACTAGGGACACCTATGAGCTCTTCTTTGAAATTAGACAAAGATGAACAAGGTATACCGGTAGATGTCAAGCTCTATTGTGGAATGATTGGTAATTTACTATATCTGACTGCTAGCAGACTTGACATAATGTTTAGTGTATGTTTGTGCGCAAGATTTCAGGTTGCACCAAAAGAGTCACTTTTGTAAGCTGTCAAATGAATACTTAGATACCTGATAGGAACCGTGGAACTTGGGTTATGGTATCCTAAGTATACATCTTTTGAGATTATCAGCTATTCAGATAATGATTTTGTTGGTAGCAAAGTGGATAGGAAGAGCACGAGCGACACATGTCATTTCTTAGGACATTCATTAGTCTCTTGGTTTTTCAAGAAGCAGAATTCAGTTGCTCTTTCCACAGCTGAGGCAGAATACGTAGAGGTAGGAAGTTGTTGTGCTCAAACACTACACATCAAGCAACAACTGACGGATTTTGGATTAAGCTATGACACAATTATTGTGATGACTCGAATAATAATGGTATTTAAATAATAAAAAGGAAGGGAAGTGGAAACAGTAACAAAAGGAGGCAGCAGACTTCATCGATGAACATGACGACATTGGACTTTGAGAGTATTAACTGGGGGGAATTCATCAGGTTCTTGTAGAGGAACACAGGGGATTCGTCGACAAGGATATAAGAGGGCCTCATCAACGAAGCCAAGTTTCGTCGACGAGAAGATACCGAGAGAGGGTTTTTGGAAGTCTGAAACTCATCGACGAGAGTGTAGGTTCATCGATGAACTTTCTACAGGACTCATCGACGAGGTGACGTGTCTCGTCGACGAATCCAGCACTATAAATAGTGCAAAAAGCTTGGATTTACGCAGAAAATAAGAAACCCTCACACTCTCTCTCTCTACCCTTTTGGTTTCTCTCTCCTCTCTCTTCGATTTCGGGTCGAATTTTTGCCGATTCAATGATCTGAAGCCACCACAGCGCTCCTGGAGAAGTTCTCTCCATTTTTACCAGAGCAGATCGTTGGTGGGAGCAAGTTGAAATTGTCCCAGAATCAAGGTAAAACTTTTTATGCCGAATTTGGTCTCACTGTAGTTATAGGAAATGATATTCACATGAAAATACTGAAGTTTAGTATTGGGAGTTTTCATTTTCAGGGTACTACTTAGGGTTTCCTATGGGAGTAAGACCAGTATTATAGAGGGGCTTTTCAGTTGTCAGGTAAGGGAATAAACTAAAGTAGTTATTTTTCCACGCGTATTATTATTATTTATTGGTAAATTAATTTTCAAAAAAACATATATTATATCTGAATATTATTAAGAAAATGTATGTTATTGGGAAAATACTACTATTATATAGAAAATGTGATTTTAGAATGAAATGTACAAAATTATTCAACTTGTGTGGCATGAATGTTATATTTCATGAAAAGTAATGATATGACTAATTTTACGAATAAAGCATGTTTTTAGGAATTATGAAAAGTTTCAGTATATTATGATGATTTTGATAAGTACATGATAGTTGATTTATTTTCAGAATGATATGTATGAAATGATTTCGGCGCGAGGCCGTATATATATGAAATGATTTTGGCACGAGGCCGTATTTATGAAATGTTCGGCACGAGGCCGTATATATGGAATGATTTCGGCGCGAGGCCATATTTATGAAATGATTTTCGGCGAGAGGCCGTATTTATGAAATGATGAAAAATGCTATAATATCATGTATTATATGTTATCAGAACCCGGATGTTAGTTTAGTTCAGTTTTAGGAGCTCAGTACCGTAGCTATATAGATAAGATATCTATGATTAGATTGGTGGTAACCACCCTACGAGGGGGTAGGAGATGGATAGTTGATGTGACTTTTAGTGTAGAGTTGTAGATGTCCACCTGGAAGTCCGGACTAGGGTGTGGCGGACCCATCGTACTTATAGACATTTTTGACTCGGCAGTGGTCGGCCAGCCATTGTCGGGTCTCGCCTTTGGGCTGCACAACTCGTCATGGGGGGTAATACATGACATCAGCTAACTATTCATCTTGGGTATGTTTTCAGTATTATCAGTTATAACAAATATTTTAAGAACGATATGATTTATTAGCAAATATGAAAGTATATGATTATTCAGTACGATATGACGAATGTTTACAGATATATAAAATGTACTGTATATGTATAATTGCATTAAATGTTCATGTTGCCACACAGCTGTATTTAGTTTATTTTTCCTTACAGAGAAGTGTCTCACCCCCGAATTTAATTAATTTTTCAGGAGACCCTGAGAGACCGGCGGGTCATGGTCGCCGTTGAGTTTATTAAGCTACCCTACTAGGAGGGTAAGATTTTATACTAGAATCATGATTATTTTGTTGTGAGCTCCTAGTTGTATTTGGAATGTTATGGGAGATTGAACATATATGTATGCTATTTTGGTGTAAGTAGACTCTGGTATTATGATTTATGGTTGGATGATTGTAATTTTATACTTACTGCTGATTAGGTTTCCGCTGTGAATGACAAGTGTCCCCATTACCCACAGATTCGGCTTGACCATTTTATTTATTATGTTTCATTTTATATATAGAAAAGGGGGACGTTATAATTCCTATAAGATGTGACAATACGAGTGCAATAAACATCTCAAAGAATCCTATATTACATTCACGAACTAAACATATAGAAATAAAACATCATTTTCTTCGTGATCATGTGCAAGAAGGAGATATGACACTTGAGTTTGTATGCATAGATGAACAATGGGTAGACATATTCACGAAACCACTTGCGGAGGATAGGTTTATCAAAATTAGGCGTGAATTAGGCCTGATGCATAGTCGAGAGGTTGCTTAGAATTATATTAGATGACATAATTTAAGGGTAGCAACGTCACTTAATATTCATAATTGGTTAAAACATTCAAATTTGGCTCATTTGTTCCCATTTGGTATCACATTTGTTCACATTTGGTATTAAACTCATATCATGATGAGAGCATATTAACTTACACATGTTAATCATCACATAATCTTTGAACTTTAGTGACTGTTTTTGGCTTATCTATGTCTGTGAAATTTGATACACTGTGTATGTTCACATTGCAATTTAATTAAAAAACACAGCTCTCTACATTAGCAAGGGGGAAAAGTAAAATGAATTAACACAGGGAGACATATTTTACAGTACAATTTTTAAAATCTAACAGTTGAATAATTTTAAAAATTTATGATTTAAAGGGGAAGAAGAATATAAGGGTATGTCTGCTCATGTTTTGTTATACACCCTTTTTTTTGATGTCAAAAGGGGGAGAATAATATCAGGTTATAGCAAAAATAGTTGGCAAAACTAATTGTGTGTAAGCATAGTTCATTTGCTGAACATTTGATGCTGCATATTTGATTGTGCATTATTTAAGGGCTGAATATTTGATGTTGCATATTTGATTGTGTATTATTTTAGGGGAAACCCATTTTATATTTTTTCTCGTATATTTGTCATCATAAAAAAGAGGGAGATTGTTGACTCTATGAGTCCAATCCTGTTTTGATAATGACAAATCACTTGGTATTTGATCTGTGCATTGAGATTGTAAACATGAATAATATTTAGCATGCACAGAAGGCTAGAAAGTCATGGAAGCCATGAAGATTGAAGTATATACATCTTGGCACAATCCATGGAACTAAAAGAGTAGAAAAATGAAGATGCAAGAGGCAAGGTCAAGATCATCATTGGAATGTGTATTTAGAACATGATGTATTTACATATTTCATATGATTTAATTCGAAGCTCAAAATATACCCTAGACTGACCTTAGGACTCATGCATCTCATGAAAATCTTTAAGGGATATTTATGGACTTAGAGACCTTTTTTAAAACCCTATAAAATATTTTATAAAAGAGCAAAGAAAGAGAGAAAAACAGATTTTTGAAACTAAAGTGAAAAAAAACCAGAAAGTGTACTGTTTAGAAGACCAAAGTCACTGCCCAGAAGTTTGAAGTGTCAACTTTAAAAGACCAAATTCTATGCTCAGTCGTCTGAAGATTCAACTTCAAAAGACTGAATTTTAAGCTCATTCGTCTGAAGAATTTCTTCAGAAGACCAAAGATTAAGTTCAGTCGTCTGAAGATTTATTGGAGAAACACAGAAATAGGCAAAAGCACATCAGAATACTGAACCTTGACTTCAGTCATCTAAACCCGCAACTTCAGAAGTCTGAACCCCAACTTTAGACATCTAACCCTATGTCCAGTTAATTTTTTGAAGCTTTAAGGAACTTTAGTTGTTCGAATCTTAGACCTCAGTTGTCTGAACCTGCGGGAAGTTTACAAATTTAATCTTTAGCGAGAGAACACGTGGGTTATACACTTGATCAATTCGATCCAACAGTTAGGACTTATCCTAAGGCCAAGTTTACCTATATAATCAGCCTTTAAACCCTAGTGCCCTAACTTTTGGAATAGAATGAGAGGCTTGAACATATTGCAATACGATTGCCTGCACTCCAACTTATACTCATCAAGTTTGGGCAAATCATCTCAGCAAAACAAAGGGATTTCATTTACACGTCTTGATAGCAAGCTTTGGTGATTGAGATTTGGTAAACAAGCGATTGGTTTGCATTTTGAATATATAGATATCTTGAAGATTTTTCGTATCCCATACTTATACATCTATTACTCTTATTGAAAAAGAAAAATACTTGTGTTGTTACATGTAAATTTATTTGTGAAAGGATTTTCTAAACATCGAATATTTGGTGATCTTCAAGTTCTTATTTTCATTCAAAGACTCAATACTTTGTTATTGCAAAATCTACTTGACTGAAAAGTATAAAGGTTCTCAATATACATTTGTGAGAAATATTGTTGTGACAAGTAGAGTTTAAATCTTTGCAATACTCTAAGTCTTTTATTTATTCAAAGATTCAACTTTATAAATTATTTGATAGCAAGGACTTAGATCTTCTTAATATTCAAGACTAATTTTTAATAAGATCACATTAGGTATTCTCGCAACTAGTAAGTTGAACTAAAACCCTAAGTTCTCCAAAGCATTTACTTATATAATTATTTTGGGAGATTTAATCAAAGGGAAATTTTGTGAAGAATATCATTCATATAACGATTTCATCGTTACATACATACTAAGTTTCAAGTTTTATCATATAGATATGTGTTAGGTTTTCCATTGTACTCACTAGCTTTGTTAGAAGTAATATTGAGTTGTTTTGTAGATTTGAAATTCTATATTATAATCATGGTTCGAGTTATGAATCGAGTGAGGAGGAAGCTGTGCCTTTTGTAAGCAGCGGATGTAAAGGAAGCTCCGTCCCAGTTAAAGGAGCAGGGATTTAGTGGAATCCTTGAGTGGGTTGCTCAAGGTGAGGACATAGGCCGAGTTGGCTGAACCTCGTAAAAATTGTGTTTGCTTTCTCTCTTCCCTTACTCCTTTTAATTTCCACAACACATTTCATTACCTATCTCGCATGTGTGTATGTTGAATAACCCCACACGCACTTGATAATTAATTGGGTAAAATCAAATTTATTGAGATAATAATTTGAATCAATTTCAAATCCCTGTAATTAATTTTTTAAATATATAAATAGGGATTAAGTGATAAATAATCTTAAAGAAGTTAAACAAACCCAATTCATCCTCCCTCTTGGGATTACACCTGAATTAACAAAATTCATTTTGAAAGCTCATTAAAATTGAGCTTAAATGACTATAACTTGAAGAATTCTAAGTCTTAATCTCAATATGCCTAACATGTTTTATATTGCTTATCTTTATGTTTATGCATATTGTAAGGGGTAGTCTTGTCAAGGCTACCTCATTTTGCTCCTTGTTTGTCATCATCAAAAAGGAAGAGATTGTTGGCTTTTATAGGTTTAATCCCGTTTTGATAATGACGAACCAAGACATCTAATTGTGCAAGTAAGTGTGTACACATGTATTAAACACTACAAAAATTGAGGTTATTAGTGAAAGATCAAAACCGTGACTAATAGTATTAGTGACGATTTTATAAGTATTAGTGATGGTTTTAAAATAGTCGCCATAACTGCCATTAGTAATACTTATTAGTGACGGATTACTACAAGCATCACTAATAATAAAGTAGTAGTGACAGATTATCACCGTCACTAAAACCCTAATACCATCACTATATATTATATATCGGCTCGACTTAAATTCGGCACTAATAGTAGACTAATATTGACAAATTTGGAAACCGTTACTGAAAGTTGAGTTTTAGTAAAGGTTTCAAAACCATCACTAATAGTGGAGTATTAGTGACTAATATAAAACCTTCACCAATACTTGTGTTTTAGTAGAGTATTAGTGAAGGTTTCAAAATTGTCACTAATAGTATAGTAGTAGTGACAAATTTAAAATCTTCATTAATACTTTGGTTTTAGTGACGGTTTTGAAATTTGTCACTAATACTGTACTATTAGTGAAAGTTTTGAAACCTTCACTAATACTCTACTAGTAGTGACGGTTTTTAAATTCGTCACTATTAGTCTACTGTTAAATTTTTTTTAAATAATTAATTCTAATTACATTTTCCTATACATAACATTAAACCACAATTACTAAAAAATTCATATATCATTTAAATTTATAAATAATTCAAATTCATAATCAAATACATTATAAAAATTTAAATTCAAATACAGAAATTCCATCTGTTTGAATAAAAACAAAAAAAACTCAGAAATTGCATCCGATTGTAGCATGACGTCGTGTTGATGTTGTGACAGCCGCAAACCCTACAAATTAAGAATTATAAAAAACATTAGCATACGATTTTTGAGCATATATGTATATGTGCTATAAGTATCAATGATTTGATCACAAAATAATCGGACATTCAAACATAAGTAAAAAAATGATACAATTTAAAATAGTTAAGAACTTCATATAATAAGCATTAAATAATGTAATATGTTCATGCATCCCATAAACAATTTATATAATAATATAGTTCTATGAAAAAGTAGAATGTAATGTTCATGGTTTACATGACTTCCTTAGAACTCAAAAACAACTATAATAATCAAATAATACAAATGAGCCATGCAGATGGTGTCAAAAAAAAAAAAAAAAAAAGAACCCATGAAAGTATCTAAAGCAATTCTATATTTGTTGAATAACAACAACTTTTTCTTGGTAAACTTTAATATGCCTTAGAATATAATCATCCTTTTTCTGCAAGCTATAATATCTGCATATAGTGGCTATTACAATACCACC
This sequence comes from Malania oleifera, assembly GCF_029873635.1. Classification (NCBI taxonomy): domain Eukaryota; kingdom Viridiplantae; phylum Streptophyta; class Magnoliopsida; order Santalales; family Ximeniaceae; genus Malania; species Malania oleifera. Next base: position 60,163,350 of record NC_080417.1, on the reverse strand, counting down.
TTATTCCATTATGCAAACCAAACATAACTTAAGTTCATCTACAATTTGGTGCTTATAGCTAAAAACAGACAGCATAATGTCATCAAAAAAATTCCTGGGACGCAGGACAACACTCTAATTATATAGTTTCAAATTGAAGGAAGTTAATTGAAAAATGAAACAATCAAGAGAACTTACAAAAGCTTTAAATGTAGGGCAATGAGCAACCATGTCATGCATATAGCAGCCTGAAAAATAAGAAACAAATTAAACTGAAGACTCAAATAATTGTAACTATTATAGATACGCCACAGAAAACAGATACCAAGTGACCAAATATCAAATTTGAAGCCATATGGAATATCTGCAAGCAATTCAAGACACATGTTTGACTAGCATGCAATATAATAAGTTTTGATTTCATTCATCCTTTCAAAAACATTTTTAGCAAAATCATTTCTGATTTCATTTTTGAGAAAGGTTTAACAAAATTTCGACAGAATGCTGACTGTAATTTGAACAATTTTTCAAAAAATTTGACCTAAAAATGAGTTTATATATATATAGAAGGGCATGCGAGAATCCTAGATTCACTACCAGCAAGCAATACAAAAATCTGCATCAGCCATGTAGAGGCATTTATACTACTAGTATCAACTCAATCCAGTATATTCACAAGATATTCAATGAACACGCAATAATTGTGTATAGCATGCAATATAATAATTTCTTAAGCATCAATTCATTAGAGATAAAGTTCAAAAATAAAACAATAAAACATTATGTTAGAATAAGAGGTATATAGCAAGTATTTCATTTCAAGCATGCATCATTCTATAAAAGATTTTCGCTCATCATTTCAAAAAAATTTTTAGTAAAATCATTTCTGATTTCATTCTTGAAAAAGTTTAACAAAATTTTGGTAGTATGCCGACTGTAATTTGAACAATTTCCCAAAAAAATTTGACCTGGAAAGGAGTTTATATATATATATATATATATATATATATATATTTATAGAAGGGCATGCGAGAATCCTAAATTCACTACTAGCATGCAATACACAAGTTTGCATCAGCCATACAGATGACATTTATACTACCAGTATCAACTTAATCCAGTATATTCACAAGATATTTAATGAACACGCAATAGTTGTGACTAGCATGCAATATAATAAGTTCTTAAGCATTAGTTCATTAGAGATGAAGTTCAAAAATAAAACAATAAAATAATATGTTAGAATAAGTGGTATATAGCAAGTATTTCATTTCAAGCATGCAACATTCTATAAAGGATTTTCACTCATCATTTCAAAAACATTTTTAGCAAAATCATTTCACTCACCCTTTCAATCATTTTTAGTATCATCTTCAATAATTTCTTTGGCTTGCTATACACTATGACATATTTTTGCTCTTTGTTTGTTAAGATTAAGGAAAAGACCTCATATATAGCTAGTAGAACCAAATTCATAACAATGGGAGATTCAAACCCTAAACTAAGTGTGCCATGAATTTTATTTTATTTTGTTTTAGTGAACTAGATCTTCGATAAAATCTCAATCTCAAAAATAAAGAAGGCTTAAATTCATATATTACAACAATCAACAAAGATCCTAATACCAATTCCTTATTGTTCTTCATATGAAAATTCCATATAAAGATTTGTGGTTTTCGCTCAATTGACAAACAATCCATATTATTATTAGAATTAACTAGATAAGAAATCCTACTAAAGAAAAAGGCAATTGTTGCAATGAGGATGAGGGAAAAACATTACAAAGGTGCTGGAAATGGTGAAGAAAAAATCTAAATAAATAAATAGTCATATGCAACCTAATAGGTAACCAAAAAGAACTTAGTCCTCATTTCAGAGCACTTAAAAAAAGCGCCTATAATGCTTATAACTTAAAATAAGCACTTTTGTTAAAAAAAAAAAAGGTGTTTGTTTGTACTACAACAAACACCTATTGCAGAATGTATCAAAGTTACTCATATCTTGTGCACTCCGGTCAAAATTTCAAAGATGTCCGGGAAATTCCATATTATGAACCATTCATTTCTTTTTTAATGTGTTATCTTCTTCACATGCATAAGGTAGTAAATTGTAAATTGTAAGTCTGCTTGGATTTCAGAAGGAGCAAGGAATAAAGGAGGTTAAAAAAGACTTAAATTTTTCAAAAATTGATTTGCATTGTTAGTATTTTGAGCTTCATCTTTCCCTCATAGGCTCATACTTTCCAAGACCCACATAAATGCTAATTATACCAAGTAATATTAAATTCAAAATATAGAATGTACTGATTTTATACACGTAACCTACGAAACCCTATAATGGAAAATATGTTGTAGAATCAAACTACTTTTTACATACCTCCTAATGAGAGGAGGAGCCACCTACATCATCTGGATGACATTGGGGCATCATTTGTTCGAGCTGCTCTTGCCTGTTCATAAGGAACTCTAGCTTGGCTTCAAAGTTGGACACCTTCTCTTTCAGCTGCTAGTTCTTTAGGCCATAGTTGGACTCCATCTCTTTCAGCTGCTAGTTCTTTAGGAGATAGTTGGACACCGTATCTTTCAATTTATGGTTCTCCATTTCCATCATTTGCATCTAGTGAACCATTTGATCTGCTCGAGACTTGGTGGCTCGACACACTCATTCAAACTTAGCATGAGACGCCGCACTTGTAGAAGATGATGTTGTTGGGGCGATGTATCCACTCCCAAGACCTTTCACCCAACCCGCTGCTTGTTCCCCAAGAACCTGAGTGGAGATCTCATAATCCATCAATGGTTGACTCCCCTCTGGAACGGGTGCATCCCTTAGCTCGAGCATCTGAGCCTATTTTTAGTCATGAAAATGATAAAAATGAAGAAATAAGAATACAACTTTGACATTTTAAATAAAGTAATGAACTAAATAATAGTTTTGACTTACATGTTGGCTCTGCGCACCATGGCACCACTCCTCTAATTGCCTTTGGTGTGTTCTCTGATACAGATAAGGAATCAGCTCCTCTACGCTAGTCTCGGGATCACGTTACATTATCATATAAAATATCATTAATATTAATTCGGTGGTGTAAACATAAATAACACTCGTTAGATAATGGTTAGACAGTTCTATAGCAATTACCATTCGATGATTGATGAATAAGCTCGACCCACCGCAATGCGTCGTAGGAAGTATGTTGTGGTTCTCAACACTTTTTTTGCATATAGTCTATGAAAAAGATGTAATGACTTTTTATTAGTCACATCAATATGAAAAGGTAGTTATTACAATAGAAACATATTACCTGATAGTGTGGGTCGCGGAAATGGCGATACACCACCTCCCAATCCTTTTGAGTTATCTTATTGTATGGGTGCGCTTATGCCTGATCACTCATCCCCCTAAAATGCTTGCACATTTTGGCACGATAGGTCTTAAATTTGTTGCAGAGCTGCACGTCAACCACCCTTTTTACATGGTCGGCATGGAGAATGTTCATATCAAACTCCTTTTGCATATGAAATACAGTTAGAATGTTAGACAATTATTTGACTAGTATATTAAAAGTAAAAAAAAAAAAATTTTGGAATTACTTACCAATATGCTCCTGTATAGCACCATGCATTGAGCCTTTATTACCTGCAGCTAGCTGAATGCGGTGCCTAGAGCATATTGTCGGCATATAATGCTGAGCTCTCGGGTCCAAGCTTTGCACCAAATGCCACCACTCGAGGCCGTGAAGCCTAGAGGAATATCGATTTGTATTTGCTCCCCAAACCTGTGTAGGTGCTTATGTAGCTCGGTGTTCTTTGCTACACCACAACTTGAACGCGTCTTCTGTGCTGTAGAGGTTGATGCTGAAAGAAAAGTTAATAACAATATTTTATTCATACACATGAACGACCATCAATAGTTTTATTCTAAATTAGTTACTCGTAACCTTACCAACGTTGCTCATTATGGTGTGCAACTCACCTTAGGTTTGATCCCCAGTTGACGGATCCATGTATGGCTAGGGTCACGAGGGTTGAGATGGTGATGGTGCAGCATGCGGACTGACTTTCTTCACGGGTCTTGAGGATGTCAGATCATCCACTGGTGATGATGTAGTTGAAAGACTGAACTAAAGTCGGTCTCGATGACCTCCTGGCACCATGTCTACAAAATATTACACAAGTAAATATAAGAAGATTGGATATTATATGGATCCATAATAAATATATTTTTAGTAGAATACACAAGTCAGATACATGGTAACAACATAACATGCGTACCTAAACCTATACGTCCTCAATATCGGTATCATCCTCACTTTCTAGAGTGTCTTCCTCTTCACTACAGTACTCGACCACAGTTTCATCTTCCCTATCAGTTTCATCATTATCGATGAAGTCAACGTGTACAGATTGTTCAATTCTAATGTCAACAGTCCCTATGTGTTCTGCCGTAGCACCAACCCTATTCAATGGTATAGAATCAGCTCCTTCCTCGGTAACATTGAAAGCAAATTGCGTTCCTGCACTAACAAATGGCTGATCTTCTTTGTAAGCCTTATCGCTGACACTTTTCTCCCAATATGCGACTTCTTTAATATTACACAAACTTCGAGGAGGAATTTTTTGGGCCACATGCTATTCACCCTTCAATTTTGTGTCCTTAAGGTAGAACACTTGTTCTGCCTACGTTGCTAACACAAAAGGGTCATTTTGATACCATGTTTTTCTAAAATTGATACTGGTAAAGTAGGCATCCATGTTTATCCCACTCTTTTTATTGCCAATGTCCCACCATGTACACTTGAACATGTGCACAAGTCTGTTAGCTCCATACTGAAGCTCTATAATGTCATTCAAGGCACCTAAGTAGTCAATTTATTCATCTCCTTTTGTGCCTAGCACCATAACCCCATAATTTTGGGTTCTTCTATGCAGTTCAAGGGATTTCGTATGAAATTGTAAGTCGTTGACAATACAACCGTTGTAGCGGTTCACTCATTGATTGGGGCCACGTGCCAATGGGTACAAATCTTTACTCACTGTTGGTTCTTTATTATAATACATGACTTTCATCTATTAATTAAAAATAAGTTTAGATGAGTAAACCATCAGTATTGAAAATATACATTGCTTACAAATCACATAAAATTTGTTACTTACACGGCTCCCAAACCAATTGGCAAACTCCTTCTTATGTCTTTTGTCAGCATTCCTTTCATTTTGGGCCAGAAGTTTAGCTTTATGTTTGTTATATGCAATAATATTATATGTGAATTTCAACTAAGTATATACACATACATACATACATACATACATACATACATATATATATACATACATATATATATATATATGCATATGTAAATACAATACAAAGTAAGGAGTTTGGAACCACGTACTCGATATATGGAACAATTTCATCATAATTATTGAGGACGTAAAAATGCGTCTTCAATAGGTCGTCCATATCAATGAAATAGTAAATTCGTGCACCGAACGACCAAACATTTCCTCGAAATATAAAGATGCTAGGTTCTTCATCTTTGGTATTAATAGCATGAACGTTTGCATTTCGCTCATCACAAGTAAACCTTGTCTCAATATCATGTAGATACATTGAGAAAAATGCAAGACATTCACTGTCAATGTATGCCTCAATAATTGAACCTTCTGGTTGTGCCTTATTGCGCACACATTCCTTTAAAGTGGAGAAGAACATGTGCATTTTACATAGCATTAGTGACTTCTACGTACAAAGAAAGTGAGGAAATCACGTGAACATTGTAGAAGGACTTTATAATTTACCTCTCAATAGGATACATCCAATGATATTGCACCAGTCCTCCAATTATGGCCTCCCTTGGTAAATGGACGGCTAGGTGAACCATCACATCGAAGAATGTTGGCGGAAATATTTTCTCTAGCTTGCATAGTATGATCGCGATGTCTTCCTCTAATCGTTCAAGTATGTTTACACTCAATTTCTTGGAGCACAGCTATCAGAAGAAGATCCCCAGCTCAATTAGCATTAAGCGAACATCATCAGCCAAGTGTCCACGAAGGAAAATGGGTAGAACCCATTGCAGAAGGATGTGACCATCATGACTTTTCATTCCTACAATCTTCCCTTCCTTCGTGCTTATGCATCGAGCTATGTTTGATGCATATCCATCAAGGAACTTCACTGATTTCAACCATTCGAAGAAATTATTCTTCTCATCCTTTGAAAATGTGTAACAGGCTGATGGCATGAGAAGTTTGTCCCCATCACGAATCAGATGCAACTCAGGTTGTATTCTCATATCTTTTATATCAAGGTGAGCATTTGCGGTGTCCTTTATTTTCCTATTTATATCCAGCCATGTACAAATGACATTCTCACAAATGTTCTTTTAAATGTGCATGACATCCAAGTTGTGGCATAGTGGAAGATCTTTCCAATATGGCAACTCGAAGAAGATGCTTCTCTTTGTCTAATTCAACTCCCACTCAGCACGTTTTATTTTTCTACTGGTCGGTGGTTTCCCAAATTTCACATCTCCAATCAACCTGAGCTAGTTTAATATCTCTTCCCAACTTAGTCGTTTTGGCTACAACCTTCGTTTAGGCTTTATATTAAAGCTTTTGATGCCATGAGTCCTCCAAGGATGTCCATGTCGTAGCAAACGACGATGACACATAAAGCATAACTTGCGTCCATGCTTCAAGGATAAGGACCCAACATCCTTGTTACAGACTGGGCATACTAAGTAACCTTTTGTGCTCCAACCCAACAGGTTGCCGTAAGTGGGGAAATCATTAATTATCCACAACACTACAACATGCATCTGAAATATTGTCCGGTTTCCACATCGAATGTCTCTACTCCTTTTTCCCATAGTTTTTTCAACTCCTCAATTAACAGACGTAGGTAAACATCAATATCATTACCTGGTGCCCTTAGTCCGAGAATAAGCAGAGACATATAAATGAAGGGTTCTTTTATACATCGCCATGGTGGCATATTGTATGACATCATCATAACATACCACATGTTATACAAGTTGTTAATGTTATTGAAAGGATTGAACCCATCTGAAGCATGACCAATTCTAATGTTGCGAGGATCACTAGCAAACCATTGATACATTTTATCAAAATTGGTCTAAGCTTTGAAGTCCATTGGATGGCTAAGGGTGTTTCCATATTGAAGACGTTTCTCTTGATGCCATCTCATATTTGCAGCAGTCTTTTTGCACATATACAATCGTTGCAGTCGTGTGATTAATGGACAATATAGCAAAAAATTTTGGAGGATTTTTTACCCTTCTTTTGATTAGTTTTATACCTCGGTTCCCCACATTCTGGGCACTCATTCACATTTTCATATTCACCATAAAAGAGTGCACAATCATACTTACACACATGAATTGGAGTGTAATCGAGGCCCAATTCATGCATGTATGTCTTTGCCTCATAAAAGTACTTCAGAAGTGTTTCACCATCAGGAAGTATCGCCTTAGTGAGACTTAAATGCATGTTGAATGCACTTTGAGATAACCCATGCATTGTCCTTGTATGAAGCAACTTTATTAGGAACTCTAATTTTGACAACTTTGAACAGTTTGGATATAGGGGCACTTGTGCATCCCTCATGAGATTAGAAAATGGTTTACTGAGTCGACTTAACATACTAGAATTGCAAGGTATGATACTCTCTGAAGTAGATCCATCACCAGTACGCGCCACATCGATATCACCTATGTCCACTGTAATCCCCTTTTGCAAGTCACCTAACATTTTGATTAACCCTTCTGAACGTGTATCACCACCTATTATATTTTCCCCCTCATCTTCATCATCTTCATCATCACTCTAAAATGGGTAATCTTCACCGTGGAACACCCATGTTGTGTACCTTTTCTCCATTCTAAAATCTAATAAATGTGAATGGACTAGATCAATGTGTTTGAATGTTATGTTTTGACATTTCTTGCAAGGACACCTTATTCTACTGGCTTTGTCTACACGAGGACGCGAACTCTATGAAATCATGTACCCCTTTCACGTATTCTAGAAAAGACAAACGCCCCGAGCGTTCATCCAACTCTTATCCATGTTAATTAATTACCCTATAACATGTTCAAGTAAATGGTGTTGATTATATTCTTATAATGTTTATGACGCATGCATCGTGAATCCTAAAATCAACAACCTTCCGTGTAAAGGGTTCATATCCTATCCTATTCAGGAATGTTGCATTTACATTGCAATCAATCACTCAATTTCCTTCGTTATAGTCATTAAAAATTTTGGCTACATCTTCGCATGACTCTCTAGGTACATGAGATGGGGGAAGTGAAAATGTTGCTAGTTTTCCATCACTAACAAATTGTCGCGACATCCCACTATGCATCCAAAGAACACAAGTAGAGACGTGCTCAAAATATATAATGACAATGAACAAAGGGTGAACGATGACAGCAATGTAAATACAACTTCCTAAACTATCCACGTTGGACAATTCAAGAATGTTTGAAATACAAACATCACTAATCGTAAATGAAACAAATAATTAACATGTTCAATTGATTATTAGTCTACATAGTACGACTAATAATCAATTGAATTTTAATAATTGATTTGTCTCACATGTACAATTAGACATGAATGTATAATAACCATTCTTAAATGGGTCTAAGCTTCAATGAACACATGAAATGATAGTAATTAATTTGACATTTTACTTTACATGACATTTAATTCTTGTATTTTCATTGGTCTTTTATATATTGTTGTTCTGAAGATTTATTGAAATCAATTTTAAAATAAATTATTGTTATTAAATATAATAATCTACAACAAAAGAACAAAACTACAACTTGTTTAGCTCGTCTCATGCACAAACATCTGCTTAAATACATCTTTAGCATTTAAATTTTGCAATGATTATTTCTCCAAATAACCTTAAATGAGGTTGCATTTCTTATATTGCATCATTTCTTATAACACTAAATGGGCAATTTTCCAAAATTATGGACATAGTTTCCTCTTTTGAGCTTGATTTCCAACAAGTAATAGCTATTTGTGGTTCCAAGAACATTACTCATCTCATTTGGTGCATATACATTTATATACTTCAACATCTATTATCTCACATTTTGGAAAAGTTTTTAACAAAATTTAGGCAGCATGCCAACTGTAAAGTGGTCATTTCCAAATATAATTTTACTTGAAAAAGAGTTTATATATATGAGCATGCGAGGACCTAAATTCACTACCAGGATGCAATACACAAATCTGCATCAGTCATGTAGAAGGCATTTTCACAACCAGTGAAATAAGATTTAACTTTAAACCCTTAATAACCCTGAGTTCTAAAATTAAGACCCCAAGTAGCCATGACCTTTAAAAATTCGACTGCTTTTAATTTGTCCAATTCCTCATAAATCATTTTGATTCTTGTTTACCTTGTCATGGATCCTTGTAGTTGCAAATTAATTCCCTTTAATAGTCCTCAAGTTGAGAACTCGTCAATAATCATGCCCAGGGTTGAGTCTTTGACCCAAAGTTTGAGTCTGTAGTCTCAATTTTGAAGATATTTTCTTTAGGTTATTATTTCAGTTCCTTGTTTTCTAAGAACTCAGTCCTTCCATTTTTATTGGGTTGGAAATTGAGCATTCTTGTCTAAAGTTAGGATTATTTTAAGTTTCTAGGTTAATTGTAAAAAAAAAAAAAACGAAGTTATGTTATCTTCAAAACTGAGCTCTTCAATTTCTAAATTTGAGTATAGGGATTTATTAAAAAAGGTCATTCAAAATGAATTATTGGCTTTAAATTGAGACTTTATTTTAAAACCAATTGTTATTTGGGAGTTAAAGTCATATCCTATTAACTGTACTTATTCGGTCAAAATTGGTCAACGCTGGAGTGCATACATCGTTTATTCAAGGAAGAAAGCACGTGCATACACAGGCAGGTGTTTAAACATGCAAAGGAGAAAGTGCTTACAAAAGAAAAAGTGGTACAAATTACAGGGATAGCTATAAGATAAAGTAAAACACTAAAATACAGGGAAATGAAAATAAGATACAAAAAAAGAGTGTATAAAGCAAAGTTGCAGGAATAGCAACTCGGGGGTACGTACAGGTTACATCAGCCAAAAAGAAGGTCAAAAAGAAAAAAATATGTATAAACACAAATAAAAATTCCATAATCTCCAATTCATGTCTGCCAGCTGGAAAGCATCTTCCAAAGACATGCACACAAAGAAACAACAGAAATGAGGTGGTTAACCGGAAGTCCAAAAAAAAAAAAAAATGTAAAACCACATGCATAGGACAAAATTGGTTATTGAAATATTCCCTGCTAGAAAGCATCTTCCAAGGACATGCACACAAGGAAACAACAGAAAGGGGGTGGTTATCCGGAAGTCCAAAAATTTAAAAAAAATGGAAAACCACATGCATAGGACGAAATTGGTTATTGAATAAAGGCATTTTCTTAGGAAATTTGGCGCCAAAATCTCCCAGAGTCTCCTTATAAATAGGAAGACTCGAACACTGCAAAGACACCCCTCAGAAATGGAAGAATACTCTACGAGAATTGAGAGAAAAAGAAAGTAAAAAGAGAGACAGAGAGGTTTTGCTAGTTTGGAAAAAGGGGAGAACAGAGAGAGTTCAAAAAGCCAAAGAGAGAGAGAGAGAGAGAGGGCTCTATAAAGAATTTAGAGCACAAAGAGCAACAATTCAACCTTAGAATTCTAATCAACATTCAGTAGCAGAGTAGAGAGCCTACCACCTCAGAATGCACGACAGAGACCGGAGAAGAATACCGGAGGAGGTCAAGGTTGAGGTAAAGGTGGTTTTCCATCTTTTCATTCTAAGCATATATTATAGTTTGGTTATGAATGCAGGTACACCTCTCCAAATTTCAGGTTCAGACCCGAACCTTGACCCAAATCTAAGTTCAGATTCAAACCCACGAAACCAACCTTCTATGTCCTAACCCAGACCCTGACTCCTAGACTCGAGCCCCCTTTTTAAACCATTTGTAAATTACCAGCCCAACTCTAATTTTAAAATCCCAATGGGGGCCCCATTTCAGTTTTAAAAGCTAACCCAGTCCAAAAAAAAACCTCCGAACCCGGGTTTGAATTTTAAAGAGAAAAAGCCCCTTAAACCCGGGCCCAGTTTGAATGCTCAAGCCCCTTAAACCTCTTAACCTCAAGCCCTATTTTCAAAATTAAAAACCAGGCCCACTTGTATTTTAAACCCACAACCCATTTTTAGTCTTAAATAAAACCAAAAGACCCTTTCTAAATTCAAAACATCCCTAGGCCCATTTGAAAAATCAGACCAAGCCCATTGGGGTTTAAATCAAACCCGAGGCTTGGTTAAATTTTTTAAAAAATAAAGCCCATTTGGAAAAAGCCTTTAAGCCTATGTTAAATCTCTTTTATCCCAAGCCCACTTCCCAACTGAACTCTTACGTGTCTCACCCCTTATGTGCCATCCCCATTCAGTAACTTGAGCCTTCACGAGTTAACTCACACGAGTCAACTAGCACCCACTCGCCGAGTCAAGCTGACTCGTCTTTCTCCCCATCTTTCAACTAACCCTAATTCCCTTACCCATGAATCTTGACAACACAATCCTGACAACCCAAGCATGACCCAAAGATTTCCATCACAACTAGAAGAACGTCACACACAGATCACACTCAAACAACCATGTTCATCAGAAAATCCAAAAAAAAATTAATTAAAATAAAATAGGGATACGTAGCTTGAATTCCCTCTGGTGCTTGTCAGTTAGCCACTCACACACCTACACAGAGCTATGGATGCCCCTCCTCCACCGATGACATGTTGGAGCAACGTGGTGAAGAAGGAAGCACCATCCCAAAACCCCCCAAGGTTCCAAATATTATTTTTACTTAGAAAAGTCCTAAATTTCAAAAAAACCTGGGAGTTTATTTTGTAAAAACCTATTTTCTTGATTTTTCGATCCTGATGATTGTAATGGGAGGCATTGAGCTCTTCGGAGTATGGTATGCCCCAGTTTTGAGGGAATACTTATATAATATTTTATTTTGTGCATTTTCTTTGATTTTTGATAGGGAGTAATTTTCAAAGACTTATTAAATTTATTTTTGGTATAATTTTTGATTAATTAGGTACCGTTCATAAGAACGGATGCGTAGGGGGTGCTAACACATTCCCCTCGCGTAAACAAAATCCCAAGCTTGACTTTGGTAATGTAGACCAATTCTACCCTTTATCAGGTGATAATCAAGTTTTCTAACCACACATAAAAAGGTTTTTGGTGACTCCATACACCATGGTTTCGACGAAAATATCATTTTCAAAATTCACTCCTTTTTAAAAGTTCACAACCGCACCTACTGTAGTGTTTGGGCCGGTCCGGAACGTTGCAACAGAGTGAACTGGTCTCGAAAGGAATCCAGCCTATTTGTGAGGTGTCGGATCCTTCACCATAACATCTTCTCACTAACTCACCACATTCAATTAAGATCACCCTAGATTGACTTATTCATAGACTAGGCGTGAATATAGCAAATACATTGGTTAGTTGAAAACTCTTCATATGTGTAGAAGTGTGGTGTTTTGTCCCTGGCTTGACATTTTTTACTTCATTTGGAGCAGGTATATATTTTTCATTTGATTCTTTTGCATTTTTATTTTACATTTTTCTTTCTTTTGCTCATTCTTTTCATTTTCTTTCTTTTCATGGTCACTTAGGACAATCATTACACTCTTATGTTGTCTTCATACCACCAATGGGAATTGAGTTCGAATAGGAGTCCACAAAATAAGTCTGTTTCTAAGGGTGGCTCAATTTTCATGTCTTGAGTAAGCTACAAGGCCTAGCTTTATATCTCCCCACTTGATGTCACCTCTAGGTTAGCAAATGCAAGGACACAGACTAGTGTACAAGGAATATCTAGAAAATAGAAGGAAAGTTGAGTTTTATAAACTTAGAGTTTGACGTCAACAACTCAAGAAATGAACGAACGGGTTAACAGTAGCTCACAAGGTGTCATAGTTGCCACGACCATTCTCTCAGTGCTCTCAAGGAACCCTAAGTGTTACAAATCACGTGTAAGTGTATCCTAGCCTCGTGAAATACAATGTAAATACCAACCTTTACATAACCATATTAAAGTGAATGAATTATTAGTCAATCATCCTTGAGTTTCAAAACATAAATTGACCATATTATCTAAGACTAAACACAAGTAACTCACTACTTTTTTAGTAAGCATAAAAAACTCATATAACTGATAAGCTTATGCATGTTATATGTAAGTGATATAAAAGTATGTAAAGGGTATAAACAGTGCTAGCATGGCATAAAATAAACAATGTTCATTGAAAAGTTAAAATTTTGGTCATTTTTGTGCTTAAATTTCCTATGTAGTGTTTCCTACCCCTACCCCCAACTTAAAACTTTAGTGTCCTTACTGAAGTATGGAAAGAAAGAACCTGACGAGCATGGTAGAGGAAACACTTCATGGTGTAATGAAGATCAAATGGTGTACCTGCATCATCACATAAAATCCATAAGTAACACAAGCATGCATAGATACACCATAGCACAAAAGACTAAGAAAAAGCACCATGTGATTTCATTACTAGTCAAAGGCAATATACTAGAGATGATGCATTAGTAGCACAGTACAGTAAAAAAAAAAAAAAAAATAGGGTGTAATACACAAGAAAGAAAGGAAAAACACAAAAGTGTGCTATAGTAGCATACTACATAGGCAGAGCTTAGCAAAAATGGATCCTAAGTGGTTAGCCTTAGACCTATCTTAATAGTCCTTGATTGACCCACTAGCATTGTCATTCGACTTGCCACCTCTGAAATCATCTGATGCGTCCGTTGGAGTGCTTGTCTCGGATATGCGCCCACATCAGAATCTGCACTCGTGGCAACTTCCTCCTCCTAAAAAATATATCTAGATACAACTGGTGTAATGGGTGAAGCAAGATCAGGAGACACCACCCGAGGAGGAGCTTATGGGCTCAGCGCATATGGTTGGAAGTGGATTGGTGATCTTCAATTTATTAGGGAATCTGTTACGAAGAAAGTCGAAGATTTCACGAAGAAACTCGAAGATCTATTGCATCTATGCCATCTCACGATATACCGTGGAATAAAGAAGCTCCATATTGTGGCACAAGCGGCTTGGTTTTCCCCTGCTGAAGTACCTTCTTGTACCCTTGAAGATGGTCTACCCATCGAAAAAGAACCTCTCCTTGGCTTGACTCGAAGTCACCTATGAGGAGTCCTTATTACATCTGCGTCTCCCCTTGGAGTCGATTGGTCCCATGAAGAAGATCACCTTTGTGGCATGGCCCAAAGCCACTGCTGTTTGGCGGTGGGTTGGGACGAGCCTTTCCATGAGAAGGGTTGGGAGACATTGGTGAGGGAGCTCGAAAGGTTAGAAGAAAGAAAAGAGGGAATAGATCGAAACCCTAGGTTACAGAACATAGCCTCTCCTAATAAGAAGGTTGCTGGAGCTAAGGCAGGTAACCGTAGAGGCTCCAGAGGCTTAAGAATGATGGACAAGGGTCAAACGACTAGGTCAAAGGGAAGAGCGATGAAGATCGTGCTGACTTTTTGAGTTCGTTCCCTGTTTTGATGCTGACAAAGTACCAATATCTTATGTGTGAATTTAGTGTGTGAACATGTTTTCATTTCAGCACAAACATAAGATATTGAAAAATGGAAGCCAGTAGGAACATAAAGCTCACACTCTCCTAGCGAATTCCATGGAAAATGAAGAGTAAAAGAAGAAGACATTTTGATTCTACTTGTATTGCATTTAATTTTTATTATTTTTGGTCTATAAGAATTCATGCATCTGCATGATATGTTTGAATGGTCAGATGACCATAGGTTGACCATAGGATACCTAACACTTCATAGAAAACCTTTTTCTTGACAACCAAAATCATACAAAAAGGTTTAAATTGGTTAGGGTCAAAATCGGGGCAAAAGCAAAGTCACGTTAGATTTTTGGGCTCAATTTAAAAGCTCGGTCAATCGATGCCTTCTAGTTATTATCAGCCCAGTCGACTGAGCATATCGTAGGCCAAAAGTCAAATCTTTGACTTGGCTTGAGCAACTGACCCAGATTTGAACCAAACTTCCACGGTTGACCGAACCTTAAAGCCGACATTTTCTACATGCCCCAGCCGACCGAACTATTAGTTCAAAATACCCTTAGTCGACCAAACATACCATCTCGGCAAATTGAACCCCTCATTGGGCGATAGTAACCATGAAGCCTTGGGAAATGGCTTAGCCGACCAGTCATTGGCCATGGTCGACCGAACTAGAAAGTTGCCTCTGGGCCATTGTGAGTGTTTGGGCGACCGACTCTAAGCGTTAGGTGACCAAATCTCTCAGGTTGCCAATTTTTTAGTGCATTTAACTGAGGTTAATTTTAATTAAACATCATTAATCTTTTTTCAAAAGGACCTCTGTGTCCCCAACGGTCACTTTTTTAGAAAAAAAAACTATAAATACCCCTTTCATTTGTTTAATTAGCAACTTTGATTACCTTTAAAATTCTCTCAAATATTTTGTAATCAAAGTTCTGTCATTTCAATTTCTATTTCAAAAATATTTTTGGGGCTAAAGTTTAAACTCTCTCATACTCTCTTTCAATATTTCTTTTGAAAAATCTTTTTAGAAAAGAGTATTTTATTTTTGGCATTTAGTTTGTATCCATAGCATATACTCTCACTCAAGCTTTTATTTTAAAATTAGTCGGAGAGTATACTTAGGGTTTCTCCCATATTTTCTTTGATATCCATTCTTATGGAGAAATTGTTTATAGCATTGTGAGTCTTTGCACAACTCATAAGAAAGATTCATAAGCTCACTTGTGCTTATTGACAAAATTCTTTTTGAGCTAAAAACCCTAGGTTTTCCTACATCCTTTTATTAAAAAATATTTTGTTTGAAAAAATCTTATTAGGGTTTAAATCTTTATGTGCTTATCATATACATCTTTTTCAAAGATTGAAAATATTATTTTGAGTAAAACATCCTTACTCCCTAAGCATATTTCATATCATTAGAGAGTGCATTTTGAGCTTAAACGTGTACATATTTGCTTGTATTTAGAAACATTTTATTATGTATAAAACTGTTTCAATTATGCCGATTGGGTTGCGCCCATTAATTGAATTGAGGAGTCTCAGCCCTATAAGTGAGATCGGTTCGGTTCAGTTCGGTAAATTGAACTGAGGAGTCTTTGCCTCGTAAGAGAGACAAGTTGGGCTCAGCCTTGTAATTTAGCTGAGGTTTATCTCGCATTGTAAGGAGAGGTTGTAACAGCTTCTGCTCTATCTATTTAAGTGAGCAGGGATAGTGGAATCCTTGGGGGTATGCCTAAGGCGGGGACGTAGGCTAGTTTGGCCGAACTTTAATAACAAATATTGTGTTGCTTTCTCTCTCTCTCTCTCTCTCTCTCTCTCTCTCTCTCTCTCTCTCTCTCTCTCTCTCTCTTATTTAAATTTTCGTATGTGTATGCTTTTATTTACAGTTATAATTATTTGCATGCACACATTTGAGTCAAATGAGATATGCCGCATGTGTATGTTTGAACGAATAGCTTCATCATTTTTCATACACGCTATTACATTGGATAAGATATGATCTGTGGTGAATCGATAAATGTTTAAATTAGTCAAAATATTTTTAATTCACCTCCCTCTTGGGATCACACCAATTCCAACAATTGGTATTAGAGCCTTGTTGCAAAAAGCTTAATCGCTTATGCTAAAGATTCAAATGGCTCATTTTTCGGTGCATCCCTGTTTTGAGGGTCAACCCTTTGCAAATCCACCACTGCTTTTATTGAAAATACTTTGCCATCTGAAATTTGAAAATGCTTTTGTAAAATCAAATGATTGGAGGATTTGGAAAGTGTTTGTCAAAGCTTATCATATCTCATCGAAAATGATTTCAAAATGCATTTTTACCAAAATCTGAAAATGAATTGAATTTGCATAACATGTGTTTCAATGTATATCATTTGTGTGCCTTGCATATTTTTACTTTTCCTTAGCTACTAATGTTCTTGAAAAGTTCATGTCTTGTTGTAGTGCTAATGGTCTTTGGGAATATCTGAAAAATATAGTAAAATTAAGAGAGAGATGTAAGCTACTATGAGCTTAAACGACTAAAAAGAAGTAAATCAAAAAGGTATATCAATTCTTATTCTAGTTTATTGAAAATTTCATGCAATGATTCATACTGTTTGTTTTGTATTACATTTTTTTTTTTTATGAATCATGTGAATTTAATTATGACTACATGCTATCTTATGAGATGCTCAAAATAGATCCTTGTTAATACTCATAAGATATTAGGATATTTTTTTTTAAAAGAAAGGGGTATATTGCTTTAAATGCTTAAATAGTGTGTATGATTAAAATTCTAATTTTTGTG
Organism: Malania oleifera; assembly: GCF_029873635.1. Lineage (NCBI taxonomy): Eukaryota > Viridiplantae > Streptophyta > Magnoliopsida > Santalales > Ximeniaceae > Malania > Malania oleifera. The sequence continues at coordinate 60,145,904 of NC_080417.1, read as the reverse complement.
TACACTATTATCATCATGAGAACCATAGGAAAGACAAGCCAATATGAAAATTAAAGTGTTATGTTCAATCTATGCTTAATATAAATAAATGTCATTATGATTGGCTATTATATAACAATATTGGTTGTAGAATGATTTTGGTTGAAAATCCCCTTCAAATGGACAATGGTTTTAATTTGTGAAATGATGCTATGTGTGTTGTGGTACAAATATTTTAAATTTAGCAAACTATTTTGTCCATCACATTTTAATGAGCTTTAGGAAATTGATCTTTTGCTATATAATGTTTAATCATAAACTCATCATTGAGCTTAAACGATAAATCTTTTTCAAATGATAAATTAAATTTATGGAATTCATAGGCACATCCCCATATTAGAAATATTTGTTATGGCAAATACTATTGATTGAATATAAAACTCTTGCCTACCTAATTGAGGGGGAGTATAAAATTTAAAATCTCATCCAATAAGCTCTTTATTGCAATATGCTTAATTTTGGAAATGTTTTATTATGATATTTTTATTGGATGATTTGTTTGCGTTGAGTGCTAATATCCATCTTTGCCTAATGTTTATATCATCTGATGGATGACTTAAATTTTAGCATGATCTGCTGTTTGAGCTGAATGCAACTGTCCATTGTTTACAAAATGATTATATTATTTAATGAGTGGTCTATATTGATGACTTTACTAGAATGCATGCTTGTATCGAATTCCATTTGCATGGATGATGCAGTGATGTGAATTGCATCAATCTCGCATGCTCAAACTGAATTATTATGTATGGCTTGCTTGAATCTATCAGGTTTAGTGCATGAGTTTTTGGGAAATATCCTATTTACAGTCGACATGCTGCTGAAATTTTCGTAGACCTTCCCAACATAATTAAAGATTATAAAACATGCACTAAGATGATAATAAGTTTATGCATGTTAAGATTTTTTTTTTTTTTTTTTGAAAGGATGAGTGAATCATAAAATAATATCAATTTTCATCCTTAGTTATAGGTGCATGCTTAACCCTCCATTGGTGCATGTTAAATTTTAAATGGTATATGCTAAATTGAATAACATGCACAGTCTTCATGTTTATTTCCTAGGATGTTAGTTAATTAAATATATTAGTACATGATAAATGCTATTTGTTTGTGCTGAACTAAAAACATGTACAAATTTTTATGGACCTAAGAGAAATTAATTTCATGGACACCATTCGGTCCTAACCTTGGGATATGAACTTCATGAAGGACCCAAATGGTCAATCATCATGTTATAATATTTAAGTCCATGTAACTATGAGCAATTGCATGACTTAGGGGGAGTGTTCATCACACACACTCATTGTGCACTTTGAGTTGTGTTATTCTTATATTGAACCCCATATTGCATTACCTTTGAGTATAGCCTTATTTGGCTAACATGTTTTAAAATTGAAATGCAATTTTTCATGCATATATGCTAAATGACTATCATTTGTTGTATGCTGAAATTCTTTGAAAGGATGAACATATAAGGAATGCATTTAAATGAACACGATCCTTGAGCTTAATTCAATTAAGCGTGCATGCAAATATATAGGGGAGCTTAAGCCCCAATTTTAGGATAAATATGTAAGAGCTTAATGCCTATATTCTCTTGCATGCTAAGTTTTGTTATGAAGGATGAACTTGTGTTGAGTGTGCTTAAATGAAATCCATCCTTGAACATTAATGCACTTATGTGCGCTTGAGACTATACCGGGGAGCATAAGCCCCATCCTTGAGAAAAGGATTAGAAATAACATCTGCCCCATGGACTCGCATTATTATTGTTTCCACTTTTTGAGTCCGAAGTTTCTCTAGGAATCTTGAACATCATATCCTGCATTTATTGAATCAATATTTGATATGGATTGTTCTTGGGGCATATGAACACCTTGCACTTGACTAAATGATAAATTTCTGGTGCATGTGTGTTTTAGGAATGATTTTACTGGTAAAATACAAAGTACTTAAAATATATTCAGTAAAATCTATTTAGGAATGAAAAGTAATACTTATACTGGTTAAACTCTTAATGAAATTTTCACTATCAGTACCAGTATAAATAGCTAAGTGAATCTAATTGATAGGTGTTAGCTTTACCGTGATCCCAAAAGGGAGTGGGGTGAATTGGTATTTTTAAATTTAAGCACTAGGTCAATCACCTAACACCGGTATTGTCACACCTCGAACTTGGAAATGGGACTCAAGGGTGCAAATATAATCTAGCATGTCCCTGTATCATACAAATCATCACAGATACAGTACAAAGGATGAGCGTCTGACCCCGTGGGGTTCCCAGGCACCCTAAACACATCCAATCATAATCATATACGCAGCGGAAAAAGGTCTTCGATGTACACATGCAGTACCATTCCAAAGTTTATACAAGAGCAAAACATGGCTCTAACAAAACGTACAAACTGGGTGCCCAAATACAACTCAAAATGGGAACCCAACAAAACTACAGTCCTAACACTTACCCAAGCGCTAACGCAGTACACCGACCACTACACACCCTATACCAGGACGCTAGTTTTGATTACCCGAAGGACCTGTAAAAATGTATGAATAGTAGGGGTGAGACACCTCTCGGTAAGGAAGAACACAGGTTATATCCGTGTGTGGCATTTGAGTGTTATCATGATACAACATACACGCAGATAAATGCATTCCAGTACTAATTTACACAATGCATACACGCACACATGATCAGTAATCCTCAATGTCATCACACTCTTCGGCCCGAAGCTGGCCCGCGACATACAGCGTTGGCCCATAGCCAACCCACGAATACGGCGCCACCAGCACATGGCTAGTCCCCGACTCCCATGGCATCGTATTGGCACTAAACTAGTGGATCCACACCCTTCGACCTGATCTGCCGGAATAGGCTCACTCCCTCGGATATAGAGCCGGACACTCTTGCCTACATGGCAAGCGATAACACTCCCTTGGATATAGAAGCGGACACTCTCAATACCTGGGACAATTCGGAACCGTGTTCCTACTAGCATTTCAATATATCACACACATATGCATGCTCATATAACCAAACAAACTACACTCATTTGGTAATATAAATCATGGTTTTCCAAAAAAATACAGTTTAAACAAGTCAAGGCACGACAATCCCAATACCACAGTATAAATCACACATATACTCAGTTTTCAAAAAACCCGGGATTCAGCCCGTCGCCCCCTTTTTCCCAAAAATTGTAATAATGAAAAACCCATAGTTTTCCCCATTAGATCCCCCCAAATGAGTAGTCAAAACACACACAGGACCGTGGACCATAGTTCCACCGAGTCCGATTTCAAAAATAGCCAACATAACACGGTTTCCCCTTACCTTAACCTCATAAGCAAATCTCGAACTCCAAGGCCCCTAAATAGCAAACCGAGTTCCAAAACCTACAAATCACAGTACAGAATGTTCACAAGATAGTTACCTACAAATCTACCAGATCAGAATTGAAAACCGAGCCTTATCTCTATTTTACGTCGAAACCCGAAAATCTCTGAAATGAGATTCCGATTTGTAGAAGTTGTAGAGAATCCTTCCACGATCCTCGTGGTAGCTTCCGTTTTCTGATTCCGTCAATGATAGGCGAAGAATTCTAGAGAGAAGGAGTAGGGAGAGGTTTAGAGAGAGAGAGAGAGAGAGAGAGAGATAAAAATCTAAGTTTGCTTAGCTTGGAAGAAATGAGAATTTCCTTTTATAGCCCCTTGACTCGAAAATTTCTAATTTTGCCCCTCTCTTAATATTTAAACCCATTTTTCATATTTCGGGTTCTTACAATCTCCTCTCCTTACAAAAATTTCATCCTCGAAATTTTCCATCTCTCATTCCTAAATTCATAAATACAATCAAATACATAGACACAACTCAAGAGCGAACTGGCGATCATCACAGCGTAGTCCCATCATACACATACACATAGACACAACTTAAGAGCGAACTGGCGATCACCATAGCGCAGTCCCATCTTACACATACACATACATACCCTCACTTATGGTGGAGGAATACCATGGTTACATATACAACAGTCTCAGGAGCTTACAATACTCACACTCCCGACGACTAACCACCTAGCCCAACCCACAGTAGGATCATGTGCAAGTGCTCAAAATAACTGTGGATACTTCCGGCGTATTTCCATTTCCAATTCCCAAGAAGCTTCCTCAACCTCGTGGTTTCGCCACAATACCTTCACTAATAGTATCTCTCTGGTACGAAGCTTCTGAACTTTATGGTCTAGAACCTGAACAGGTATCTCCTTATACGCTAAAGTATCCCTAATTTCCAACTCATCATAACTAATCACATGTGATGGATCCAACGCGTACCTCCTCAACATGGAGATGTGAAACACATCATGGACCCTTGAAAGTGCTGGAGGTAATGCAACTTTGTAGGTTACCAGACCCACTTGCTTAAGTACCTCAAATGGTCCGATATACCTCGGGCTCAGCTTGCCCTTCCCGCCAAATCTCATCACTCCTTTCATCGGAGCAATACGCAGAAATACCTTACCTCCCACTTCAAACTCTATCTCACGGTGGCGAACATCTGCATAACTCTTCTGCCGACTCTGAGCCGATTTAATCCTCTCCCTGATCAAACCCACCTTCTCAAACGCCTACTGCACAAGTTCAGGTCCTAACACCTGACGTTCACCAACCTCATCCCAACACAAAGGAGATCGACACCTCCGACCATACAAAGCCTCGAACGGTGTCATCCCGATACTAGATTGGAAGCTGTTGTTATAAGAAAACTCCACAAGTGGCATAAACTGTATCCAGATGCCACCAAAGTCTAACACACAAGCTCGCAACATATCTTCCAATATTTGTATCATCCTCTCCGATTGTCCATCAGTTTAGGGGTGGAACACTGTACTGAAAGTAAGTTTCGTCCCCAATGCCTCCTGCAAGCTCATCCAAAATCGGGAAGTAAACCTCGAGTCCCGATCTGATACTATGGACACCAGTATCTCGTGCATTCTCACAGTCTCATGCACATACAAATCTGCTAGCCTACTCAAAGGATAGCTAACTTTCATCGGTATGAAATGAGCAGATTTCGTCAATCTATCCACGATCACCCAAATAGCATTCTGCCCGTGAAATGTTAGTGGCAAATCGGTCACAAAATCCATGGAAATATGCTCCCATTTCTATACCGGAATAGGCAAAGGCTGCAATGGCCCTGCCGGCCTTTGATGTTTAGCTTTCACCTGCTAACATGTCAGACACTGCTCCATGAATTAAGCAATCTGCCTCTTCATACCAGACCACCAAAAGGTCTCGCGCAAGTCCTGATACATCTTTGTACTACCTGGATGTACCCTATACATAGAACGATGTGCCTCCTCTAGAATCGTCCTTCTGATCTCATTATCGTTCGGAACACATAGTCTGGTCCCAAACCTCAACACACCTCCTTCAGAGATGTTAAACTCTGTAGCCAATCCCTATTGTACCTTTTTCATAGCCTCTGCCAACTCTGCATCACTAGCCTGCGCAACTTTTATACGCTCAAGTAGGGTCGGTTGGACCACCAAACCAGCAAAATAAGAATGATGATCACCAACTACCAACTCTATACTTGAGCTCTCCAAATCTCGTCTGATGTGACACTGAGTTACAACCGCATATACAGCTGTAGGTCCTGACTTCCGACTCAATGCATCAGCTACCACATTTTCCTTCCCCGGGTGATAACTGATCATGCAATCGTAGTCCTTGGTCAACTCTAGCCACCGCCTCTGTCTCATATTCAACTCCTTCTGCGTAAAGAAATACCTGAGGCTCTTATGGTCAATGAAGATCTCACACTGCACCCCGTACAAATAGTGTCGCTAGATCTTCAGTGCATACACAATAGCAGCCAACTCTAGATCATGCGTAAGGTAATTCTTCTCATACTCCTTCAGTTGCCGAGAAGCATACGCCACAACCTTACCCTGCTGCATAAGCACACATCCTAAGCCCTTTAGAGACGCGTCGCTATAAATCACAAATACACCATCCCCCGAAGGAATGGTCAATATAGAGCAGTAACCAGCCGGTGCTTCAATTCCTGAGAGCACTACTCACAATCATTGGTCCACTCAAATTGGACTCCCTTCCTGGTCAATCGATTCAGAGGTCCAGATAGTTTAATGAAACCCTCTACGAACCGATGATAGTATCCCGCCAGTCCTAGAAAACTTCGAACCTCCTGCATATTCTTCGGCCTTACCCAGTCGACCACAGCTTCAATCTTGCTAGGATCAACTGATATTCCATCCCTGGTAACCACATGGCCTAAGAACGCAATTTGACTCAACCGGAATTCACATTTCTTCAACTTAGCATATTACTTCTTCTCTCACATAATTTGTAACACTAACCTCAAATGTTCCATGTGTTTTTTCGTACTCCTCGTTTATACCAGAATGTCATCAATAAATACCACCACGAACCGATCTAAGTACTCATGGAAAATCCTGTTCATAAGATCCATGAACACCACCGGAGCATTCGTCAACCCAAAAGGCATGACTAAAAACTCGTAGTGGCCATATCTAGTTCGGAAAGCCGTCTTCACTACATCCTCCGCTCTAACCCTCACCTGATGATATCCTGACCACAAATCGATCTTCGAAAAGACCCGCGTCCCCTACAACTGGTCAAAGAGATCATCTATACGAGGTAAAGGATAATGATTCTTCACAGTTACCTTGTTAATCTCACGATAATCAATGCACATCCGCATCGACCCGTCCTTCTTCTTCACAAACAATATTGGAGCTCCCCAGGGCGAAACACTAGGTCGAATGAATCCCCTGTCCAGTAATTCCTGTAGCTGCTCCTTCAACTCCGGAAGTTCTGCTGGAGCCATCCGATATGGAGTTTTAGAGATCGGTGCCTTACCAGGCAGCAACTCTGTTGCAAACTCCACCTCACGATCCGGAGGTAAATCGGGTAATTCATCTGGGAACACATCCGGGAATTCGTTGACTACCCGAATATCCTCGAGTCTCAAGTCATCCCGCGGCGGTTCCTCTATACAAGCTAAGTACCCCTGACATCCGTCTAAGAGTAGCTTCCTCGCCTGTAGTGCCGACAGAATCTGTAGCGCTGAACGCACACACGATCCCATGAACTCATACTCCTGCTCCCCAGGAGGTCTAAAAACTACCACTTTTCTATGATAGTCGATCACAACATAACTGGAGAACAACCAGTCCATCCCCAGAATGACGTCGAACCCTGATATGTTGTATACCACAAGATTCACCAGTAACAGCTTTCCCTGAATTTCAACTGGGCAGTCTATCAACATCTTCCTACAGAAAGATACACTCCTAGATGGCGTAGTAACATCTAATACCTCATTTATGTCTCAGGCCTCAATCCCACACCGTCCCACAAAATTTACAGATACAAAAGAATGGGTTGCACCCGAATCAAACAGAATAGAAACTTTATTCGAAAGCAATAATAAAGTACCTGTCACCACGTTACCTGGATGCTCAGCGTCCGCTAGAGTAAGAGAGTATACTCTGGCCAGAGCTGTATTCGTCTAAGCGGTTCCTTGAGGTATTTGATTACTCCCTCGGTCCCCACCAACTGCAGGCATGTCTCGCCTCGGTGCTCGACAATCACGAGACATGTGGCCTGGCTGGCCACAGTTGTAGCAACTACCCCCAAATGACTGACACTCTCCCTCTTGCCACCTGTGACATCTGGTACAACGACCACCGGTCTGGCTCATCTGAGAGTCTTGGCGCTCGGTATTCTGGTGGTAACCCAAGCCCTTGCTCCTCTTCTTCCACGATCCCTGATGAGATCCTGTTTGAGAACTAGAAGGTACCGTGCTCTTCCTCGATTCCTGATCCACCTCATCCTCTCGGATATAATTCTCGATCACTGTGGCTTTATCCACCAACACCGAGAACTCGTGGATTTGAAGCATACCCACTAGTCTGCAGATATCCTTCCTCAAACCCTTCTCGAACCTACGAGTCTTCTCATACTCGCTTGAGATCATACATGGTGCAAAGCGGGACAGCTCTAAGTATCGAGTTGCATACCCCTGCACCGTTAAACTCCCCTGAGTCAGCACAGGAAACCCATCTGCCTTCGCATCTCGTACAGAAGCCGGGAAGTATCTATCAAAGAACACCTCCTTGAATCGGCTCCACGTCATCTCCTCAGGACCAGCTCTCTGCTTCTCCAATAGATTCACCACAGTCCACCATCGACCTGCCTCCCCAGACAGCTAGAAGGTAGCATAAAGAACTCACTGCCTATCTGTGCAGTGCAAGACCTCCAAGATCCTCTCAGTCTTTTCCATCCAGTCCTCTGTTGTTGTCGGGTTAGGTCCTCTAGAGAACGTCGGAGGATACATGCGTCTGAACCTCTCAATGGTGCACCCCACAGCAGTAGGAGAGCGCTCGTGTCTCCTCACACTCCGCCCGATCTCTCGTAATACCTGCCTTGTCAAACCCTGAGATACAGAAGGAGACTCATCACTTGCAGTCTCCTCGGAGCCACTTCCCAAGTTATTATCCTTGGGCTCCATTCTGCAACACAATAGGAATCTATCAGTATCCCTATAACACATACAATTAACACAATGATCTACACTAATCGTGTTAACTACTCCCTACTAGGTCTAGGTCTATCCTATCACACCGACATGAAAGTCATCAATGATCTGCCCTGCTTTTACTGGAATGGTCATCTCAGGAAAAACACAGAATATCGTCAACAAATCTCGGTCTAGCAACCGAACAACCCTCAACCAACTCTACTCATATCCACATCTTATACTCTGGTATGTACTCATAACTAAGCCTAACCAAGTCTACAAGATCTAGTAACCTGGTTAGCTCTGATACCACGTTGTCACGCCCCGAACCCTGAAATGGGACCCAAGGGTGAAAATATAATCTAACATGTCCCTGTATCATACAAATCATCACAGATACAGTACAAAGGATGAGGGTCCGAGCCCGTCAACGATCGGCGAAGAATTCTAGAGAGAAGGAGTAGGGAGAGGTTTAGAGAGAGAGAGAGAGAAATCTAAGTTTGCTTAGTTTGGAAGAAATGAGAATTTCCTTTTATAGCCCTTTGACCTAAACATTTCCAATTTTGCCCCTCTCTTAATATTTAAACCCATTTTTCATATTTTGGGTTCTTACAAGTATATTCACAACCCTAGGGTCAATCTAGTGCAAGAATGTAAATGTATACAAGAAAGTCAATAAACCAACTTAATCAAACACACATGCACCAGAAAGCAATAAAGTAAAGTCGACACATAGAAATGTTATCGAGGTTCGGCCAATTGCCTACGTCCCCACCTTGGCTAACAAGCATAAGGATCACCACTATAACTTGCTCACTTAAACGGCTGGAGCGACATCTATATAAACCAGGTCAACTAGCATAGGGCTGACCTCAACCTTTACAACAATCCTTACCGGAATGGATTACCGCCCCCTCAGGCCACGCCTGGAAACACTCAGATTTTACAATCAAATGGTACAAATAAAAGTGCTTTCAAGTAAAGTAGATATGTACCCAAATGCGTTCAATCACATATACCACAAATGATTTAATACTTAAGCTCAGTGTGGTCCAATAGTTCAACTCTCAAATATATTTTCTATCAGTGTAATGAGTGCATAAGAGTATCAACAAACAATCTTTGTATCTCAAGTTTTTCAATCAACAAATTCACACAAAGATGTCAAGCAAGTTTCAAATGTATCAAACAACATGATATCTCAATCACGAATATAGCGTATATGCTTGGTTTGCAAAGATATGTAATCTTTGTATTCAGCAAATAATATGTGAGTGAATACATATTGCACAAAGATTAATATCACAAACACAAATATCTTCTCACAGGTATATTAAGTATAAATCACACAAGATATTTGAGTAAGTTTTGAAAAAGTTTTGCAATCCAAAACAAATACAAACTTCCTAAGTTATTGCAACGAAAATGCAACACTTAGAAGTTCAATACAAGTCTTCTTAAGATAGGCTTATGAGCAAAGCCCCCTAAGAACACTTAGGTTTTGCTCTTATAAAAATCGAATCAATCAAACACAAATGGGAGAGCAAACCTCTTTGCACAAACACTCAATACACTTACAGAGGATATGGAAAGTTGTAGAAGGTAAGATTGAGTGGTTTGAGAGAGAGTAGGAGTAGTAGAGAGTATTTTGCTTGAGAGAAAATTTTGGATTTTGTTTGCTAATCAAGTTGCTAATTTTCCCAAATGAAGGGGTATTCATAGACACCCCAAGAATTATAACCGTTGGGGATAAGCCTGGTATTATTAGAAAAGATTAATGATGTTTTAAATATTTTAACTCTATTTTAAAAAATTAACCACGGTAAAACATTCAGAGCAACCTGAGAGACCCAGTTAACCATAACACTTTCGGTCGACCGAAGTTCATATGGCTCGGTCGACCAAGCCATTTTTGAACTTTAGAGTCGATTGACTGAGTGAGGCAATTTTCCCAACTACCGCGGTTCGGTCGACCAATGATATTTGAACTGAATGGTACGGTTGACCAGACCGTTGGGACATTTCCTAAGGACCCTTGGTTGACCAGAGCATGGGAGTACATTTTGGGCTCGGTCGACCAAGTAGTCAAAAAGTTGTCTTTTAGAAGGTTCAGTCCACCAGGTGTATTTGAACTAAACTAATTCAGTCGACCGGAGGCACAATGAACTATATGTGTCGGTCGACCAAAAGTGCACAAAGTGTGCATTTCAATCCTTTTTTAATTCAAAATCACCCCTATTTAAGTGCCTAACACATATAAGTGCAATGGTGAGTGTTCTAGGGTCACTTTCAGGTTCTTTTTGAAGGCACTGAAAAAATTTGGTGTCGGTCAACCGAAGGTTAATCTCTAAGGTCTTTCTAAGGTCATTTTTATTTTGAGCTTACGTATTTGACTATGCATGTGATGTGTGTGATTATTACATACAAAAAACCCTATTTACTATTACAGACCCTTTACATGAATGAATTATATTACAACATAAAAATTGGGTCTTCACTAGAAATTTGGTCTTCAAGCTTCAGTCTCTCCATGTGCATTATGATCCGTCAATTTAATTTCCTACACAAATCCTCAAGCACCCATTAGATACAATGAGTATTTGTCATTAATCAAAACCGGGCATGACCTATAAGGTCAACAATAAGGGGAGCATCTGAACATTAAATCCTATCTTGTGTTGTTCACCAACATTTTTAGGCTTAGATTTGTTTTTGAATTTTTTGTGGCTTGTGCTTAAATGTGATGTTTTTATTGAAATTTTTTAATTGAAACATACTACTTAGCCACAGCTCTTCGTTCTGCCATGTGATCCTTGTTTTTAAAATTATCATAATATTTTTAGGATATATATGATTGGTTTTTCTAGTTATTTATTGAAATGATCTGTGCATAAATGTATACAGGAAAAACATTGCTTGCTTAAACTTTCATATTAAAGTTTCTTTTTCAACAAGCATAGCCCCCAGTATTTTTTGAAAATCATAAGGGGATATATTTTTAATACCTATATACATTTTATATGTGTGTATATATATATATATATATATATATATATATATATATATATTCTGTATTATAGCAAGAAATTTTGTAAAATGAACATACTTTATTTCTTGCTTGTGTGCTTAAATGCCTATGATGACTTGTGCTTTCTTTATATTAAAATTTTATGTTATGAAATTTCAAGTGTTTTTTAAGGGTGTTGCATAACTCGTTCATTTATTATACTTGAAATGAATGTGAACTAGTTAGATAGTTTTTTTGCTGAAACCTACTTTTTCATATGCCGCATGTTCTTAAATTCCAATCTTTGCAGGGACTTACATTGTGATTAAATTGAAATGGTTTGTGTATAATTATAGTATGACCATGTTTTTCATTTCATTTTAAACTTAAATGACCAGTTATACTATTTGTATTATGCCCAAATTGTTACATCAAGTAAGGGGAGAATTTTTTTTTTTTTTTTTCAAAAGGGGGAGTTCTCTTTGCTAAGTTTGTTTTAAATGATAAAATTATTTTATACTTAACTTAGCCCTTTTTGGTGATGCCAAAAGGGGGAGAATGTTTATGAGCAAAATGATAATGACCGAAAGAGAATTTTTGTTGGGGCAAATATTATGGGGACAATTATCTAAGCATGTACTTTAACGCAAAAATTTAAATGCATGATCATTTGTAATGTCTTCTTTTTTGAATATGCTTGAGTTTTATTGTTTGCAATTTACATTATGCATATTCTTAGGGGGAGCCTTTTCGGGCTTATCCCATTTTGCTCTTGGATGTTTGTCATCATAAAATTGGAAGATTGTTGACTTTTTGAGTCCGATCCCTGTTTTGATGCTGACAAAGCTCTGGTATCTTATATGTGCATTCAGCGCATGAACATGTTTTCATTTCAACACGAATATAAGATACCAAAAAATGGAAGCCAGTAGGAACATAAAGCTCACACTCTCTTGGCGAATTCCATGGAAAATGAAGAGCAAAAGAAGAAGACATTTTTATTCTACTTGTATTGCATTTAATTTTTATAATTTTTAATCTGTAATAATGCATGCATCTGCATGATATGTTTGAATGGTCAGATGACCATAGGTTGACCATAGAACACCTAATACTTCACAGAAAACCTTTTTCTTAACAACTAAAATCATTCAAAAAGTCTTAAATTAGTTAGGGTCAAAATCGGCGCAAAAATAAAGTCTTCGGTTGACAAACGTTAGATTTCTGGGCTTAATTTAAAAGCCCGGTCGATCGAACCCCTTTAGTTATTATCAGCTCAGTTGACTGAACACATTGTAGGCCGAAAGTCAAATCTTTGACTTGGCTCAGGCGACCGTCCCAGATTTGAACTATCTTCCACGGTCGACCGAACCTTAAAGCTAACTTTTTCTACCTGCCCCGGCCGACCGAACTATCAGTTCAAAATATTCTTGGTCGACCGAACATACCATCTTAGCAAACTGAACCCCTCATAGGGCGATCGAAACCATGAAGCCCTAGGAAATCGCCTAGCTCAACCGACCGGTCATTGGCCATGGTCGATCAAACTGGAAAGTTGCCTCTGGGCCATTGTGAGTGTTTGGGCAATCAACTCTAAGTGTTGGGTGATTGAACCTCTCGGGTTGCCAATTTTTTACCACATTTAACTGAGGTTAATTTTAATTAAACATCGTTAATCTTTTTTTTTTCAAAAATGACCTTAGTGTCCTCAATGGTCACTTTTTTTAGAAAAACTATAAATATCCCTTTCATTTTTTTAATTAGCAACTTTGATTAGCTTTAAAAATCTCTCAAATATTTTGTAGTCAAAGTTCTCCCATTTCAATTTCTATTTCAAAAATATTTTTGGGGTTAAAGTTTTAAACCCTCTCATACTCTCTTTCAATCTTTCCTTTGAAAAATCTTTTTAGAAGATAGTATTTTAGTTTGCATCCATAGCATATACTCTCACTCAAGCTTTTATTTTAAAATCATTTGGAGAGTATACTTAGGGTTTCTCCCATATTTTCTTTGATAAAAATTATTGTGGAGAAATTGTTTATGGCATTATGAGTCTTTGCACAACTCATTGCAAAGATTCATAAGCTCACTTGTGCTTATTGACAAAATTCTTTTTGAGCCAAAAACCCTAGGTTTTCCTATATCCTTTATTGAAAAATATTTTGTTTGAGAAAATCTTATTAGGGTTTAAATCTTTATGTGCTTATTATATACATCTTTTTTCAAAGATTGAAAATATTATTTTGAGTAAAGCACCCTTACTCCCTGAGCATATTTCATATCATTAGAGAGTGCATTTTGAGCTTAAACATGTATATACTCGTATTTAGAAGCATTTTATTATGAATAAAAATATTTTAATTGCACTGGTTGGGTTCAGCCCGTTAATTGAACTGAGGAGTCTTAGCCTTATAAGTGAGACTGGTTTGGTTCAGTCCAGTAAATTGAACTGGGAAGTCTCCGCCCCGTAAGGGAGACAAGTTGGGTTCAGCCTTGTAATTCAACTAGGGTTTATCTCGCCCTGTAAGAAGAGGTTGTAACGACTTCTGTTATGTCTACTTAAGTGAGTAGGGATAGTGGAATCCTTGGGGGTATGCCTAAGGTGGGGATGTAGGCTGGTTTGGCCGAACTTTGATAACAAGTCTTTGTTGCTCTCTCTCTCTCTCTCTCTCTCTCTCTCTCTCTCTCTCTCTCTCTCTCTCTCTCTCTCTCTCTCTCTCTCTCTCACATTTAAATTTTCATACTTCAATTTTCGCATGTGTATGCTTTCATTTACAATTATAATTATTTACATGCACACATTTAAGTTAAATAAGATATGTCGCACATGAATGTTTGAATGTATAGTTTCATCATTTTCATACATGCTATTACATTGGATGGAATATGATCAATGGTGAATAGGTAAATGTTTAAATTAGCCAAAATATTTAAAACCCAATTCACCCCCCTTTTGGGATCATATCGATTCCAACAATAAGAATCAGAGCCTCGTTGTAAAAAGCTTAACTGCTTATGCTAAAGATTGCAACGACTCATTTTTTGGTGTATCCCTGTTTGGAGGGTTAAACCTTTGTAAATCCTCCACTGCTTTTATTGAAAATATTTTACCATCTGAAATTTGGAAATGCTTTTGTAAAATCAAATGATTGGAGGATTTGGAAAGTGTTTGTCAAAGCTTATCATATCCCATTGAAAATTATTTCGAAATGCATGTTTACCAAAATCTGAAAATGAATTGAATTTGCATGACATGTGTTTTAATGCATATCATTTATGTGCCTTGCATATTTTTACTTTGCCTTAGCTACTAATGTTCTTGAAAAGTTCATGTCTTGTTGTAGTGTTAAGGTTTTTTGGAATATCTGAAAAATATAGTAAAATCAAAAGGGAGACGTAAGCCACTAATCTTAAACGACTAAGAAGTAAATTGAAAAGGTATATCGATTCTCCTTCTACTTTATTGAAAATTTCACGCAATGATTCATACTGTTTGTTTTGTATTACATTTTTTTTTTTTTATGAATCATGTGAGTTTATTTATGACTGCATGCTATCTTATGAGATGCTCAAAATAGATCCTTGTTAATACTTATAAGATATTAGGATATTTTATTAAAAAAAGGGGTATATTGCTTTAAATGCTGAAATAGTGTGTATGATTAAAATTCTAAATTTTTGTATACACTGTTATCATCTTGAGAACCATAGGAAAAACAAGCCAATATGAAAATTAAAGTGTTATGTTCAATCTATGCTTAATATAAATAAATATCACTATGGTTGGCTATTATATAAAAATATTGGCTGTATAATGATTTTGGTTGAAAATACCCTTCAAATGGACAATGGTTTTAATCTGTGAAATGATGCTTTATGTGCTGTAGTACAAATATTTTAAATATAGCATACTATTTTCTCCATCACATTGTAATGAGCTTTAGGAAATTGATCTTTTGCTATATAATGATTAATCCTAAACTCATCATTGAGCTTAAACGATAAATCTTTTTCAAACGATAAATTAAATTTAAGGAATTCATAGGCTTATCCGCATATTGGAAAATATTGTTTATGTCAGATACTATTGATTGAATATAAAACTCTTTGGCTACCTACCTGAGGGGAAGCAAAAAATTTAAAATTTCATCCAATAAGCTCTTTATTGAAATATGCTTAATTTTGGAAATGTTTTATTATGATATTTTTATTGGATGATTTGTTTGCGTTTAATGCTCAATACCCATCTTTGCCTAATGTTTAAATCATCTGATGGATGATTGAAATTTTAGCTTGATCTGCTATTTGAGCTGAATGCAACTGTCCATTTTTTGCAAAATGATTGTATTATTTAATGGATAGTCTATATTGATGAATTTACTAGAATGCATGCCTGTCCTAAATTCCTCCTACATGGCTGATGCAGTGATGTAAATTGCATGCTGGTAGAGATTACAGGTTCTCGCATGCTCAAACTGAATTATTATATATTGTTTGCTTGAATCTATCAGGTTTAGTGCATGAGTTTTTGGGAAATTTCTTATTTACAGACAACATGCTGTCGAAATTTTGGTAGACTTTCCCAACATAATTAAGATTATAAAACATGCACTAAGATGATAATAAGTTTATGTGTGCTAAGATTTTTTTTGAAAGGATGAGTGAACCATAAAAGAATATCAATTTTCATCATTAGTTATAGGTGCATGCTGAACCGTCTGCTAGTTCATGTTAAATTTTAAATGGTATATGCTAAACTGAAAAACATGCACAGTCTTCATGTTTATTTCCTAGGATGCTAGTTGATTAAATAGATTAGTACATGTTAAATCCTATTTGTTTGTGTTGAACTAAAAACATGTACACATTTTATGGACCTAGGAGAAACTAAGTTCATGGACACCATTCGGTCCTAACCTTGGGATATGAACTTCATGAATGAACCAAATGGTCAATTATCATGTTATAATATTTAAGTCCATGAAACTATGAGAAACTGCATGACTTAGGGGGAGTGTTCATCACACGCACTCATTTTATACTTTGAGTTGTGTTATTCTTATATTGAACCCCTATTGCACTACCTTTTAGTATAGCCTTATTGGGTTATCATGTTTTAAAATTGAAATGAAATTTGTCATTCATATGAAATCATGAATCGCAAGAATTTGCGTGTAGGGATCCTCTAGGTCAGATGTAGAAGGCCTCTTAGGATGAAGTGTTTCTTCCAATGGATCCCTCTGCAGAATTGAGGGAGCCTCTTCCCCAATAATTTTATCAATCAAGTCCTCATCCACAGCTTGGACTTCATTTGGTTGATGTTGAGGAACATGGAATATGTTCAGCCAGAGTTGGGTTTGGCCAAAGGAAATGTCTATAATCCCAGTCCTACATTGAATACAAGCATTATCCATGACTAAGAATGGTCATCCTAATAGGACAGGGATTGGATTCTTGGAAAGTTCCATATCTAAGATAATGAAATCCACAGGATAAGAGAACTCTTCCTTATTGACTAATACATCCTCTACCCCACCTCGGGGTCTTTTCCCTGATCAATCAGCAAAACTCAAGGTTACCGGGGTGGGCTTCAACTTTCCTAAGTTAAATTGCTTGAAAATTGAGTATGATAGAATGTTCACACTCAAACCTAAATCTAAAAGAGCCCCATCAATGGTGTAATTTCCAACACACGAAATGGTTGGTGTTCTGGGTCTTTTAATTTAGGAGGGAAGTGAGCAATTATCATTGAGCTCATGCGCTCGGCCAGCCTCACTTGTTCATTCATAGATGCCTTTGACTCTTGATGTAGCCTGTATAAGTCCTTGAGTATTTTGACATACGTAGGCATTTTCTTAATGTCATCTAAGAGGGGCTTGTTGACTTGAATTCATCTAAATGCGTCTAAGATGGATTCTGTTATGGTCTCCTTCTTAGGTGAAGAGGGCGTAGGAAGAGCTGCAGGGTACTGCACTAGAGAGACGTGAAATGCCTTATGAGGGGCATAATGTGGCTTGGTTCCTCTAGCAGTGGATGAGGGAGTCTCAGGATTCTTCACTAAACTAGAGGTGGTGGCACAATTTTCAAAAGTGGGTTCTTCGTTCCTTTCCTCCTCTTTCTCCCCCTCGCTCATCTTCTCATCCACCCTATTGTTTATCTTCGCCACACTTTGAAGAGTGGATACCATCTAGGTCTGCTCATGATATGACAACGGACCAGCATCTGGTTCACACTCAACCCCATATTGGCCCTTAAGGTTCACCAAAGGCTGACTTGGCAACTTTCCCTCATCTCTCTAACTCAAAGAGGTAGCTAGTTACCCTATGGTGGCTTCAAACTTTTCTATCAATTGGGAGTGAGAGTGAAGGAGTTGCTGATCTAATTGGAGATTAGCCTCAATGCCTTTGAGGGCTTTCAACACCATTACTGAAAAGTATCATATTTGGGCTGAGAGGGAGATGGTTGCAAAAATGATGAAGATCGAGGGGCAGAATGAGGATGGTTTTGGAAGTTTTGATATGGCCAAGGAGGTGGAGCATTAGGGTTCTTTTGAGGTCTTTGGGCTTGAAAATGCGAAGCTTGTGGCCTCTAGGAGAAGTTAGGGTGCTATTTCCACCTAAGATTGTATGTGTTGGAATAGGGGTCGTTTGACAACCTATCATACTAATTATGGGTAGCCTTCACTTCTTCCTGCACAAACTAAGACTGGGACGGTGTGTGGGGGCCATGTATCAAGAATGGGAAGGATTAGCACAGATAGCACACACCTCTACACATGCCACCTATTGCGGTTGTTGTCTTGAGGATAAGAATTGATCTAGATTTTGAACTATTGTGTGCAGGGTTGGTGCAAGGTCATGACCTGAAACCAACTCATGGACTCTCTTAGATTTAGAAGTGGATGGTTCAGGTGGTTTATGAGTAGCAACCGTATGCTGCTGATAATTTTCAGCGAGGTTTGTTGACTCTATGAGTCCAATCCTGTTTTGATAATGACAAATCTCTTGGTATTTGACCTGTGCAATTGAGTTTGTGATTAGGATCATGATTTAGAAGGCATGAATGGTAAGCTTGATATGGAAGCCACGAGAAACCTAAAGTACATATCACTTGACTCAGTCCATGGAACTAGAAGAATAAAAGGATGAAGAAGCAAACTTCAAGTTCAAGATCTTTAATTGGAATGGGTATTTAGAATTGACTATATTTACAAATTTCATATGATATAATTCGAAGCTCAAATATACCCTAGACAGACCTTAGGACTCATGCATTTCATGAAAGATACATTTACATTAGTTTTAGGTTCAATGAATTTTAGAGGCAAATTTTAGAGGCCTTGTCGACGACCACATGGCCTCGTTGACGAACGCATAAAGGCCACTTAGCGAAGAACAGTCTGTTCTCATTGATGAAAAAATAATGAGAGCCCAAAAAGTTCAGACAGGTCTCTCGTCGATGGACTCAGGTTCTCATCAATGAATGGGTGTTGTACACTCGTCGATGAATATGTGCTCTCTTCGATGAATGTTGCGACGCAGAACTGCATTTCAGCGTGTACACAGATGTAAATATGATATTTTAAATGATCCAACGACTAGAAATTGTTTAGATGATGAGAGTGCTTATATACACTAACCCTAAACCCTAAAAGAACAACGTTTTGCATACTATTGAGAGCCTTGAACTTTTTGCCTACATTCTGAGAGCCTTGAACATATTGCAAAACTTGTGCCTACACTCCAAAGATTTTACATCCAGTTTTGGGCATTTGTTACATTGATCAAAAGGCAATCACACACATATTTTGCAATCATCATTGGTATTGAGGTTTGAGTATTTTGAGCATTCAAATCTTATTTTTGTTTTCCCATACTCATTATATTTAATATATTTCTTGGGAGCAAAAATCATAATCTATGTATTTTATATTCATTGATTGAATAAAATACTTGAGAAAAGGTTTTATAAAACTAAAATATTTAAGATATTCAAATCTATATTTTCATTCAAAGATTTGATATTTGGTTATTGTAAAAACCATCTGAATGCAAATTCTAAGAGCTTCTAGATACATATTCTTGAGGAATATTTTTTTTAAAAAAAATTATTGTTTAAATCTTTGCAATATTCAAAGTCATACAAGTTATTTGATAACAAAAACATAGATCTGCATATTATTCAAGACTATTTTTTTAAAGATCTTATTTATTATTCTTGTATAAAGTGAGTTGAAATCAAACCCTAAGATCTCCAAAGTTTTTATTTTTAAGAAATTATTTTTGGAAGAGATTGATTAAAAAATAAATTTGGGAAGCATCGCATTACTCATATAACGATCTTATCGTTACATACATATTGAGCTTCATGTTTTATCATATGATTACGTGCTAGGAATTCTATTGTACTCATTAGTTTGGTTAGAAGCATTTTGAGTTTTGCAAAAATTGTAATCTTTATATTGTATTCACGGATTAGGTTGTTAACTGGGGTTGAGGAGGAAGCTATGCCTCTTGTAAGCAACGGATTGTAAGAGAAGCTCTGTCCCAGTTAAAGGAGCAGGGATTAGTGGAATCCTTGAGTGGGTTGCTCAAGGTGAGGACATAGGCTGGGTTGGCTCAATCTCGTAAAAATCATTTTTTGCCTTCTCTCTTCCTTAACTCTTTTTAATGTTCGCTTGCATTTAAATTATCTACTTATTGTGTATGTGTTGAACATTTGGTATGTTTGTGAGTAATTGGGTAAAATTGTATGTTTGATAAGGACACACATTAAATTGATTAATTTCAAAATATTGAGCAAGTTGTTAAGTGACTTGCAGGTTTGTAATTGATAGTTTTCAAAATTAGAACTTGAAGGATTTAATTTTTAAAATACCCAATTCACCCCCCCCCCTCTTGGGATAACACCAGAATTCACAAGGTTCTCAAAGATAACCCATGCCTCATTCTCGTGCTTTGTGAGGAAAGGACCTCCGTACGAATGTGAATTTAGGTGTAATCCCAAGAGGGAGGGGGTGAATTGGGTATTTAAAAATATTTTGGTCTCTTAATGCCTAATTTAAAAAATCCAACCATACAAGCACAAATTTGGAGATACACACATTTCAGTATTACACAACCAAATCACTTCAATTTGTGGATATCTTAACCCATTTAGTATAATCCAATTAATATAAAGTATTTTAAGATATTTCGATATGCCAGTATTTATAACATGCACAGCAAATCAAATATGAACACAAGTGTGGAAATATAAAAAGAGAGAGAGAGAGAGAGAGAGAGAGAGAGAGAGAGAGAGAGAGAGAGAGAGAGAGAGAGAGAGAGAGAGAGAGAGTGCAAACATAGAATTTTTAACGAGGTCCGAAAAAACACCGCCGACATCCTCATGGATTCCACTAATCTGCTCCTTAAATTTGGGTGGAGCTTCCTGTTACAATCCACTACTTACAAGAAGCACAACTTCCTTCTACTTTGTTGCTTACAAGAGACGCATCTTCCTCCTCCCTAGTTAACAACTCAAACCGTAAATACAAGTGATAACAAATAAATCTGGATACACTCAGATTGCCTCTCAACAAGCTAATGAGTACAATAAATTCCTAAGCACTCTCACAAAATATAATATGAAGCTTAATGAAGTGTATGTGATGTGTTTAATAAAATCTTTTGCAATAACAAATGTATAATCTTTGTATAAAAATATGTATGATACATTTTCTCCAAAAGATCTAAATCAAATACATGATCTTTAAAAAAAAATACATATATATATATATATATATATATATATATATATATATAATAAGTGTGTTGCAAAGATCTAAACCCTATTCAGTATTTCTCTAGAAAAGATTCCTCAAAACTATATATTTTGGAGATTTTAGGGTTTGCCCTCAAATAGTTTTTGCAATAAAAAAATAAGATGAAATCTTTGAATAAAATATAAACGTGAATACTTTCAAAGATTCAAACTTTAGCAAAAAATTTTTCCCAGATAATTTTCAAGTAATGGATAGATAAAGAACAAGAGTTTTTCTTCTCAATAAAATATTATATATAAGAGTATAAGAGAGGAAAAAAACTTTCGATATATATATTGAATGCGTAAAGAAACTCCTTATTTAGCAAACCTTAATACTTCAAGATTGCTTGCAAGATATGTATGTGAATGCCCTTTGAAAACTGAGACAATTGCCCAAGGATGTCTGAATGCAATGGAGCAATGGAAAAAGTTATAAAACTAGGTTTTAAGGTTGATATATATAGGCATCCTTGACATCTAGACGCTCCCCAACCGTTGGATCATTAAAGAGGTATTTTAATTAAAAATATTTTCCCATTCAGTGCTGGACCATCAGTCTACGCGACATACTCGTCAATGAGTGGACACATTCGTTGAGAAGTTTCCTTCACTCATTTGTCAACGATACCAGGGGATTAGTCGACAAGTTGTTTGTCTGAGATTTTTGGGGTCTTGACATTTTATCGCCAACGATAGTAGAGTGTTCAATGATGAGTGGCCTTCAATCATTCATCGACGAGACCAAGGGAATTGTCGATGATCTGCCTATTATTCAGCCCGATGCAACCCCGGTTAATGCATATGAATATGTCATGAAAAACATGCATCCTAAGGTCAATCTATATGTAATTTTGAGCTTCCAACTATATCGTGTGAGCATGCATATACAAATAAAATCTAAAACAATATAACTAACATAAGACTATGTCTTCACTCATTTGCTCTTGAATTCTCAATGGAATGGGCCAAGATATGTGAGCTTTATGTTCCTTACAGATTTCATTTTTCCTTTGCCATGTGTGCGTGCTTGAAGTATAAACCTTTTCAAGTACTAAACGCACTGATGATATATTTTTGTTTTGTCATTATCAAAATGGGATCGGACTTAAAAAGTCAACAATCTCCCCATTTTTGATAATGACAAATGTAAGAACAAAATGCATAAATTAAAATAGACATTGTAATTCAATCATATTCAGAGAGAAGACATTGTGATAATTCAAGTTGAGAATTTTAAGTTCAACTCAATATGCATCTAAATTTAGCAATAAAGCATATACACATATCGCATTTAAAATTTAAAGCTTGTTTAAAAACGCAAGGAGTATATCATTTTGCTCAACAATCCTCTCCCCCTTTTGGCATTAGCAAAAGGGTTGAGTTAAGTATAAAAAAAAATATTTCTTAGCTTTAAAAAGATAACTCCCCCTTTTTGAAATAGTTTTTGTTTTAGCTTAGAAAAACTTTTCCCCTTTTTGAAACACTTTCCCCCATTTTGGCATTTAAGCTCTTACAAATAGTATTACTAGCCATTAAAAAAAAATGAAAATGACATGTTAAACATAGTTGGACTAGAAATATCTACAAACCATTTCAATTTAAAAAAATTATATCATAAGACCCGTTAAAAATTAGAATTTAAAAACATACGACATATGATAACAAAATAGTAGGTTTAAGCACGATTTTCGTCTAACTAGTTTGCATGCATTATTATGTGCATTCATTGAATTAGTTATGCAATTAAAAAACATATATATAAAGAATAAGGCAAGAGAAGGAAGAATCTTAGTGTAAAAATAGTCCTTGCCATTAAAATTTTGATTTGAAAAGATTTCTCTATGATATTTATCAATTAGCAATAGGGATGATGCTTGCTGAAAAAGAA
Source organism: Malania oleifera (assembly GCF_029873635.1). NCBI lineage: Eukaryota > Viridiplantae > Streptophyta > Magnoliopsida > Santalales > Ximeniaceae > Malania > Malania oleifera. Next base: position 60,122,592 of record NC_080417.1, on the reverse strand, counting down.
ACTATAATTCAAAACTTGAGCAAACACACATCTTTCTAGTTAAGCATTTAAGTACATTTCGAAAAGAAATATAACCAGAAAAACTAACCATACAGATCCTAAAAATATCAACACATTTTAAAACAAGATCATATAGTTAACTCAAGGAACTTGTGGCAAAGCAATATATTTTTCATCTAGAGTATTCAATAAAATCATCATAATTAAGTGCATGCCACAAAAAGTTCAATGCACATCTAAGCATAAAAATATTGGTTAGCATAATAAGATAAGAAATAACTTTTAGATGTTCCCTCTTTGAGTTTGAAGACTTGCTTAGATGAAATGAAATTCTTATACTTATCAAAGATTAATTTCACTAATATTTACAAGCTGTATAAACAATCATTTTTGAATAACTTAGACCAACTATAGCGATACCATGATGCACATGTGTTCTTTATGCTCTTTCTCTAGGAATGTAGCTCGGCTCTCCTGAATATTTTCAAGCATGCAACAAGTTTAGTTTAGTATAGTTAAAAAAAATTCATGTGGTCAATAAGTTGCATCAAATATGCATAAAAGAATTTACACATACCATTCATTATTTGATACCAAATGTGATTATGTTTATTTTTCAGAGCCATAGTATTTTCAAATTAATTTGCTCCCCCTCAGTTATGCACTTATCATCGTCTTATGTCTTTTTCCTTTTAATCATTCTTCACCAGTTTAGCCGAGTATTCTAAGATTTTCAATGATTTATACTTGGCTTTACGACGACCAAAAAGTCATAAATAATTCTTCTTTAAGGTCATAAGCCTATATTGCTTCTTTTCTTATGGATCTCAACGCATAGTTTTCCTAGTCATTTGCATTTTCATATAGATTGAAACCTATTGTAAATAACTTAGCCATTTGACATATTCAAAAGGTTCTAATAGATTTGATTTGAGGTTTGAGAGCTTATGAAGTGAGATTGGACAAATACTCTTAAGAATTAAATTATCATTAAGTTTAGAAGAATATTCATTATGAGTGGACAGTATTCAAAATATTTCGTGGAAGTGAATATATCCAACTACTTAGGCAAAGAGCAATTTGGAAGAATACTAATTTTTGAATACTGCTCTTTGGGTATTTTTGATTATCCCACCATTGGACGGTGTCCCACAAGTAGGATCTCAATTTTAAGTAAGGGAATGAGCCAAGGATAGATAAATCTTTACCAGATATGATCATGATAAAGTAAAGATTTCTTGTGGATGAAATGACTTAATCACAAATCAAAATTAGGGAATTTTACATTTTAAGCACATAGGGAATATATATTAAAAATGTCTTGATAAACAACTTGATTCCCTTAGAGAATGCCCCTGAATTTGATTATAACATGATGTCTTTTAATAAGCACTTGATAGATATAAAATTTATGATTATTAGTGCTTGTGGATAGAGTAATGACTGATTTAAGAATTTAAAGCTCCAAGGATGAGTTTAGGATTAGATGGTGCTTAGAATATGATTTATTTCCTAAGGCTCAGTCTTATGCAATGGACATGATCTGCTTAACTTAAGATTTTAATATTTAAGCATGGGTTAAGCAATAAGAATTATTCGCTTAACAACGATGCTTTATTCTATTTGGAAGTGGATTTATTCTTCAATATTATGATTTATGTTACTCATTGCAAAGATATAAGGCTCTTGATAATTTAGCTAGTTAAGCCTTCAACCTTCTACTTTGAACAAATCAAAGTTAGCATGCTTTAACTAATATTTTTTATATTTTACCCAATCATTATAATATATATGCATTAAGTTTAGATTGGATATATTATTTGAGTTTTCATATTGGCTTAACTTTCTTGTAAAATTCTTAGTATGCATATGCTAAGATTTTTCATTTTAAGCACATACCACTTTCCAAGCCTTTTAGTCACTGAAAGTGAAGTAGTTATCCCAAGAGGGAGGGGGTGGGGGTGAATTGGATTATTAAAGATTTTAGTTCTTTTTATGGATTCTTGAGTTACGTGTTCAATACACAAAAAAGCTGTAAATAATTCAATCAATTCACAACCAATACTAAACACACCACAAGCTAAAAAAAAAAAAACTTGACTAAACAATTATTTAATCAATAACTCAAAATAACCAATCACAAATACAATATCAACCACAATTTGTAGTACTTTGTGGAATTTCAGCTTTTGAATATATATATATATATATATATATATATATATATATATTGCTTTGATAGCAGTCTTGTGAGTAATTGCAAGCCCTGTGTTTAGATGAAATTATTTGCTTTCTCTTAATTAAGATTTTCGCAAACAATTAACCAACATACTCCTTTGTGAGTTTCCACAAAAGGTTAATTAAAATGTACTTTCTTTTTATTAAGTGTCTTCGTTTTAATTTAGTTTTGATTCCTGCAGCCAACACTTAGCATACACACATTAATATATAACGTGCTGAAATTTAAAAGAGTAGGGAAAGAAGAACACCAAGATTTTAACGAGGTTCGACTTATCCCCAACCTACGTCCTCGCCTTTGGTCGATACCACCAAGGGATTCCACTATTTGCACTCCTTTCTGGGAAGAGTAAACCTTTTACAAATCTCTTTTTTTTAGGTAGAGATACCTCTCCAAGCGATCCCCCACGCTTGGTCCAACGATCCAAATCAACATTGAACCGTCAAAGAACTACAAAATAGGAACAATAATAGGTGTACAAAGACACTCTCACAACAGTGCAAGTTAGGACAAATTAGAGCACTAATATACTTCAAATCAAATACTAAATAGACAATATGAAGCTCAAGATTAGATATCACCAGAGGTTCTCTCTTAGGATTTATGAAATCTCAGTAGAAAACTTAGAACCATAGGCTTTTAATCAGTAGGAAATTAGTGGTATTCTTCTAGCAATAATTTTAGCAAGAGTGAGCTTTAGAAGAGTTTGAAAGTAGAGTGCTTGAATGCTGATTGTTTGCTTGGTCCTCTAATTCATTGGGTTAAAGGAGTATTTATAGAGTTTTTAGAGTGAGTTTCCCTGTTTCCCTAGTTGCTTGGAGTGTCCCCTAACATTTAAATTTGAAAACCTATTTTTTCATAATTTTCCCATTGAAGTTCAAATTTTAAAATCTTCGTGGGTCAGTCGGCTGAGTCACTCGACTGGACGTGTTTTTGTATAGGTTAATCATCTGGACATTTAGTTGAGACCATTTTGTCTATCCAGGAATTTTAGGAATTAATTGTCAATCGGCTGAGTGAACACAGTTCAAATTGGTGAGTCGGCTGGACAGTCCAATTTGTCAGTCAGTTGAGTGAACATAGTTCATTCAGGTCAGTCAGCTGGACAATTTAATTAACAATTTTAATTGTCAGTCGGCTAAGCAAGTACAGTTCATTTAGGTCAGTCAGTTAAACTGTTTCTGCTTTTCAAAAACTTTCATTTTTAAGACTTCACCCCTTGTTGTTTGAAAAAACTCAAATGTGACTTTTAAAAAGCATTTTCCAGGTTTTTCAAAAATTTGGTCTCTAAGTCTATATGACATCCTAAAGAGCTTTTTATATCTAAATAATATTAAATTGAAGTACTTACATATGAATTTATAATTATAAATACATTAAGCACTAGGTCTTCAAGCTTTTTCCAACTCTTGAGGTCCAGCTTGACTTAAAGTCCCAATGAGCTTTAAGCTTTTGCTTGTCTTCTTCCATTCAAGGCTTATATTTCGGTAAGCTTTCATTTGATTGGCTTTAATTGTAAGCTTTCTCCCATGATAACCAAGTTAGCATTTTGATCCTGAAACATTGTCACTTAACAACATATGTTAAGGTATCATTCATTTGTTATCATCAAAACAAGATTGAAAAGTCATGTTAGGCCAACAATCTCCTCATTTTTTATGATAAAAATGAGGAGCAAAGATGAGGGTTCCTTTGAAAAGGCTCCACATTACAGTTAGCATTCCTTTAATATTTTAAGTTCATGAAATTAAACACATATTTCAAGCTTATGAACACACACAATCCATTTTAATTCAATATAGCATGTAGAGTGCTCCATATGCTTTAACATGTTCAATATGCTCAAAATACTTTGACATGGTGAATATGCTCACGATATTCAAAATATTCAATATGTTTAGAATGTGCTCAAAACATGCAATATGCTCATAATCAGTCATACAAGTCATCATATGTGCTACTCATATCATATACAAGTCATACTAGTCATCATATGTGCTACTCATATATTCATCTTTGCTTTCCATAATCTCTTCCCCTTTGGACATCAATCAAAACAAGGGGTAAGAGTAACATGCCACCAGATAAGATAAGAAGTCATACAATTACAAGCAAGGCAAGGAAACAAAACAAACCTAAGTGTTGCATTTCTTTTTAAAGATTTGTTGAGTCAGTCAGCTGAGCTCATGGTCAATCAGCTGACTTTTGTTCTTTCTTAAAATTTGTATTCTTACACAATTTCTCTATTATGTAACAAACCAAGCTCTCTTCTAATGGCTATAAATCTATCTTCTAAGAGAAGTTTTGTAAAAGTATCAGCCCATTGATAATTTGTATTAGTAAATTCAAGTGTTATATCTTCTTTTTGAACGTGATCTCTCAAGAAATGATGTCTAATATCAATATGTTTAGTTCTTGAATGAGATATTGGATTTTTGGATATATTTATTGCACTTGTATTATCACATTTGATTGGAATGACTAAATATTCTAAATTGCAGTCTTTTAGTTATTGTTTCATGTATAGAGTTTGTGTACAACAACTCCTAGCTGCTACATATTCATCTTTAGTTGTGGATAAGGCTACAGAGTTTTTCTTTTTGGAAAAACAAGAGACTAGTGAGCATCCTAAAAAGTTACAAGTGCCACTGGTGCTCTTTCTAACTATTTTACATCTTGCATAGTCTACATCCGAATAACTAATCATTTCAAATCCGGTGTTCTTAGGATGCCAAAGTCCTATGTCCATGGTGCCTATTAAGTATCTTAAAATTCTCCTAACAACTATTTGGTGTGATTCTTTGGGTGCTAATTGAAAATGTGCACACCTACGCACACTAAACATTATGTCGGGCCTACTAGTTGTTAGATATAGTAAACTTCCAATCATATCTCTATAATACTTCATATCTATAGGTTTTCCTTTCTCATCTTTATCTAGGCTAATGGAAGTGCTCATGGGAGTTCCTATGGGTTTACTATTTTCCATATCAAATTTTTTAATCATATCTTTTATGTATTTTGATTGACTTATGAAAGTCCCATTCTTTGCTTGTTTGATTTGTAGTCCAAGAAAATAGTTTAATTTCCCCCATCATGCTTTCAAATTCTTCTTGCACGCTTTTTACAAATTCCTTATATAGATTATCATTTGTAGAACCAAATATTATATCATCTACATAGATTTGAATTAAAAGCATGTCATCCTTCTTAGTTTTAATGAACAAGGTACTATCAATTTTTTCTCTTGAAAGCCCTTTCTCTATTAAAAATCCACTAAGTCTTTCATATCAAGCCCTAGGGGCTTGTTTCAACCCATATAAAGCCTTAGTAAGTCTGAAAACATAATCAGGATTTTTTATGTTTTCAAATCCGAGGGGGTTGTTCAACATATACCTCTTCATTAATATAATTGTTTAAGAAAGCACTTTTAACATCCATTTGGTATAATTTGAATTCTTTGTGGGATGCATAAGTTAATAGTATTCTTATAGCTTCCATTATAGCTACGGTGGCAAAAGTTTCATCATAATATATCCATTCTTCTTGGTTATACCCTTTAGCTACAAGTCTAGCTTTGTTTCTAAATACCATACCCATTTTCATCCTTTTTGTTTCTAAATACCCATTTTGTTCCAATAATTGAATGATTTTCAGGTTTGGGTACTAATTGCCATACTTTACTTATTTCAAATTGATTTAACTCCTCTTGCATAACATTTATCCAAGAGTCATCAATAAGAGCTTCTTCAATATTTTTAGGTTCATCTTGAGATAGGAAAGCATAGTGATTACATAGATTCTTTAATGAAGATCGAGTGGTTACACCTTTAGATGGTTCTCCTATAATTTGATCTTGAGCGTGATTTCTTACATATTTCCATTCTCTTGGTAATTCAAGATTTTCAATATGATTATCTTTTGAGGTTTTTTCATTATTTTCTTCCTTTTCTTCCTTGATTTCTAGGTCATCCTCTTTTCGTAAAATATACTCCTTTTCTTCATTCTTGATTTCTTTTGTAAAAGGATTTGATTTATCAAAGTTTACATGTATTGATTCAATGATGGTTAGTGTTATTTTGTTATAGATCCTATATGCCTTACTATTTGTAGAATATCTAAGGAAAATTCCTTCATCTGATTTAGTATCAAATTTTCCTAAGTTTTCTCTGTTATTGAGAACAAAACACTTACACCCAAAAACATGGAAGTAAGCTATGTTAGGTCTTCTTCCTTTCCATAATTCATAAGGTGTCTTGTTTAGGCTTGTTCTAATAGAAACTCTATTAATTACATAACAAGCTGTATTTACAGTTTCGCCCCAAAAATACTTAGGTAGATTATTTTCATTTAGCATAGTTCTTGCCATTTCTTGAAGAGTTCTATTTTTCCTCTCAATAACTCCATTTTGTTGTGGAGTCCTAAGTGCTGAGAAATTATGGCTTATTCCATGATCATTACTAAATTTTTCAATATCTTTATTTTTAAATTCTCATCCTTGGTCACTTCTTAGGTTTGAAACATTGTAACCTTTCTCATTTTGAAGTTTCTTGCATAGATTTATTAACATATCACAAGCTTCATCTTTATTAGCTAAAAACAATACCCATGTGTATTTAGAGTAGTCATCAACAGTCACGAAGGTATATTGTTGTCCTCCTAAGCTTTGAGTTCTAGTAGGTCCAAATAAATTTGAGTGTATGAGTTCTAAGAGTCTACTAGTTGATATGTGTTTCTTCTTTTTAAAGTTTGTCTTGATTTTTTTTCCTAGTTGGCAAGCATCACAAATTTTATCTTTTATAAACTTAGTATTAGGTAAGCCCTTTACTAAATTATTCTTAGACAGTTTAGATAGAAGGTCCATGCTAGCATGTCCTATTCTTCTATGCCAAAGCCAACTATTTTCACTTATGGTAGCCAAGCAAGTTACATCTTGAGAAATTAGGCTTTCAAGATTTATGCAATACACATTATTCATTCTATGTGCCGTGAATAGTATTTCATGATTCAAAGGATTTTGTATTATCCATTTGTCTTTCTTAAAGATTATGTTAAGCCCTTTGTCACTAAGTTGACTAATACTTAATAGATTGTACTTTAGACCATCAACTAGCAAAACATCATCAATGGTGAGTGAGGAATCTTTACCTATGTTACCAATTTCGACAATTTTGCCTTTTGCATTGTCATTGAAAGTTACATATCCTCCATCATTTTGAGTGAGGGTGGTGAACTTTGATCTATCTCTCGTCATATGTTTTGAACATCCACTGTCCAAGTACCATTTTTCTTTAGATGAAGAGCACCTAAAGCATACCTACAAGAAAGGGTTCATGTTGTTACTTTTGTGACCCAAATTTTCTTAACTTTCTTTAAGTCTTGCCTAGTTTTAGTGTTTATCTTCCATTCATTTTTTACTTTGATGTATTTTTTCTTGAGTGGACAATTAAACATTATATGTCCCTTATTTTAACACACGTAGCAAGTAGTATGTTCATGTATGTTTGTGAATGAAGTACTTGCATAGTGTTTAGCTTGTCTTACAAAGTATCTCATGAATAAATTTTTCTTTCTTTTGTTTGGTATCCAATTGTAACCAATTCCTTCTCTATTGTTGGCCATTCTTTGTTGTCCTACCATATTTTCAAAGTTTTCTTTACCTCTAGTAAAGTAGTAAATAATCTTTTCTATATCTTGAATTGAGTTTTTAAGTTCATTTATTTTTAAGTCTTTCTTGCCATCTTCATTTACTTAAGGCTTTACTAATTCTTGATACATGTCATTTACTTTCTTTTTAAGCTCATCAATTTGTAAGTCTTTTTTTTTTAGCATTTTTTGAAGATTCAAGCTGATTTTTAAGTGATTTATTTTGTTGTTTCAAGGTTATGTTCCTTTTTGAGACTTTGATAAGTTGATTATGAAGAGAGAATAATTTAACTTGAAGTTCCTTATAGGAGGGCATACTCTCACATGAATCATTACATAATTCATTACTAGGTGGATCATTTTTGTTCTTGTTTTCCTTTTCACTATTATCACCTTTTTCAGTTTTTGACCCTCTGAATTTTCTAGTGAATTTCTTAATTCTTTTAAAGAATTTTCCCAGTCTTTTAGTTATGAAAGCTAATTCTTCATCATTTAATTCACTGGAGTCATTTTCTTCTTCACTTGAACATTATTTTGAGGCTTTAAGAGCTATGGATTTTTTATTTTTATTTTCAGTGTTTCTTTCTTTCATAGCCATTTCATAGGATAGAAATGATCCTATGAGTTCATTTAGTGAGGTTGTTTTGAGGTTTCTACGTTCCGTTATGACTGTGGCTTTTTGTTCCCAAATGGGTGGAAGTCCTCTAAGGATTTTGCGAATCATCTCATATGTGGAATATGTTTTCCCTAAAGCATTAAGTGAATTTATAATATCTGTAAACCTAGTGTACATGCTTGTGATGGTTTCATCAGAATTCATCCTAAAGGCTTCGTACACACTAGTCAACATATCAATCCTATTCTCTCTAATATCTATGGTATCTTCATAGGTTACTTCTAGTTTATCCCAAATTTCCTTTACTGTTTTATGTGCCATAACTCTATTGAATTCATTAATATCAAGTGCACAATATACGAGGTTTAATGCACTAGAGTTAACTTGCAGCATTTTATGATCTGAATCATTCATCCCTTTTTCATCTTTAGGGACTTCTTTTCCATCCACAAGTTTGGTAGGGATTAGGTCACCATGTGTAACAACTGTCCAAGCCTTCCAATTCATTGTTTGAAGATAGATTCTCATGCGTTGTTTTCAAAAGGTATAGTTAAGTCCACAAAATATGGGTGGTCTAGTTGAGGATTGACACTCACCAAACAGAGCTACTTCAATTTATGCCATCTAGATCTTTATATAGCTTCTAATTAAGATTTACTATAACGTGACTCTGATACCAATTGAAAGTGAAGTATTTATCCCAAGAGGGGGGGGGTGAATTGGATTATTTAAGATTTTAGTTTTTTTATAGATTCTTGACTTATGTGTTCAATACACAGCAAAGTTTTAAATGATTCAATCAATTCACAACCAAAACTAAACACACCACAAGTTAAAAAAACTTGACCAAACAATCAATCAATCAATAACTCAAAATAACCAATCACAAATACCCAAACAACCGCAATTTGCAGTACTTTGTGGAATTTCAGCTTTTGAACTTTTTTTTTGCTTTGATAGCAACCCTGTGAGTAACTGCAAGCCCTGTGTTTAGAAGAATTATTTTCTTTCTCTTAATTAAGATTTCCGCAAACAATTAACCAACGTACTCCCTTGTGGGTTTTCGCAAAAGGTTAATTAAAATGTACTTTCTTTTTATTAAGAGTCTTCTTTTTAATTTAGTTTTTATTCCTGCGGGCAACACTTAGGATACACACACTAATATATAATGTGCTGAAATTTAAAAGAGTAGGGAAAGAATAACACCAAGATTTTAATGAGGTTCAGCTTATCCCCAGCCTACGTCCTCGCCTTTAGCCAATGCCACCAAAGGATTCCACTATTTGCACTCCTTTCTGGGAAGAGTAAACCTTTTACAAATCCCTCTTTTTCAAGTAGAGATACCTCTCCAAGAGTTCCCCCACGCTTGGTCCAACGATCCAAATCAACCTTAAACCATCAAAGAACTACAAAATAGGAACAAGAATGGGTGTACAAAGACACTCTCACAACAGAGCAAGTTAGTACAAATTAGAGCACTAATATACTTCAAATCAAATACTAAATAGACAATATGAAGCTCAAGATTAGAGATCACCAGAGGTTCTTTCTTAGGATTTGAGAAATCTCAGTAGCAAACTTAGAACCATACGCTTTTGATCAGTAGGAAATCAGTGGTATTCTTCCAGCAAGAATTTTAGCAAGAGTGAGCTTTAGAAGAGTTTGAAAGTAGAGTTCTTGAATGTTGATTGTTTGCTTGGTCCTCTAATTCATTGGGTTAAAAAAGTATTTATAGAGTTTTTAGAGTGAGTTTCCTTATTGCCCTAGTTGCTTGGAGTGTCCCCCAACATTTGAATTTGAAAACCTAATTTTTCAAAATTTTTCAGTTGAAGTTCAAATTTTAAAATTTCCGTGGGTCAGTCGGCCAAGTCACTTGAATGGACCTATTTTTGTATAGGTCAGTCGGCTAGATAGTCGGCTAAATAGTCGGTTGAGACCATTTTGTCTATCCAGGAATTTTAGGAATTAATTGTCAGTCGGCTGAGTAAACACAGTTCAAATTGGTTAGTTGGTTGGACAGTCCAATTTTTTAGTCGGTTGAGTGAACATAGTTCATTTAGGTCAGTCGGTTGGACAGTTTAATTAATAGTTTTAATTGTTAGTTGACTGAGTAAGTACAGTTCATTTTGGTCAGTCAGTTGAACTGTTTCAAATTTTCAAAAACTTTCATTTTTCAGACTTTGATCCCTTGTTTGAAAAAAATCAAATGTGACTTTTAAAAAGCATTTTCCCGGGTTTTCAAAAATTTGGTCTCTAAGTCTATATGGCATCCTAAAGAGCTTCATATATCTAAAATATTAAATTGAAGTACTTACATATGATTTTCTAATTATGAATACGTTAAGCACGAAGTCTTCAGGCTTTTTCCAACTCTTGAGGTTCAGTTTGACTTCAAGTCCCAATGAGCTTTAAGCTTTTGCTTGTATTCTTCCATTCAATGCTTGTATTCCGGTAAGCTTTCATTTGATTGACTTTAATTGTATGCTTTCTCCCATGATAACCAAGTTAGGATTTTGATCCCAAAACATTGTCACTTAACAACACATGTTAAGGTATCCTTCATTTGTTATCATCAAAACAAGATTGAAAAGCCATGTTGGGTCAACATTCATTACTTATCCTATAACTAGTCCTAAGAACAAAGGAAGAATTAAATGACCATGTAAATCCAATTGGAACCTTTATTGGTGACCCAGGTCATTTTCTTATCTTTGCCTCGGGCACCTCTAAATAGGCAACTAAACTAGATATGCCCTTTTCTTTCACAATAAAGACACACTTTATATACATGTGAAAGACTATGTGTATTTATTTTATTTTTACTTGAAAAATCATAAAAATAACTATGGGGTTTATGAGGCAAACACTTTTTGAAATATTTATTTCGTTTAACTCCTAATGGTTTATTGTGATTATTCTTTTCATTTGCAATTTTAGAATCATCCCCAATATTTCCATTTATGTAGATAATTTTCAATATTTTTTTGATCTTCTTCTTTTCTAGACTAGCATGATAATCTCTTAATTCTTCTAGATGTTTTGCTAGCTTTTTATTCACATTTTTCAAAAATAATTTCTTCTTGGACATCCCAATAGAAATTTATGTATTTCAAATGAGGCAATTTCTAGTTTAACGTTAGAGGACATGCTTTTATCAAAAAATTTATCATAAGATTCAATACAAGATTTTCCACAAAAAAAAATCACATGAAATATTGCATGAATCATTATCATAGTTATCAACATATGATTTAACACATGATTCATTACACAATATAACACAGGATTCATCACACAATTTTTCATAGGATATACCGCAAGATTTATCACATAAATCAATAAGTGAATCATTAACTAAAAAAGTCTGAGATACATGCACCTTCTCCTTGACTAATTTAGTTTGTTCATGAATTACCACTTCTTGCACATTTGAGCGTGAATCCTTAGGAGTGGTGGACACTTCTTTCTTCGTCTCTCCATATCTCCTGTCAAGTTCTTCCCAAATGTCTCTCGTACATGTGCATGCCATAATTTCATGAAAAATATTAGGATCTAACGCATGATATAATATATCCATGGCATTTGAATTTGCATGCATATCATTTTTAGTTATTGGCATACAAATTCCTTTAACAATAACTTGCTATGCCCTCAAATCCATTGCTTTTATATAAACACTCATTTTTAATTTCCAAACCAAAAAATTTTCATCACAAAATATTGGAGGACTAAAATAAGATCACCCTTCACCGAATAGGGATACACCAACATAAGCCATCATGATCTTTTACAAAAACGGTTAAGTCTATGCAACGAGAATTTGATACCAAATGTGAATTTAGGTGTCATCCCAAACGGGAGGGGGGTTGAATTGGGTATTTAAAAATATTTCGGTTTCTTAATCCCTAATTTAAAAAATCCAACCATACAAGCACAAATTTGGAGATACACAGATTTCAGTATTACACAACCTAATCAATTCAATCTGTGGATATCTCAACCTATCAATATAACCCAATTAATCTCAATTATTTTAAGATATTTAGATACGCTAGTATTTATAACATGTACAGTAGATCAAATATGAACACAAGTGTGGAAGTATAAAGAGAGAGAGAGAGAGAGAGCGTAAACACAGGATTTTTAACGAGCTTCATCCAAACTCGGCCTACATCCTTGCCTTGGGAAAAACACCCAAGGATTCCACTAATCTGCTCCTTAAATTTGGGCGGAGCTTCCCATAACAATTCGCTGCTTAAAAAAGGCACAACTTCCTCCTATTTCGCTGCTTACAAGAGGGACAACTTCCTATTCCCCAGTTAACAATCTGAACAGTAAATATGAATGAAAACAAATAAATCTGGATACACTCAGATTGCTTCTCAACAAGCTAATGAGTACAATAAATTCCTAAGCACTCTCACAAAATATAATATGAAGCTCAATGAAGTGTATGTGATGTGTTTAATAAAATCTTGTGCAATAATAAATATATAATCTTTGTATAAAAATATGTATGACACATTTGCTTCAAAGATCTAAACCAAATATATGATCTTTATAAATATATATAAAATAAATATGCTCCAAAGATCTAAACCCTATTTAGAATTTCTCCAGAAAAGATTTCCCAAAACTATGTATTTTAGAGATTTTAGGGTTTTCTCTCAAATAGTTTTTGCAATAACAAAATAAGATGAAATCTTTGAATAAAATATAAATGTGAATACTTTCAAAGATTCAAACTTTAGCAAAAACTTTTTCCCAAATAAGATTTTCAAGTAATGGATAGATAAAGAACATGAGTTTTTCTTCTCAATAAAATATTAAATATAAGAGTATGAGAGAGGAAAAACACTTTTGATATATAGATTGAATGTGCAAAGAAACTCCTTATTTATCAAACTTCAATACCCAAGGATTGCTTGCAAGATATGTATGTGAATGACCTTTGAAAACAAAGATAATTGCCCAAGTATGTCTAAATGCAATGAAGCGTTGGAAAAAGTTATAAAATTAGGTTTTAGGGTTGATATATATAAGCATCAATTGGCAACTAGACCCTCCCCAACCATTGGATCACTAAAGAGGTATTTTAATTAAAAATATTTTCTCATTCAGTGCTAGAGTGTCAGTCTACACGTATACTCGTTGACGAGTGGACACATTGGTCGACGAGTGTCCGTCACTCGTTCATTTACGATACCAGGGGATTAGTCAACGAGTTGTCTGTCTGAGATTTTTGTTGTCTTGGTATTTTCTCGTCAACGATAGCAGAGCGTTCGGCGACGAGTGGCCTTCAGTCACTTGTCGACGAGACGAGGGGAATCGCCGACGAGCTACCTATTATTCAGTGCTATCCAACCTAGGTCAATGCATATAAATATGTCATGAAAAACATGCATCCTAAGGTCAATCTATATGTCATTTTGAGTTTCCAAATATATCATGTGAGCATGCATATACAAATATAATCTAAAACAATACAACTGAAATAAGACTACGTCTTCACTCATTTGCTTTTGAATTCTCTATGGAATGGGCCAAGATATGTGAGCTTTATGTTCCTTACGACTTCCATTTTTCCTTTGCCATCTGTGCGTGCTTGAAGTATAAACCTATTCTAGTACTAAACACACATATGAGATATTTTTGTTTTGTCATTATCAAAATGGGATCAGACTTAAAAATTCAACACGATGCATCAAGCATTGATCTATCTCTCTCAGCTAATCCTTCGTAGAAGGTCTAAAGCAATTGCCACTTAGGAACCTAATGGTGTTGGCATTTACAGAGTAGGTCCTTGAAGAGCTCTCAGATCTTGAAAAAGAGTTTCCCATCCATATGTGAGAAACTCGTGATAGCTCTCTGAAGCTAGTTCATATTCCCAATTGGAAAGGACTTTTTCAAGACATCAGCCAATATTTGGATTTATCCTTCATAGAGAACAGAAAGAGCCTAAGATAGAGAACATTATCACTAAAATTGGGTATATGGATGGTGGAACAAAATTTCAAGAATTCGCCTGGATGCCGATAAGGATTTTTAGTGGAGTTCCCATGGAAAGTGGACAACATCAAGATGATAGAAGTCTTTATCTTGAGTTGCGCCGCCTAAGCATCCAGGATCTGGATGCAAGACTGCAAGGTGTATGCATTAGCTACAAAGTAGTCCCTAAGAGACCGAAGGGGTTGCTCTCCCACCACAGGTAGACAGGGAGCTCTAGGTTCCGAGATTTGATCAGCGGGAACTGGTGGATGCTTAGCCATTGCTTTGGGTTTAGATGACTCAGTGCACTTAGGGTTAGAGGTTGTTTTCCTAGAGGACCTACTGGATCTCTCAATCTCAGGGTTTAGGGGAACTATCTTAGGATCCAAAGAATGCAGACCAAACATACACACTTGAAGCACATAGAATTAAGACTTTAGAATAGCAAACAAAAACAAAAATAAAAAGAAAAAAAATAAAGACAAAGTGATAATACTCTAAAATGGAAGTTGGCTTTTAACCGTAGCTAAGTCCCCAACCACGGCGCCAAAATTTGGTAGGCTTGCCAAGGCTTGGGTCCTTAACTACCAAAAATAATATTTATAGAACCAAACTAATCCCAAGTTCAGTAGAAAGTGGGGGAAGTCGGGTGTCAATCTTCAGGGACTTAAAGCACAGTTATCAAACCACTTCCAAATTAGTTTATTATAGCCATGTATAAAAAAAGAGTGTAAAGGTGGGATTTTTCTAAAAATCCTAATGAAAGCATGTAAAGTCTAAGTTAACTTTACTCCTACAAAGTAGTGCTCAATCATAAATCACACTCAGGATGTCATGTGTGTAATCTAAGTTTGGTCAGTTTACCATATTAAGCTAATCGAGAATAGGCTAAATGGTCCAAAGAGCCATTCGATGGCATAGGGTAGCAAGGGTACACCAACCATTCGGAGCACGATTGGGAACCAGAGTATACTTTATCACAACGATCGCAAGAACATCTATAGGAGACCGTAGCCTACTATGTGTACCTAAATGAAGTTGTAGAAGTGCTATCCTATCTCTAAGACTTCATTACAATCAAAGCATAAAAGGTGGCAAAGCTGATAAAGAAAGTAATAAAGGAAAGCATGT
This sequence comes from Malania oleifera, assembly GCF_029873635.1. Lineage (NCBI taxonomy): Eukaryota > Viridiplantae > Streptophyta > Magnoliopsida > Santalales > Ximeniaceae > Malania > Malania oleifera. Next base: position 60,106,972 of record NC_080417.1, on the reverse strand, counting down.
AAACAAAAGCTCTAAATGAAAGCAGTAAAAGATCATTCCTTTGCAATCATAGCATCTATCACTAGTGCCAAAAAATACAACCGAACGATAGTTTAATATACATGAAAAGTACACGAGCCTCGCTGGTTGTCATAAGCCTTCAAATGCTTCATGCACAAACTAGAACAGGTATTGAAAATCTACTCTACTCCTAATCTAACTTGGCTCTCAATGATTCACTAAGTCTATCACTAACCTAAGAGAGGCCAAAGAGTAACCCTGAGCTCATTGTTGAAGCTACTATATATACCCATTAGGGTTTACAAGATTTGGAATTCAAAAATGGTAACTGCTGCAAGTATCTCGCGATGCAGATTGTCAATTTCGACAAGGTCGCGTCCATGTTCTTCCTCGATTGCACCCTGGTCAGAGCTCTTGGGAAAGTAGGGATTTGAATTCAGCTCTTCTAGACATAGTCACACAATCGGGTCTTGTTGGTCGAGTTGATGGTCAAGACTTACAGGATCTCGAGCTTCAAGAAATCTTAGGAACTCAACTATGTCCCTCATAATGGTCTCTTTGGTCGAGCATTTGGTCGAGACTCTTGGTAGTTTTGTCCTCAGTCAACTTCAGTCTCTGGACCTTGTCACCCCAGAAAGTTACTGGACTTGGTCAAACCTTGCAGTTGTTCTATTTTAGGCTTGAACCTTGGAGTTTGCATCTATTTCCTTGGTTGCCTCTGTTGGTAGCTAGTCACTCCACATGGTCAAACAAGATCTTTTTCTTTTTTCCTTTTGATTATTCGAGACTCTAGGGACTTGGTTGAACATTTGAATTGAGCTTTAAGTCTTCCAAATTCCCCCTTGGCTTCTCAAAATGCCTAACTCTGAGGTTTTGACTTGTTTTCCCTGAAATACGAACAAACCTCATATAGCTCTGAAATATGATAACAAAGGGTTACATACAAAATAAATGAGGATAAATAAAGGTAAATAAGGGCCTAAAATAGTGCATTTTAGGGACTCATTACGGCACCCCAAATCCAGGTAGTCACTTCCAAGTTGTTTTGTCCACTTTAGATACTTGGGGCATTAGTCACCAAATCCAAGTAATAATTCAAAATGCTTTATTTATCTTGAAGGTTTGCGATGATTAGAGTTCTCAAATCCAAGTAGTCATCTTCAGGTTGTTTTGGCCATTTCATATATTTGCACCAATTATAGTCCCCAAAGTTCGAATGGTCCCATTCAAAAAGCTCTAGCTATCTTAGAGGTTTGTAGTGATTAGAATTCCCAAATCCAGCCATGTTCAAGTTGTTCTAGCCATTTTAGATATTTGTGGCGATTATATTCCCAAAGTAAGAATGGTCTCATTCAAAATGCTCTACCTATCTCGAAGTTTTGCATCGATTAGAGTTCCCAAACCCAAGTAGTCATCTTCAAGTTGTTTTGACAATTTCATATGTTTGAGATGATTATAGTTTCCAAAGTCTGAATGGTCCTATTTAAAATGCTCTGGCTATCTCAGAAGTTTACGGCAATTAGAGTTCCCGAATCCTAGTAGTCATCTTCAAGTTGTTCTGGTCATTTTAGATATTTGCGGCGATTATAGTTCCCAAAAGTATGAATGGTCCCATTCAAAATGTTTTGGCTATCTTAAAGATTTGTGGCAATTAGATTTTCCAAATCTGAGTAGTCATCTTCAAGTTGTTCTAACCATTTCAGATGTTTGCAACGATTATAGTTCCCAAAGTCTGAATGGTCCCATTCAAAATGCTTTGGCTATCTCAAAGATTTTCGGCGATTAGAGTTCCTAAACTTGAGTAGTCATCTTCATGCTGTTCTGGCAATTTTAGACTTTTGCGGCGATTATAGTTCCCAAAGTTTGAATGGTCCTATTCAAAATGCTCTAGTTATCTCAGAGGTTTGTGGTGATTAGAGTTCCCAAATTCAAGTATTCATCTTCAAGTTGTTCTGGCCATTTCAGATATTCATAGCAATTGTATTTCCCAAAGATTGAATGGTCCCATTCAAAATGCTCAAACTATCTCGGAGGTTTGTGGTCATTAAAGTTCCCAAATCCGAGTAGTCATCTTCAAGTTGTTCTAGTCATTTAAGATGTTTGCGGCGATTATAGTTCCCAAAGTCTAAATGGTTCCATTCACATTGCTTTAGCTATGTCAGAGGTTTGTGGTGATTAGAGTTCCTAAATCCAAGTAGTCATATTCAAGTTATACTAACCACTAATACTTCAAGTTGTTCTGGCTATCTCGAAAGTTTGCGGTGATTAGAGTTTCCAAATCTAAATAGTCACATTCAAATTGTACTAACCACTAACACGTTCAAGTTGCTTTGACTATCTCATATGTTTCCAGTGTTTGTAGTTCCCAAAGTCTGAGTAGTCATATTAATGTTGCTTTGACTGTTTCGGAGGGTTTTGGTGTTTATAGTTCCCGAATCTAAGAGGTCCCATCTAAGTTGTTTTGATTGTGTCAGAGACACATGGCATTATCCCCAAATCTAAGTAGTCGTTTTCGTCCAAATTTGTTGTGAGCTACTCTTGTGGTTTATGGCATGGTTTCCAAACTCATGGTAATAATATTTTCCATCAACTAGGACACTTTACACCTTACTTCGTAAGTCTGTGAATTAATATGGAATTCCATACATCTTTGTAAATCCATACATTTTTCTTTTGTAGGGGTTTTGTTATATAAGACCCGGTCCAAAATTTGTGTCTTTTGTCTTTATATAGATTTTTTACTAAAAGATGACAAGAGATTGATCTTTTGTCATTTTAGGTAGCAAACTTATAAAAATGGGCAACTGTAGACACACAAAATGGTCCAGACCCTTATATAACAAAAATAAACAACATTTTATTTATTTCATAAAAAATGCAAAGACAAAAAAAAAAAAAAGACATACATGGAAAATAGAAATATAAGGAAATAAATTGTACATAAAATAAAATAAAAAATAGAAAAAAATGGAAGTGGACCAACAATATTGAGTCTTCAATCTGAACTTGCAAAAAACAAAAAAACAAAAAAAAAAAACAAATTAGACATGTGCAAAAATAAGAAATAAAATTGATTGGCATGATTGGTCAAATTATCAATTTGTGATAAGTTTGATTGATCAATTATAAATTGATTGATCAAATCAAATTTAATCTAAATTGATTCTTCAAGCCTATAAAGAGTGGGCTGGGATAAGGGATGAAAGACATAGAAGGCATTCATGAGGAAAGTTAGAGAGTTCTAGTTTCGATAATTCTAAGTTTGGGTTGAGAGTTTTGATTTGTTGAAGAATTGAGGAATTGAAAGGAATTTAGAAAGGCCTGAAAGAGTTTCAGAATTGAGAATCGCACATTCACACAAAAAGGGAAACACACATAGAGCATCATAGGCAGAGAAAGTATATTGTAGGATAAATTGGGAAGCTTCACCTACACCCAGCTTGAAGACTGAAGGAGTGGAAGACAGTAGGTTGGCTTTGTGTTTATTCTCATGTATTTTTGTTATTTTATTTTATTTCATCTAAAACCATTCAAAAATATAAAATAAAAATACTCTGAAATTGACCATTTGATTCGACCCGTTAGAGGATCTGGATCCAACCCATTGATCCATACCCACTCTATAACCCGAATCCAATCCAAAACATAGGATCCGGATTCTCAAAGACCTATGTCCAACCTGGACTTGGGTCCATTGACCTTTTGACCAAAAAAAAAAGCCATCCAGCCAGTTTTTAAAAAGGCCAGCACACTAATTTTATTTTATTTTTTTAAAAAAACAAAGCCCACCAATTTTTAAAACCAAAGCACACCAGTTAGCTTTTTTTTTAAGCCCGAGCCCACTAGTTTTAAAAAAATCAATGCCCACCAATTTTAAAAAAATCAACGCCCACCAATTGTTAGAATCAAAGCCCACGCATTTTTGAAAATCAGGCTCACACGTTTTAAAAAAAATAAATAAAGCCTACCAAACATAACAAGTTAACCCAGTTTAGACCGGTTGACCCGGTTCAAACCAGCTGAACCGATTCGTTTTACTTGAAATATTTATTTATTTATTCACTTATTTAATTTTATTAATTATTTTATTTATTTAAATTTTTAATTAATTTTCTTATATTATCTAATTAGATGAAAAAATAAAAAAAAATCACAAAAAATCAAAAACAATAGGGAAAAATTCGTAAAAATATTTTTGAAGTCAGGAAAAATATTTTGAGCTATTTTGGCACAAATTTTTTAAAAAAAATGGAAAAAAATACCAAAAAAATGAGGAAAAAATTTTAAAATTCCTAGAAAAGTTTAGAAAATTATTTAAAATTTTTAGACAAATTCTACAAAAATTTTGGAAAATATTGGAATGTTTTAAAGATACTTTTTTTGATGATTTTACTTGATTTTTGTGTATGTGCATCCCAATTATTTTTTTAAAAAAAGGGTAAAGAAGTATTTCAAGCCTTACCTATATTAGTTATGAGGGAGGTTTATTTAACAAGATTCCCTCATTTAGAGGTCTTATTAGACATTCCTAATCGCACTTTGAGTTTCATTTTCCTTCTAAATTTTATTTATTTATTTTTTGTTTATTTATTTATTTATTTTTTTATTTTTTTATTTGTTTGTTTATTTATTTACTTGTTTATTCCAATGGGGATAATTAAAAGGCCATTAGATTCAATTTAGGGATAATTTACCTGAAACATTTATTTATTTTATCTCATTAATTATTTTATTTATTTAAATTTTTAATTAGTTTTCTTATATTATTAATTAGAGGAAAAAATAATAGAAATCACAAAAATATTTTTTAAGCAAGGAAAAATATTTTGAGCTATTTTGGAACAAAATTTTAAAAAAATGGAAAAAATAAAAATACCAAAAAAAAAAAAAAAGAGGAAATGCTTTTAAAAATCCTTGAAAGGTTTGGAAAAATGTTGAAATATTTAGAAAATTTTGGAAAAAATTTTAAAAATTTTGGCAATGTTTTTAAAGATACCTTTTTTATGATTTTACTTGATTTGTGTATGTGTGTGTGTGTGTGTGTATTTGTGCGCATCCCAATGATTTTAAAATAGGGTAAAAAGATATTTCAAACCTCACATGTATTAGTTCTGAGGCGGTGTTTATCTAACAAGATATCATCATTTGGAGGTCTTATTAGACATTCCTAATCACACTTTGAGTTTTATTTTCCTTTTAAAATTTTCTTATTTATTTATTTATTTATTTATTTTTTTGATTTATTTATTTGTTTTTTTTTTTTTTTTTTTGTTTATTTAGTTGTTTATTCCAATGGGGATAATTAAAAGACCATTAGATTCAATTTAGGAATAATTCATAATTAATTAGATACCGTTCATAGAACATATACGTAGGGGGTGCTAGTACCTTCCGCTCACATAACTGAACTCTCGATCCCAATTCTGGTAAAAGTAGACTGAGACTACTGGTTCCTTGGCCTAAGATTAGTCTGCTGACTAATTAATGAGTAGTAATTAGGCAATCTAACCACACTTAGTGGTGACTCCATTCAAATTACAGTATTATTATCTCTCACTATTTTGGAACCTTCTTCGAGATGTTGTGACAAGAAGATTCTAAAATAGAGCTTGGTTAAAATAGCCATTGATAACTGCCCCTCTTTGTCAAATATCCTCACATGAAGATGTTAGGTCAAGATAGTTATGTCCATTTTGACTAAGATTAAAAAAAAAAAAAGGGTAGGAGACTTGGCTAAGTAGACTTCTGGATTAGGAACCATGAAGTGTCAAGTTTTGCAAGGATAGCACTAAAGATAAATTGTATGGATCATCTAGAGGGGTCTAATACCCAACCTTGAATGTATATAAAGATTGAATGTCCATGGGGATCTAACCCTGTCCATGGGGCTTTACCCCTATGTCGGATAAATCTATATAAGATTGAATGTCCATGGGGCTCCAACCCCACCTAAAAAAAATTTGTTAAATGATTGTACTATCCATGAGGCTTTGAGCCCATCTTGGATGAGTCTACATAAGATTGAATGTCCATAGGGCTCCAACTTCATCTCAAGAGAGTTTGGTAAATAAATGGACTATCTATAGGGCTTCATCTTGGTTTTGAATGAATTCGAAAAAGATTGAATGCCATGGGGCTCCATCTCCATCTCGGACAAGTTTGGTAAATGAATAGACTATTCATGGGGCTCAATCCCCATCTTAAATGAGTATACACAAGATTGAAGGTCCATGGGGTTCCAATCCTACATCGGACAAGCTTGGTAAATGAATAAATTATATGTGAGGCTCCATCACCATCTCAAATGAGTATGCAATCGATTAAATGCCCATGAGGCTTTTACTTGCCCTTGGATGAGTGATTGTCCATGAGACTCTAACCCCAACTTGGAAAAGTTTGTCAAATGATATAGTAAAAATCAGATTTATGTGCCTTAAGCATAACCCAAATTGGTTAAAGTGTATACATGGTTGTGAACTACCTTATTTAGTTTAAGGATTATAGTTTACATGCTCATGTACGACCTAAATTAATTTAATGTGAAAATGATTTGTATGCTCATGCACAACCTAGAAGGATTTACATGCTTGATGCACAACCTGAATATGAAATGTGAATAAGATTTACTTGCCTCATACCCAACATAGAATCGGAAAGTGTGAACAAATTTTAAGGTATGCTAAGAGGATAATTTTAAGGTTTGATGACTCAAGAAATCCCTTTCTAAATCTTCATGTTTCAAAAATAACAAGCTTCATGCCATTAGTCAAATCCTATTGTTGTTTGCAAATTGATTTATATGCTCATGCACAACCTAGAAAGATTTATGTGCTTGATGCACGACCTAACTATGAAATGTGAATAGGATTTACGTGCCTCATGCACAACAGAGAATCGAGAAGCATGAACAAGTTTGAAGGTATGCTAGGAGGATAATTTTAAGGTTTGGTGGGTAAAAGAAAATTAACAAGTCCCTTTATAAATCTTCATTTTTTTTTTTTTTTTTGAGATAATAAGCTTCATGCCTTCAGTCAAATCCCATTATTGTTTGCAAATTGATTGTTGTGCTCAAATAATAGTTGTTTGAGCATTGGAAGTTCTCATCTTGACTTGTTGAGGTTCTTCAAAAGCTGGTTTTTGATTTTAAACAATTCACTGCCTTGAATATCCTTTGGTGCTTGAGATTCAAGTTGCTAGACTAGAGGTCTCTTGCTTGGGATTAACAATTGTGATGTGAAAAATACTTCTTTTTTCCTTGTCAACTTTTTCCCTCCTTAAAGAGGTGATATTGTGATGAGATTGAATTGAATCACTTTTTTCTTTTTAATAACCAACAGTTAGCACTAACTTTGTGTAAATTCAATTCTTGAAATGCAAATGAACTCAAAATTATGTGGTTGTTCAAATAATGTTAAAAGGAAAGAGAAGACAAGTTTCAGACTACTAAGTAAGATCAATCTTAAGAAATGATGCAAGGTGTAAGGCATAGGAAATAGGCTATTTTTTTATTAAGCATGTTTTTGTGTGCAATTAGATACATGAACCTTTCTTTGGTTTTTAAACACTTTTATTTTACAAAAAAAAAAAAGATTTTATCACTTTTTGTTCCTAAATAAAGTAGGGTGTCAAATTTGTTTATATCATTTTTCCATTCGAGGGACCTTGCAGCATTCCCTTGATTAATATTGATATCCACTGATTAATCTATAGTGAGCTAGCTAGTAGGCCTAGAGAATGGATGAGCAAGGATTTGCAAGGCACAAAGGGGTGAGAGTGATTTGGATGGATGAGCAGGACTAGAGGGGTGAGAATGGCTAGAATTATATAATGATTATCCATCAAATAATTTTGAGGAACTGCTAGGGTTGTGCAGCTGAAAGTGGTTGAAGTGGGCTTCCATAAAAGGATTTCCATTGTTAATTGTCCATTTGAAAAGAAAATGTGATATTGTGAAAATTTAAACCATGGAACAAAATAAAAGTGTTGTTGCTTTATTTGTCTTGGTCAAATTGATCCTCTAAAAGAAGAAAAGTTATCGATATTGGAGATTGAGTAGCAAAGCAAATAGTGAAATTATATTATGCCCTAGGTACTTGAAATAAATAAGTTTTTCTGTCATTATTTTCTACTACGAATGTTTCAAATCTAAAATTAACTTCTAAAATTGTTTTGTATTCCCACAGTGAGAGATCCGTCCTTTCCTTATTTTTGAAATAAAAGGGTTTGCCCTTGAGATTTTTGAAATTAACGTCAAAATGACATAAAAAAATGATGATTTTCATTAAATTTCCATTGTGCGAATGTAGCTCACTTTTCCCACCACTTTGCAAGCAATCAAGTCAAGGAAAGTAATAGAAAACCTTCATGATTTTTTTTTTTGCTTTTACTTCTAACGTAGAAAAAAGACTTTGTGAAAAATGTGACGGTTGAAGCCACATTTTCTATGATATTTATGTGAATTGTGTGAATATATTTAGTCACCTTTCATATATTTTGAGAGAGATCTTGCTGTGTTTAGGAACAATTAATGTGGTGTTTAATTACATTGAATTCTCCTGCCAATTACATTTTCAAAATGGTAGAGAATATAATGAATTTTTTGAAAACCCTATTGTTCTAGTGTAACTCACTTTTCCCATCATTTTAATTAAAGTCAAAAAAAGTAACCCTTCATTTTTTTTGCTAAGTAGAAAAGCTTTGTCAGAATGTTATGTGAAGCCAAATTTGTGTGATATTTATGTGAATTGTGTGCATGAATATTTGTTTTTAGAAAAAGGAATATTGGTTTGTTTATGAATACTTATTGTGGTTAAAGTATGTTGAATTCTTTTTTGCAAATAGAGAATCAAAATTTTGTTCAGGTCAATTTTTTCGGACCTAGTATTTTGGATAAAAATGGACAATCAATTTTTAATAATTTAGCTACACCCTCTAAAGAAGTTTAACTAAGAAGGACCTTGCACAATGGTTCGGTACTCCCTACAAGAATTCAAACAACCAACATTCTGATTTTAGTGTGTCATAGTCGCTCTTAAATCCATAGGCTTGGGGCCTTTTGCTTCTTGTAGAGAAAAGACAATCATGAGATGCAACTGACAAGAAATGAAATAAAAAAAGAAAGATTATAACCTAAAGATAACCAACTATAGACTACTTAGCCAACCCCTCACCCAAAAGTATGAACCATGTATGTTGTTGGGCTGCATAGACTTAAGGGGTTGTCCCTAGCTAAAGCCTAAAGGGGCATGAAAGGGCGAATGGCACTTAGCACATGAGGATATTTTGTTTGGGTTCAATGGTTTGCATGTCCAAGCATAGTTGGCTCAACAAAATCATCCCAACATATAGGAAAACCTGCATTGGTACTTAGCATCTTGCTATTCCATGAAGCACTTTAGAACCCCCTGCCTAATATCCTCTACACACACCCTATAAGTAGGTAACAAATGCCTTTATACTTGGCTTCAAGTCATATAGAAAATCAGCAAAAGGTATCTATAGTAGATTTTCATTTCAACTTTGGAAAGGTTGGCAGCCGTGCCACCAGTTAAAGAACCTTTAAGATGGTCATTAGAAGGGGGGTCATCTCTTGGCTATACTATTGGTTAATGTTGGGTTTTCCATAGTTTATTTTAAAGGTTTCTAAGAAATGGCATCTTTATCTGTAGTTTTTTTTTTTTTTTCTTTGAGAAGTCCTTCACCCATAAAACCATTTTGATATTGATTTTCGTTTGAGGTGTGACATGGTGAGGATTGAATGGAGGGGGTAAGAAAGTGATGAAGCAGAGTTATCACTTCATTTTTTGGGGAAGGGAGAAAACGAAGGAAATCCTAATGATATATAAGACAAGGGATGGATTTAAGAGTCCAGATTCGTGTAGGGATGATATTAGGCACCTCACGACATTTATTCTACAAACGGTTGTCAGCATTTGATTGGATGTTTTTTCTGAAATAAAATTAAAAAGAAATTGATGAAAAAGGAAAGAATGGATGTTTCGCTTGCGCACCCAAATTAAACGTCTATAATGGTGAGATTTTAGCATGGAAGGGATGGTCCATGACCTTTATTGTTAATCAAGATTGCTTCATATGGAAAGAATTCAAAAAATAATAAGGAAAAAGGACATATTTTCCATGTGCACCGAAATCAAACATCAAGAATAGTGTGGTTCAACGGAAAAGATGACCTAGGACCTTTATTATGTATCCCTAAGGCTTTGAAAGGAAAGATTTAAAAGAGAAAAAAAGAAAGTGGGTCTTAGAATCCAACTCTAAAATTTGAAATAACTAAGGAACCAATATGAATTTTAGAGTAATGATTTTAAAAAGGAGCTCCTTGAAAATTTAATTTGAGTAAAGATATTATAACCTAACTTCCGAAATGGAAATGGGGAGGAAATTCATTAAATGATCTCCCATAATTGAAATAAATTTGATTTTAAAAACCAATATTTAAAAACAGAAGTTTTAAAAAATATAATTTGAGAAAAAAAAATGTGATTTTGAAAGCATGATTGGATTTTGCAAAATGAATCTAAGGATTTCATCACGGGCCAATCGAAAAGAAAGAGAAGCCAAAGAAAAAAAGTAGTAATAAATACCTAATTTGTACACAAGAAGAGTTTTGTTTTGTAGTTATATATATATATATATATATATATTTGAAATTTTATATATTTTCTGTATTTTCTAATATTTTCGTACATTTATTTAATTTTTTGTATTTTTATGAAATAAAATGAATATACTAATTAAATAGAAAAAGAAAATCTTTGAAAATTAACAAATAAACAAATAAACAAATAATGATAATATTGATAAAATAATAAATAATAAAGATAGTTGTAGACAACCCAATTTTAACTAGGCCCCTTTCCCAAAGAAACCCAATGTAATAAGACCCGACTTTGAGTCCTGAACAAAATCCTTTTTCTAAAAATAAGAACCCGAGTCCCCAATTTTAGCGAGGCCCCCCTCTCTCTCTCTCTTTGATTTTTCTTGGGTTTTTTTTTTAAACCTTTTTGCATGAAACACCAGCAACCATTGTCACCTCTCATGTCTGTTGTGCACTGTTGTTGATGATGCTTACTAGCCAACAAACCCCCACCAAACCTGCTATCATCTCTCTCTCTCTCTCTCTCTCCCTCTAATTTCTTTTCCTTGGTTCCTTACTGCACCAAACACAATAGCAATCAGTGATCCAAGTTGCCGAAAGCTACTCTTTTCTCTATTTTTTGTTTTTATTCTTCTCCATTCTCTCTAGAATTCTCTTTCCCTCTCTAGACTCTTTCTTCACTTTTTGCAGCCACGGAGGCTATCATTCAAGAAAATAAACCTCACCAAGAAAGATATGGACTAACTAAGTGTAACTAACATGTTTGTACTCAAAAAGTTAACACTCAACACATAAAGAAAACACATAAAATATTTTATTTTTCAAGCATATAAGAAAACATGGATTCATAATATGTGCACACCTCTAAAACATCATATTAATAGGAAAGTATGCATTCTTAACAACAAAATTTGATTTTTATTTTTTATTTTTTATATAAGAAAAAAAAGAACATGCTTAAACAACAAGCGATGGTGAGAATATTTGAACAAGAAGACATAAAGAGAGAGTGAAAGGCACACCTAAACAAGAAACCTCAAGGAAAGCAAAGCTTCCTATGACCAAAAAGAATCCTTTGGGGAAGAGAGACAACAAGAGCCTTTTCCTTTTGAGTATAGTCGTGAAATTCCCTCCCCAAGCTTCTCTCTTACTTAAACTAAGTTTCTCCTCTGTTGTGCCAAAAAAATCCTTCTTTATCCCTTTTATTTATAAATAGTAGTGCTAGGGTTGCTGATGCTCTCTGTAGGCATCCTAATTTTTACCAGGTCATTTTAATTATGGAATAGGGTTTCTGAATCAATTTAGTTAGGTTTTGAAGGTTGATCATTAATTGACTGTAATTTTCTAACCTAGCCGGGTTACAATTTACTTAGTTGACCATGTTCATAATTGTTCCCAACCATTCATTTCACGAAAATTTAAATGGGTTCGGGAATGATAAAAAATCATTGGTGTTGTTAAAATTAATTGGTCAACTAAACCTTTTAATTCCTGCTTTGTTCCATACATAAGTGAGAGCCTTGACATGCATGAAAATAATACATTTTTATTAAAAGAGAGGGGCACATGCCCTAGGCATGGAATACAAGGAACACTAAAATTATAGAGAAAATATAGAGAAATAATTACATAGAAAATATAGACAAATACATAAAAAAACAAAAAAAAAATTAGCAAATACAGTGCAGCAATACAAAGGAAATACAGAAAACTACAAAAATATAGGGAAATAAAAATCAAGTCCAAGTCCTTAATCGAGTTCGCGTGCATCATACTCTCGGGGTCCTTCTCAACAGAATTGAAAGAAAAAGAATCTTTGAGTCAGAAAGGTTAAACGAAATTTAGAAAAAATAAATAAAAGAACAAAAAACATGTGCATGAAAGGAGAAAATGCAAGCAATTGCAATATTCCCTCCTAGGAATAAGGGAACAAATTTCTGCTGGTTGGAACTAATTGAGTGCCAAATAACTTGCTTAGACTTCCTATAAATAGGGAGTATCGTGTAGACCTTCAAGAGAAGGGGGGGGGGGGGGAGGGAATTAGAGGAGGAGAGCATTAGAGAGAAATCGGGGGAGAATAGAGAAATTAGCAAGGGAAAGGAGGAAGCACAAAGAGTAATTACAGAAGAGAGCAATTACATAAGAGAGCAGCTAACCAGACATTCGAGCAACCAAGAAGTGGAGATAAGGTTTCGAACCTTGAGTGACAAACAGAAGCTAAGAGCTGGAGCCATCTTTGCAGCGCCTCCACTCAATGACTAGAAGCCACCCCCAAAACAATACATAAACAAACACCAAGGAGGGAAAAGAAGACCAGAGGACTTAGAAAACCATAGGTAATATTGACACCCCTTTCCCTTCCTCACTTTGCCATATAGAATTGTTGGTTTCCATTTTGCAAGTTATTCGAGCCTCCACTCAAACCAAACACCACTGACTTTGAATCAAACCGAACCTTATTGGGCCAAACCCTCTTCAAATCCTGAACCAATAGACTAAACCAAATCGAAACTTCCAGCCCAAGATTTAACCAAACCGAAACCTCAAACCACTCTCAAAGTCCCAAGCCCATTTTAAAAAAATAACCTGAGCCCAAGCCCGTTTTAAAAATGAACCCAATTTCATTTTAAACTAACCTAAGCTTGTTTTAAAAATAAACCTGAGCCCAAGCCTATTTTAAAACCAAACCCACAAAGCCCATTTTCTTTTAAAACAAGCCAACCAAGCCCGAAGCCCGTTTTCTTTTAAAACGACCCGAACCCACAAAGAACCAGTCCCAATTCATTTTTTAACACTATCCCAACCCAATTCATTTGAAAGTAAACTTAGCCCAACTTACTTCTAAAAAAAACAACCAGGCCTGATACATTTTTGGAAACCGAACCATGCCCAAGAAAATAACCCAACCCAGAACACATCTGAGCCCACAAGGATCTATGGGTTGACTCATGCGAGTCATCCCAGGAAAGACTCGGTGGGGGTTCAGACTAGTTAACTCATACCTGAACCTCGAAGTCACTCAACAAAATTTGTAGAGGACACCAAAATCCTAAAATCAACTTCATTCAAATCACAGAAACAATAGCACACAAATCACAAACTTAACAAGCATTCAAATCACAAAGACAACAACACACGAATCACAAACGGCATCCGAACCATATACACAATCACACAAAAAAAAAAAATGAAAAAGATAAAAGGAGGGGGAATACTTATTTGCAAGCTAGGGTTTTGTTCGGAACATCACCCTATCATAAGACCCAGCCTAGACCCTTATTAGGTCTTCAAATCGAACCACTCTGAGATAGAAAGCCCTCGTTGGGGGAAACTGAGGCTTCCAGGGAGAGATTTGAAGAAAGTGAGATCTTAGAGGGCTTTTATAGGTTCATAAGAACAAAAAGAGACCTATGACTTTCAGATTATCGCAAAAGAGAGAGATTCAGAGAGGGGAGTTAGGGTTTCAAGGGAGTTCTAGATAGAAGAAAGCTTCAAGAGGAAAAAGAGAGACATTGCTAAGGCTTTCAGAAAATAGAGAGAGAATGGAAAAGAGTGATGAGTGAGAAGAGAGAGAGAGAGAGGTGCTTGCAGGATCTCAGAAGTTTAAGAAGAGAGAACTTGAGAAGAAAGAGAATAGAGATTGAGAGATTTTCAAAGAAGGATAGAGAATAAGAGAAGGTTGAGTTCGAAAAGGGAAGGTTGTAAAAACCCTAGGGTTTAAGAAAGCATTTGCTCAAAGAAGAGAGAAGGGAGAGAGAGAGAGAGAGAGAGAGTGAGAGAGAGAGAGAGAGAGAGAGAGAGAGAGAGAGAGCTTCAAATGAAAGAATAAAAAAAATGAGAGAAAGGAAAATTTTTGACTTAAATATTTTTGGTATCGGGACCACCTGCATGTGACACGTGGAGCCTCGTCCTCCACACACACTAAGAACTACACGACCTTCCAACCACCGTCTGATCTGTGCTTTCTCGCAACGACCGAGATCTTGCCATATCATGATCCAAATGCACTAAATCCCAGCCGCACGACTTGTGTTTTCTTAGGACGGTTTGAATTGTGCCACATCATGGATCCTCACACACCAACTCCCTTTGTTTGGCAGCTAACATATGGTCACGTGACGTCTCCATGACGTCACCCCCTGATCCCATTAACACTTATATACATGTATATAAAATGGTTGCGTGTCTTCTCCTATGGTTCACACGTGGCCCGGCCCATTGACCCAAACCGGTCTCTCACAAAGTGGTGGACCCTCCCCTAAACTGATTTTGAACCAGAATATTGTATTTTATTTATTTATTTATTTATTTTTATTATTTCATTTATTTGCTTAAAAATTCAAGAAAAATATGGAAAATCACAAAAAAAAAAATCAAAAAAATTAGGGAAAAATTTGAAAAAAAAAATATTTTAAGGTTAGAAAATTATTCTTGCACACTTTTTTAAAAATAGAAAATGATTCCCAAACCTCCCATAAAATTTTGAAAATATAGTTTAACACTTTGAAAAATCTTTAAAATTTTTGAAATAAATTTGGAAGTTATTTTTATGAAATATTTTCTTGATTTTCTTCCCTATGATTATAAAAAGGGGTATGGGCTTTCTAAGCCTTACGTACCTTAAGTTATGAGGAAATATTTATATTAAATATATCATGTGAATATTCGTGTGGCTAATTTGTCGCATGTACATTAATAATTTTGTAATTTTTCAAGGGGAGTAAAATAAAATGCTATTGAATTAAATTTGGGATAATCATCAATTAATTTGGAATCGTTCGTAGAGTGGGTGTGTAGGGGGTGCTAGTACCTTCCCCTCACATAACCAAACTTCCTATCCCGATCATGGTAACGTAGACTGATTCTACCCTTAATTGGGTGGTAATCACGTATTCTAACAACAATCCAAAAGGTCAGTGGTGACTCCAACATCCATTTTTCACGAAAATAAACTAATCATTTTTATTTCGCTCACCCCAAGGCACCCTTGCTCCTGGAGACGTCGCAAGAGCTTGGCGACTCCGCTAGGGACACTAGAGAGTCAAGCCAGTAATTAATTGTTAAACTATCCCTAAATTAAATTTAATAGCCCTTTAATTACTCCCTTCTATGTTGTGAATATTGCATACTTGTGAATATTTGAATGCTTCTTTGTACATGTTGTGAATTGTGTATTATCGTTTGTATGTATTTTAAATTTTGTAAATTATGTCTGAATTTTGCATGTGGGGTAGTGGGATTAGGCTAAACTTATGAATTCACACACTTTCACAAGCCTTCTACCCGGACTTCACCCTTTAGGAATAGAAAGAAGAACAATACCGTTAGCCCTCATGAGACATGGTCTTTGGGGGTACACAAACTATTCCGCTTAGCTTGAACTTTGTCCCATCCCATTGGGTGAGGATAGAGGGCATGTTCGGAGCCTATTGTTAATAGGGATTGGAGCTTAAACCCACGTACTTGACCACGAGGTTCACTCCAGTAGGGCAGAGCTTTCAACTGAACAAAGCCTGTAGTAAGACACCTACTTGGGGCAAGGGACGAGATCCACATTCTTCTTCATGATATAATCCTGTCTCGTGTTGTGATTGATTGATTAACTTGCATCATCCATTCAATTGCATGCATGATAGGCCCATCTTTGTGTTGCCAAAATTCTAAGATAGCCCGAAGTTATTTCATGACAGATCCAATGGCGGTACGTAAAGAAGAAGAGATCGTTGTCTAGTTGTATTCTGAAGCCTAGTAGAACCGTTGTGGAGACAGTTTAAATCACAGTTCAGAAAAGGTGTTTCCAGCCAGGGTCAAGATGGATGTCAGAACCAACGCCCTAAAGGAGATAAAGACAATCTAGATCGGTTAGACAGCTGAGAGGCATCTGCAATTTTCAGAGTTGTATAGTCACATAGGCTTCCTGCTGCATATAGCGGTCAACCATGATGTAATAAACATCCTAATAGAGTTTTTGAATCCTCCCTATCATTGCTTCACTATGGAAGGGGTGGACATGGCTCCTACCCTGGAAGAGTATGCATCTCTGTTAAACCTGCCAAAGATTTACAAAGCCTATGTGCCTAATCTCGCTACTTTATTCAGAAAGGAGCTAGGTAGGGTAATTGGGGTTAAGGACCAGAGAGTAAATGATCAAGTCAGCAAGGAAGCAAAAACCATCACTTGGGAAGTATTGAAAACTTAAGTGAAACAAGAGTCATAAGAAAGTCACATGAGTATGTTGGCCCTTGCTATCTATGGGTTGGTAATTTTAAGAAAGAAATAGGGATCGTTGATCTTGGATTTGTTTCTTTTGTGGCCCAAGTCCAAGAAAGGGTCAATCCAATTCCAAGCATTCTAGCAGAAACAATCCGATCTCTGGATTATTATTGAGCTAAGGGAAAGGTCTGATTGAAATGTTGTGTTCCATTGCTTTACGTATGGTTCATGAGTCATATACCATGTTTACCTTATAGGTCATTCCCGATTTTGATAATGACAAATACTCTTTGTATTTGATGGCTTTCAAGTTTGTGTGTAGGATCATACTAACTGGATCACATTGATAGCATGCGGCAACTTGAAGAAGAATGAAGATCCCGACATATTTACTTCTTGTATTTTCATATTCAGGTCTGTAATATTTAAATTCAAAAAGGTTTGTCGCATATCATGCATGTAAGATTATAAGCTCAAGACCTTAGAAAGACCTTAGGGATACATCATATTTTTTTGACAAGCAAAATGACCTTAGAAAGACCCTACGTCCCAGCACTTGCACCTAGGAAAGTCCCCACTATCACATATATTATCTAGGAATCATATGTTTTGAATTAGGGCTTAAGATGCAATATCCTATGGATTCGGGCGACCAAATTTGGCAGTGATTTTGCCTCAGTCGACCGAACGTTGGACTAAGTCAATAAGTTGACTTGAGTTTGGGCGACCGAACCAAATTGGCCGTAGTGCCCTCGGTCGACTGAACATATACTAAGACTTGGTTCAACTGATCGGACGCCCGAATTCTTGTGCCAAAAATACCCTCAAGAAACTGAATTGGCAAGTTCGGGTTACCGAACTTAAGAATAGGCGACCAAACCTCAAGCATTTGAAAAATTGCCTAATTCAAACAACCGAATGCATTTTCGGGCACTCAAACATTGAAAAATTACTTTTTATCATGTGTTTATTCAGGTGACTGAACCTTGAGCTCGGTCGACCGAAACTCTCATATTGGTCAAATTTTTAACCGAGGTAAATAGGGTTAAATGGGGTTAATTTTCCTAAACAATTTTAAAACAAATTTAACAATTACTCCTATCTCCCCAACGGTCAAAATTTTGGGCATCTTTATATATATGTCCTCATTTGCTCTAATTAAGGTGTGATTAGCAAATAGGATTAACAAAAATCCTCTCAAACCTTTTGTACTCCCATTTGCTCATACTACACATTTTGAAGCCAAATTTCTTATACTCTCTCATACAATCATAACCAATCTTTGTGAGAGTTATTTGAGTAGTTATTCATTGTTCTATATTGCTAGGATACTCTCATTATATTTATTATATTTGATTTTTAGATTGAGAGTTGAGCATAAGATTTTTCCCTTGATTTTATTTGATAAATCCGTAAGTGGGAAAAATCTTGTAGCTAGTGAGTCTTTGCATCTTCATTGCAAGGCTCATTGAGCTTGTGATTTTTGAGTGTGCGCAAAATCTTTTTCACAAACTCATTTTTCAAATATCTCTTGTGCTTAAATATTGAGAAAATATTTTTAGAGATATTTCGATTACCTTGGTGAAAATCTTTGAAACACTAAATCGTTATTGAGATTTGCATCTATATATTGATTCAAAGATATCTTGTTGATACACTCTTTGTGCTTGATTAAATATAGACATTACTTTGAGTGTTAGCACACAAATTGCACTGAGCTTATAGTTCCTATCTATTTAAGGTGCAATGATTATATTGTACATAGTGGTACATATTCGATTGTGTAAAAAGCATTTGTTTGTACGTAAATTATTATATCTTTTGTATTCTAGGCGTGGGCCTAAAGAGGGAGACTAGCCCTGTTGAATAGTCTCGGATTAGCTTAGACCCAGTTAGGAAAACTGGGTGCACCATCCTGGTAAGGTATAGTTGTAGGTTAAGGTCAGCCCCGTTAATTGACCTGGTTGTAAACTGTACCGCTCCACCCGTTAAGTGAGTCGTAGTGGAATCATTGTGCTTATGAGCCAAGGCGGGGACATAAGCAGTATTGGTCGAACCCCGATATCATATTGTGTGTGCACTATTTATATTTCCACAATTTATTTACTATACATGAATGTTATATTTAATATATTGTGAATGTTGCGTATGATTTACTTTTCACATATCATTATCTGCACAATTGGTGTATGATTAGAAAGACCCTAGGTTGTGTTATACTATTATCTAGTTTAACCTAGGAAGAAAGTTTAAATTTTCAATTCAATCCCCCTCTTGGGAATACACCAAAGTCAACAATTGGTATCAGAGTCACGTGGCATTAACTTAAACATTTTTGCTAGAGATCAAGATGGCTCAAATTGGTGTATCCCCATTCGGAGAGGGACGATCACCTTCCAGTCCTCCATTATTTTGTGGTGTTGATTACACTGCCTGGAAAATTATAATGAGCATATTTATAAAATCAATGGACTGGAGGTCCTGGTAGGTGATTGTCAAAGGAATTTGTATGTCAGTAGAAAATGATATTAATTTTGTAACGACCAGCTTAATTTCCATATATATATTTTTTTCCAAAATATAATAAAAATCACAATAATTAATTCAGTAGATCATGATTAACCTAAACCTGTGGGTAACAGGGATATAACAGACACACAAAACGGAAGCCTAAGCAGTAGGAACATAAATCATAATATCATAAACACAAAACCATCCATCTCAACATCAGAGTTACTACATCCATTGCATTGAGGTATATACATCCCAAAAAAGAAAGTCTTAGGGACATTTCCCACAAAAATCCATCTGTCCCCACCAAAACTTACCCTTCAAAGAGGGCAGATCAACAGTACTATCTCAGCAGAGCTTTATCCGCTTTCCTATCAAAGGCTCTTGAAATGTTCATATAATTCAGGGTGAGACACCTCTCAATAAGGGAAAATAAACTAATACTAGTGTATGGTAACATGAGTATTTATGTGTTATACATATAATCATATACATAAACATATCCAATAAAACTGTATGTATCATATCTGGGAAAAACATGTATACTCATTTCAAAGCAGAACATAATGGCTACAAGCATAATTTATCTCATATCATAACAATAATATGAAAACAACCCTAGTAGGTTAGCTGGCTATTGTCATGTATTACCCCCACATGACTAGATTGTGTGGCCCCAAGGCGGGATCTAACAATGGTTGGCAAATCACTGCCAAGTCAAAAGTACAGTCTGTAAGTCCGATGGGTCTGCCAGACCTAGTCCGTACACCAAGGGTGCTCACACTTTTTAAAACCACATCGACTATCCACCCTCACGATACTCCGTATAGTAGCGTTAACACAATATCGTGATGATCACGAACACATAACAACGGTACCGTGCAAGTGCTAGCCTAAACCAAGCCAACCAGGTTCTGATAACATATAACATATAGTGAAACTATGATACATAGATATTTCATACCATTAATTACCAAATCAATATCATCATAACGTTTTGCATATATATACATCATGAGAAATCATCGGCCCATACACCGGCATTTCATATTTTACGATAGTTCAGCCCGTACACCGACAAGACATATCCATAGAACGACTCATACACTGGCAAATCATATCCATAGCATGGCCCGTATGACAGCAAATCATATCCATAGCACAGCCTGTACGCCGGCAATACATGTAAAAATTCTCGGCCCGTACACTAGTTTTTCATTATAAAAATCCATATCTTTATCATATTCCCAGAAAATAGTATTTCATTATAAATTCTACTCATGCCACACGAAATAGGTTTCATATATATTTAATCATATCATCTTTTACAGCTATATTTATCAAACATAAAGCATATATAAATATATTTATTTTCCTAAAATCAGATGTTGTAATAACATACATATATTTTCATAAAATAACTAGTTTAGTTTATCCCCTTACCTGATTCTTGAA
The DNA here is from genome assembly GCF_029873635.1 of Malania oleifera. NCBI lineage: Eukaryota > Viridiplantae > Streptophyta > Magnoliopsida > Santalales > Ximeniaceae > Malania > Malania oleifera. Next base: position 60,086,175 of record NC_080417.1, on the reverse strand, counting down.
AAGCCCCTAAGATAATCAGTCCCGCACCGGTTCCCCATTTAACACCCTGAAAATGACATTTCCTATAACTAAAATTCAGTATTTCTACGTGTACAACGCTTTCCACAACTATCAGGAAGTCAAATATTGAGTAAAAAGCCTTACCCTGAATTTGAAATAAATTCCGAACTCAACCCACTGACGATCCACTCCAACGGATGTGCAGAGAACTTCCCCAAGAGTGTCATGATGGCTTCAGATAGTCAATCTGATGGCAAACGGACCCAGAAATTGAGAGAAAATGAAGGAGAAACGAAGGGAGAGAAAAGGGAGAATTCTACACTGAAATGCTGTCAAAAAATCATGTTTAGGGCTATTTATACTATGGCTTTTGTCGACGAGCCACGTCACCTCATCGATGAGGCCCAGAAGACAAATTGTCAACGAACTCTCACCTTATCGACGAAATTTAAAATTATCCAAAACCCTCTCTCGGTATTTTCTCGTCGACTAAATTCAGAATTATCCAAACCCCTTTTTAATTTCTTTTTCTCCCTTCCTTTTATTATTATTTAATTACCATTATTCTTCAGGTCATTACAAATTTTATGCATGCAAATTCACATGTCATGGAGTTACTGTATTGTGCTTTAGATATTCATATTCTTCATGAGATTATGACATGTAGTAGTGCATAGGAGATTTGGGTTGAGCTTGAAAAGAAGTATGGAGAGACCTAAGAAAAGGAGACCACCACTTCAGAAGCATCAAGTTCAAATGATTTGGAAGTGGTAAATCACGGGGTTAGTGCATTAACAGAACGTGACGTATATGATTCTTACTCTAACTTGATTAATGACTCATGTGTTGAATGCCGTGTTGTTACATATGCTGAATCATCTGCTGAATATTGTGTTAATCCTATTATTGATGCACTTGATGATTCTCACGTAGAATATAGGAATATATTATGCTTTGAATCATCTAGTGAATATTTTGATAGTCCTGTAAATAGTGCATGCAATGATTCTTATGAAAAATTTTGGGATATAACTTATAATGAATCATCCATTGTTTCTGTTGATGTTGCTGCATGCAATGATTCATTTGTTAATAATTATAATAATTCTTGTAAAGAATCATGTGCTGAATTGATAAATGAAAGCATGTATTCGCGTGAAGAACTAGAAAAAGCTTCATGGAAAATACAGAAGCTTCTAGTTAGGATATCTGAAAAGAAAAAGTTTTTGAAAAACAAGAATAAGAAAGAGGCAAAACAATTAAAAAAAAAAAAGTTAAAAGAATATTATGCCACCCTAGAGAAAAAAAAGTTGGAGAAAATCTTGAAAATTATTTGCTTTGAGGGAAAAACAAACGATCATTCTAAAATGACATCCACAGCTAAATATGATAAGAATAATAAACCCTTAGGAATCAAAATGAAAAGTCACTTTAGAAAGAGTTCAGGCTTGACTCATAAAACCCATAGTCATTCAACTGCTTCATCAAATGAAAATAGGAAATGTAAGCAAAATTCTTCACATGCATATAATACTTGCTTATATTACAAAAAGAAAGGGCACATGAAATCTTATTGTAAATGTAAAAGTGTCAAAGGCTTAGAAAAAGAAATGATGTGGGAAATCATGAAAGCAAACCCTGTAGGGTCAAAGGAAGATCGGATTCCAATAGAAATTGTACAAATATTTTAATCTTCGCTTAGTTTCTAGGTTTAGGGGTTGTGATGACTGTAGGCTTAGGGAGTGGTTTGGGGTTAATGTAGTGTCTGCATCCACTTCCAATTGGACATGGCGTCTTTGCCAGGTAATTAATTTCAAATGCTTAACTCATGCTTAAAGATAAAACATCTTAAGTTAAGCAACTATTGTCCATCTCACTAGTTTGTAGTTTAGGGGATCCATCTTACACTATATATCATCTAATCCTAAACTCACTAGTTAGTCTTAAAAGCCTAGACCAAAGCTTAGTAATCACACTAAATCTAAGCACTAATGATAATAAATTCCATATCTATCTTGTGCTAATAATAAGACATCTCACTCACAATCAAAATTAGAGGCATCCACTAGGGGATTCATATTTTATTGTTAAATCAAATTATTCCGTTTGAGTTTAATATTTAAATCCTTTAATCTTGATTCACCTATACCCTTCATAGGAAATCCTTACCAAACCACGATCATATTTGGTAAGGTTTCACCCATTCCTTGGCTAGTATCCTTGCTTCACATCTGAAGGATTCTTTTCATTCACTAAAGAGCATTGTTCACAAAATTCATATACTCCTAAATGCTCTTTAGGAAGATGGTTTGGACACATTCAATTTCACGAAAATATCATGAATCATGCCCACTCAAAATGAATACTCTTCAAACTTAACATAAATTTTAATCGTTAAAAGTATTTGATTAAATTCCTCTCGTAAGCTCCTAAACTTTAAGTCAGCCCCATTAGAGCCTCATATCCTTTGATTGTACTAAATGGCTAAATTGGTTGCCTAGGTCCTAATCTTGATGAATGCGTATATCTCAAAGTGACCTATGCACATGTAATTATCATTCAAAGCCATTCGAACTTGGTCCTCTCACATACTAAAAATCATAAGGAAAGAGGCAAACATTGGCTTAGTTCACTTAAAGAAATATCTATTATGACTTTTTGGTCCTCTAAGCCTGAAAGCATTTAAAGCCAAGATATAATCATAGAAACTTAAAACCCTTGGCTAAAGAATTTGAAAAATATGAAAAGGCACAAATGATTAAGTGCATAACCCAGGGGGAGCATATATTACTTATGATCATATAAATTAAAATACCCTCGTCATCTTATATCATTTACGTCTATATGCCTTAATAAAAACAACATTGTACTTAACGCAAACCTATCCATTGCTCTTTACTATTTGTATTCCTTGATGGATAGATTATTGTTTGTTGATTACTACTGTATTGCATGCTTGTATTGAAAGCCTCCCACATGGCGGATGCGGTGATGTGTATTGCATGTTGGTAGTGGATATAGGTTCTCATGTTCCTTGAACTAAATTATAAATTGCTTATTTGAACCTATTAGGTACAGGTTTTATAGGAAAATGTGTAATTTATAGATGGCATACTGCCGAATTTTCGTTAGAATTTTCCCAAAATAAAACCTTGTACAAAGATGATTATGATAAATTAAAATATTAATATATTTTTGAAAGGATGAGTGAAAATTAATTGAATATTAAATTTCATCCTCACATAATCATCAAATGATTAGGGGAGCTCAGCTCCATCCCTAGAAAAGAGCTTCATGGATTCATATGCATCAATTCACATTTTTGAATATTAAGGCTCTTCAGAAACCCTAAAGATCATATCCAGTGCTTAAAGGTCTAAGAATAGACATGGATTGTTCTAAGTTATGAGTATTAGTTCATGCCTTAATATATTTTCTAAGATGCATATGTGGCCTATAGGGATGACCATACTAGTCATAATATAATTGATAAATCATCAGTATGGTTGGATTAAAGGATTTAAAATGAATGGCTTATACTCTAGGCATAATGAAATAATCCTCTATCTAGTGTAAGTAGTTTATTGCATCTAAGCTAGGATTCCAAATGATAGGGAGAGAGTCTAAAATTAAATATTCATCTTGTTATGCTCTTAAATACTTTTAGCTTAGATATGTTTTGAATCAACTGTGGCTTGTGCTAAAATAAAATGATTATATTGAAAATGTTAAGTTGATTTATATTACTTTACCACATGTTGTTTGTGTTTGCCATATGATCCTTGCTGTAATTTTTCTGATATCTTTAGGAACATTGTGGTTGTGTTATTCTGGTTATGGTTTGTGTGCTTAAATGATAAACTGGAATATTGATGCTTGCTTGTGACCTATTTTAAAGTTTCTTTTTCAGCAATGCATCACCCCCAGTACTTTTTGAAAATATCAAAGGGGGATATATATTTATTATTATTATTATTATTATTATTATTATTATTATTATTATATATACATATATTTTTAATTATATAACTGGTTCGATAACTTCATATGTAAATGCATACAAACTTGTTAGACTGTGTTTGTGCTCAAACCAATTATTTACTATCATATGTCGTGTGCTTTAAACTCAAATCTTCCATGGGTCTTATGATATGTTTCAATTGCAATGGTTTGTGTATATTTATGGTCTAACCTTATTTTCATGTCATTTAAATCATTTAAATGACTAGTTTTATTATTTGCATGCTTAATTGCTGAAGTTATCTTTGTCATTCATTTTGCATTGTATGGCTATTCTATCACTTGAATGATTGAAAGTTATACTTTTATTTTATGTCTTGATCATACTGGACTATTTGAGTTAAGTAGTTGTGGATAAACTGTTATGTTGGCCTTACAAGGCTTAAAATCTTGTTTTGATACTAACAAACAAGTGAAACTTAACATATTTGGTTAAGTGATGATTTCAAGGCTTACATATGTGAAAGTAAGGTCAAAGTGCTCACAAGGATCAAATGAAACTTAAAGAATCAAAAGCATGATTTTAAAGATGATATGTTAAATCTTGAAGTCAAGATGGAACCAAAGAAGCAAAGCAAGAGAGCCAAAGAAAAGCAAAGTGCTCAAAGCAAAACAAGCATGAAGACTTGAGTGTTTCAAAATGTCAAATGTCTTAGAAGTCTTTATGTAAGTGCTTCATATTTTAAATATCTTTTTGAAATATTGTTGAAGCTTTTTAGGGGATAGTTATAGACTTAGAGATCTATTTTAAAAGCCCATAAAATGTTTTATGAAAGATCAAAGCAAAAGAGCAAAACTAATTTTGAAAAACTAAAAATGAAAAATGAGAAAAATGATTGGTCAGCCGACTGATAGGAAAACGCTAGAATGAATAACTGCCCAACCGACTCACAGTTTGCACTAAAATCAGCCAGCTCACTGACATGCCCAACCGACTGACCATTTTTGAATTGTGTCGAGTCAGCTAACTGACATTTATTTGGGTTAAATTTTGAACAGACAAAAAGGTGTTAGTCGCCTGTCCAACCGACTAACCCTGTGAAAATTGCTTACCCAGTCGTCTGCCCAGCCGACTGACTCTACGGGATTTCAAATATTTGAACTTAATGGGAAAATTCTAAAAATTAGTTTTTCAAAAATGAACATTATAAAAACTTGGAAGGCACTCCAAGTAACTTGGGGAACAAGGAAACTAATCTTAAAAAGCCTATAAATACTACCTTAATCCTAAGAAATTAACTCACAAGCAAATACGCAGCATACTTGCATTCAAATTCTCAATCTCTCTCAAAGTTCTTTATTGCTCATATTCTTGCTGGGGGAAATCATCTAAATTGCTGCTGAAACATCAACCTACGGTTCTCATACTGAGTTTTCTCAATCACTAAAAAACCCTTGGTGAATTCTATACTTGAGTTTCAATTCTATTTCACATTGGTATTTAATTTCTTGAAGTACATAGTGCTGAAATTGTACTAACTTGCTCTTTGTGAGAGTATACTTGTACGCAAATTGTATCTTGTGTTTATTGTAGATCTTTGATGTTCCAAGGTGTTTGGAGTGTTGGCTAAGTGAGGGTATATTGCTTAGAAAGGCGGGCTCTAACCTAGTGAAGGAGTGACCGAGTGAGGGGATATCGCTTGGAGAGGTGGGCTCTAGCCTACTAAAGGAGTATGTAAACAGTGTTGTTTCGCCCGGCAAAGGAACTAGTTTTATTGAATCCTTTGGTGGTTTGCCAAAGGTGAGGATGTAGGCTGGGTATAAGTCAAACCTCATAAAAGTCATGGTCTCACTCTCTCTTTCCCTTACTTTTTTTTTTCAGCACTTATAAATTGCATGGATGATTTAATTTTCTTAATCATATATACTACGTAAATTTTTAAATTAAGTAAACTTAAAATCTAATTTTGATTTGGGTTGCAGAAATCAAAAGGGAGTACATTGGTTAAACCATACTTTGCGAAAATCATTAGAGAGTACGTTAATTGGTTAACACCCAAAGATAAATTAACTAAGAGTTTAGTTAAATTCTGAATTTTGGGAAGAGTGTGAATGTTTTTTATTGAAAATCATTTTCAAGAAAGCTAATTCATTATCAAAGAGATTGTATTAACCACATGGCTTGAATCAAATTCATATCCACAGGGCTGACAACAAAAGCTAAAAGTTATATCTAATATATTGATTAAATATATATTGTGGTTGAATGGTTTAGAGTTTGATATTGATTGGAGTGTGTTTATATTCCAAAGTTGTAGTTAAGCTTACATTCTAAATCTTTGCTGAGAAGTGCTAAATCTTGCAAGCATTCATCAATCTTAATAGTGCTGCAGTTAACTTGTACTTGGCAAATCAATTGGTTGTTTGATTGAACTATGTTTTGATTACTTGTATTGTGTGGTTGGGGATTGAATAAAAGAACATTAAATTTTATTAACAAGAAGTCAAGAAATCTTTGAAAGAATCAAAAGAGGTTAAGAATTCTTTAAAATATTTGAAAGAAATTTTAATAACCCAATTCACCCCCTTTTTGGGACTACACCTTTGTTTTCAATTGGTATCAGAGCGGAGTTATAACAAATCCTAACAAGTAGTTATATAAAGATCTAGTGGCACACTTAGGTGTAGCTCCCTTTAGAAAAGGACAATCCTCAACCCGGATACCCATCTTTTGTGGTTTGAACTATACTTTTTGGAAATACTGTATGAGAATATATCTTCAAACTATGAATTTGAAAGCTTGGAAGGTTGTCACGGATGGTGACCTAATTCCCCTCAAACTAGTAGATGGAAAACAAGTCCCTAAGAAGAAAAAGGATATGACTAATTTAGATCTCAAAATGCTGCAAGTTAATTCTAGTGCTATGAATGCTTTATATTGTGCTCTAGATATTAACGAATTCAATAGAGTCATGGCTTGCAAGACAACCAAAGAAATTTGGGATAAGTTAGAGGTAACCTACGAAAGCCCTATTGATGTAAGGGACAATCGAATTGATATGCTTACAAGTGAATATGAAACTTTTAAGATGAACCTAGATGAATCCATAACTAGCATGTACACTAGGTTCACTCACATAATAAATTCCCTAAATACCTTAGGAAAAACCTACACTACCTATGAGATGACAAGAAAAATTCTTAGAGAGCTGCCACCTATATGGGAACCAAAAGCCATTGCCATAACAGAAGGAAGAAATTTGAATAACACCTCCGTAGATGAACTTATAGGTTCTCTCTTTACATACAAAATGTCAATGAATGAAAGGAATGGAAAAACCAAAGCCCAAGAATCCATAGCCTTCAAAGCCTCAAAATAAAACTCTAGTAGTGATGAGGATAAAGATGAAATAAATGAAGATGGATTAGCTTATATATCCAAGAAACTAGCAAAAATCCTTACAAGGAAGAACAAATTCAAAAAAAGAAATCAATCCTTCGAATCAGATGAAGAAGAAACTAATACAAAGAAATCAAAGAATAAAATCCCCACATGTTATAATTGCAACAAAACTTGACATATAAAATCAGAGTGTCCACTACTTAAGAAAGATTCTAAAAAGAAAAAGAAAAAGGTCATGAAAGCCACTACTTAGGACAACATGAGTACAAGTAGTTCGGAATGTGAATCAAGTGACCAAGAGGTTGCTTATACTTGCTTCATGGTATGGGATGATAATAAAGAACAATATTCCTCATCCAAATTAGATAATGAATATGATAGTGATTCATCTAAGGAATCCAATGATGAGAGCATGTAATCTTATGAAGAACTTCAAAATGACTTATTCAAGGTGCATAAGATGTTAATTAATGTGACTAAACAGTATACTTCATTGAAGAATAAAAATGAAAGTATCATGAAAGAGTTAGAATCCCTTAAAACTGCTGAAAAAGAAAAGGATTCAAAGATCAAGAAAATAGAAAGTAAGAATGAAGCTATGATAAAGGAGTTAGAACCTAAAAATCTTATTGAAATGAAAAAAATTTAAAAATCAAGAAACTAGAAAGCAAAAATGAAAAAAATAATAGACGATCTTCGATCCCTATCCTCTATGGAATATGAGAAAGACATATATATTTCTGAATTAGAGGATAAAATCAAAAAATAATCTCAAGAATTAGAGAAATCACAAAAGAAGGTTGATGACAAGAAAGATATTGAGATAAATGATCTCAAACATCAAATTGAAGATAAAGAAAAAATCATTTACAACTTCACTAAAGGAAAAGAAAATTTTGAAAAAAATAATTGGCTTATAAATAATGTCTCTAAATAAAAAAAGGCATAGGGTTCAATGGATTTGAAAATAAAAGGAAAAAGAATTTTTACATGAGATACTTTACAAAAGAATCTAAAAATTATACTAGCACCTCCTCAAATGCCTACACTCACACCACAGGCTATCTATATAAAAAGAAAGGACATATAAAGTTTGAATGTCCATTTAAGAGAAAGGGTGTAAAAGAAAAAAAAACAAGTATGGAAAGTAAAAGAAACATCTTTTAATAAATCATTGGGACCCAAGAAAGTATGGATACCAAGGTAAAAAGCCTTGTATGGAAATTGTTAAAGAAGAGTGCTAGCTTAGGTGCAATCCCAATAGGGGAGATGAATTTGTATTTAAAAATTTATCACCTAGATCTATTGGTTTTAACAACAGTATAACACAGCCTAGGGTCAATCTATTCAATTTAGAAATTAAGCATACACGTGCAAAAAAGTAAACAATACACGTGATATGTTATCGAGGTTCGGTCAAATTGCCTACATCCCCGCCTTGGCTAACAAGCACAAGGATTACCACTATAGGCTCACTTAACGGGTGAAACGACACCTAAACAATCAGGTCAATTAGCATAGGGCTGACCTCAACCTTTACAATCAGGTCAATTAACACAGGGCTGACCTCAACGTACACAATCCTTACCGGGCTGGATTACCGCCCCCTCAAGCCACGCCTGGAAATACAACAGTAAGTTCACAATAAAATGCTACAATGATTATGCTTTCATGTAAAGCATACATGTACCCAATACGCGCTGGTAATAATCAATTAACACCAAACATGTAGGAACAGTAAGCTTAATGGTGTATATGTGCAATCTACACTCAATATAATGATTATACTTAGTAAAGCATAAGAGTGTTCTAAACAAGATGTATCTTTGAAACAAGCTAAATGAAATCTCAATAACAAATTAGGGTTTCAAAGATGTTAATCAAGTATTCAAACTAGCCCAAAAGATTTCCTTCAATGAAGTAAGTACGCGAGTAGTTTGAAAAATATTTTAGCTTGTAGAAAGTATTTTGCACAACAAAATCAAAGCTATGAGACACCAGCAATGACAATGCAAATATCATAAGCTTGCTAGTTTATTCCAACACAAGATTTATAATATTGAGATCTATGGGATAAACTTAACTAACTCCCCTAAAATCAATCAATCAAATAAGAACAATGGGAGTATTAGCAATATCTAATAAACACAAGAGCACTCAATAAATCTCACAATATCAAGATGTATCAAGGGAATAACTATTTGAGAGTATTTTGGGCAAAATAAGATTTTGAGATAAAGAGGATTTTTGCTAATTATTTTGGCTAATTTATATCTAATTTTTGCAAATGAAGGGGTATATATAGACATGGGAAGAATTATGACTGTTAGGGACATGCAGGGTATTATTAGGATTGTTTTAAAACATTTAAGAATAATTAACCCTCTTTAAAAAAGTTAACCGCGGTCAAAAATTATGTCCAACTCGAGAGCACCGCTCGACCGAAGTAAGTTCAGTTGACCGACTTGCTTGAAGTTCGGTTGACTGGGCATTAAATGAACTATAAGTTCGGTCGACTGAACTTATAAGTCCAAGGGCAATTTTTCCTTTTTGCGCGATTCATTCGACTGGGAGCTTTTGAACTGAATAGTTCGGTTGACTAGGTAGTTAAGTTCTCACACGTGAGAACTCGGGTGACCAGGTGGCGAGCATGCAATTTTGGCATGGTCGACCAGATGGTCAAAGTTTTGACTCATAGGGAGTTCGATCGACCGGGTGAAAATGAACTGGACAAGTTCTGTCGACCGGGCAGTAGCCAAACTATTGACTCGGCACTGGTTTGGTCGATCGAGAGATATTATACCGTGAAAGTTTGGTCGACTAAGCATGCATTTTTAATGCATTTCAGTTCCAATCCCTTTGTATATAAACTCTATTCATATGATGATTAGATTTAAGAAGATAGGGCATATTTTCATGTAGTATGGGGAGTTCTAAGGTCATTTGAGGACACCGAAAAAATCTAGTGTCGATCGACCAAAGGTCGACCTTTAGGGTGTTCCCTAAGGTCTCTCTAAGGTCATGATTTTGTGTAGGGACCTAAAGTCATTCTAAGGTCTTTGAGCTTGTAGTTCCTACATGCATAAAATGCAGATTATTTCAAACCTTTTCTTAATTAAGATTACAGACCCAAATAGAAATTACAACAAATAAATTACAGCAAGGGTCTTTAGGGTCTTCATTTTCCTCCAGGTTTCCGAGTGCCATCATATGATATTGCCAAGATAAATATACACATCAACTCGGTAGACATTAAATACCTGAGTATTTGTCATAATCAAAACAGGGTATGACCCATAGGGTCAACAATCTCCCCCTTTTTTATGATAACAAATACTTGCCTACTTCTCCCCCTTTTGGCGATAACAAAAGGGGTCTAGATAAACATTCAAGTATATATAGGCAAATAAGAGGAAAATATCATTTTTATACACCATAAGTTTAGAAAGTTTTCGAAAAATTTCGGTAGCATGCCGTTTGAAAATAGGACTTTTCAGGACAAATCCTGTATAAAAAAGGACCTGTTTGAGTTTATAAAACCTAACAATTTATCCACAACTACTCAAACAGTTCAGTATTCTCAATACATAAAATAGAAATATAACTTTCAGTCATTCAAGAGATAGAATATCCATACAATGTAAAAAGAATGACAAAGATAACTTTAACAATTTAGCTCATAAACAATACAATTGGTCATTTAATTGATTTAAATGACATGAAAAACAGAATTAGACCATAAATATGCACAACCCATTACTATTGAAACATATCATAAGACCTATGAAAGATTTGGGTTAAAGGCACACGACATATGATACCAAAAAGAAGGTTTGAGCATAAACATAGTCTAACTAGTTCACATGCATTTTTATGTGAAGTTATTGAACCAATTATGCAACTTTAAAACTATATATGTATATAATAATAATAATAAGGCAAAAGAGAAAAAATTTAGTTTTGAAATTAGTTCTTGCCATAAAGTATTACAATATATATATATATCCCCCTTATGATGTTAGCTTAAAAAACTGGGGGTTGCTTGCTAAAAAAATAAGCTTTAATTTAAAACTCATGCAAGCAGAAATTTTCTGGTTTGTCAATTAACCACATACTACAATATAACCAAAAAATCACAACCACAATGATCCTAAATATGTCAAACAATTTAAAGAAAGCATCACATAGCAAACACAAACAACATGTGGCAAAGTAATAAATATCAACTTAAGAATTTTCAATATAAACATTTTGTTCAAGCACACGCCACATTTGATTCAACACCATATCTAAGCTAAAAAGTTTGTGAGCAAAATATGATAGGCATTTTAATTTTAGATATTAAGGCATTCTATGCAATTCATGACCCAAGAGCATTTCATATCAACGTGCTAGATATTGTTCAGGGATATCAGAAGAGCCTCAATATTTCAATAAACAATAATGATGCATGTGGGTCCTATAAGTTCTTTCTATAGGAAAGATGTTCAGCTCTCCTAACTACTTGATGATTATGCAAGGATGAAACTTAATTTTCAATTAGTTTTTACTCATCCTTTCAAAAATATTTTTAACGTTAATTTTGTCATAATCACATTTAACACAAGATTTTATATGCTAAAATCCTGGCGAAATTTTGGCAACATGTCGTTTATATATAGGACATTTTCCCATAAAGCTTGTACCTGATAGTGAGTTTTTTTCAACAGATAAATCTTATAAAAAACGCAACAACCTCATATCCACAACTAGCATGCAAATTATATCACTGCATCTGCCATGTAGGAGACTTTCAAGACAAACATGCTTTCCAGTAGTTCAATCAACAACTCATAAAAGAAATGAACTATCCAATAGATGATATGAACAATAACTGACAATGGATAGTTATGAGATTAGTGCAAAGTTGTTCTCATAAGAGCATACAGACATATAAGCAAGCATAAATAAAGATTGAGAGCATTTTAATATATATAGATATGAGAGAATATATGCTCCCCCTGAGTTATGCACTAATTCATTTTATGCCTTTTCTTATTTTTCAGGTTTTTCTGCCAAGAGTGTTAAGATTTTCAATGATATATACTTGGCTTTGGATGAATAGGCTTAAAGGACCAAAAAGTCACAATTTATATATTTTTAAGTGAGCTAAGCCTACATTTGCCTCTTTTCTCATGATTTACAATATATGAGAGGCCTAAGTTTAAATGGCTTTGAATGTTAAGGTTATTGCATAGGTTTCTTTGAATTTTGTTCCATCATCTAGATTGAAACCTATATTAATCATTTTAGCCATTTAACTTAATTCATGAGGATGAAGCTCTAAATGATTTTATATAAAGTTTGAGAGCTCAGAGGAAAATTGAATACTCTTAAAGTTTTAATATTTATTATGTTTGGAAGAGTATTTAAGATAGTAGCAGTACGTTGTACAAGATAAGCATACTAAAGAATATGTCCTAACTTATTCTGGCAAAGAGCATTGTGGAGGATATGAATAACTAGAAGCTAATGCTCTTTGATGATTGGAATGTATCCTTTAGATATGATCACAATTTTGGAGTAAGGAACCGATGAGAGGATGGATCTTTACTTGATGTGATCGTGGAAAGGTAAAGATTTCCTATGAAGGATATAAACCAAAATTAGAGGATTTATAAGTTAAGCTCAAAGGAAATATTTGATTTAACTAGATGATTTGATTTCCTTAGTGGATGCCCCTAATTTGGTTATAGCTATGAGAAGCATTCAATGTATATCCGTCATTTATGATCAAAAGTGCTTTAATCCTAGAGTGATGACTTGATTTTGATTTAGGCTTTTCATATTCAAAAGTGAGTTTAGGGTATATTGATATATGATATAAGATAGAACCATAACACTTAATTTTGTGTAGTGGACAACAATTGCTTAACTTTGTGATTTTCATGTTAGCATGGGTTAAGCATTTGGAAATTTAAATACAAGGCAAATATGCCATGTCCATTTGGAAGTGGATTTTTTTTCAAGCAGCCAATAATTTCATATTTTAACCAATGAATATTGCATTAAGTTTAAATTGGTTAAATGCTTGCATTTGCATATTGGCTTGATTTTTCAAAATACTTAGTATGTAAAGTTTTAAACAGTGGACATATACTAAGATTTTACATTTTTCAGCCCGAACCACTTCTTAAGCCCTTATTCAACACTACCCCCTATGGCTAATCCTAAATGCTAAGGAAGAATTATGTGATCATATAATTCCTGTTTGAGCAAATTCTTCCTTGAATTTCAGGGGGTTTTCTTTCTTAACAACCCATATCATTTTTCTATCTTTGATTTTTGATAGGTTAGGACTAGGTGGTACTTTGACTCTTGTTTGCATTTAACACCTTTCCTTTTAAATGGACAGTCAAATTTTACGTGTCCCTTCTTTTTACATAAGACACATGTGGTGTGAGTGTATGGACTGGAGGAGGTACTAGCATAATGCTTTGATTCTTTTACAAAGTACCCCATGTATAGATTCTTCCTTTTCTTATTTTCAATTCCATTAAAACCTATACCTTCCTTATCTAAGGTCATCTTTTATGAACCTAAAAGTTTGTCAAAATTTTCTTTACCTCTAGCGAATGTAAGGATGATCTTAGACAAGTCTTCTATTTTCTTTTCTAGATCTTGAATTTTTTATTTTTTTAATTCTTTGCAAACACTTTGTAATTATGTTTGTAAGTTTGGATATTATGTTTGCTTTACTTTCAAGATCAAGGATATGAAGATCCTTTTCATTTTCAATTGTAAGTTTGGATCTTACGTTTTTAAGCTTCTTTTGTAGCATAGCATTCTTGTTTTTCCAAATTCGTGATTTTCAAATCCTTTTCTTTATTAACAAGAATTTGTGATTCAAGTTCTTTCAATGATGCCTCATTCTTGTTTTTCAAAACATTGTAGCGTTCAAGTGTTTTAACAAGAGACTTATAAGTTCTAACATGTTCAACTTGCAATTCCTCATAAGTAGGCATGCTCTCACTATCAGTGCTATCGTATGATTCACAATCAGACATATCATTCAAATCATCACATGAATCATTTTCATATTTATCTACTAAAGCCAAAGGAATAGAGATAACCTTATTATCAGTTGAAGAAACAAGATATCAATTACCTCCCTCAAGATCAGTGGAGCAATTATTATATCTTTTGTATTCTAGACGTGAGCTTGAAGAGGGAGACTTGCCCTGTTGAATAGTCCTGGATTCGCTTAGACTTGGTTAGGAAAGTTAGGTGCACCATCCTAGTAAGGTGTAGTTGAAGGTTGAGGGCAACCCCCTTAATTGACCTGGTTGTAAACTGTGCCACTCCGCCCGTTAAGTGAGTCGTAGTGGAATCCTTGTGCTTGTGAGCCAAGGTAGGGGCGTAGGCAGTATTGACCGAACCCCGATATCATATTGTGTGTACACTTCTTATATTTCCGCAATTTATTTACTGCACATGAATGTTATATTTAATCTATGGTGAATGTTGTGCATGATTTATTTTCCACATATCATTATTTGCGCAATTGGTGTATGATTAGAAAGACCCTAGGTTGTGTTATACTGATATATGGTTTAACTTAGGAAGAAAGTTTAAATTTCCAATTCACCCCCCCCCCCTCTCTTGGGAGTACACCAAAGTCAACATACCATGCAAGGAAAGCTATTTTCATCTTATATACTCAAGACTCCGGATCCCACTAACAGACTTTGAAAAGGCTTCGTGGGAAGAACATTCGAGCAAAAAAGAATGGTCTGAAAGAATGCATAATTAGAAAACCAAAGGATTCTCATGGATGGCACCATGGTAGGGAAGTTGCGATAAGGTTTACCAGTGTGGCAAGTTTCCATGGGTCCCCTTACTAGGCCCCTTGGGAGGGACCGCGTACACTCATCTTATGTTTAGAAGACAAGTGGGTTCTCGCCAGTTTATACCAATAACTCATGGTTTAAGTAGATTAGAGTTCGCTTACGAGAAAGAAGAAGCCCATAAGTCCATTGGAGAATTCGCAGCGGCATGGAAGACGGTCTACGTCATTAGTCCAGGCAAACGTTTAATGGATGTGTGGGGAAATTACAACACTTGGGTTACCAACTGAATTAATCCTCAAATTGTAGGAATTCCACTTGGAACACCCCAAGTCAAACTAGGCTAGAAGAAAGACTCATGGAGGCAGAGCTTATTGCCAAAAGAGTAAAGGATAAAAAATGCCGACCAATCCTTTGGTGGCAGAAAAATGTAAAGCGAAAA
Organism: Malania oleifera; assembly: GCF_029873635.1. Taxonomy (NCBI): domain Eukaryota; kingdom Viridiplantae; phylum Streptophyta; class Magnoliopsida; order Santalales; family Ximeniaceae; genus Malania; species Malania oleifera. Next base: position 60,070,544 of record NC_080417.1, on the reverse strand, counting down.
AAGGATTAGTGCATATAAGTAGAAGAAGAGATAATGGCATTAAGAAAGAAGCTTCAAAATGAGTCTCACAAAGTGAACTATGGACACAAATAGAGGGGATATGGTTGTAATGGGGTTAAGGGATACGAAATTTATCAATGTACCCACCTTCTGAATTAATAAAGGCTATTTTAATAATTTTGGCAATACAATCATTTGGCATTCATACATTGCACGATCCTTCCTCATTTGCATTCATGAGTCAAACATTCATTTCATAGCATACTCATGCATCATTGTTCTAAAGAAGGGATTTTCTGTACAGAAGCAAGGAGTGAAGTCAGATTGAAAACATAAGGCATCTACTCATCCATACAATACTCGGAGGAAAGCTAAAGCCATGAGTGAACAGTTGGAAAGCAAAGTCATGGGTCTGGAACAACGATAGGAGGAGATAAATGATAAAATGAGCAAGATTCTAAAGTTGTTGATGAACAAAGGAAAAGCAGTGCAGGTCAATTCTAAGATAGATTCGGGTCCCACACATGCTCTGGGATTAACCCTGGTTCATGGATAAACATCAACCCTGCCACCTATCATCATGGAGGGCCCAATACCAAACATCTCCCTATTCATCCCTACCATGCCAGCACAGGGATTCCCGGTGGCAGGAACACCTCTGATAGTGATTTTTGATATGGGGAGGAATAGATCCAAGACCAAGCGCCACTATGATGTGCTCGAGGAACGCTTAAGAGTAATGGAGGGAACTAACGCATTTGAATCCATCGATCCTACAAATCTTTATCTAGTGCCGAGGGGTAACTCTACCTCCAAAGTTCAAAGTCCCTGATTTTGAAAAGTTTGATGGAACATGATGCCCTTTGAGTTATTTGCACCTATACTGCCCAAAAATGATAGCCTATTCTGACAACGAGAAGCTAATGATGCATTGCTTCCAAGATAGGCCATTCGATGGTATCTACAGTAGGATAAAGTTTGGGTCCACATCTGGAAAGATTTGGCCAATGCTTTTATGGCCCAATATCGCCATGTGATGGATGTGGCACCTCATCGTTTGACATTGCAAGGTATGGAGAAGAAACCCACTGAAACTTTCAGAGAGTATGCATGTAGGTGGAGAGATATAGTGATCCAAGTAAGTCCTCTTGTGGATGACAGGGGAGCAATCTCACTATTTGTTAACACACTTAAAGACCCCTACTTTGGGCATCTTCTGGGGGCTACCCCCTAAAACTTCATGGACGTGGTATCCACGAGTGAGAGGATTTAAACATCCATCAAGATAGGCAAAGCTAAAGGTCTGGAGTCAGACTTTAGCCCAACCAAAAAGTGGATTGACAAAAGGAAGGCAGAGGATTACCAGATGATTCAAGGGTGTCCCAACAAGGAAGGTAGGACCCAATGGATGAATAGTAATGTTGCTTATGAACCTGTAGTTAATCAAGTAGCGCAGCTAGACGTCGCAACTGCTTGGCGACCCCAAATAATTTCCCCTAGGCATATGCACCTTCCAAGGTAGTAGAATATTCAAAACACATAAGGGAGACCTCCAATGGAGAGGAAGACAATAAAAATTCAGCCTATCTAGATGACCTATGCAAAATTGCTCCTATAGTTGATGATAAGTCACTTGGTTGTTCCGATACCAAGAGTACCAATACAACCCCCTTACCCAAAGTGGTACGCCCCAAACACTCGATGTGAGTATCATGCTGGAGCAATAGGCCACTCAGTTGAAAAATGTTGGCCTCTCAAGCACAAGGTACAAGCTTTAAGGAATGTAGGATGGTTGTCTTTTGATGAAAATACACATGGTAATCCATTTCCTAACCATGGCCAATCATCGATGAAGGTAAAGCAACAATAGTAAAAGAAGATACGCAAGTTTGGAAGATCGACTGATTATCAACCTTGGAAGTGCAATGAAAATTTGAAGGTGAAGGGTTGGATCAAACAAATGACATGTGTATTTGGTGGCTAATGGACAATGCCCCATAAAATCTTTTTGTTGAAAGTATTTGAAGTTTTAAATTGAATAAATGCATTTCAATCTCATCACATTACCTTGTGCCAAATTTTGTCTATTTTAGCTTGTATTTTGTGTAGTGACACAAGAAATGATTTTACCAGAACAAAAGACTTGGAGCCAGTAATTGATTTTGGGGAGCTATTCAAAGGAGTAAAAAAAAAAAAAAAACTCTCAAGATTGGAGCTTAGTAAGGACCTCACTTTAGAATATTGTCAAGGAGCCTTGTGAGAAATAATGAAGAGTCCATAAGAAGAAGTAGTTAGAGACAATTTATCAAATTTTGCCAAAGTCTCCAGTCTTTGCTATCTCAATTTTGATTGGTGTCTTAAAAGTAGGACGACTATATTCTGATCAAATGAAGGGTGGCCATCTTTGGTCGACCAATTCCCCATAGAAAACCAAACTTTGATTTGCCATTTTCTAACCCATTTGAACTTGAATATTAAACTAGTTTTTTTCTTAAAAGTCAATTCACCTGAAATTTAACCTAGGTTTGAGTCTCTTAGTGTTTGACAGGTCATTTGAGGCAATTGTTACTACCAAAAGGACGACAAACCATTTTTATACTACCAAGAAAGAAAAATCAAAAGAAGAAAAAACCCCTTTGCTAGCCTTTTTGAGCTTGAAAAATTCAATTCTTGGTTAAGCTGTCGAAAGATCACACCCCACACAGAGGCAATTTCGAAAGGATTAGTCCCAAATGAAAGTGATGCTAAGATTCTTTTATAAAAAGGAAAAGAAAAAGGTACAACAAAAAAAAAAAGATACTATAAGAAAGAAAAAGAAGATGAAAATGAAAAAAAGAAAGGGACATGTTTCAAATGTGATCTTTGACCAATGATTGCCCTTGATAAGATCAACAATTTTGAGCCTTACTAAACCGTTTTCTTATTTACCCTATACCCCCCCCCCCCCCAACCTACATTACAGTATGAATGAATGTCCTGACTAGATTGGTATGTATTGTTGTCTCAAATGAATTATCAAACTCAATGTTGAGTCTAAACTATGTAATGACCTAATCCTAAAAAAGGTACGTAGGCAACTTGTTCGAATAACAAGTTCGGTCAATACTTTGCAAATGCCTCGCCACAAATTGGGGCAAAAGATATGATTTAGGGAAGGGGTTTGGAGCCTTAGTTTCCTTGTTATTGTTGAAACCTAAATCCTTAAGCCTACATTTCATCTCGTGTCTTAAAGTCCCCTGAGATTGGAATATTGATTAGACTTCTTAATGAGATGCTAGTTCGAAAGCTTGAAATAAGTGAGAAAAATCTTTTGAGTGGTGATACAGTGGGGGAGTTATGGTTAGGAGGCTTATATAAAAAGAAAGCAAAAGAAAGAAAAATGAGGTTTTGCCCATTTATGTGGTTCTCTAAGCTAGTAGAAAAATTACAAAGTACTGGTAAAGTTGTTTCCTGTTAAAAAAGCACAGAAAGGCCAATAAAAGCAAGCAAGCTTAAGCATTCCATTACTGAGATTGAGTTTGCATCCAAAGAAGGTCCTTGTTGAGAAAATGTAAAAGGGACAAGATTAGTCACCAATGAGTTTACTAGGGCAGTGATATGAACCCACAAGCTCCAATTGCACACGATGATCTGCACATGCCAAGCGGACCCATCACAAGAGCTAGAGCCAAGAAGGTCAAGGAGGCTATGCAAGGACTAATCGAGAAGTTGCTTGAGCAAGAGTCAATGAGGGCCATGGACACTAAAGAAAAACACTTTTTTGAAGAGCCTAAGATGCTAAATTGTCTAAAGGCGTGTGCAGCTGGAACCTTAAGCCAATAAGGGCTGTTTGGGGAATTTTTATGGATTAAATAGTGGGTCAATTGTGTCGATTAAGCATGACATGTGACTCGTACATATTTCATTAAATGACATGACACATGGCATGTGACTTGCACATGTTTCATTAAATGACACATGACATGTGACTTGCACATGTTTCATTAAATGACATGGCATGCTTAAGGTTATGTAGGATTATTTTATTGGCTAGATTGATGTCATAGCTTATTTTTACTGGCCGAACTGATGTCATGGGTTTCTTTTATTTTCTATAAGTAGTCAACTCTCTATTGTATTAAAGGATGATTATTTTTTCTGAATACAATTACAAGTGAGGTTTATTTCTCTTCAAGTTCTTCGTTGAACTTTCACTGAACTTATCAAAGGTGCTACCTTTGTGGCGTTCATCCATCAATTTGATATTCTTGGTTTGTGCTTCACGTCAAGCAATAGGTCAAGGATCCTATACCATGTCGAATCTTATTTTGGGTTTGGGGTTTTGATAAATCTGATTTGGGGTCTCCAAACGTTTATTCTTGGGGTTCCGTATCAGGCAGATGTCAAGCTGGGTTTCAGGGGAACAGATTTAGAAGCATTCATGCCAGATTGAAACTTGAAATATGGCCAAGAGTAGAGTTGGGTTTGTTGATTATTGGCGCGTTGGAGAAATAAAAGTTTGCACATCATCATGCACTTCATGCATTGCATGAAAAAGAAAAAGAAAACATGCATACATATCCTCATGCCATGTAGCATGCATACAAGTCATGCACGTCATACATATCCCTACATTTAGCATACATACACATCATACATATCTTCGCATTCCAACATGCAAAAACATGCATACATAACATAGCATCATTCAGTCACACATGTCTTATTGTATATCCTTTCTCATCCTCGTCCAGATAAGTCCAAATACTAGGGCACTGACCTAGTTTGTGTCATCTACTCTAAAACTAGGGCACTAACCTAGCCAAATTTGTATTGTCTACTTTGAAACTAGGGCACTAACCTAGGCCCAAATCAAGTCATCTACTCTAAATCTGGGGCACTAACCTATGTCCAAATTTGTTGGTCACCTTAAAACTGGGGCATTAGCCTTCAAGTCAAAAAAAATTAAGAATGTCAACTTTGAAACTGGGGCATCGATTTTTAGATTCCAAAAAACTGTGTTACCTACTAGGGCATTAGACCTTTTTCTCCCATGTCTGGGTTATCCCTTTCATTGACCCTTTCGCGATCCCCTTCCCATCGACCCTTTCATCATCCCCTTCCAATGAATCCTTCATGGGTCATGTCAAAATTGACCCTTCGCGGGTCTTTTCATGTCAACCCTTTGTGGGTCCTATTCAAAACCACCTCTTTGTGGTTTCCTTTCAAAATCACCCCTTCATAGGTTCTTTTAAATCACCCCTTCATCACCCCTTCGTAGTTCCCTTCAAAATCACCCATTTGTGGGTCCCCTCGAAATCAGCCCTTCAGGGGTCCTTTCAAAATCACCCCTTCATGGGTTCCTTTCAAAATCACCCCTTCGTGGGTTCCTTCAAAATCACCCCTTCGTGGATCCTTTCAAAATCACCCCTTCATGGGTCCCTTCAAAATTGCCCTATTGTGGGTCCTTTCAAAATCATCCCTTCGTGGGTCCCTTCAAAATCACCCCTCCATGGATCCTTTCAAAATCACTCCTTTATGGGTCCCTTCAAAATTACCCCTTCATGGGTCTTTTCAAAATCAACCCTTCGCTAGTCTTTTCAAGTCAACCCATTGTAGGTTCCTTCAAAATCAACCCTTTGTGGGTCCCGTAAAAATCAACCATTCAAAAATATCCTAAAGAAAATGCTCCAGCTATTTTGGAGGCATATGGCTTTGTTCCCAAATCCAAGTAGTCATCTTCTCAATCAGAATTTGCTTCGGCTATCTTGGAGGCATGTGTTGTTATTCCCAAATCCAAGTAGTCATCTTTACATTAGAAAATTCTCTGGCTATCTTAGAGGTATGTGGCTTTGTTCCCAAATCTGAGTAGTCATCTTTCAATTAGAAATGCTCTAGCAATCTTGGAGGCATGTGGCTTTGTTCCTAAAAATGAGTAGTCATCTTCCAATTAGAAATGCTCCGACTACCTTATAGGCATATAGCTTTGTTCCCAAATCAGAGTTGTCATCTTCCAATTAGAAAATACTCTGGCTATATTGGAGGCAAGTGACTTTGTTCCCAAATCCGAGTAGTCATCTTCCAATCAGAAAATACTCTAACTATCTTGGAGGCATGTGGCTTTGTTCCCAAATTCGAGCAGTCATCTTCCAATTAGAAATGCTCCAGCTATCTTGAGGGCACATAGCTTTGTTCCCAAATCCGAGTAGTCATATTCCAATTAGAAATTCTCTGGCTATCTTGGAGGTATGTGACTTTGTTCCCAAATCCAAGTAGTCATCAGAAAATGCTCCCACTATCTTGGAGGCATTGGCTTTGTTCTCAAATCTGAGTAGTCATCAGAAAATGCTCCGACTATCTTGGAGGCATGTGGCTTTATCCCAAATCCGAGTAGTCATCTTCCAACCAAAAAATACTCCGGCTATCTTGGAGGCATATGGCTTTGTTCCCAAATTCGAGTAGTCATCTTCCAATTAAAAATGCTTCGACTAGTTTGGAGGCATGTGGCTTTGTTCCCAAATCCAAGTAGTCATCTTCCAATTAGAAATGCTCTGACTATCTTAGAGGCATGTGGCTTTGTTTCCAAATCGGAGTAGTCATCTTCCAATTAGAAAATGTTCTGGGTATTTTGGAGGCATGTGGCTTTGTTCCTAAATCCGAGTAAGCTATCTTGGAGGCATGCGGCTTTGTTCCCATATCTGAGTAGTCACCTTTGGCTCTCAGGATCCTATGCCCAAGCATTCATCTTCAACCCTCTGGGGTCTTTCTAGGTTGACCCTTCACGAATATGTTAAAGTCAACCCTTCAAGGCCTCCACTAACAACTAACCTCTAGTCAAAGCCTACTAACTACTAACTAAAAAATCCCTTGAAATGAGGCATTTCCTTTCAACAGTCCATAGCTTAGTCACGTAAAAGCATTGCTCCAACCTAGTAAAAATAGACATCTTTTATCTTTATAGTCATATTGCTAAAAAATAACATAGGAATAATCTCCACTGTCATTTTCAAGCAGCAATGCCTAAAAGAGGAGCAGCTATAGACACCCTAATTTTTATCAGGTCATTTTAATTATGGAACAGAATTTATGAATCAACTTAGTTAGGTTTTGAAGGTTAATCATTAATTGACTATCTAACGACCCCAACCCGCCACGTGGGCTCGGAGTGCTACTTTAGTGACGTCAGTGTACCTGATACCATATTCATCAAATATAAAATACACATACGTTGCGGGAATAAAATCTAAAATCCTCAAATTACATTACCAGAGTTCTAATTATCTTTATACACAAATATATCCATTTTCACATAATTACATCTTATAAAACTAAAAAAAAAAAAAAAAATCTCTATCTACACACTACCTACATAAAATTCACACCACTAGCTTGGCTCCTATAGCCTGCTAGACCCGATTTATAGGATTCCCTGAAAAGACAGTTTGTAAAGTAGGGGTGAGGCACAGCTCAGTAAGGGAAAGACTAAGTTAATGTTAGTGTGTGGCCAACATGCATTTAATGTACAAAAAATAACCAGTTTACTAAGCAGATAAACACATTTATGAAAATATTCTTATTTTACACTCACACACACAATTAGTCGAGGATAGGAAAGATTACCCGTCCATACAAGTAGTTTCCCTCTGCTCTAGTACTATTATTGCTACCAGGGCACTCACATTTCTTAGTAAGCCCTTAAATTATCTTATTAATTAACCATATTCACATAAATTAACATATATGCATATAAGACACTCCCTCTGACAAGCTCGTTATTTACATCCCCATGGCACGGGTTGTGCGGCTCAAAGGCTGGACTAATGTCTTGGGGGATCCACCCAGACAGTAGTCATCTATACTCTCTGCTAACATACTCCGCAGGTACACGCAGCTCCAACTGCTGGTCCGATTGCCCTCACCCAAGGGTGCATTCACCTCACGTAGGCAAATCGGATAAGGCCATGCCACACCTCTCAGCACAGGTGTGAGCGCACACGGCCACATAACAAATATCTAGCAACGGTACTGTGCTTACACTACACTGGTCCTCAGAGTTCCTAAAGCATATCATGCAATTTAAATAATAGAAAATATCATTTAAAACATCATTTCACATATATTTCTTGTTATTCCAAAAACTCGCTCCCCGCCCCCCCCCCCCCCCGCCAAAAATACAATTCGGCATATAGCCATCAAATAAAACTCCGCCCTCAGCCGTCAAATAATAATCATGACCCTTGGCCAACCAAACAATACCCGACCACTGGCTGTTAGTTCAAACTCTTACATTTCATAAACAGTTCCAGTATTTTCATAAGCATTTCTAGTATTTTTCACAACAATTCCATTATTTCAAAATCTCAAATCCAGATGTACAATAATTCATACAAATAAAATCATCTGCTACACAATTTTCCACATTCTAACATATCCATTTAAATAAAACAAGTTTTCCACCGTTCATTTTATTCAAAAATATCATACCGTATATCCTACGTTTGTAAAACTCATTTCGAACGGTTGGTTTCCAAAATAGCATTTAAATTCCCAAATGAATAAATATATATATATATTAATTTAATCGATTCAAATTATATAAAATTACTGACTTAAGTTAATCCCCTTACCTAATTCCTGAAAAGTCTGCCAATACCCCGGCCTACGCCCCAGGAGTTAAAAAAATCCCTGAGCCTTGAAATTCAAAATTCACTATATTATTCGTCACAATCCCTAGAACAACTTTCCCTAAATTTTCCCAAGGTTCTGAATACCCTAAATAGCCTAATAAAAGCCCAAATTATTAAACTTATCCCCGATTTAAGATTGGTACCCCGGAACTCCAATTTGAAAACTCGCTCTAGTTAGATTGTAGAGAATCTCCCCACGAGTCTCTTGGCAATTTCCATTTGTTAATAGGACTTATAATTTAAGAGAAATTGATGTAAGTTTGAGATTTGGCCTTACCCCAGGAGATATGCCTACGCCGCTCTCACGACATATCAGCTCTAGTAAAAATGTTGGTGGCGGCGAGCAGAGTCTAAAGGTATTTTTAGATTTTTGATCAGCCGAATAATGGAGATGAGATGGAGGAGAGTGGGAGAGAGAGGATGAGGAGATGAAGGACTGCTCTGTGCGCAAGATGAATGAAAAAAAAAAAAACCGAGAGGCTTCTTGGAGGCTTCCTGAAGGATCTTTGATCCTTCAAGATAAGTTAACCTATATTATATAATATATTTTATTATTATATTATATTATATTATTAATTATAATAATTAATTAAATAATTTTTAAATTTTTAAATTTCTTAAAATTTAAAATTTTAATTTTAATTAATTTTTTTTAATAATAAATTTTTTTTTTAATTTAAAAATTTTTTTTTTAGGATCATTACAGACTGTAATTTTCTAACCTAGCTGGGTTACAATTGACTTAGTTGACCATATTCATAATTGTTCCCAACCATTCATTTCACGAAAATTTAAATGAGTTTAGGAATGATTAAAAATCATTGGTGTTGTTAAAATTAATTGGTCAACTAAACCTTTTAATTCCTGCTTTGTTCCATACATTAGTGAGAGCCTTGACATGCATCAAAATAATACATTTTTATTAAAAGAGAGGGAAACGTGCCCTAGGCAGGGAATACAAGGAACACTAAAATTACAAAGAAAATATAAAGAAATAATTAAAAAGAAAATACAAAAAAATATATAAAGGAAAATACAAAAAAAAAAAAGAGCAAATACAGTGCAACAATACAAAAGAAATACAGAAAACTACAAAAATATAGGGAAATAAAAATCAAGTCCAAGTCCTTAGTCAAGCTCACATGCATCATACTCTCGGGGTCCTACTCAACAAAATTGAAAGAAAAAGAATATGTGAGTTAGAGAGGTTAAATGAAATTTAGAAAAAATAAATAAAAGAAAAAAAGTATGTGCGCAAAAGGAGAAAATGCAAGCGGTTGCAATATTCCCTCCCAGGAATAAAGGAACAGATTTCTACTGGTTGGAACTAATTGACCGCCAAATAACTTGCTTAGACTTCCTATAAATAGGGAGTCTCGTGCAAACCTACAAAGGGGGGGGGGGGTGAGAAAATTAGAGGAGGAGAGCATTAGAGAGAAATTGGGGGAGAATAAAGAAATTAGCGAGGGAAAGGAGGAAGCATGGAGAGCAATTATAGAAGAGAGCGATTACAGAAGAGAGCAGCTTACCAGACATTCGAGCAACTTAAAAGTGGAGAGAAGGTTCCAGACCTTTAGTGACAATTAGAAGCCGAGAGCTGGAGCCATCTCTGTGGCACCTCTACTCGGTGACCAGAAGCCACCCCCAGAAGAATACACAAACAAACACCGAGGAGGGAAAAGAAGATCGGAGGACTTAGAAGACCACAAGTAATATTGGCACCCCTTTCCATTCCTCACTTTGCCATACTGAATTATGGGTGTTCATTTTTTAGGTTATGCGAGCCTCAACCTGAATCGAACACCACTTACTTTGAACCGAACTGAACCTTACTGAGCTGAACCCCCTTCAAATCCTGAACCAACAGACTGAACCAAACCAAAACTTCCAACCTAAAGAAAGACATGCCCAACTGGTGAGAACAACTCATAAGGCAACCCAAGAGTGAGCACGACTCACCAACGATAGCCCATCTGATGAGTACCACTTATGAGGCCTCGAAGACATGCCCACTTGATAAGCATACCTCACGAGGTAACCTAAGAGTGAGCACGACTCACCAGCAATGACCTATATGATAAGTACCACTCATGAGGCCCCGAATACATGCCCAATTGATGAGCACAACTTATAAGATAAGGGAGAAGTGAGCACGACTTACCAGCAATGGCCCATCTGATGAGCACTACTTATGAGGTCCCGAAGACATGCCCAATTGATGAGAACAACTTATGAGGAAAGGAAGGAGTGAGCACGGATCATAAGGCAAGGAAGGAGTGAGCACGACTCACCAGTGATGGCCTATTTGATGAGCACCACTTATAAGACCTCGAAGACGTGCCTAGCTGATGAGCACTACTCATTAGGCAACCAAGCATATGCAACAGGCTCAAATTAAGCCGAAGAGTGAAGCAATCGACTCGGATTGAATTGAATGATGAAGGTGTCAGCTCAAATTAAGCTAAACTCTAAAACAACCATCTGAGCCGAACTGTGAAGGTATCATCTTGGATTGAGCCGAACACTGAAGCAACTAGCTCAGATTGAGCTGAACAATGAAGTAATTGGCTCAAATTGAGTCAAATAAGGAAGCAATTGGCTCTAATCAAGCCAACTCGTATGGTAACCAAATCGACAAAGACATTCAAATTAAGCTAGTCACTCAATAACTACCTTAAATTATGATGGAAGCTTAGATGGTAGACCTCAAAACACTCTCGAATAAAAGAAACTTGTTCCGAAAATTCAAGAGTAAGGGGGAAACTGGTATATCTAAAACTAATAGGCTCATTCATGAGGGGACAGTTATGAAACCACCATTAACACCCCTGTGCAACCGACATACTAAAGTAAATAGGTATATTCATGAGGGAAAACAACTATAAAACCACTATTAAACCCCCCCCCCCACCCACATAAATGCCATTAAATTATCTATAACCCCTAGAAATGCGATAATGCGTCCTTAAATGCTAAATTGAAGGAGGGTCAACCTCCACCACTGTAAAAGGGTATTCTGAGAGGAGGTAGGTATCTCATTCTTACTCTCACTTTTCTATTACTGTTGCAACCTAGAGCTTCCCATAGTTCCTAACTTAGGCATCAAAGTGATCTTCCGGAGGATACCTTGGGTTCTCCAAGTCATCTACATTTGGTTCTTTTCAGGTGGCCGCAGTCAAAGGACGATCCACAAAAGTCGTTCGATTTTTTACAGTAACATGTGTGTGTGTGTGTGTGTGTATTCGATGAGTTGGAAGAGTTAGTGTTTCATATGTAAGGGTGAGAAATTGACCAATTAGAATGTTTAATGATTTTTGGGGTGAGTATCATAGATTAAGATTTGTAAATAAGAGAAATACAATGTGTGCGTGTGTGTGTGTGTGTGTGTGTGTGTGTGTGTGTGAGAGAGAGAGAGAGAGAGAGAGAGAGAGAGAGAGAGAGAGAGGTGGTGGGAAGGGAGAAAAGACTAAAAGGAGTTAGAGAGTGATTGAGGGAGCGGAAATCATGTCCCTAAATCAAGTTGGAGGTTACTATTGCTTTTTTATTAGAATACAATAAATAATAAAATGGGACTATAGCAGTTTAAAAGATTAAAAAAAAACCAATAAATTAAAATTAATCATATAATTTAAAAAATAAAAAATATAAGAAAAATGAATTTGGCACTTGAGTTAGGAGTTGTTTTAATATATATATATATATATATATATATATATATATATATATATATATATATATGCCTTTGAATCATGCAAAGAAAATGTGCAAAAAAAAAAAAAAGAGGGCAAGAATATTGCTTGTTGGAACTATATCATAACTGCATTAAAATAGGATCCTTTCTAAGTAATCTCATACTTGCAAGTTGTGAGAATTAAATTTACTTTCAGCATTATGTTGATGGTTGGCACTTAAAAGAAGAAATAAAGGTTGGAGAGAGAGAGCTTGCTTTATGCCACTATTTACCTTACAATATCTAGAAATGAAAAAGCTTCAGTCATGGATGAGAATGACCGCCATAGAAATTTTTGTTTCAAATTTCATGCTTTTTATATGTGGCTAAAACAAATATGATTTATCGCATATGTTATAACATCATTACGTATTCATTATAGACATGTCGACCCTAAACATAAATTATGGGACATACCATACCTCAAGTCAAACAAAATGTCGTAAAAATTTTTTAATACTAACTTTTATTCAAAAGCTAAAAGGTCACGTGAAGAGATAGCTTTCGCAATGTGGAAGCAGTAGATAATGCATAAAAAACATGCAACAAGTATTGTCATGTTATGCAATATCATACATAGTGCCGTGTCAAGAAAAATTCAACAATCATCTACAAAATATTCAAATTATAGCTTTAAGATATCTAAAGAAAAACTTATATTCACATGTCATGTCAAAAGTTAACACATCAAAGGTCAAAATTAAATTTTAGCCACCTTGGTCAAAGTCAAAATTTACTATGTAAGCAAAGGCCAAAATTACTTTATAAAAATGGAAAAGGGGTGTTGGGTCCATTTAAGCCCTAAGATAGAGCAAATTTGTCATTGACTAATTGATCAACACCGAGCACTTGGGCCCTTGGTTTAAAAGGATAAGAAAACTAAAAATAATTTATTATTCTTCTCTAAAGAATGCTTAGAGGATTGTATCCATATTTTTATTTAAATTAGTAAATATGTCATGTGTGTTGCTTACAATTGCATGTGCAATAATATTGTGTACAATATTTTTATAATTCTTAACAAAGTTTAAAATTAGTTTTATAACAAATGAAAGTATGAATATTCAAATTTATTTATAAAAAAGTATATTCTGTTAAAAAATGTTACGGACATGTACATATGATATAAATTTATTTGTTACAAATCAATTTAAATGTAAAATTAATTGAGAAAAATAAAATACATATATGGACCATACTAATATTGAATGAGAACTTAAAATATAAAATTTAAATACTTCATTTTATAATATATAGAAAGTTGAACACTTATTAAATTTACATGCATTATATAAATATATATATATATATATATAATTATAGAATTTTGTTATTGAAAATTTTGGTGGAAAGTAAATGAGAAAAATTGTATTATATATATATATATATATATATATATATATCATATTAAATATTTTAAAAATAATTTCAATCACTTTTCTAATTTTAATGTATATAATGTGTGTAAATAGAAAAGTAACACAATATATATTGAATAATATAATTAAAATTAATTCTATAATTTTAATTGATGTAAATATAAACCAAAGATAAAGAAAGTAGGAACTAAAAGTTTTAGATTAATTTTATAATATAAAAGTATTGAGAAAGAAAATGGTGGAAAGTGGTTGAGTTGAGACCAATTTAAAAAATTATTTTAGTGAAATTCATGCATGTTGAAATTTTTAAATTTTATCTTTTAAAAGAGAGAAAGGAGTTTAAAAATAAATAAATAAAATTTAATGGAACTAGATGTAAATAGAGAGAAATTTAAAAATAAATTTAAAACAATTTTAAAATTAGTGGAGCTTGCATGGAGCCCTTGCCTCTGCTAACCGATAAAAAGAAAGAGGACCAAGAGAGAGAGAGAGAGAGAGAGAGAGGGAAGTTGAATGTAAAAAAAATAAAATAAAATTAGTTTGACTCGTGTGAGACCCTTCAGAAAAAAAGAGAGCAAAACCCTTATCCAAAAAGAAAACTCAATGCCACGTATTAGCACCATGCTTATCTCATGGTTTAGGATTTTATATATATATATATATATATATATATAATTTTTTGGTATATGAAAGAATGTAGGCTACTTTGAAATTTAAGTCTTGAATTAAAATTTGACAAGTAACATACAAAATGATAGTGTTAAATTAAAATTTACAGAACTTGGAATTAATCCTTGCAATTTCATGTTCCAAAAGGCATTATTAGACTTTTTAGTTTTGACTTTGTAGATGGACCATTGAATTCTTGACTTATTTATCTGATTGATTAATTTTTCAAGTTTGATTTAAATTAACCAATAAAATTTGAAAGTTCTAAAATCCAAAGTAAAACACATGAGAATCGAGTCCAATTGTTTATATCTCCATTTTTATTTATGGAAATGGGCGTTCAAGTCCCCTTGATAGCATATTTTAAGTCTTAGGACGTCTCTTGATATTTATGCTTTAATTTTTTCTAGAATTTTTACTATTTTTTTCATTTTTTTAAATTAAAAAATTTAAAAATTAGTTAATCAAAAAAAAAAAAAAATAGGTGGTCTTGGATGACCAAACCAATTTAACCAGTTTGAACCAACCACGAGTCAGCCACCGACAGCGACATGTGACAACATGAGAATTTTTTTCTTTTGAAAAATCAAAGGCAACATGTGGTAGGGTGACATTAGCGTAACACAACGTAGCAAAAAATGATGGGTGCATAATATTTAACATGGATCGCTAACATAACAGTAATCTGACCATTTAGAAAAAAACACAACTTGAACTCCCATATTTTGGGAACTTGTTTGAGAATTTTAGAATCCAATTTTAGACTTTATTTGGGAAATTTATTTAAGATTCTTTATATGGCTCTTTTGAACTAATTATGGATAATCAAAAATTCAAAAAGACTAACAATGAGAATCAAGACAGGATGGCACCGATCTTTTAACCTTTAGAAGTCTCCTTGCTTGTTAATTTTGCCCAATGCACTTTCTTGATTTTTTAGTTCATCAGCTTATTGAATCCTTTCTCTGCTTATGCAATCCATCAAACCTAGTTCTTTCACTCCTACAATCTGAATTCTGTTGCTCCCAATGTATCAACTTTTAAGTTCTTTCCACTCTCAATTTTTCAATCTTTCTTTTTTTCTCGAACCTCCCAACTACAATCTCTTAGCCTCTTGCCTCATGTTTTCCTTTCTCCAATTATTTTCTAATTTTTTCTCCCCTCAACTCTTTTTCTCTCCAATTCTCTCCCTTAATTTTCTTCTCCAATTCTCTCCCTCAATTTTCTTCTCCTCACTATCTCCTTTTTAGATCTCTATTTATAGGTCAAGGGGAAAGCAACCATTTAAATTTGATTGATCAATCAACTTTAAAATTGATTTTTTTTTATTAATCAATCAAATTGAAAACTTATTAGTTGATTTATTTTGATTTATTTACAATTACTAGAATTTCTCTTGTGTTGTGTGTGTAGCTGTAAAGATGGAGGCACATAGGATTTTTAATTTTTTTTAAAAATTTATATATTTTATATTTTTTATGTATTTTATTTATTTATTTATAATTATATTAATGAATATTTACATATCAAAATTCAAAAAAAGAAAAGAAAAATCAAATTTCGCTATATAGAGCCTCGAATAAAATGGAGTGTCTACAATAATAATTAATATAATAAGTTTAAAGAATATTTTTAAGGAAAAAATAATATAAAATTTATTTAAATGGTCACTAGCGATTATTTTTAGTTTTGATTCTCACTAATAGGTGACTTTAATCAATTAGTGTCATTATTTTTTTAATATTACATTTATACATATAAATAATATGTATATATATATATATATATATATATATATATATATATATGGTTGTTAAATCCAAAGCACTTAACCTAGCACTGACACGTGAAGTTGGACTTTTTTTTCTTTCATTCAAGATTTTCCTTTCTTTTCTTTTTTTTTTTTTTTTCAAGCTTTTGTCCTCTCTCTTGCTTTACTCTCTTTGGCAGATGGAAAGGCCCAAGTAGGCCACACAAGTTTTTTTTGCATACATATCTACTTTTTTTTTTCCCTCCTCTCCGAGCAAGTAGGGGGCCCCATTAAATTTGTTAACCATTTCAATTTTTTTTAAACTCCTCTCTTTGGTTTAGAAGCCTCTATGCTTGTTAATTCTACCCAATGCACTTTTTTGATTTTCAAGTTCATCGACTTGTTGAATCTTCTATCTTCTTCTACATTTCATCAAATCCAATTCTTTTACTCCTACAATCTAAATCAGGTTGCTCCCAATGTATCATCAACCTTTTAGTTTTTTCCACTCTTAATTTTTCAATCTTTTTTTTTTTTTTCTTGAACCTCCCAACTACAATCTCTCAGCCTCTTGCCTTATCAAAATCCAACTGCAACCAAGAATATTACAATAGGGATCCGGGGGAACCAAGGTCCAAGTCCGATTTTGAATGAGAGCACTGTATTCGTCATTCATGGCAGAGCACCAATCGAGAAGTTTGGAGGTCGCAGAGAAGCTTAGAGGGTCATTAGGAGGGGTGGTTGTAGTGGCGAGACAATGGCAAGTAGGGTAAGGGATGGTACCATCGGTGAAGATACGGGGACGAGAAGAGTGGGTTTAGGCTCTAGTGATGATGAGAGATTGTGGAGGAATGAGATGGTGGTGTGAAGGGGAGTCTGGAGAGAGGTGATTAGGGTTAGCTGGGGAATTTGGGGAGGGATTGGGGGAAAAGGGCACATGAGTGGGTTCGATGGGTGAGGAGTTGGAGAGGGGAGAGGTTGGAGTGGTTGAAGTTAAGGGGTTTGGGCTTAGGCCAAGAAAGGATGGAAGAAAGATAGGAAGGGAAGCATTAGGTGAGTATGTGGGAGATATGGTGGGCTGAGCCAAGACGTGAACGTGAGGAAAAGAGGCCTCATGGAATAAGACATCTCTAGAGAGATCCAGGCACTTGTAGCCTTTGTGTGAAGAGTTGTAGCCTAGAAAAAAACAAGATTTGGAACGAAAATGCATTTTGTGATTATTATAAGCCGAAAGGTTAGGCCAACATTCACACCCAAATACTTTGAAAAATTTGTAGTCAGGATCTTTATTAAGTACTAGGTAAAAGGGATATTTATTGTTCAGAGTAGGGGACGGAAGGCGATTTATAAGGCAAACGGCTATGTCAAAAGCATCGGCCCAATATTTGAAAGGTAAATGTGCATGGGCCAATAATGCAAGGCGAGTTTCAACAATATGTCTGTGCTTGCATTCTACAAGGCCATTTTGTTGATGAGTATGTGGGTATGTTAATTGATGTGTGATGCCAAGTTTTTGGCAAAAAGGGGTGATTGATTTAAATTCACCACCACCATTCGTTTGAATAGAAATTAGTTTTGAATTGAATAAGTGTTCAAAATATGGAATAAAAGTAGTGAAGACATGATAAACATTAGATTTAAGTTTGATGGGGAAAAACCTATAGAAACGGGTGCATTGATCTACAAGAGAAAGATAAAATCGAAAGTCATTCCTAGACATATAAGGGAGCAGGCCCCAAACATCAGCACAAATTAGCTCAAGGGGCTTTGAGGCCTGGGCCTGATTGGGAAAGAAGTGTTGTTGGTGACTTTTGGCCAGGGGGCACTTGGAGCAAAACAGTGAGGAATCTGTGTGATTGGAGGGCAGACGATGTTGATGCAAAATTCGAGACACCAACTGAAGAGAGGGGTGACCTAAACGACGATGCCATTGAACAGGGGAGGTTCGTTCGCCGACATGTGGAAGGAGAAGAGGTGAGTGCCAGTGCAGGTGGGAAGACGTAGAGACCATTAATGTTGGGCCTGGTGAGGAGGAGTTTCTCGGTCATAGTGTCCTTGATAGAGAAAAAGGATGACTGAAATTCAAAGAAGCAATTATTATCTGAGCAAAATTTACAAATCGAGACAAGATTTTTGGTGATAGAAGGAACATGGAGTAAGTTATGTAGAATAAATGAGGAAGATGAAGAGAGAGAGTGTGATTCCTTGCCCATTCCTTTATTTTTTAAAAATTATAATTTTACCCTTCTCCTCACACTTTTATAAATTTCATTTTCTTTCCCAAAATTTTTCTATAAATACGAAGCTCTCAACCTTCATTTTTCACAAAAAAATTTCCAAAGGAAGAGAAGGATTAGTGAGTAAAAGAATTAGTGGTGGAGGGAAAATTTCTGCTATAATTGAAATTCTCACTCACCCACTTTTTTCGATCTCATTTTTTAGAGATATTCGTTGTAATCGTATCACAAGGTTAAGTAAGAGGTAAGTAAATTTGATTATGTTATATTTTAATTTAAAATTTATACCCGAATTTATTTGTAAATAAATTTGAATTATGTTAGTTATTTTTCATAAAATTTTTCTGAATTTATTTTTACGTATATTTAATTATACTAGTTTTATCTTTAATATGCTTGCATTTATTTTTGAGTTAAGAAATGTTCTAAACCCCTCGGGTATTTTACAGTATTAATTTCTATTAAAAAAAAAATTTAACACGAAAAATTGTGTGGCATGAGTTTATTTATACCTTGCATATTTTACGAAAATATAAGTAAAGATGACATGAGTTGATTTTTACATTGCATATTTCATGAAAATATGAGTAAAAATGAAATTTTCATGATATTATTTTAATTGTATGAATTATATAATAAGATATTTTCAAAACCCTTTAGGGTTCAGACGATACGGAAAATTAAGAATGTTCGGTACCGCAGTTTAAAGTTTAAACAGATCAGAGTGCACCCACACTATTTATAGGGTGATTTTATATGATAGTGGATTTCTCCTGAGTGCACACCTGGGTCGGACCAATGTTTAATAAGGAAAATCTCACTTAATAATGATGTACGTTAATTTAGTTTAGCCGGTCAACTAGTTAAATTCAGTTTTTGGACTGCATAATCCTGTCGTGGGGGTAAACATGACTTACGGCTAATAAAAAGATGACTTAGGGCTAACAAGCCTAAGGGTGGTTTTATAGTATATGTATATAATATTTAATTACGTGTATAAAGTTATTGATGATTTGAAGGAAAAATATATGTTTATGCGAACATGACTATTTTTGTGCCTAAATGATGATTTAAAGGAAACGTGTAAGGAAAAGTATATATGTATTATAGTTATAGTTTTAAAGTTAAAAGTTAATTTAACAATTATAGTATATGGTTATAAAATTTTATTACTGTAGTTTATGGTAAAAGTTTTATGTAAAAATTTTTAAATTCACATTTATTTTAAAAACAGTTTTGAAGTTATATTATTAAATATTATTTTACGAAAGTATAATATTATGAAAGCTTATTTTTGTCACATACTAATAATAATCTTATTTACTTATTGAGCGTCATTTCACTCCAATCGTTATTTTACATTTCAAATGATTTTGAAGAGTATACCAGAAATCTGGTATAGCAAGTGCATGAGCGGGAGTAGAAAGAGTAGAGTAGAATAAAAATTTAGCATAATACAATTTAGAATACGTTTGTGTATTTTAGAATTTTAAAAAATTTCATTTTAATAGTTGTAACATATATTTGTAATAAAATAAAAATAATTTAGATTTATGTGTGTTCGCTGAAAAATTTATATGTAGGAACCCACTCGGGTTTGGAACCTTACAAAGTGCATCGACTCAAATCGAGCCGGTTGAGTTAAATCACTCGGGGTCCGATTTGAATTACAACTCTCAAATAAAAGAAATTTATTTCAAATATTCGAGAGTGTTAGGGGAGGCAACTGATACACCCAAAATTGATAGGAACACTCATAGGGTTAAATAGTAATAAGATCAACATTTGATGTCTCACGTAATCGCCCTTAAGTTACCTATAACCCCTTAAGCTTAGTGGTATAGTTACAAGAGAGTTACTATTGACGTCTTACATAACCTCCCTTAAGTTACCTATAACCCTCCTAAGTTTAATGGTACGGTTATAAGAGAGTTATTATTAATGTCTTGCATAACCTCCCTTAAGTTACCTATAACCCCCGTAAGTTTAATGGTATGATTACAAGAGAGTTACTATTAATGTCTTGTATAACCTCCCTTAAGTTATCTATAACCCCCTAAGCGTAATGACATACTCATAAATGCCAACCTGAAGGAGGGTTTGCTTCCATCACTATAAAAAGAGATCTTAAGAGAAGATAAGTATCTCATTCTCATACTCACTTTTTCTACTGTTGTAATTCAAAACCTCTCATTAGTCCTTTACTTAGGCATCCGAGTGATCCCCCGGGGTACACCTTCGGGTTCTCCAAGTTATTCTTATTTGTTTTTTTTTTAGGTGGTCATGGTTAAAGAACGATTCGTGAAGGTTGTTCGATTTTCAGGGAGCAACAATATTTATATTCAAATTTCATGTTAAAATGATATATTATTACAAATTTGTATTATTATGATTGATCTTAATATTTACATTCTCATAATCAGGGTCAATTATCAAAGCTCAAAACTCTAATTTGTTTGTTATTCTTGGCCAATTTTTATTTTCCTAAAAACACACTTAAATCATTAAAATGTTATGTTCATATAATTCAAACTTTTAATTTGTTTATTATCCTTAAATAATTTTAATTTTCCTGAAAACACACATAGTCATTCCAATGTCACTTCCATATGGTTCAAATTTATCAATATTTTTTTAATTTACCTAATATACATTTTATATTTCTTTTTTCGGGAACAATTTTTACTAGCTATAATTATTATACTTACATTACCGGTTCGATTTAACCAACCAATGGCTCCACCAACCGGTCACCGGTCCAAAATTAATAACAATAGTCCTTTTACCGGTCCAGAGGGTTGGGGCTGACGCAAGTCACGCAACACCTTCACCTCGATTGACCCGGCGCGACCATCTCTTTCTCTGTACAAATGGGACCTTTCCTTTTCTGCCCTTTGACAGTTTTACCCTTGGCTGACGATTTTACGGCACCTTGTCTCCATCTGCCCCCACGCGCCTCTCTCTCTCTCTCTCTCTCTCTCTCTCTCTCTGGCTGCCCACAAATCCCATTCTCTCTGTCTCCCTCTACCCAGGGAATATTGTATTGAGCTGTCCTTGTATGAACGCACAATAAACAAACAGGGAAAGAAACGACTACAAAATACGAATAAACAATTGGAGACACACTACGGGCTATAGCTCCTCTGCTATATTTTCTTCCTCTGTCATGGTCCCCCCTCCGTTCCTATCCCTTCTCATTGCCCACCGCACTCCTTCTCTCTTTCTCCTGTCAAGATGATCGAAGAATTCTGATTCCGTTTCCTCCCTTAGATCTGCACCCATTCTTCCATTTCAGGTACCTGCACTGCAAACTCATGTTTCAAGCTATTACGTTTTCAACAGATCTAATTCCTCTATTGCATTTCAATGTTCCACGTACAAACGCGTCAGTACGTTATCTAGATTTGAATTTGTGTCTGCAATTATCGGGATTGTTTTCGCTTTCGAGCTGAATAGACGTTTTGTTTCCAGTGCTGCCGTCTGGAAATGTCGTAGGATCTCGCGGTATTGAAAAATTAATGCGGATCTGATGCGATGTGATGTGTGCGTGCGCACGTCTCTGTAAAAATTTAATCGTATATACCCCGGGAAGATGTTTCCATTGCCTTTTTTATTGCCTGTTAGTGGACTTGTGAGTGAGTTCGCTTTCGTAGATTGTTTTGTTGTTTATGTTTTAGTGAATGTACGAGACATGGATCTAAAATTGATTTGTGTTATCTGATTTCAAAATCATTAAATCTGAAATATTTACCTCCTTAGAAGGTCAAATTTTGCATTTTGTGTAGCTCAGCTGCCACTTCAACTTTTATTATTTCGATTCACGGTCTCAAACTTTTGATCTAATGAACAGTACAATCTCACATTTGAGAACCAGGGGCGGCTGGTAGCATATTCAAAAAGCAGGTTTGAACAGCCTAAAATTTGCAAAATGAAAGTTAGTGAAAATGGTAGGGTCAAGCGTAGTTTGGGGTACATTAAAACTCAAAGAATAACTGATGATGTGGGGCCACTTGTGTGATGTTCTTCTGGAAACTGGTGGCTATTGGAGAAATTTCTTTAAATCGGTTCTCAAAAATAAACTTTCATTGTGTTTTCATCTTTCCTTTTTCTTCAAATTGAAATGTAGCATATGACAACTCACCCTTGGCAGAAGCATGAGCACCCACATGAGCGGGGCGTGAACTTGGATTTATAGATCCCGCAACACATGCAAGCTGAAAGAAAATATACAAATACCCGCATTAGGTGGGAGCCGAAAGTGAAACCACATGGTCTTAGAGTCTCATCCTTGACTGATTGTTTTGACGAGCAGGGAAGAGGTTTTTGGAGCAGAAATAGACATGCTGCCCTTTTAATCATTTTGTTTTTGGGGGCTGGATACAGATGCAAATTGAAGTAGATTATCATTTTTGGTTTTTGGATGTGTAATGTTGATGAAACGGCATTTGATGCTGCAGTGTAAATTTGTTAAGTTGTTTGAATTGTGTTATTGTGATTTGTGGTATGGTATGGAATTGAGATTGTTATAGACTGAAGGTTTTGTATCTGATGTCAGTTGTGTTGCCAGGTATTGACTTTCAAGGAATAACTGGCATTTCAGAAACATGGCATTGGGCAAATATTCAAGAGTTGATGGCCGGAGATCATCATCAAATTATTGTTCGACAGTGACTATTGTTGTTTTTGTGGCTCTATGCTTAGTTGGAGTTTGGATGATGACATCATCATCTGTAGTGCCTGCTCAAAATGTTGATGTGCCTTCTGGGGACAACAAAAACGAGGTGAAGGAACAAGCAGGTGAGATCAATGAGAATAAGCCTAAACAATTTGAAGATAATCCTGGTGATTTACCTAAAGATGCAACCCAAAGCGACAGCAGCAGAACTTCTGCTCAGAGTCAAACTCAGTCCAACGATCAAGAAAACCCAGACAATTCTGATACGTTCGCTGCTACACAAGAAAGCCAGGAAGAGAAGCCTGCAGAGAAGAGTGTAGATGAAGAAAACAAGTCTGAAGATGCATCTAAAATTAAAAGAGAAAATGTAGATATTGAAACAAAAGACACGGAATCGAAATTTAAAGATGGAGAATCAAATACAGAAGATGGAGAAACAAAGCTAGGGGATGGTGAAACTCAATCTGGTGGACAGGCAGAATCCAGAGAGGGGGCCGGCCAAAAAAAATCAGATGAGAGTGAGCAGAAATCAAATTCTGATGAAAATGAAAAGAAATTGGGAGATAAAACACAATCTGGAGATGAAGCAGACAACCAAAGAGAGAAGGGGCAGCAAAATAAAGATAACGAGTTAGAACAAAGATCTGGTGAGAAAAAGGAGAATGGTCAGGCCAAAGAACAGGTTCAAAATGACGTATTTCCTTCTGGGGCTCAGTCAGAGCTTTTGAATGAAACGACGATTCAAAATGGATCCTGGTCAACTCAGGCGGCGGAGTCAAAGAATGAGAAGGAAGCACAGAAATCTTCAGACTCTGAGCAGCAACCTGGGTACAGTTGGAAAATCTGCAATGTCACTGCAGGATCGGATTACATCCCTTGCCTTGACAATATCCAAGCAATTAAGCACCTTCGTACTACCAAGCATTATGAACATCGAGAAAGACACTGCCCAGAGCCAGCTCCTGCCTGCCTTGTTCGTCTTCCTGAAGGATATAGACGCTCAATTGAGTGGCCTAAAAGCAGGGACAAGGTATAATGATTTCTTTCATATTCAAAGTTTGCATTTTTATTTGTTTTTACTTCTTGCTAAGATGCACTCATATATTCTCTCAGATATGGTACTACAATGTTCCCCATACCAAGCTTGCAGAATTCAAGGGGCATCAAAATTGGGTGAAAGTAACTGGCGAGTACCTTACCTTTCCTGGTGGTGGAACCCAGTTTAAGAATGGTGCTCTTCATTACATTGAATTCATAGAGAAGGTGAAGACTTTTAGCCAGTCTATTGCCTCGAGGGGCCCTTTATTTTCCCTGCCCACATATTACTTAGGACGCTGGCTTATGTATTGTTGTTATCAATGTTTTGAAAATCAGACTGGAGTGAGATACCCAGCCCAGTCCTGCGTCAACCATTGCAGGCTGTCCAACCGGACTATCGGCATAGCAATATAATTATATTATTAGTTAAAAAATTAAAAAAATTAAAATCACCAATAAATCATAAAAAAGCTAGATAATTGTGGCACTATAAAATGTTTGTTATATGCAATTTTTATGCAAATAAAACAACTGAACATGTCTTAAAACAAATATGGCAATCTAGTCTGCTAAATTTAAAGAGTCTATCAAACATTGTGTTAAAAAAATAGCACTTTAATTAAACTTTTAAATTTCATACTTCATGAAATAAAATTTTGAAGTTGAATGTAAGTCCTTTTTGTTTAAAATGTAAAATGCTAAATGGAAAAAAGGTAGCAACAGCTTAGATCTATATAAATTGGCTACTCCTAGTATGGACTGGTTCATATCTGGATCTCTAGTTTTTCCTGGTTTTATTTGGGATATCATGCTATGAAATAATGTATTCAGCCCAGTCTAGAAAGCAGACCAGTTTGAACTGGGCGGGCTGGGCCAATTTTCAATACACTTATTGTTATTTCTAGCGGTTCATGTTTTAATAGGCATCTGTTTGTTCGTTTGTCTTTTTACTCCATTTTTTTCCAGCTTTCTTGCTTGCTGTTGTGCTCTTTTTTCTTGTCTTTCTCTTTTCCCTTCTGGTCTCAAGATTGGTTCAGACTTCAGACCAAGACAAACCTTTTTTATGTGCACATATTAACATTTATGTAACTATCTATCTATATATATGTTCATACTTTTTTGTTTTATACTCATTACTAATTATGCTTAAAATAATAGAAGTTTGTGAAACAACTATTGAGCCTTTACTCCCCCACTAGGTGGTGGCTGCCTAAACCCTCTTCTGTCCTTATGCACAATAATGGGCAATGCCCTTAATAAATTAGATTTGTGTCAAATCCTTTATATATTGATCCAAGTTATTCTAGTTCTACACCTTCCATCACCAATCACAACTAAGTTAACCCTCCTCACTTGTGCATTATTTGATTATGTTGCAAGTACCCAAACCATCTTAATTGCAATTCCCTTCTCTTATTTTGTGTAGGTGCTACGCCTAATGATTAATGTGTTCATTCCTCACTTGATCTTTTAGAGTTATACCACTTGCCATCCTAGCATTCTCATTTTTGAAACTTTTACTTCTTGGATATGTTGTTTCTCAGCTGCCCGACATTTTGATCCACATAGCCTAGATGGTCTTTTAATTGCAATTCCCTTCTCTTATTTTGTGTAGGTGCTGTGCCTAACTAATGATGAATGTGTTCATTCCTTACTTGATCTTTTAGAGTTAGACCACATGCCATCCTAGCATTCTCATTTCTGCAGTTTTTTATTTTTGGATGTGTTGCTTCTTAGCTGCCCTACATTTTGATCCATATAGCCTAGATGGTTTTTTAGCTGTCCTTTATAACTTTTCTTTTAAGTTTAATGGTGTTCTAATATCACACAACACATGCAAACCAATTCTCCATTTTACCCAGTATTCTTAATCTCTATGTATTACAGCTTCATTTTGTGCTTTTGATTGCATAATAGATCCAAGCTACCAAAATAATCTAGCACTATGTACTCCTCTAATGAGTGATATTGCATTTTGTGTATTTTTCGTGCTTCTAATCATCTTAAATCCTCTAGATTCCGCTCCATAATTCTAACCTTCCTTCTGTAAAAGTTCATGACTTTAAATATTTCTAATTTCTCTAGAAGGTTGACAAAAAGGCATTTTTTTTTTCTTATTTTCTGAGCCTAGTAATAACTCTTGAAATTGTCAAAATGGGTCTGCAGAACCAAATGACTATATACATATTTACCTTTTCTATTTTTTGGCTGGGTATATACACATTTACTTTTCCTTTAGCTGGAAAGAGAATATTTCTCAACCCACTTACAATTGCACTACATAATTCTTTACAATATTCGGAATGGAAATCAGAGTCAGATTTCCTGAAATTAATACTATCATAATGAATGGCTGAAAAAACATCCTAACGGTTGCATGTAAGGCAGCATAATTTAACATTATATGAATATTATTGAAATTGATCACTGTTCTAGATAGTGCAGGTCAGCTAGCTATGCTGATTCTTTCTTGGATAGTTTCTTACAATCTATGTTGATTTTTTGAGATCTGCTTTATTTGCGATAAATGGTTTGTTAGTGAGACACATCTGACATGCTCTTTTTCTTTGTTAAGAAAGTCTATTCTTTTGTACTTTGGTGGACATTCCAAATAGCCTGTTAAATCCATCATTGTTGCATCTTTACCTCCTCTAAATTTCTAATGCCCATTTTCTATCATTCACATTATTTTCTGACATTGCAAGAGGAATGAAAATATACTTAGGTTGGGCTTTCTAGATGAATCTTTTAATTAATGCTACTGCGCTTAACATGTCAGTACATTTGATTGCATGGTGTTTGTGTTAAAAATGCAGACTGTACCTGATATTTCATGGGGAAAACGCTCCCGTGTGGTACTGGATGTTGGATGTGGGGTTGCTAGCTTTGGGGGTTTTCTCTTTGAAAAAGATGTCCTCACTATGTCCTTTGCCCCGAAAGATGAACATGAAGCTCAAGTGCAGTTTGCTCTTGAAAGGGGAATCCCTGCTGTATCTGCTGTAATGGGCACAAAAAGACTTCCCTTCCCAGGCCGGGTCTTTGATGTTGTGCACTGTGCCCGCTGTAGGGTACCCTGGCACATAGAAGGTATTCCAGAACATCCTTCCTACTGTCAGTGCATGGTCAGATGGTACAAGTTTCTTTTAAAAAAATGCATTGTTCTAGATATGTAAAGGTTCATGTCTCTTTTGTGCTTTCCACAGTAGAATTTAATGTGTACAGAACTTCTGGTGGGACATTGTCCAATTTATTATCTTGGTTAAACACCGGTTGCAACTTCTGTTTGGAAAATTTATGTGGGGTGCATTGTGCAGGTGGTAAACTTCTTTTGGAGTTGAATCGTGTGTTGCGCCCGGGTGGGTTTTTTGTGTGGTCTGCAACTCCAGTTTACCAAAAGCTTTCGGAAGATGTTGAGATTTGGAATGGTAAATTATATTTTTCTAGCTTAAAAACTCTGCTGTTTGGCCAAAAATGTCATTGCTAGAGAGATATTGGGCGGTTGATAAATACTAACAAATTGTGCATTCTTGTTGATGTTATTGGCAGCCATGCGTGAACTAACAAATTCAATGTGCTGGGAACTTGTCGCAATTAAGAAAGACAAGTTGAATGAAGTCGGGGCTGCAATATATAGGAAGACTGCCTCTAATGACTGCTATGAGAAAAGACAACAAAATGAGCCTCCTCTCTGCCAGGAATCTGATGATCCAAATGCAGCCTGGTAATTTATTTGTATTTCCCCCCCGGGACACAATTTTGTAGAATGTAGAACTGATAAATGCAAGATGGAGTAGCAGTGACCGAAATCGGAGGAATAATTTTGTTGCAGTTCAGTTGGTGCACTAAAAAATATTTAACATTAACATCCTAACATTTTTTTTAATTGAAAAAACAAAGAACAAAGTCATTTAGAAATTATAATAGAAAATATTTGAAATTAAAATAGCAAATTAAACATAGATTATTTGAAACAAGCTGTTGGCTCAGCTCAATAATTTTTTCATCTGAATCTGTATTACAGCCCTACCAACAAGTTATAGGGAATAAAAGTCACAATATTAAACAAAAAATTGAAAATAATATAAAAATCACTTGCAGCATTGCACAGAGTCGTGAACTCATAAATGAAACAAGGTGAAGAAAATGGAAAGAGAGGTTTATCACGAGGGAGTGAGTGAAAATGTGAAGAGGTTAATCATTCCAGCAAGTGGCTGCAGATGAGGCCATGTGGGTTGAGGAAGAGTTACACTCAATGCACCTCGGTGCAAAAGCATCTAGTGCAAACAGCTGAACCCTTTAGTTCCCAACATTCTGTCACAACTATTTAAGGCGAAGAGCCACTGTCTAAAACTGTCAAATTCAAGAAGCATCAGCTGGTGCACTTTGTTCTGTTGAAGCCCAACTACACTGGCTAAAGGCTACAACATATTTGGAAGAACCCTACTGGTTTATGTGCCAATTGCAGGGCTTCTGTGCAGGTGATGTGGAACTGTCTCTGCCACGCTCTTAGATGTCACATGATAGGCCAGACAGGCTCACTAACACCTTGTGCTTTGATACCATGTCAAAGCCCTCCCACAAGGCCCACGACAAACCAAAAGCTTAAGCTATTATGTGGAAGCAGCTCAGAGCTCGGCTTGAATGCTTGTTGCAGGACTAAGTGTGGGATTCTGTCTCATATTGATTTATCAATAGTCCTAACTTAAAATTAAAACTTACTTGTTTTTTGCCACCAGGGGATTGCTGCAGATAAAGATCCTTTTTTTGTTTTTTTGGTTGGCTGTTTTTGACCTCGCCTCCTGTCTTTCATGATAAAAGTTAGGCTTTAATGTTCTGAGTTATCACAATGTAGTTTTAGTTGCATTTTTTATGCTACAAATCTATATATCACAGGAAATTTACATTTCTTTTTTAGATATCTCTGAAGGTTTATGATTCTTTTAGCTGCTCTTAACAATAATTAATTTGTTGGTCACATGTAGGAATGTGCCGCTGCAGGTATGCATGCATAAAGTTCCTGTGGATGCATCAGAACGGGGTTCTGTATGGCCAGAGCAATGGCCAGCAAGGTTAGAGAAAGTGCCTTACTGGTTGAAAAGTTCCCAGCTTGGTGTTTATGGCAAAGCAGCACCTGAAGATTTCATTTCAGATTATAAGCACTGGAAACGTGTAGTGACCAAGTCGTATCTCACTGGGATGGGCATTAGTTGGTCATCTGTGAGGAATGTCATGGACATGAGATCTGTCTATGGAGGGTAAGCAAAACAATTTGTCATTCCAACTGCCATCTTGAATGGAAAGCATGAAAGTTGTGCGATGACTTCCTTTGCTTTCGTAAGAAGGGTTTAATCATTGTCATTTTATAGTTCATGGGAGCATTTTTCTTTTCTTTTTTCCTATGCTTCAGACGTCATGGCTGTGTTACAGGTTTGCTGCAGCTCTGAGAGACATGAAAGTGTGGGTCATGAATGTAGTTACAGTAGATTCACCTGATACACTACCCATAATATATGAGCGAGGTCTATTTGGGATTTATCATGACTGGTGTGAATCATTTAGCACCTATCCTAGATCTTACGATCTTCTCCATGCAGACCATCTCTTCTCCAAAGTCAAGAAGAAGTGCGTATTACAATTTCCCAGAAAAGTTTTGTCATTCTTTTGGCCAGATAATTTGGAGTGCTGTTCTTTAAACTTGCATTTGTTTTTTTGGCGGTGGGGTGGTTGTGGGATTCCTCTAGGTGCAATTTAGTTGCTGTGGTTGCTGAGGTTGATCGGATCCTAAGACCTGGAGGAAAGCTTATTGTCCGCGACGAAGTAGAGACGATCAAAGAGCTGGAGAACTTGGTGAGGCCTATGCAATGGGAGATCCGCTTAACCTACTCCAAGTACAAGGAAGGATTGCTGTGCGTGGAGAAATCCATGTGGCGGCCAAAAGAGGCGGAGCAAATCATTTCGGCAATTGCATAAAGCATACCGTCTGGTGATTGCCCTGGCATTCTCGACTCTGTTGCAACACTGAATTTAGGTATTCTTTTTTGTTTCGACTTTATCTGTTCATTAGCCCATTTATAGTGTCAGACTTGTCATGTTTAATGTTTTCAATTGCTTTTTCTTTTCCTTCTCTCTTTTTTCCTTTTTAACATCAGGGGATGGTGTTTCAATTTTCGCTTTAGTATCAATGAAATGTGACCGAAATTTTGGAATTGTAAAGTCCGTCATAAGAATAATTGAAGTATCCTGTTGAGATTCGGAATGGAGCATGAGATTATGGAATTGGTCACTGTGTAACTGACGACATTCGGTGTTACAACATGGAACCTTTTGTTAAAAATGTCATATGTGAAGAAATCGTGGGTCCATAATCATCACAGGTATACGTGACAGCATAAGAGAGGAATACAGGACTCGTGACTCTCAACATTTTCCTTTATTCTAGCCTTTCAACTGTAATATCAAAGTAAGCAATAACAATAAATTAAAAGGGAAAATGAAGTGCTTTAAGTGAAAATCCTTTACATAAATATCCTAACCTTACATTTGGGAGTATGAATTTTGAGACTTGAATTTTGATTTTGACAAGTGAACATGCCCTCCCACAGTTTGGTTTGCAGAATCAAGGTTAGGATGTAATCCAAATTCTAACTTTTTGATTCTCATTCCTCCTATGTTTGCTTTTTCGTAAACAAGGGTGGAATCGCATTGTACCCGGATTTCCTCATAATATTTAATGGAATGATGATCCAATACAAATTATAATTTCATTCCTAACTCTATTTTTAAAGACGATTATAACTTTCATTAAATCATAAAATACCCAAAAAAAAAAAAAAAACAAACACGCACACCTTGGCAATCTCTCAATCATGACACCGATGATGTAAGAAAAGAAAAAATAAAGCTGCTGCAAAAGGTGTAAGAGCAGAGAAAAGAAAAGGCAAAGCTACTACAGAAGGCTCTGAAGATTGTATTAATTTTCTATGTATATGAATTGTACACGAGCTTGGTTATTTATACAGGCAAAGGTAAAACAGAATGCAACAACTAAAGAATATTCTAACGACAAGTTAAAACAAACTGAGTAATTACAAAATGGTACAAGGACACCTCAACTGTGGATGGGGCTATTATGTAAATTCCCTGAAGTGGTATCACATGAGGTGTACCTAGTTGGTGTAGGATGGAGCTGAGTTCCAGCATGGACATAGGACTGCTCTAATACCCCCCTGCAAGATGGAGAGTAGATGTCAGCTACTCCCATCTGGTAAAGACTTGGTAAACATATCTGCAACCTACAATTGAGTAGAAACGTGAGTAGTCCGGAGAGTGCCAGCTTGTATATTGTCCTAAATAAAATGACAATCCACTTCAATGTGTTTTGTCCTTTCGTGAAACACTGGGTTCACAGCAATGTGTAAAGCAGCTTGATTGTCACAAAATAACTCAGCTGGTTAAGGGTGAGAGATGGAAAGATCAGCCAATAAATGTCGGAGCTATGTGAGTTCAGTGGAGATGGAGGCCATGGCCCGGTATTTAGCCTCAGCAAAGGATCAGGAAATCACTATTTGCTTCTTTGACCGCCAAGAGATGAGAGAGTGTCCCAGAAACACACAAAAACCAGTGATAGACCTGCGAGAGTCTGGGCAAGAAGCCCAGTTCGAATCAGAATAACCAATGAGCTGAATAGAAGAAGCAACAGACAAGAGGATGCCTTGGCCAAGTGCTTGTTTGAGGTAGCGAAGTACTTTGTGGGCTGCAGCGAGATGAGTAGTTGAAGGGCGATCCATATATTGACTGAGGACTTGAATTGGATAGCTAATGTCAGGTCTGGTGAGGGTAAGGTAAAACAAACGACCAATGAGTTGGTGATAAGGAGTGGGATCGGACAAGGGAAGGCCAGAGGATTTTGATAATTTGTGGTTCTGATCCATTGGAAGTTTGAGGGGATTGGAAGCAAGATGGCTAGTGTTAGCTAAAATATCCAATGTGTATTTGCGTTGATAGAGAAAAATTCCTTTGGGGGATCGAGCCACTTCAATGCCTAAGAAATACCGTAGGGGGCCAAGATCTTTGATACTAAAATGGTTTAAAAAATTACGAAGGAGGGAAATGGAGGTAAGAGAGCTGCTAGCAACAACTATGTCATCGACATAAACAAGGAGAGCTGTGAAACTAGTAGCAGTTAGACAAGTAAAAAGGCTATAATCAGCCTTGGATTGTTTGAAACCAAAACTGATTAAGGATTGAGAAAATTTATCATACCATTGTCGTGAGGCCTGTTTAAGGCCATAAAGACTTTTGAGGAGTCGGCAAACCTAGCCTGGGTGACCTTTAGAGTATCTCGGGGGCTTCTTCATATATATTTCTTCATGTAAGTCACCATGAATGAAGGCATTGTTAACGTCAAACTGCTGCAAATGCCATCCTTTAATGGCAGCCAAGGCAAGCAGAGTGCGCACTGTAACAATTTTGGCAATGGGAGAGAAGGTTTCATGGTAATCCACACCCTTTTGCTGAGTAAAACCACGAGCAACTAAGCGTGCTTTCTTCCTTTCAAGAGTACCATCAGAGTTGTATTTGCATTTATAGACATATTGGCAGTCAATTGGAGATTTCCCAAGAGGTAAATCTGTGAGGACCCAAGTGTTGTTGAGTTCTAAGGCTGCGATTTTAGTTTCCATTGCTTTACACCAGTCTGGATCCTTGGCAGCTTGATTGAAAGATTGGGGTTCTTGTTGTGAAGAAATGGTAGAAGAAAATAAAGCAAAAGAGGGTGATAATCGTGCATAAGAAATGGAAGAGGACAGAGGAAAAGAAATACCTGGGTGAGGGGCTGCCATAGCCAATGGTTGGTTGGATGAAATGAAGCTGGCCTATTGACAATGAAAGTCATGTAAATAATGAGGAGCTGTTCTGGCACAAGTGGATATGTGAAGGAGGGGAGGTGCTGGAATAGTAGGGTTAATTAAGGGAGAAGAATCTGTGGAAGGTGAAGGAAGCTGTGGTGAAAATGCAGCAAGTAAGGTGGGAAGGGGAGAAGTGGGAGAATGTGGGATAAGTGAGGAAGGTGGGGAGGG
The DNA here is from genome assembly GCF_029873635.1 of Malania oleifera. NCBI lineage: Eukaryota > Viridiplantae > Streptophyta > Magnoliopsida > Santalales > Ximeniaceae > Malania > Malania oleifera. The sequence continues at coordinate 60,037,323 of NC_080417.1, read as the reverse complement.
ATTGTCTAGTGTGGAGTTGGGAAGAATTAAGGAAGGAGGAGAATGTAATGAGGTAGATTGTATGGGATAAGGAGAGTGTAAAGATAAAGATAGGGGAGGGGATGCAGGAGTAGGTAGTTGATGGAAGGGAAAAACGTGTTCATGGAATGTAACATCCCTAAATATGAAAACAGACTTGGTATTGAGATCAAGTAATTTGTAGTCTTTTATACCAAAGGGATAACCGAGGAAAACACAATGGCGACCTCTTGGATCAAATTTGTGGCAATTTTGGGAGATGGTGAAAGCAAAACAAAGACACCTGAAAACTTTCATGTGAGAGTATGTGGGAAGTTTGTTAAACAATAGCTCAAATGGTGTTTTATGTGAAAGTAATGGACTAGGAATGCGATTAATAATGTAGGTTGCTGTAAGGATGCAATCTGTCCAATACAAGAGAGTGAGGTTGGATTGAATTCTTAAGGCTTAGGCTATGTTTAATAAGTGCCGGTGTTTACATTCAACCTTTCCATTTTGTCGTGGAGTTTCTACACAAGTTCGTTGATGAATAATGCCTCAATTTTTGAAGAATTCAATCATTTGAAATTCAAGACCATTATCACTGCGAAGGATTTGAACTTTGGTGTGAAATTGAGTGTCAATCATATTGCAAAAGGCCTCAATACACTTCCTGGCATCAGATTTGAGTTTAAGCAAATATATCCAAGTACACCAAGAGAAGTCATCAACGATGGTTAAAAACTATTTGGTGCCATCATATGCCATAATGGAATGAGGTCCCCATATATCGCAATGTATGAGTTCGAAAGGAGCTGTACTCTGGTGAGTACTATTGGGAAACGAGAGACGATGATGCTTTGCAAGTGGACAAACAAGACATGGATTCTTATCAGAGACGGTGAAAATATGATTACTAATGTAGGGATCTTTGATTACATGAAGCTTTGAAAGGAGGGTATGACCCAATCGACAATGCCAGAGATCAGAAACTAGATTCACATCTTTGGAAATTGCTGAAATAGAAATAGTTTTATTGAATGAAATGGGAAAATGGTCGAAAAGGGCTGTAGGAGGTACTGGAGCAGTTATCAGGTTGTAAAGTTCAGCCTTCATCTCACCTATGCCAATCGTGGTCCATGACAAAAGGTCCTGAATAAAACAAAATTGAGAAAAGAAAAGAACACAACAAGAAAAGGAGTTGATTAGCTGTTTGACAGACCAACTTGAAACGGAAAGAGGGAACACATAAAACATTGTGTAAAGTTAATTTTGGATTGATACGAACAGTACCAATGTGGGAAACAGGAGTTGTGTGACCATTAGGTAGCTTAACAACAAATGAAACAGAAGATGTTATTAAGGAAAAAAAAGAAGTGCTGCAGATCATGTGATCTATAGCTCCTGTGTCCATTAACCAAGGAGTATGTGAAAATGGAGGGATACCATTCATGGTGGGTGGGTGTGAACATTCTGCCTAGACATTATTGACTGAATGAGCAGCAATGGAAGTCTCAGTAGGCTTCAAAAGAGCCAACAATTGCTGGTATTGAGTTTTGGTGAAGGTCATCTTGTCTTCTGAGATTTCTTCTACTGGGTCGAGAGAAGACATATTAGCAGATGGATTAAACTGCGTGGATTTGCCATGAAACTTGTGACTTGGTGGGTACCCATGCAGTTTATAGCACTTTGTAGCAATATGTCCAGTCATATGACAGTGGGTGTAGGTTGGGGGTTGAGCATTTCCTTCTTTGAAGCAAATATCAAGAGTGTGGCCTTGAATTTTGCAATGGGTGCAAAATGGTCTGTGATGTTTGGATGATTTGGAAGGTTTAGGAGAGAATTTATATGAAGGACAAGATCGGTTGACAGCAAGTGCCATAGATTCAGTAGATGGGAGATTAGGTACCATGAAATGTTGTAGTTCATGCTGTTGGACCATAGAAAAAGGTACAACTAAAGAATATTCTAACAGGGAAAGGTAAAACAGAATGCAACAACTAAAGAATATTCTAACAACAAGTTAAAAAAACTGAGTAATTACAAAATGGTACAAGGACACCTCAGCTGTGGATAGGACTATTATGTAAATTCCCTAAAGTGGTATCACATAAGGTGTACCCAACTGGTATAGGATGGAGCTGAGTTGCAGCATGGACGTGGGACTGCTCTGATGATAATAACAACATCGATAATAAAATAATTACAAGAATATTTATTATTATTGTAAAACTAATGAAAAAAATAATAACAACATTCACATCAATAATAAAATTGGTGTAATAATAATAATAATAATAATAATAATAATAATAATAATAATAATAATAAATATTATTATGTATATCTATATCAATATTAATACTACTTATAAAATAACAAGCAAAAGGCATGTGTTTTTACATTGATATATCTCGTTAATTTTAATTTTAATTTTAATTTTATTACAACAAAACTAAATTAAAAATTAAACTACCGAAAGGATATCAATTTCCACATTAGGATGCCTCATTTAATTTTGCAATTTTATCCTCACTCTCTAAATTATTGATATTATATTATTTATATTTGGGCATCAATTTAGACTATTAACTCATGTTTCTACTAATGTGCTAATAAAATGAGATAGTTGCAAGGGAACCTCTTTGATTGCAGAGGGTACTTGTTGATATCATCCACAATAGGGAGGCAAAACCATCTTAAGAACAACAATTATCATGTGACCCACATGCAACCCACATTATTTTACTTTAATTTTTATTTATTTTGACATGTAAATTTGTTGATTTTATTGCATATAAAATATATAGATTAATCTGCACAATATTTTTCTATCAATCTAAGCCCATGTTTGGGAGTACTTAAAATAAGGGATCGTTTGGAACCACTAATGTAGAAGTATTTAAAAAAAAAAAAGTGTTAAATTTAATAAGTGTTGATAATAAGTGCAGAACTAGAAAAGTGACATTGTTCATAGATAAAGTCAATTTTGAGATAATTTTTTGACCACTTATAAGTGACACCGTTCATAGATAAAGTCAATTTTATAAATATAAGAAAATTTTGTAATATTTTATAATTTTAAAAATAAATTAGAAGATGACCATATACTGTTTTATCATGTATTATAATATATTAATTATGAGTGAAATATAATTCAATTCTGGAATAAAAAAGAAGAACCATCTATTAATTTAAATTAACACTAAAAATTAAAAATATTAATTTAATTAATAATATTATTTTAACATAAATTAATATGACAATCATATGTTATAAATATAAATTTAGAAAAAGATTACTGTTAATAAAAAATAATATTATATTATTTTTAATGAATAAAAATATTTAAATATTAATTAAAAATAATAGTTAACATAATTATTAATTAAATTGTCAATTAAAAGTTAACAATATATTATTTTACTATACATTATAACCTATTAATTAATAATAAAACATAATTAAATTCTGGGATGAATAAAAATAACCAACTATAAATTTAAATGAACTTTAAATAAATTGAAATTTATTAATACTATTGTAACATAAATTAATATGATAATCACATGTTAGAAAGATACATTAATAAAAAGATTATTGTTTATTAATAAATAATAATATTATACTATGTTAGTTAATAAAAAATATTTAAATTTTAATTAGAAAATTAATATAATTATCATTGAAATTTATAATTATAAAAATATTAATATTTTTATTTAAAATATATTAAAAAAATTATTATATATTATTTTACTATGTATTATCACATATTAGTTATTATAATTCAATTTGGATCGAACACGAGCTATTTATTAACTTCAACTAACATTAATAAATTAAAATTTTCAATTTAATTAGCAATATGATTTTTATCATTACTCAATTTGATAGTAATATGCTATAAAAATATACATTAATAATAAGATTATTGTTCATTGAAAATAATAATCTTATATTATTTTTTAATATAAAATATTTAAATTTAAATTATAAATAATTAAACTAATTATTAATAAAGTTTTAAAGTGAAAATATTAATATTTGTAATTTAAAATATGTTTAAAAATAATCATATAATACCCTATAGTAAAAGTAAGTGTCCAAATACCACTTATTTTAAACATAACCAAACACCACTCATAACTTATTTTCACCTCAAGATCCTCAAAAGTATGCTAAGGACACTATTAGACATTGTAGCCCCGGAGTATGTACATGTGCCCCACAGCGGATATGCAGTATAGAGTCAGAAAGGGGGGAGGGGGGGGTGAAGGACTCTTTTCGCATATTTAAAAATTCTCTCTAAAAAACAAAATACTTGACAAGATTCAAGCAATTATATCACAATATATGGAATTTAAATCATGCCCAAGATAAACAATAAAGACTAGGGAGAGAAAAGCTTAACACCGGGATTTAACGTGGTTCAGCACCCAACCTATTTCCACGCCTTAGCACCAAGCTAAGGATTCCATAATCCACTATACACGATCTCCTTCACCGGTGGAGAAGCCTTACAACTTGGGAACAAATCTCTACTGCGCTCACCAAGAGCCTTTACTTCAGTTCATCAAGAACCTTCACTCAATGGTTCACAAAGAACCTATTACAATGAAGATGATTTACAAAGAAATGCTCATCAAATGAGCTAATATGAAATATAATCAAATTCTCACTCTTATTTCTTATGAAATGATTCACACAAGATCAATTAGCGAGAGAGGATTGAGCACTTTTGTATGAAAGACTCATATGCAAGGCGCAAAGTGTTAGGTTTTGCAAATCAAAGGTATTGTAGACACCCCATTTTTACCCCGGCCCAATATATTTATTATCATTATTATTATTATTAGTATTTTTAATATTATTAGTATTTTTATTATTTTATTTATTCTTATTATTATTATTATTAATTTTCATTAGTTTTATTATTATTATTATTATTATTATTTTCATTAGTATTATTATTATTACTTTTATTTTTATTTTTACTTCTATTTTATTTATTATTATTATTATTTATTATTTTCATTATTATTAATATTATTTTTAATTTTTATTATTTATTAGTATTTTTATCTTTATTACTATTATTATTATTATTATTATTATTATTATTATTTATTTCTGTTATTATTATTATTATTATTATTATTATTACCATAATAAGTAGTTATACTCATATATATTGTTTCCAAAAAGAAAAAAATACCATAAAATACAAAAAAACCAAAAAAGGAAAAAAGAAGTAGGGTTTCTAAATTTTTTTATAAAGGGTCTCTTTTGGCTTCTCTAAGAGGGGGGGCTGCAAAGAAGAGCCCGGGGCGCTGCGAAGACCTTCTTCACGCTGGAACAGCCGCAACCCCATCACTCCGCTTCTCTCTAGTCATCACACGCAGCCGCAACCTCGACGGTTGCTCGTCACTCCCGCAGAACCACCTTCCTCATAACCCTCCTTCATGCTCAGCCGTGAGAGGCCACCTTCCAGCAGGCCTCTTGGCCACTTTCCAGCAGGCCTCTCGGCCAGTCTCCAGCAGGCCACTTGGCCTTCCCTCTGCAGTAGCCGAGACCAGATACAGCGACAGCAGGCCACCGCCAACAGCAGCTCCGGCCAGGCACCACAGCCGCAGCCTGTTGTCCCTTGCCAGCACAGCAGAACCGCCACAGCCCACCCCTGCTCCCACTCCGGCCACTACTTTGCCTGAAACTCCCATCGGAAACCCTCTGTTTGTGAGAATCCGCCTGGGCAACCCCTCCGACGTCCCTCATCTCCACAAGCTCATCCGGCAGATGGCCGTCTTCGAGCGCCTCACCCACCTCTTATCCGCCACTGAAGCCTCCCTCGCCGCCACGCTCTTTAACCACCCGCCCTTCCAGTCCTTCACTGTCTTCATCCTCGAAGTCTCCCGGCTGTACACCGTACCACTGATTTTTCTAACTTTGGCAGAAATTTTAATTCAGGTTTCATATATATATAGTTGACGTTGATTTATTTATTTATTTATTTTGTTTTGCAGGGTTCGTTTTCGTCATAGTATTCATTTAGGTTCGAATTTTTATTGTTTATATTAATGCATGTTAAGTAATGAATATTGTTGTCTTTTAATGTGATAATATGATATTTGTGTCTTTTTTTTTTTGCAGGATTTAAGTTCATTCTTCTTAGGATCGTATGCTAATTTTTGTGATTATGCACATTTTAGAATGTAATATATTCATTATTTCTTAACCTTTCATTAGTTCCCATGTTTTAATCCTAAACTTAGTTTATTTCCTTTATTAGTTATTTCCTTATTTGTGTAGTGGTGTTTATAGGATATTGGTGTGCCGCTTGGAGAGTTATTATCATTACTTTTTACTTATTGTGGAATTTTCATTATTGTGTGATGTTTTGGATGTTTTGTTCGTTATCATGTTTATATTATTCCTATGTCCATCTTATATATATTGTGGTATTTATAGGTATTACTATGTTCATATATTATTATTTTTATCTTTAGGCGTAGTTTATTAGGTTTATCTTTATCATTATGTTTACATTACTCTTATGGTGGTATTTATATTTTAGTCTATAAGTATTAGTTTATTATTATGGCATTTTAGTATTATTATTAGTTCATATGGTATTTTAGTATTTAAGTTCATATTATATGTTTATTGTTATTATTATGAATTATATGGTATTATTATTATATTCAGTATCACGTATTAGGTTTTTTTTTTAAGTATTTTAACATATAGAATACAACTTAATATGGTATCTTTAGGATGTTTAGCATTACCTATTAAGATAGTTTTAGTATTCTCAGTATATAAGGTATTACTTTTTGGATAGAATCTTTAGTATTGTAATATATATGATATTTTATTACCTATTTTGACATTTGTAATATTTTAAGTAGTTGTTGATTATCCTATTATCATATATTAAAACCTCCCATACTAGTATTTTCCTATAAAAATTTTATATATAATTTCAAAATTTTGGGAGTGTATTTTTTTAATTATTATCCCTATGATTTTATTGCGGGGGTATGAGCCTTCGGGCATCACGTACCCTAAGCTCTGAGGGAATATATACATGTATATATTTATTTATTTATTTATTTATTTTTTACATGTATTTATAAATTCATAAAAAGGAGTAATTTAAAGAATTATTAGATTAACTTAGGGATAATTTCAAATTAATTAGGTACCGTTCGTAAGAACGGGCGCGTAGGGGGTGCTCGTACCTTCCCCTCGCGTAACCGAACTCCTGACCCCAACTCTGGTAATGTAGACCGATTCTACCCCTAACGGGGTAGTAATCATGTGTTCTAACTGCACTAAAGGTTAGTGGCGACTCCGATATTCCATGATTTTTCCTGAAAAATTAAAATGATTTTAATTTCGTCGCCCGGGGCACACGCGCCCCCGGGACGTCGCGACAGCTTGGCGACAGGCGAAAGGTATAATTCACTAAGATGATAAAAAACCTACCTAAACAAGTTTAGGAACTTGTATATATAGCCCAAAGCCCCTAATAACCGTTAACTAGCCGTTGGGAGCACTCCCCAAACAAAACTAGCCGTTTTCTGCCCATTAGGACGTCGGGCTCGAGACCGCTCGTCAACGAGTCCACATACACGTCGATGAACCCCACATACACACTAGTCAATGAGTGCCTGTTCTCATCGACGAGACTCCTCTGCAAGTCTCAGGTGGGTTTTGGTATCTCTTCGTCAACGATTCCCCTGTATACGTTGATGAATCACCTTCACACACCAGTCGACGAATCCCCTGTATTCGTCGACGAGTCACCTTTACAATTTCAGGTGCTCTCAGAATTTTTTTGTTGACAAGTACCTTGTGTACGTCAACGAGTTCCTCATACATACTAGTCGACGAGTCCATGTGCTCGTCGATGAGTCACCTGGGGCTGAAACTCACATACTGTTTATTCTTTGTTCAAAAAACCTTTTAACACTTAAAACATTTATTAGACAAAATATGAGAAAGATATTAAGTCTAGTGAAGTTCAAAACTTGTCCAAGTGAGTTTCCTTTTGATTATAAGATATCTTGTTAAAAAACCCATTTGAAAGCTCGTTCGATATCTTATATGCTATTATGTCCTCTTATGAAAAATACTTGACTTCTTTGAAGCTTTTGGACATAAGACTCATTTTGACACATTTGGGACCAAGTATGAAAGTGTTTGTAAAACCAAGATGTTAAAAACTTGTCCCTTTGAAAACCATTTTTGAGTTTAGGATTCATTTAACGAACTCTTTAAGTTTAACTTTGAAAACCATGAAAGGTGACGTTGGTTTTTTAAGTCTGACCCCTATTTTGATGTTGACAAAGTACATGTTACTTATGTGTGTTTTTAAGTGCTTGAATAAGTTTACTATTCAACACACACGTAAGGCAAAAGGGAAATGGAAGCCAGAAGACTTAACTCACATCATATTGGTGTATTCCATGAAGAGAAGAGCAAAAAGAAGAAGACATATTTTGAATTGTATTGCATTTAATTCTTATTTTTGGTCTATAATAATGCATGCATTTACATGATATGGTTTGAATGCTCAAGGTGATTAGGGCACCTACACTTCATACAAATAAAATGAATTTTGAATTTTTGAATCATTAAAACAAATAAAATAAACAAAAGAAGTAGAATCAGTGGAAACCAGTTCAGGGACAAAACCAGTCAAACTTTGACCGGTCTAGGGGGAACTGGTTTAAGGCCTGGTTAGGGCCATTTCCATGTGTGGCATTGCGAGCAGGACTAGAAGGATGGCCTAGAATAATGACATGGACAGATTGTAGCTATCAACTGGGGAAGATGATCGGATGGCAGTAGAAGAGCCACAATGTGAGCTGCTGCGTGTAAAGGCACTACGTGTCACACGGCTGGTGGAAGAGCTGCCCTTCATTAATGCTTCTGACACAAAGCGATCTTGGTCATTGGTGGAGATCAGAGATCCAACAGTAGAGAGTGTTTCTACACAGATCGCCGACAAGGATGAATCATGGCCGTGCACGGGAAATGATGATCGAACGACAAATAATACTCCACGTGAACTACTTTAATGAAAAGAGGAGGTGCTACCATGCACCAAGCAGCGGATGGATGTCACGGCCCTCGGGGCAGTCTTCTGATCGAACGGGTAGCACCGTGCCATGTGTTGAAATCCCGCAACTCTGAAGGTAGACATATTTAAACCAAAAGTTTTGTTTCTGTTTCATTTTCACACTCTCGTTTTCAAGCAGCTCTCTCCCCCCTCTTCCTCTCATCTTTTCTTGTGCAAACAGAAACCCTAGGGTTTCTAGTTCGACTCCCTTTCGTCTCCTTTGTAACTCGTCATCTTCTCCCACTCATCTCCCTTACCCCTTTCAATTCCATTTGTTTTCTCTTTAATTTTCTCTTAGAAACGCTAACACCTCTCTAAAACTCGCCACTTTTTCGAAGCTTTCCATCTCCCTCCAGCAAAAACTCTCTCAATCCCTCCTTCCCCTCACTGTTCTCTCTTCTCAGAAACCCCTTTCAATGAAGCCCTGGGCCTCTCAGTTCAAATTCCTTCGAAAAACCTCAATCTTTTTGCTCTAAACCTCTCTCGAGTGTGCTATGGCCTCAATCTTCTAAGAATCTCTTGTCTCATCCCTCTCTAATCCCTGTGAACAAAACATTACCCTAATCCTCACTGAGGCTTGCTACTTCCTTTCGTTAAGCTCTAAACGAAATCCTACCCCTACCGAACCTTCATCTCTACGGTTCTTATCTTTTTCTCTTTCTCCCTGTTTAACTGCCAACAAAACTAAAGTTCATAACCGTTTCTCTTCAGCCGATCTAAGGTTTCTTTATTCATGGTGAAGTCAAATTGACAGCCTAAGCACTTTGAAAGACCAAGATCGTGAGGATGATAATCTTTTTGACAAACACAGATATTTGTTTCTCCTTACCCTTGCCATATATCTTCTGCTTGAAATCTGATTATTGTGAATATGTGGTATGAACATGATGATCCTGGTGTTGTGGTAGTGTTGTGATGATCATGTTGGATTTAGGTTTTGGTTTAGGGGATTCTGGTTTCAGGTTGGTTGGGGTGAGGTTTCAGGGTTAGGGATGAAGATGAGTCAAATCATCTTCAATTAGGTGAACAATGGTGAGTTGACTCGTGTGAGTCAACTTGTTAGGGTGTGTGGACTTGGGTCGGCCCGAGCGAGTCACATGACCTTAGTCATGAGTGGATCCAGGTCGGTGTGGGCTTTTGGGTTTTATTTTTAGGTGGGCTTAGGATTTTATTTAAAATCATACTGGCCCAGGGTTATTTAAAAAAAAAAAAAAAAAACTAGTTAGGCTTTGGTTTTGAATTTGACACCTAGGCCTTTGGGTTAAAATGGGCTTGGGGCTTTGCAATTGAGATAGGAAATAGGGGTTTTAAAATGTGGAGCTGGGCTGGTTAGTTCTTTTGAAATGGGTGGGCATGGTTTGAAATTTTTTTTTTGAATGTGCTGAAGTCAAATTTTTCAGCGGCCCTTGGGAGAAATTTTAAAATGGTTAGGGGCCTCGGTTCTGGGTTTGATTTGAAATGGGCTGGGCTCAAACCCAGATTTGGGTTTGGGTCAAGTGGGTATCAAAGAAATAGAACCCGAGTTTGGGTCAAACCTAAGTTCAGGTTCAAGTGAGAACGTGAACACTGAGAGGGCACCTGCACTCATGGTGCACATACAACATAATTTAAGATGGTGAGCATTTTTGCATGTCTTTTACCTCAGATCCTTCCCCTCCTCTGGTCTTCTTCTCCGATGGGTGTGCCTATTTGTGCTTGCTTGATTTGGTGCTTTATGTGGCATGCCCCAAGTGACTGATTTCTTGCTCCTTTGCTCTCAGCTTATGCAGAATTTCTCTGCTCTCTCCTGCAATCCTCCGATTCTTTCTCTGCTCTATGCAATTCGGTAGAGTTTCTTCTAGTAGTTCTCAATTTGTAAAGAGAACCTCTCTCTTCTAATTCTCTCTTTTCTCAATTTCTGCAAATTTTTTCTATGCTCTCTAATCTCTCAATTTGCACAGGGTTTTTTTTTTTTTTTTTTTTCCCTCTAGTACTCTCTGATGGTCCTCTTCTACAGTACCAGACTCCCTATTTATAGGGAGTTTGGTGGTCCTAATTGGCGCCAAATTTCTCCAAGCAAGGCTTAACAGAATTTCCCTCGCCCCTCTTGATTTTGTCGGGGAATAATTCTTTTCTAACAAACTTGTGCACATGTGATTTCATTGCATTTTCTTTCTTTATTATTTTATGTATTTCTAGCTAACCCCCCCTCTCTGTTGCTTCTTTTGTGCGTAGGATTTTGGAAAATACTTTGTTGGCTTTTTGAGTCTGATATCTATTTTGATGTTGACAAATACAAGTGTCTCATATGTGTGCTTAGTATTTTGAACAGGTTCATAATTCAAGATGCACGCACAAAAGAGGAAGATGGAAGCCAGAAAGGACTTAAAGCTCACATCATCCCGACTATTCCATGAAAACTTGAAGAGCAAAAGAAAAAGAATACAATTATTCTATTTGTATTGCATTTAATTTTTATTTTTGGTCTGTAATAATGCATGCATTTACATGATATGATTGAAAGCTCAGTAATGACCACGATCGTAGGAATCCCTTAAACTTTAATGACATACCTTTAGAAATAGGGATAAAACTTATTAGGTCAAAGTAAGACATACCTTAATTTTTCAAAAGGCTTGGTCGACCGACCTCTTGGTGTGTTAAATGCCTTGGTCGACCGAATGGGGAGAAAGTCAATAGTTTGACTTGCCTTGGTCGACTGACCTGTTTTGAGCTAATCTTCCTTGGTCGATTGATCCATTAAAATTTATTTTTCCAACCACTTGGTCTACCACCCTTGTAGTTCAAAATTGCCTTGGTTGACCGAACTAATATGAGTGGTCAGCCGGCCTTTTGTCTTGGTTGACCAAACCCACGAAGGGTTCAGAATCGCCCTGAGATGGTTGACCATCATGCTTCTCTGGTCAATCGAGTTGTTAGTAAAAAAATCAAAGTTTACACAGGTTGGTCGACCAGCCCTTATCCTTAGTCAACCAAACCTCTCGGGTTGCCAAATTTTTACTGCGGTAAACAGAGGCTAATCTTAATTAAACTTCATTAATATTTTTCCAAAATTCCTCCTATGTCCCCAACGGTCATAATTTTCAGAAAATCTATAAATACCCCCTCATAAACTTGGATTAGTAATTTTGATTAATTCCAAATTTTTCTCTGTTTCTTTGTTAATCAAAGTCCCCCCAAACCAGTTTTTATTACTAAAATTATTCTTTTGGGGGAAAATATTTTAAACAAATTTCTCCAACTCTCTTCCATTCTTTTATTTCAAAATTTCTTTTGAAGAGAGTACATTTATTTTTGGGCATTCATATTGTTGATCCATAACTTTTACTCTCACTTAACTTTTATCTTGAAAATTATTTTTGAGAGTATTGCTTGAGTTTCTCCCGATTATTTTTGATAAATATTTTTTTGGAGAAATTATTTATTGCATAAATATTTTTCTTGATTTTAAACTCCACATTCTCCAAACATTTTTATCTGCACAAAAAAAAAAAAAAAAAAAACAGAAAACTTTTTTGGAGAAACATATCTTTTATACACACACATTAGTCGTGCAAAAATTATTTAAACACCTTTACTCTATTGATCTTAACTCATATCATATTAGAGAGCATGTATTTAGAGTTTAAACATTGTACATCTTTGTTTGTATTTAAAAGCATTTTATTATGTAGAAAAATTGATTTTATGTATCAGTTGGGTTCAACCTGGACTTGAACTGGAAAGTCTCCACCCCGTAAGGGAGACTAGTTTGGTTCAGTTCAGAAATTGAACTGGCGTGTCTCCGCCTTGTAAAGGAGACCAATTGGGCTTAGCCTGGTAATTAAGATAGGGTTTACCTTGCCCCGTAAAAAAATGTTATAAACGGCTTCTACTTCGCCTGTTTAAGTGAGCAGGGTTAGAGTGGAAGACGGGGACGTAGGCTGGTTTGGCCGAACCTCGATGAAAAATATCGCCTCTCTCTCATTTAATTTATGCGCTTTAAATTCAGCATGTGTATGCTTGTTCATTTATGATTCTAACTAATTGCATGCAAATTTACTTTAAGTAAGATACATGTGTATGTTTGCACATATTGCTTATTTAGTTTTAGACATATGACCATAATTAAAATGGGATATGATATGTAGTGAATCGGCATAAATGTTTAATTTAATCAAAATATTTTGAAAACCCAATTCACCCTTCCTCTTGAGATTACACCAATTACAACATGCTTCTAGCTATCTCTTGAGGATTGGAGGGCTTTGCATTTTTGTACTTTATTATTATTATTTTTTTGTAATTTTGATATGTAATGGATGTACCCCCGCCTATATTCTCCCGCAACATGTGTTTATACTGGCTTGTATATTTTGTCTTTGTACTTTTGCTCGGTCATGACCCATATATGCCTGTGTATTCCTTTGTACTACCAATTCTGCACGTGCCCTCTCTTATTTTAATAAAGTGTGACATCATTATTTTTCCAATTTTGACCAAAAACCAAAATTTTGGTTGGCCTATTTTGTCCCAAGAAAAACCCCGGTTAATAAAACATGTCTTTAATTCCCAAACAAATCCCTGGTTTTAAAATTAATAGACCCAAAATCAAAGACTCGATTTGAAAACTAAAAATCTCAAATTAAAAATTTATACACTTCAATTCAAAATTTAAAGGACTAAATTTAAAACCTAAAAAACTCAACTCCAAAAGTTTGAATGACTCCTAGACCCGAACTAAAGAAATGGGAAAACTTGATTTTCAATTAGACAAAATAAAAGGACTAAATAAAAGAAATAAATTCCTAAGTTATAGAACTTTAGCTCAACGAGACTCAATTTTTTTGAACATTCAAGGCTCAAAATAAAAGTGAACAGTATTTGGGCTCAAGTTTAGGACCCAAATTAGAAAACAAACTCAATTTTCAAATAAAAAGGGTGACAGAACTCCATTTTAGAAGAACTCAGTTGAAAGCTAGAAAAGCGAAAAATAAAGTCAAAATGACTAAAGTTTTTTTTTTGAAAATTATGGGGACTAGGGTCTTAATTTTAAAACTCGGGATCATTCAGGACTCAAAGTCAAACTTTATTATGCTGGGTCCTTTCATAAAGGTCTGGTAAAAATTAAGGTGTCGATAGACCCAAGTCAAAGTTTACCTAGATCGGGTCCAGGTCAGGTTAGGTTGACTCCGGTAAAGCTTACCCGACTCAAGTCTAGGTTAGGTTAACTCATATCCAAGTCAACCCAGATTTTTGGGTCAGGTCTAGGTTATTGGATCCTGGTTTGTTATTTAGATTTGCGGGTCAAAGAAACCCACATCTGCTTGGGATTTTGAAATCTTTTTTACTCCAATTTTAGGGCTTTCCTTGGAGGATTTTGATGGGCTTTAATGATTGTTTTTGGGGGTTGTAATGGTTCTATTTGGGGGTAATTTGAGGGATTTTTTTTGAGGAATTTTTGCATGGTTTTTGAGTTCTGGATTCTTGGTTGGGTTCTATTTAAGGGGACTTGAATTTTGGGCACTAGCTAAGGCTGTTTTGGCTTTTAACTCTGGGGCTCAGAGGCTTGGCAATTTAAAATAGATCAATAATCATATATCCTTTTCAAAATGCTGCAATTCAATTCAAATAAAGTTGTGTTAGGGAAAGGGGAAGTCACCTCTTGGCCTTTTTCACTGAGCTCCTTTCTACAGCCTTATGACTTGGACTTTAAGAATTCCACACTGCTACCCTTCTTTTATCTTCAACTTGACTCTTCTACTTTTCTTCTACTCTCTCTTATGAATATTCTTTCTGCTTGCTCTTATTTTCTTTCAATGGTTTCTCAAAGTCTCCCAATTTCTCTACTTTTCAATCTTTTCCAATATATATATATATATATATATATATATATATATATATATATATATATTGGTTTATAAATAATTATATAAATATATCAACTAAGATATATGGCAATCATGGGCAAAGAATGTGACATATTTACTAGTATTTATATATTAAAAAAAAGACAATAAAAATGCCTTTTTTTCACGTTGAGATGTCTTGAATTTTTTATTAAAAAAAACCTAAAATTTTAAAAAATCATGTGTTTTCACATGACATGCCTAATCAAATTTCACAATTTTATCCTTATTATCTAAAAGGTACATATTACAATAGGTATTGTAATATGCATATTCATAAAAGACCAAACAAGAAGTGTATTTTTGCATTGGGATGTCTCCTTGATTTTGAAAATGTATATATTTTCACATTAAGATGTCTGAAAAAGAGATTAATGTTTTCACATTACCATGCCTACTTAAATTTTTTATTAATACCTTTTTCACTTTAGAATAGCTCATGAACCTTACAATTTTATCCTTACTTTCTACAAGATATCTATTGCAACCTGTGTCTTTTAAGTGTTATCTCTTTCCAAACGAATGTGTGTGCTTTCATATTGAGGAGCCTAAGGAGAAAAAATGTGTAAATTTATTCATAAAAGACAAATAAAAGGTGTGCATTTTCGCATTAAGGGATTAAGGAGGAAAAGGTTTTTGTTTTTATACTAGGATGCAGTTAAACTTTAAATGGCTACAAATGTCTATTGCAATTTTTAGGTTTTAAGTGGTCGAACATTTAATTTTTTAGATATTCTTTTTCTAAACTACTCACGTACCCTTCTTTGAATATTTTATTTTTGAGTATAACATGTGCAAGATGAAAAACTTTTTTCGAATATAGTAAACCAAAAAACATAGATTAAAACTTGTCAATATTTCTTTAATTAGTGAGCAGAGATACATTTAGATAAATTAAATTATAAAGTTCATATCGAACATTTTAAAGTATGAATAAAAATATTTAGTTGATAAAAGAAGATCACAAATTTGTAAATTATTTTGTGGACACAAATATATCTCTAAAATTAAATTATTATAAAAATTATTAGTAAACATTTTTACATATTCTAAAATTATTGTAAAATGTCTTAAATGATCCAAATGAATTTTTATAGAAAT
This sequence comes from Malania oleifera, assembly GCF_029873635.1. Taxonomy (NCBI): domain Eukaryota; kingdom Viridiplantae; phylum Streptophyta; class Magnoliopsida; order Santalales; family Ximeniaceae; genus Malania; species Malania oleifera. Next base: position 60,021,210 of record NC_080417.1, on the reverse strand, counting down.
GAACTCATTTATTTAAAAATATATTTTAATAATAAAGATAAAATTTATTTGAAATTAGAATAAAATTATTAATTTGACCATCAAATAAATAAAAATAATAATTATAAATATTTAGTTAACAAATCACAATTTCTATAATTGTTTATAAAGAATTACCTAAATATATTAGTCAAGAAATATAATTCACCTTCAATCACATGCAAAACATGTGACATTACTAGTTATTATGAATATAATAATAATAATAATAATAATAATAATAATAATAATAATAATCAACAACAACGACAACAACAATAACAACAATAACAACAATAATATTAATAACAACAACAAGAATAATAATAATAATAATAATAATAATAATAATAACAACAACAACGACACTTTACAAGATGTAGCCTCCTTGTGCTGCTAGCTTGCACCAACATCTATGATATTATATATGTGTATTAATTATATAAGGCAAAAAGTGTGTAGCAGTCGATATATTGACAAAATGAGAGTTAATATTCATTACTTTTATACCATTGATGAAAAATTTTAATTTCGACATGGGTGAAAAAGAGTTTAAAATAAAAGATGTACCATTACTATAGTTATAAGTCTAAAAGTGAAATAATGAAAGTGCATGAAGGCGATTTGATCGTGGTGAAAGGACAAAAGTTAGCAAGAAATATTAGGCATTGCAAGGTATCACAGTTGTAGGTGGAGCTACAGTTGTAGAATCTAAGTTAGATATTTTGTGACATATGCAGTTAGGGCATATGGATGACTATATTTATTTAGATGTTTGGAGACCAGTGAGGATAGCATCACAGGGTGGACATATGTATTTCGTGAGTTTATCACAAAAGATATTAGTGTATTATGTGTAGCACAAGTCAAAAATGTTTGCCAGGTTTAACTTGTGACTAAGGTGGAAAACTAGACCGGGAGAGAGATCCTCATGTTAGACATTGGGACTGAGTATGCTTGTTCTGTTCAAGGAGTTTTGTGAGCAGCATGGTGGGTTGTAAGCAGGGCTTGCAAGGAACTTCTTGGTGAAGTTAGTGAGTATAGCACATTTCTCATTATCCGATCGCCAAAGGTATCACTAGATGGGAGAGTTGCAAGAGAGGTGTGAATAGGTTATGTAGTAGACCACTCCAGTGTGATAGTGTTTGGATGTCCAGCTACGCACGTTTCTAGTGAGGTGAGATCTAGGCTTGATGTAATGTCCAGATGATACATCTTTCAGGGGTATAAGAAAGGTGGGTTCAAGTTGGGTGATCTATTGAAAAACAAAGTGGTGATAAGTGGGGACATGATTTTTGGTGAGAAAGCTATGGTGCAGCATACTCAAGTAAAGGAAGAGAAACAAATGATAGAAAACTGCAGCAATGAACATGTAATGCAGGTGGAGTTGCAAACTTAGGACAAAGATGACATCGTTCATAATGTAGGGAGTTATAACTCAGAATACCAACAAGAAAACAACGGGTCCAGATGCATTATCAGGTCACCACTCAGGTATAAATTTGATGTTTTGGTGTTTTATTCATTCATTACTACTAGCAAGGTTCTTACTATTTTTCAAGATGCGGTGCACAGTAAAGGGAAAAATAGATGGATTGATGGAGATCAACATGCTTCACCCCTTTCTTTTACCAATATTGTGAAACGTGGATGGCCTCCCAATGTCCACTCCTTTTCTGACATGGTGATATGTGGACGACCTCCAAATGTCCACTTTAGTTCATAACTGTTTTGCAGGAATCCATGGGATTAATTGAAGACCTTTTAATTTAAAGACCATCTAACTATTTGGATGGAAGATTTTATTAACATGTTGATTTGTACTTGCTTGGATATTTTGGATTTGATATTTTGCCCGAACATGCCATTTCAAGACTAATTAGGTATTAGAGTTAAGGTTGAGTTAGGAAAACTCTTGTCCTAACATCTTCATTTTTCTACTGCCAGATTGACGAGAAATTTTCTATATAAAAAACTTCCCATCTTAAAAAAAGTTAAACACAAAAGTTGTGGAACATGTTCTTAGCTTTCTTTTGATACCATGATCACCCTATTTGGAGTTCTATAGCAAAATTTATGTCCCAAATACTTAAGGGTGTTCGCAGGTGAAATTGGCCATCCATTAGCAACTCGCAGATTTCAGCAGATTTTCCAGAGTGTCTTTACCAGGGAGCAACCAGGAGGCCATGAGGTTCGACTAAGTCTCTTGAACACTGAAGAATTCTAGAATACTTCAAGTAGGAGTGCAACTAGGAGCCTTGGGGGTGCGACCTAGGTAATAGTAGCGTCATATGAACTCCAAAATAAGCAAATTTGAGTGTTATATAGCCCCACATGGATTGAGCTTCCTTTTGACTTCTATTTAATGTATAATATTGTAAGACAACTTTCTTGCATGTGTGTTCTTAGTAAGTTGTGTGTGTCTTGTAAGTTGTCATAACTATTAGCTTGTCTCCCATGCTTGCATGGGGAGTGTTAGCTAATTAAATTCTTGCCCCCTATGCTAGCTTAGCTAGTTAATGCTTTTTCTGTAACACCCCGACCCCGAAGGGGCCTGGGATATTAACTTTTTACTACTAATTTACAGCGGAAGCAAATAAACTCAATTTTTATTCAAACCAGAGCGCTAATTATTCATGTTACAATCACTTATTTCAAAAGAAGAAAATTACACAAACGTAAATATCTGAAATCATACTATTTTCTAATTAATCTTTATTTTTCTAATCCCCACCCGCATGCTTGCTAAGCCTGATTTCCGACATGTCCTTCAGAGTTATCTGAAATAAAATATGATTGGGGTGAGACGACGCTCAGTAAGTAAATAAGATTATTATTAGTGTGTGGCTAAAATGAGCTTTTAAAGAATTTTGTAAAACAATATTTAATAATATAACTTCAAGACTGCTTTTAGAATAAATATAAATTTAAAAATTTCTGCATAAAACTTTTGTCATCAATTTCAACAGTAAATTTTTATAATCATATATTATAACTGCTAAATTAAACTTTTAACTTTAAAACTGTAAAAACATTTAATGATAAACATACATATACTTTTCCTTATACGTTTTCCTTAGATCGTCATTTAAGCACCAGAATGATCCTTTTCACGTAAACTTATACTTTTCCTTCAAATCATCAGTAACTTGTATACGTAATTAAATATGTATAAACATATATTATAAAAACCACCCTTAGGCCTGTTTGCCGTAAGTCATGTTTACCCCCATGACTGGGTTGTGCGGTCCGAAGACTGGACTTAGCTGGCTGGCCGACCAAACTAAATCAACGTACGTAAACTTTAAGTGAGATTTTCCTTATTAAGTCCTGGACTTAAACCAGGTGTGCACTCAGGAGAAATCCACTAACATAAATAACCACTCTGTAAACAGTGTGGGTGCACTCTGATCCGTATAAACTTTAAGCTGCGGTACCGAGCATCTGTAACTTTGAACTTTCGTTGCCATAAGGGGTTTGAAAATCATCTTATTATCATTTATGCAATTTAAAATAATATCGTGAAAATCTTATCTTTACTCATATTTACATAAAAAATGTAACGTAGAAATAAACTCATGCCACACAATTTTTGTGTTAAAAATATATATATAATTTTATTTTTGAATAGAAAGAAATGCTGAAAATTTACCCGAGGGGATTGGAACATTTCTTAACCCAAAAATAGATGCAAGTATATTAAAGATAGAACTGGTATAATTAAATATGCGTGAAAATAAACTCATGAAAATTTTGTGGAATTAATTGACATAATTAAAATTTACGTACAAAATAAGCTCGGGTATGAATTTAAAATAAAAAGAAACTAACATAATCAAAATTTACTTACCTTCTTCTTTTACCGTGTGCTACGAACACAATAATTATCTTTAAGAAATGAGATCGGAAAAAGTGGGTGATTAAGAATTTATTCAAAAATTCTCTCTCCACCACAAATTCTTTCACTCACTAATCCTTCTCTTCCTTGGAAAATTGTTGTAAAAAATGAAGGTTGAGAGCTCCCTATTTATAGGAAAATTTTGGGGAAGAAATAGAATTTATAAAAGTGTGGGGAGATAGGTGAAATTATAATTTTAAAAATTAAAGAATGGGCAAGGTATGGGTTGAGTGGAGGCTATTTAGGAGTGCTTGCCACCATTCCCACTAAATAAATTTTTAATTAATTACTTACCTTATTAATTAATCCATTACCTAACTAATTATTTTATTATTTTATTATTTATCTTAATCATTATTATTATCATTGTTATTAATTTTAAACTATATTTAGTATTTATTTTATTTTATTTTATTTTTGAACAAGAATTAAATTTAAATTTTAAAAACTCATGTGGGCCCCACATGGTCTTGTGGGCCCCATGTAGTCTTGTGGGCCCCACACAATTTCGAGACCCAAATGGATCGTACGTAATTCCAATAACTCTTATACGATTTTATGCATCCTGCATAGTTTTGAGACTTGTGAAAACCTTCATACGGTTTCGGGACTCATGTGGGCCCCACACAGTCTTGTGGGCCCCGCATAGGATACCTATATTATTATTATTTTATCATATATCTCTACAAATTATATCAGTTAAAACATTATTTTATGTACTTATTTACGTATATAAACAGTGTCTTGTGGCTCCGGGACTCATGTGGACCCCACATAGTATTGTGGGCCCCACATATGATACCTATATTATTATTATCTTATTATGTATTTCGACAAATTATGTCTGTCAAAACACTATTTTATGTATATATACTTATTTACGTGTACAAATAGTGTCTATCCTGTTTATCCTATGAAATTCCATTTTGACCAGGCCGACCTCCAGGGAGCGACTGAGCCGCAATGGTCTCTGAGCACTCGCTAAGACAAGGTCTTTCTTAGGCATCAAATATGGAATCAAGGATCCTACAGAAAAATACTTATATATTGATATTAACTAAATGACCATTTTTATTATTTTATTATTATTGTACTTTAATCATATATATATATATATATATATATATATATTTTTTTTTTTGGGTCATCACATTTTCTCCCCCTCTCCTTTGCTAAATCTATATATGTATTGTATCATTGTAAAACCAAAACTAAATTAGAATATTCACATTGAAAGGATTTCCCTTTGCTGAAGCTTGTTATAGCTTTGTTTGATCCTTGTGATTGAGTGGCGATAGGCTACGCGTTCTCTCCAGAGATAAGGTGGTGAGAGACCACTAACCTATCCAGTAACTCCATCTCCATATCCTCCCTCCCTCATTCTCATGGCCACCACCAAAGTTACATCCACACGGCCAACACTTTCATATCACCACATGGCCACCATCAATCCTTTGCATTGCTGCGTTCAATTGGTATCTCACAAGCCTGCACAAAGGACTCCAGGTGTGATTTCACTGCGTGTTGAACAACGTTAAACATCCATAGATTCTCGTGATAACTTCAGTTTCTATTTGAAGCCCCATAGTCCCAATTGAAATAGCCTTTGAATTCCTATAGTTTATCTATATTCCTGAATCTTGCTTAATCTTGTGTTGGATAATCTCCACTAGTCTTCCCAAAGATTTTCCTTTGGTAAGGTTGTAATCTTCCTAAGCCATAATTGATTATAAAGCATTACTTTATCTTGTAAGCCTTTGCTTGAAAACCCTAAAATTTCATGTTTGTTAAGCCTTTTTTCTCATAAGATTATAATATTATTACTTGCTAGTTTAAAATCAATTCTGAGAATATTATTGTGCTAACATAGAACTGCATTCTCAAAAAATTGAAATAGCATCTTTTCTGCATTTAACTTGATTCCTTTGTGAGAGAACTCTTGGGATTTCTTTTAGAACAACATCATACACCCTCAACATGAGAAATGTCCACTAATTTATTGTGTTTATGTTTTAGTAATTAAATTCTTAATTTATAGTGTATTGAGTGTGTGTGTGTGTGTTGGTGAGGGTTGAACCGTAGGACATAGGTCAACCTAGCCCGTCCTACATCATGGATGAGTGATATGCTAGAGGAGATGAAGTCATTGTATATAAACTAGATGTGGGAGTTGGTGGAACCTCCAGGATGAAAAAGGGTGGTAGGATGCAAGTGGGTGACGTTTCTGTTGTTTGTGGATAACATGTTATTTGCGGGGAAGGCTTTGACCGAGGCTAATATGTTGGGAACTCTGTTGAGAAAAGGTTTTGACATGAAGATTTTGGATACATCCAAGAAGAGTCTTGGTTTAGAGATTTGAAACGACAGAGTTGCAGGGAGAGTGGGGTTATCTCAGGGTGGCTTTATGGACAGAGCTGTAGGGCGATTGGGGTTATCTAAAGGTGGCTTTTGTGGGCAGAACTGCAAGGAGGTTTTGTTTGTCATCTTAGGGTGGTTTTTTGGAGAATCAATGTAAATTGTCTATCGTTAGATACCCAAGGACGGGCGGCGATGTTCGGGATATGTCAAATGCCCCTATGTTGGTGCAATAAGGTGTTTCCACAGGTAGCAAAGTGATTTGTCAGTTGTGAGATTTGTTTATGCAGACTATTTAAGAGGCTTTGATGACAAAAGTGTCGCGAAGTCCTCCATCATGAACTTGGGAGGGCTAAAAATGAGAGTGTGGTTTTAAAAAATGATGATTTTTGTGGAAAACAAGGTATGATGGAGTCTCCACTAACCTTTTAGTGTGGTTAGAACACTTGATTACTACACCATTAAGGGTAGAATCGGTTTGCATTACCAGAGTTGGGTTCAGAAGTTCGGTTACACGAGGGGAAGATATTAGCACCCCCTACGCACCCATACTTACGAATGGAACCTAATTAATTGAAAATTATCTTACAAATTGAATTTATTAAGCCTTTATAATTACTCCCTTTCAAAAATATCAAGAAATGCATAATATGTATACTATATAAATATTCCCTCATAACCGGGGCATACTATACTCTGAAGAGCTCAACGCCTCCCATTGCAATCATCAGGATCGAAAAATCGAAAAAATAGGGTACAAAATACACTCCCGGATATTTTGAATTTTTGTAAGGTTTTTATAAGTATGAAAATAATATTTTAGGAGGTTTGGAATTTACTTTGGGATGAAAAATTTGTAATGATGAAATTCCCAAAAAAATATTTTTTTGTGATTTTTATGAATTTTTATAACAAAATTTTTATATTTATCCCCAAATTTGAAATAACAAAAAGAGAATTAAATAAAAATAAGGGACATCAAGAAAATAATATATTTTTAGAATTTTTAGAGTTTTCTGAATATTTTTTTTTTTGTATTTTTCTTGATTTTTATAAGTTTAGAAACAATTTTTAATCTAAAAGATATCTTCGTGAAATTTAGTATTTTTATTTTTTAATTTTTTTTGTGATTTTTATCTTTAAAACTTATTTTTAATAGGAAAGAACAAAGAACTGGCTTAGAAACTTTTTTCATAATTTTTCCCAATTTTTCTTTATTTTTTGTAATTTTTCTAATTTTTGTTGGATTATTATGATTTTCGATTGAATTATTTAAATAATTAAGTAATAATAAATAAATAAGATGAAGTGAACCGGTGCAAACTATTTCAGGAAGGAAACAGACCACTCAGATGTTAACTATTATGAGGGGGGAAACCACTTTAAGGCCTAGTCAGGGCCAAACGCCACATGGCGTGCTGCGAGTGGATAGGAGTGCATAGACAGGATCCATGTCATGGTTTGATCCTGTTCCTAGACAAAAGAGAAGATCCAACAGCAGGGAAGTGGGTGCCTTACAGCATTAATTGTTCGGGGGCAACATTGCCAAGTGTCACCAGGCGGATGGAAGAAGCAAGCGCTCATGATGCTTCTAACACAAGAGTGATACTAACCATTGCTGCAGCAAAGGTTAGACGGTTTATACAGAAGGGCATTGAATGCAGAGAGACATGTGGGGGCTAGGTGTCATCGAGTAGATGGGGCGGAACTTGAGGAGGCGCCTAGCACGGAGTGATCGCAACCGTTGCCAAGGGTAGTGATCTGATGGTCAGGGTGAGGTGAACACAGATTGCTGATGTGGCTTTAACCTTAAGCATTAGGAGAGAACGCATGTTCAACGGATGTGATTTGATCACGCCTTTTCCTTATCGAACGGATGACGAAAGGCCACGTGTCATATTCCCATGGCTCTAAAAAGATAATTTTTAAACAAAACTTTTTCTACCTCTCTCATTTCACTCTCTCACCTTCTCATAGTCCCTCCCTTTCTTCTCTTCTCTTTCCTTTTTCTACCAAACCCTAGTTCAAACCCCTCTCTACAACTCACCAGTACCTGCAACCTCCCCAACCTTTTACTTCTCGAATTCTCTTGTTATACGTGAAACCCTAAAACCCTAACTCAACCACAGTTTTATTTTCCCTCTTCTCTGCATTTTCTGTAAATTTGAATATAAAAATAAAAATAAAAATAAAAATATAAAAAAAAACCTAACTTTCCTTCTACACTTTCTCATTTTCAGATTTCTGGAATTAAAAACCCTAATTCCTACGATGACTTTATCTCCTCTCTTCTCTCCATTTTTTGTCTCCCCTTTGAGCTTCAAACCCTCTCCCAAAGCTCCACAAAACCCTAGAATCCTCTACTACCTTTCTTTACCTTTGAAATTTTGCTTTCACTTCCACTGAGATTTACCCTAACTTAGAGATTTTCCACCTGATGAAGGTTAGCAAAGGGCTCCTAAACTCGACGGGTGGTTTGTTCAAGGAGCCCCAAGAGTTTTCAATTGAGATTCGGACAAGAAGGTTTTGATCTAAACCTCATGTTTTGAGATAAGTACAAGTTTCCCCCTCTTTTTTTATTTGCAACTCTTGTTTTTCTTTTATCGTCGTTGTGAAAAATACTAGTGATGTATCGACTGCGTTCTGTGTTTTGATGGTGAGGTGTTAGGGTTTTGATTTCTAAGTCAGAGACAAAAAAGAATTAACTCATCTCTAACCAGGCGAGTGAGACTCGGCTTGACTCATGTGAGTCAACCCAGTGTGTGTGCGTGCTGATTCAGATGAACTCGGGTGAGTTTAGTGTGTTGACTTGGGTGAGTGAGTTGGTGGGTGCTAGGTTTTGGGGCTTGCAATAGTGGGCCTCACGTGCTTTGTGTGTACTGGGTATGGGTTTTTGGATTTTAAAATGGGTTCTGGGCTGGTTTAAAATGAGGGTTGGGCCATGGTAAGTTTTAAAGACAGGCCCAGGTTAAATTTTAAAATGGCAGGCCTTGGGGTTTAAAAGATTTTCAATGGGCCTAGTTTAAAAATAACCTCAGGGGCTTGGGGTTTTAAAAACAATTGGACTTCGGGTAAATTTTTAAATTGGCTTGGCTTTTGGTCAATGCTCTGAGTCTTGGTTTTAAAAGAGAATTGGGTTGGGTTAAGATTTTAAGGCTTGGGGAGAGTTACTTAAAAGAGAATGGGCTTCTAGGCTCTTTTAAAACGGCAATTGGGCTTTGAGTACTTTAAATGAGTGGGCCTCAGGACATTTTAAAATGGATTTTGAGGTTTTTTTTTTTAAAGTGACTGTGGGCTAGGGTGATTTTAAAATAGAGTTGGGCTAGTTAGGTTTAAAAAGGGGCTGCCCGGTTAGATTTTAAAAAATGGGCTGGATTCAAATATGAAATGGGCTAATTTAACATTTAAGGCAGAGGGGCTTAGTGGGTTTTTAGAAATGAGTTGGCCCTAGGGGACTTTGAAACTAAACTTATGTAACATCCTCAAAATTTCTCCAATTTTTTTTTTTAAAAATTTACTCTAATATTTGAATATAATGGGCACTCCTATGCATCGGAAAACATAAATCACACAACCACATATACATGTATATACAATACCAGAATTCAGTATTTTCAATCATTGCCACGTAATACATCTCACTCTCCAGTGTTAATTACCCAAAAATACAAAACCCTACACAAAACTTACCATATAACTAGGGTGACCAAGTGATCTTTATCCGCGAGCTTGATCTACTCGCCTAACTGGCTCACCTGAAAAATGTTAAAATAATGGGGCGAGTCAATGCTCAGTAAGTGGAAATATGCTATTACTAGTGTGTGACGACCGAATTATAAAATTATTATAATAGTATTTAAAACTGCATGATCTGGAAAATCTATAAAACACATGTATAAAAACTTAAAATATTTGTATCATCTGAGCTTTCTATCATTCATACTGCTATAATATACTACATACGATAAAGACTATAAAACTGTATACATATACATAACTATGTTCTTTCCCTGGGACTTTGTATGTCATGATTTGACCCCTCATGATAGGGTTGTGCGGCCCATAGGCGGGACTTAACCTGGTCGGCCCTCCAGGTATGTCATTATACTCTACACTACCTCAGCTCGGCCAAACTGCATCCACTCTTAAGTTCGAGACTGGCTGCTACCTTGTCTAACCGGCCCCCTCTACCTAGCGTACTGGGGAGTTGCATCCTCTCCGAGTATGATTAGACGGTACCCACACACTATCTGAGATATGTGGTTGCACTCTATCTGTATATAGCAACGGTACCGTACTCTTTAAACTGTATCTGTCTGTAATATTTCCACAGGGATCTGATACTATATAAGTACATTTATATATATATATATATATATATATATATATATTGTTTTCATCATATTTCCAAAATAACAATAACTCAATAATTCTATACTGGAAATACTGTAATATCTGAGTAACTGTAGCATCTCAATGCTATAACTGTACAATCTGTCTTTATAAACTGTGTGTTATGGCATTTAGGAAAACATGGCATTCTGCAAAAACTATGATATACTGAACTGAATAAAATCTATATAAATTTATCTATTAATTATCTGTGAATATCTGTATGTATATGCTTTATAACATGATATGTTGAAACACTGTATAAATTCTACATCAGGTAAATATCTACTCAGGCCACATAAACATTAAAACAATCCTTCTGTAAAAACTGTATAATAACCGGTATATATGTATCTATGAAATCGCTATTAATATTCTTAAAACCATAGCATAGCATATTTCCCTTACCTTAACTCTGAAAAGCCCCTACTAAGTTCTGGCCCTATACCCGCGGAGTTCTCCACTCAACACCCTGAAAATCAAATCCCCCAGAACAAAACTTCAGTATTTCTTCATGTATTATATTTCTTATAACTGAGGGAAAGACAAATACTGAATAAAATGCCTTACCTTGAGATTGGGACAAAATCCAAACTAACTCCACCAACGATCAGCTCTGGTAGACTAGCAGAGAACTTTTCCAGGAGCATCGTGGTAGCTTTATATCTCCGATCCAACAAGAAACGGGCCCAAAATCGAAGAGAGGAGAGAGGGACGTAAAGAAAGAGAGAAGAGAATTTCGTGTGTTGAAATTTCATAAAAATCCTAGTTTTCCCTATTTATAGAACCAAATTCGTCCACGAGACATGTCACTTCGTCGACGAGACCTTTAATTATTTCGTCGACGAACTTCCTCCCTCGTCGATGAATTTCAGACTATCCCAAAAACTCTTCTCAATATCTTCTCATCAACGAGGTGTATCTTCGTCGACGAGGTTGGTCCCCTTATGCGCTCGTCGATGAACTCCCTATGTTCGTCGACGAGGCCTTATGAAAAATCTTTCGAGTCGTTACAACTTAAGTTCAGGCTAGGGGGTTCAGTTCTGGTGATCTAGTTAGAATGATTCAAACCCAAACTTGGATTTGGGTCTCACGAAGTGGGTTTGATTCTGATCTTTGTCAAGCCCAAGTTCATGTTAATGTATGAACCTGGATCCTAAAAACAACTATTCCTGTAAACTCACATACAACCTTGAATGATTTGAACAAACTAAGAAGTAAGACTTAGATTTTTACCCTTTTTCTCTCCCTCCTCTGATCTTCTCCTCCCCTCTCTATGTGTTTGATCTGGGTTGTTTGGATCAGCCCGTCAGCTTTGTCATTCCTTCTTTGCTTCTCTATAATGCTGCAGAATTTCCTGCTTCATCCTTTGAATTTTGCTTCTGAATTCTGCTCTTGCAGAAGTCTCTCTGTCTGATTGTTATTTGTGGTGTAGAGTTCCTCTTCCTTTCTAATTTCTTTCCCTCTCTCAATTTTTCTGTAGGTTTTTCTCATCTTTCTTTTTCTGTCTGTCTACTTTTTTCTTTCTCCTAATTTCTACAGAGTACTTCTATGCCCTCTTCTCCTTTTTTCTCTCAATTTCTGTAGGGTTTTTGCAATGCTCTTTTTTTTGTCTGCTACAGTGTGGCAATTCCCTATTTATAGGGAGCTAGGGTAACCTTTTGGCACCAATTTTGATTCCCTCTCAACAAAATTCCTTGAACTGGTAGGGAATGATTTTGTTAATCAACTTATTCTATGCACATGATTTTTATATTTTGCCTTTATTTTATCTTTATTTTTTGAATTTCTTGTTAACAAAATGCTTTGCTACTTTCTTTTGTGCGCAGGTGATCATGGGGAGATCTAGGTGGTAGCCTAAGAGTGGAAGGCATGGCATCTCACCCACTAATTTTTTTTTTTTTAATTTTCTATTTTTTGTATTGTGATGTACCCCCATCCCCAATACTACAACCATTCACTATGCATCCTTCCTGTATGTAATGTCATTTATTTTTGTACCCTTCTTGTTGTATACTCCTACGTGTAGATGTGCACTTTGCTTGCACGTGCCCCCCACCCCTTTAATGAAATGCCCTTTTAATTTTGACTTTAGAGTTTGACCAAACAATTCTTGATTTCACAAAAATTGATCTCCTGACAAAGTTCATGATTCCGAAACAAAAGACCTAATCCCAACTCAAAACCTACAACTTAAATAATGATTTTGATTTTTGTTTTAATTAAACAAAAATTTGAAAATTAAAGGATTCAACTCTAGGTTTGTTTTGAGCACCTGATAAAAGAGACAAATTTGAGATTAACTAAAAGTTAAGGAACCCTAGTCTAACAAGGACCAATCATTGACTCAATTTTGGAAATGCAGGACTCAATCCTAATTTTAACATTAACTAAATTGAAGAAACTCAGTTCAAAAGGATTCAATTTTTTGGGATTTTAAGACTCAAACCCTAATACCTAAGGGAAGTTGGTTTTGGAATTATGATGACTTAACTAATAACAGAGATTAATTTTGCAACTAAAAAAATCTAATTATAAAAGAATTAATTAAAATCATCAAGGACTCTACCTAACAACTTGTTTTAAAACCTAAGACTTGGACTAAACATTTACATGACTCAATTCTAAACCAAATCTTTGACATTTTATTGGCTTGACTACTTGAAACCAAAAGGACTTGATTAGGGAATTAGGGTCTTTAAGTTTTGAAAAAGGTACGATTTAGGACTCGAGGTCAACTCTTGTTCTATCAGGTCCTCCTTGAAGAGGCCTGATTAAAATTAGGGTGTCGACAGCTGCCCCTCTTTGTAGGCGTCGTTGCTTCAATGTAATACTAGGAACTTTCCTACGTTGTCTACAAAGATAAAAGACACCTATTTTAACCAGACCATCAATGATCTAATGTGTTTGGATCAATTGGGTGTTGCTTTTCTAATCAGGGATGGGAGAAGGGCAAACAGGGTGGAATGGGAATGTTGCACAAGTTTTTATTTTTTAGGAAGTTAGTAGTTAATAGTTAGCGGGGGTTAATGGTTAGCGAGAAGTATAGGATTTACAAAGTTTTGATGAGGATTTGCATTGGATGCAAGAATCTGAGCCGGTGTAATTCCATAATAGCTTGCTGCGGATGTGGAAATCTGAGCTAGCGTATCAGAGAAGATGTCGTACATCAGACATAAGAATCCGAGCTAGCACATCAGAGAGGATGTTATGCATCGGATATGAGAATCAAAGCTAGCACATCGGAGAGGATGTTGTGCATCAGATATGAGAATCTGAGCTAGCGCATTAGAGAGGATGTCATGCATCAGATGTGAGAATCTGAACAACCGCATTGGAGAGGATGGCGTGCTTCGGACATGAGAATCTGAGCTAGTGCATCGGAGAGGATGTCGTGCATCAGATATGAGAATCTGAGCTAGCGCATCAGAGAGGATTTCGTGCATCGGATATGAAAACCCAAGCTAGCACATCATAGAGGATGTCGTGCATTGGAAGTGAAAACTTGAGCTAGGACATTGGAGAGGATGTCGTGCATCAGATATGAGAATCCGAGCTAGCGCATCAGAGAGGATGTCGTGCATCGGATATGAGAATCCAAGCTAGCACATTAGAAAGGATGTCATGCATCGAATATGAGAATCCGAGCTTGCGCATTAGAGAGGTTGTCAAACAAAACCATGATTTATAGAAGTTCACTCAGGTGTAGGATTCCTAGTTTTTTAAGGATGGTTACTCTGTATAGGGACGATCAATCGGATGTAGGATCCTAAGATTCTTTAGAAAATGAGTTTTTAGGTTTGAAACATAGTTGGTCCATTGGGGATGATCAATCAAGAACGAGATCTCGAGATCTTTTGAAAGTCAGTATGGTTACTCTACTGAGGACGGTCGATCGGGTGTAAGATCCCAAGATTCTTTTGATAATTATCCTCGGGCGCAGGGCTCAAAGTTCCTAAAAAATTTACGCCACTTGGGATGCTCAATCGGGCATAGGATCCTGAAATTCTTTGACTATCTGTAGATGACCCGATTTGAACTCAAAGACCTATGCCCAAATTAGGAGGTGAATAAATTATTTCCTAAGCTTGTTTTCCCCTAGTTATGGACATTAAGGAAACAAAGGTCACTTATTGACAAGATATGCAAGAGTCTATACAACACAACTTGTGTGAGTGAATGCAACTATATGATGCATATTGCTACTTATGTTGCCAAAATATGGGGACGAACATGCATGCACTTTTCTACTGTAATGCATGAAATGCATGATGGTGCATGAATCTTCCTTTTCTCGATGTGCCTGTATTTGCTAACCCCACCTCTGATATTTGGCTATGCTTTCAACATGAGAACTGCCCCAGTTTTACTGGTCTTGGCCATGCTTTCAACTTCCAACAGGCACTTGAAATCTACCCCAATATTTACTTGTCATTGATCCTTGCTATGCTTTTAACACCAGAACTGCCCCAGTTTTATTGGTCCTAGCTGTGCTTTCGACTTCCAACAAGTGCTTGAAATTTACCCTAGTGTTTACTTGCCACTGATGTTTTCAACACAAGAACTACCACTGTTTTTCTGGTCATGGCCATGCTTTCAAATTGGGTGAAGTTGCCTGAACTAGTTCCAACGAAATTCAAAGTTTGCCCCAATTTTAGTCTTCGGCCACTGATTTGGGCCATATTACCCATTTATTTTCCTTTAGTGAATGTGATTGGAGCTTATAGCCCTCTTGACTATCCCTCCTTCCTCATAGTAAAAGGTTTTGGAAATGGTCATGCATTCATGTCATCAATTTGTTAAATCAAGAGGTCAATATGTGCAAAGAATATTTTTCCATTTGCGAGTGCTATGTTTAGGAAAGGGAAGTATTTGCAACAATATCACCAATTCAATTGAGGTTGACATTAATTTATCAAACTAACCCTAGAATAATTGACCTTCCCTTTTTCACAAATTGCCTTAGTTTCACCCTAACGATCCTCTTGTGCCGTAAAAACCAAATGGGACTCTCTTTTGTTTAGGTTCTTTTCCATGGGCTTTACTTATGTTTTGATCTCAAGATGGTCTTTTAGATTCGGGACGAAACATAGGCTTAGGGATTCAAGTTTATACAAGAACAAAGAAGTCAAGGCTCAAAAACCCATTTCCCCAAATGACATGTTCTGCCATAGTTTGGGGTTTTGGCAAGATATCGACTGAACTTGTCGTTTGAAAAAGTTGCCTGCGTACTTTTTCAAGATCAGTTCATTACATAGTTTAGACTCAATCATTGAGTTTGACAAATCAATTGAAACAACAATGTATGTCAATCTGGTCAGGACTTTTATTTGGACCACAATGTAGGTTGGGAACATAGGCCAAAGGAAAAAAGGGTACATTAGGGCTCAAGTTTTTTTCAACTCATGAATGGTAATCAACAGTCAAAGATCACATTTGAAGCATGTCCCTTTCTTTTTCATTTTATTTTTCTTCTTCTTTTGTTGTGCCTTTTGATTTCTCTTTCATGGAAGGATATTATTTTCATATTCCTTTCGAACTAATTTTGGGACCTTTTAAAACAGCCCCAGTGTGGGGTGTGATCATTCGATGGGTAGGTCAAAAATTGAATTTTCAGGCTCAAAAGGGCTAGTAAAGGGTTTGTTTTTGAGTTTTATGAGAAGCAGAAAGATGGCTTGAGGTCACTTTGGCACTTAGTTGGTGTCTCTCATGATTTTTCAAACCCTTGAAAATCCATCCCTGGTTATATTTTGGAAAATGAATTTTTAGGAAAAAAATATGGTTCAACATTTACGCACAACTTGGTTAGCAAGTGATATATCGTTCTTTGGTTTTTTATGGGAAACTGGTTGGCCAAAGATGATCATCAATCATTTAATCAAAACATGAGATGAACCTAGATCCATGGCAAATATCATAGTCATTTTATTGAATTCTTTTTGAGATTTTACAAAGGCTTTTAAGAAAAATACTTTTTACAGCATCCGAATTAATGGGGTGCAAGAGGTCAGTCCCGTCTATATCTGCCAAGAACAAGGCACCACCTAAAAATGCCTTCTTTACCACGTAATGTCCTTCATAAATGGGCGTCCACTTGCTATATGGGTCTGTATGAATCGGTAGAATCTTTTTCAATACCAAGTCCCCCTCTTGAAACTATCGAGATTGTACCTTCTTGTTGAATGCTCTCATTATTCTCCTTTGGTACAACTGTTCGTGAGCTATGGCGAACAATCTTTTTTCTTCAATCTAGTTCAATTGATCGTATCTGTACTGTACCCATTCAACATCAGTCAATTCTGTCTCCTTCAGGACCCTTAGAGAAGGAATCTCAACTTCCATTCGAATTACGACCTCCATTCCATAACACCAAAGAGAAAGGGGTAGCCCCTATAGAGGTTCGAACCGTGGTTCTATAAGCCATCAAAGCGAAAGGGAGCTTCTCGTGCCAATATTTGCAAGTTTCAATCATCTTCTCCAAAATGCTCTTGATGTTCTTATTGGTCGCTTCAACTGCCCCATTCATCTGTGGCTTATAGGGAGCTGAGTTATGATGCCTAATCTTGAACTGATTGCACAACCATGTCATCACTTCATTGCTTAGGTTCTTGGCATTATTTGAGATTATCCTTTCTGGGATCCCGTACCTATAAATTAATTCCCTCTTTATAAAATGACTGATGACATTTTGACTGACTAGCGTATGATGCAACATCTACCCACTTGGTTAAATAATCAATTGCCACAAAAATGAATCGATGCTCATTGCTAGCCTTTGGGCTTATCAACCCAATCACATCCATGCCCCATACTGAAAAGGGCTAAGGCGCAGACAAAACTTGGAGAGGGGCCAGTGTAACCTATATTCGATCTCCGTATATCTATCACTTGTGGCATTTCTGAGTATATTCCATGCAATCTCTCTCCATGGGCATCCAGTAGTACCCGCAACTGAGGATTTTCTGAGCCAATGAGTGTCCTCCAGCATGGGCGCTGCAAACACCATCGTGGACCTCCTACATAATTTGCCTCACTTCCTGTGCCTTTATGCATCATAAGAGGATCATATCATGGTTCCTCTTGTATAGCGCTTCTCCCTCCAAAAAAAATCCCATTGCCAGTCTCCTTATCGTCTTCCGATCATTACTAGAGGCTCCTTTAGGATATTCCTGCTTTTGAAGATATGTTTTGATGTCATAGAACCATGGTTTTCCATCGACTTCATCGGTCACTACACAGTAGGCCAATTCTGATTGCATCCTTATGCGAATTGACTCAATTTCTATTTCTGGTTCCACTTTGATGAAAACTACTAGTGTGGCTAGGGCATCAGGAATCAAATTGTTTTCCCTTGGTAAGTGGGAAAATTTGATTTGGTCAAACTCTTGGATTAACTCCTGGATGTATTCCTGATATGGTATTAATTTTGAATTTCGAGTCTCCCACTCCCCTGTCAGCTGATGAATCACCAGAGCTATATCCCTTTTAACGGTCAACTCTTTAAATTCTCGGTCTATGGCAGCCTGTAAACCAGTGTGCATGCCTCATATTTAGCAATGTTGTTGGCGTAAGGAAAATAAAGTTTAGTCGAGACTGGGTAGTGTTTACCTTCTGGGGAAATGAGCATTGATCTAATTCCATGTCCCCATACGTTGGCTACCCCATCAAATAGCATAGTCCATTCTGTATGATCTTCTTCTGCCTAGTTTATTGAATCAATGTCTTTGTTTGGGAAGTCAAACTCCATGGGCTAGTAGTCATCCACAACCCTTTCTGCCAAATATTTTGCTATGGCGCTCCCTTTAATGGCCTTCCTCGTCACATAGGTTATATCATACTCGGTCAACAACATTTTCCAACGAGCTACCCAACCTCTTACTGCTAGTTTTTCAAAGACATACTTAATCGGGTCCATCTTGGAGATTAGCCACGTCATGTAGTACAATGTGCATTGTCTTAACTTGCTAACCACTCATACCAAAGCATAACAAGTTTTCTCCAATTGTGAGTACTTGGACTCACACTCCATGAACTTTTTGCTTAGTTAATTGATGGCCTGCTCTATTCTTCTAGACTCATCATGTTGCCTTAGTACACAACCCGGAGTTTTCAGATACTTCCAAGTATAGGATAAGCGGCCTTCCTGGTACCGGAGGGACCGAAACTAGTGGATTCAAGAGATAGTCCTTTATTTTTTTTCAAAGGCTTCGTGGCATTCTTTGTTCCATTTCTCTGGGTTGTTCTTTCTTAATAGTTTGAAAATGGGTTCACAAGTAGTGGTTAATTTGGATATGAATTGGGCCATGTAATTGAGCCTGCCTAGGAAGGCTAAGCATCTCTTGAATAGCCTTTATCATATCCGGGTCAACCTCGATCCCCTTCTTGCTCACGATGAACCACAACAACTTTGGTGTCGTAGCACCAAAGGTACATTTTTTAGGATTCAACTTCAACTGACATTTTCGTAGCCTTCCAAATAACGTTTCCAGGTTTGCCATGTGGTTTCCTTCACCCCTCGACTTAACAATCATATCATCCACATACACTTCTATCTCTTTATGCAGCAAGTCATGGAATAGGGTTATCATGGCTCTTTAGTAAGTGGCTCCCGTGTTCTTCAGTCCAAATGGCATGACCTTATAATAAAAGGTTCCCCATAAGGTGATGGATGTGGTCATTTTTTTTTTTAATCTTCCGGGACCGTCTTAATTTGGTTGTAACCCAAGAAGCCATCCACGAATGAAAACAAGGCATGCCCTACTATATTATCTACCAACACATCAATGTGTGGGAGTGGGAAATTATCTTTAGGGCTAGCCTTATTCAAGTCTCGATAGTCCACTCATACTTGCACTTTCTCATTCTTCTTCATTATTGGGACCACATTGGCCATCCACTCGAGATACTTGGCTACTTCCAAGAATCCAACCTCAAATTGCTTTAGAACTTCCTATTTTATTTTTAATAGCATATTAGGCCGCATCATCCTCAGCTTTTGCCTAATGGGCTTACACTTGACGTATGTCGGTATCTTATGAGTTACCAGGTTGATGTGTAAGCCCAATATTTCTTGATATGACCATGCAAAAATATCCTGATATTCTTTCAGGAGGTCCACTATTTTGTCTTTCTCTTCACCCCTTAATAGCACCCCTATTTTTACTTATTTCAATTCCTCCTCAGTCCCCAAGTTTATGGTAACTGTGGGGTCATTACTGGTCACAGTGGGTTTTTCATCAGATTTTAGCATTCTTTCCATTTCAAGGGATAGATTAGGCTTTTCTTCTTTCATTTTGGCTTATTGGATTATGTTTTCAAAATTAGCATCAACTGCTAACTCCTGTGTATTGAAATTTTCATCCTCCCTATCCTTGTACGAAATTAAAGCAAACACACTGTTAGCTTTGGTGTATTCCCAAGAAGGGGGTGAATTGGAACTTTCAAAATTTATTCCTAGGTTTAGCTAATCTAACACTAGTATATTCGCAACCTAGGGTTTATCTATACAATTCCAAATGCGTAGATAAATAAAACGTTAGGAAATTAAGTAATGCGCGACATTCACAATATAACATACATGTGCGATAAATAAATTATGAAAAAATAAAATGCACGCACGATATATTGTTGGGGTTCGACCAATTGTACCTACATCCTTGCCTTGGCTACACCAGCACAAGGATTATACTATAAGCTCACTTAACGGGTGGAGCGGCACCGTTTACTACCAGGTCAATTAAAGGGGCTGACCTCAACCAATACGCCTTACTAGGATGATGCACCTAACTTTCCTAACCAGGTCTAAGTCAATTCGGGACTATTCAACATAGCAAGTCTCCCTCTTTAGGCCCGCGCTTGGAATACAACCAATGTGTATAAAATTTGTATACGAAAATATGCTTCTTACACAAGTAGGTATGTGTACCAGTACAACTCAATATAATCAATGCACCTTAATGATGTAAGAACTATAAGCTCGGTGCTCTACATGTGCAATCAACACTAAATATTATGGATAATCTGAAATATGCACAAGAGTGTATAAACAGGATTTTCTTTGAAACACAATACAAAAGATCTTAATACAGGCTTAGGGTTTCAAAGATGCCAATCAAAGTATTCAAACAACCTCAAAGTATTTTCTAAATTGTATCTAGCACAAAAGTTATTTGAAATCTAGTTTTGTAAAATATTTTGCACACAAAAATAAATCTATTGGAATATTGCAATGACAATGCAAAGATCCTCAAGATAATAAGTTTTTCCCAACACAAGATTTATCTAGTAAAATCTGTGGGATAACTCTTTGCTTAACTCCCCAAAAGCAATATCAAATAAACAACCAAGCAAATGGGAGTACGAGCAAACTATATTAATCAATAACACAATATAACATTCTCACAAGGATAGGATGTATCAAGGGAATGAAGGTTTGATAGTATATGGAGTGGAATAGGAAAAAATAGGCTTTTGAGATTGAGAGAATTTTTTACTAATTATGTTGCTAATCTCATCCTAATTTTTGAAAATGAAGGCCTAGATATAGAGATAGGAAAAATTATAGTCGTTAAGACATGTAAGGTATTAGTAATATTTTTTTAAATCATTTTAACCCAATTAACCCCGTTTAAAAATATTAACCATGGTAAAAATATTGGGGCAACCCGAGAGCACCGGTCAACCAAGACGAGTTAGGTTGATCGAGTTGCTTGAAGTTTGGTCGACCGGGCTTTAAATGAACTATAAGTTTGGTCGACCGAACTTGTAAGTCCAAGGGCAATTTTTCCCCTTTTGCACGGTTTGGTCGACTGAGGACATTTTGAACTATTTCGGTTGATCGACTAGACCGTTGAGTTCCCACACGTGGGAACTCGGTCAACCAGGGCGTTGTTATTCATTTTGGGCACGATCGACCTAATGGGTGTTAACTTCTAGGGAGTTTGTTCTACTAGGTGATAATGAACTGAGTAAGTTCGATCAACTGAGCCGTGGTCAAACTGTTAGCTCGACATTGGTTTGGTCGACCGAGGGAATTTGTACTTAAGTAGTACAGTCGATCGAACATGCAACTTATGTGTATTTCGGTTCTTTTCACTTATGTAATCATTCATTTCATTTAGCCATATATATTTGCGTGTATGAGTATCCTAGGGTCATTCTAGGTTTTCTTTAGGACACCGAAAAAATTTGGTGTCAGTCGATCGACTAAGGTCTTTCTAAGGTCATTTGATTTTTAAGTGATGTGTAGGGACCTAGAGTCGTTCTATGGTCTTTGAGCTTTGTAGTTCAACATGCATGATATGCACCAATTATTACAGACCATTCCTACGTTAATATTACAGACCCAAATTAAATGATAATGAAATACAATAAAAATGATCTTCAGGGTTTTCAAGTTTTACTTCATGTGTCATTAGTGTATCTACTAATGTAAACCTGCACATGAACTAGATATCCATTAAATACCTGAGCATTTGTCATTATCAAAACCAGGATATGACCCATAGGGTCAACAATCTCCCTTTTTTTGATGATCACAAATATTTGCCTACTTCTCCCCCTTTTGGCAACAACAAAAAGGGCCATAAAAATTATAGCTTTAGGCAATAGGTAAAAAATATTTTTATACACAATAAGTTTTGGAAAATTTTTGAAAAATTTCAGTAGAGTGTCGTTTGAAAATACGACATTCCAAAACAAATCCTGTATAAAAAATGACCTGTTTGAGTTTATAAGACCGAGCAATTTATCCACAACTATTGAAACAGTTTCAGTATGATAAAAAATATAAAATAGAAGTATAACTTTTAGTCATTCAAGAGATAGAATCGTCATACAATGCAAAATGAATCACAAAGATAACTTCAACAATTTAGCACACAAACAATACAACTAGTTATTTAAATGATTTAAATGACATGAAAACAAGGCTAGACCACAAATATACACAAACCATTGTAATTGAAACATATCATAAGACTAGTGGAAGATTTGAGTTAAAGGCACATGACATATGATACCAAAAAGAAGGTTTGAGCATAAAAATAGTCTCACTAGTTCGCATGCATTTTCATATGAAGTTACTGAACTAGTTATGCGACTTTATAACTTATATGTATATAATAATAATAATGAGGCAAGAGAATAAGTTTGAGTTTTGAAGATAGTTCTTGCCATAAAGTATTACAATAAATATATATATATATATATGTATATATATAAATATATATCCCCTTTGTGATGTTAGCTTAAAGTATTGGGGGGAACAAATTTAAAGATCATGCAAGCAAGCAACAATTTTTCTGGTATTTCCATTAAGAACATAGTAAAATATAACTAGAAAATCATAACCACAATGATCCAAAAGATGTCAAACACTTTAAAGCAATGATCATATGGCAAATCAAGTGACTGTGGCAATAACAACATATTTCAAATTATGATTTTCAATATTGACTTCTCATTCAAAATGAATCTAAGCTAATAGGTGTTGGAGAGCATAACATTTTAATTTAAGATGCTCCCCCTATCAGGCTTTACTTCATGTGTCATTAGTGTATCTGCTAATATAAACCTGCACATGAACTAGATAGTGTCATTAAATACCTAAGTATTTGTCATTATCAAAATCGGGATATGACCCATAGGGTCAACACACACTTTTGACAATGGAGCTCAATAGGCAAAGGATGACCAACAACACATAAACCATTTCATTAAAGTGAGAAAAGCTACCCGGGACTATATTGCCCTCGGGTTACAAATTAAAATGATTTGAAACAAAAAAAGAAAAAAAAATTTACATGAGAAAGATGGGATAGTCAAGAAAGTCCTAGTTTCTCAGCTCTGTATCAGGGAGAAAAGGTGGATCCATTGGCTTGCAACATCTATAGAATCTTCTGATTCAATCATCGAGATGCTCAGGTACTTCATCTCTTCCTCGAGGTTGGACAGGCTACTTTTCACGAAATTTTGATCAATAGGCTGGACAATCGATCCCCATGGGGCACTCACTTCACCAGTGAGCCTCTCAATTCTTTGCACCTTCTTCTCTACTACCTTATTTCTTTGGTCCGTAGCAGTGGGAACGTAACCAAGGCTATATCTATCATTTGTTTCTTTAAGTAGTAATGATCATGGGATCTCTTGTAGATGCTTTCCTTGTCCATTTCCTGGATAGTACCCCTGTTTGGTCATTTTAGTGCCATCATGCAAGTTGCAAAGGAAATCTAGGGTTGAGGAATGAGAGGCCCTTCCATCACAGTTGTGGCATTAATAATTTTGAAAACCTGGAATAAATCTTCTAGTGCTTCCTTTGCAACTTCCACCTAAGGAGTGGAAGTGGGCTTGGTGATCATCACATCTTTCTTGCCATATACACATATCAACTTGTTTTCTACCACAAACTTTACCCTCTAAAGTAATGAAGATAAAACTACCCTAGTGTTATGAATCCAGGGTCTCCCCAATAGGCAATTGTATGATGGAGTGATATCCATGACCTGGAACGTAATATCAAAAATTAATGGCTCAATTTATATAGGGATTTCAATAGCCCTCACTGAATCTCAACGAGTTCCATCGAAGGCTTTCACCAACAGTTTGTTATGTCTGACATACGAGAAGTCCACAGGCAATTTCTATAATGTGATCATGGGCATGACATTGAGTGAGGAACCATTGTCAATTAAAAACCATGCTATCATGTGATATTTGCATCTGAAAGATATATGCAGTGCCTTGTTATGTCCCATTCCCTCTAGCAGTATTTCCTCATCAACGAAAGTTATGTAATTGGTTGAAGCTAGACTCCTAATTACGTGGTTGAAGTTGTCGACACTGATATCCTGAGGGATGTATGCCTGGTTGAGTATCTTCAGCAAGGCTTCTCAGTGGACTTTTGAGTTCAATAGTAAGGATATAATGGAGATATGTGCATTTTGTTTAGCTGGTCAACTATACTATACTCGCTATGTTTTATCAGCTTCAAGAACTTTTTTGCCTCTTGTGGTGGAACGAGCTTCTTGAGGCTTTTGCTTTGTTCTCTAGTCTTCTCTAAGCTCGGTTTCTCCAATCGCTCCAGCGCGTATACTCTCCAATTATGAGTTACCTCCTTTAATCCTACTACATTGTTTATGCCTCCCTTAATATGAGCCTTGCAATCATACTTCTAAGGTACTGCTTTGTCACTTTGGTATGGAAACGGTGGGGGAGTGGAAATTACCAGGCAAGATGGCACTTCGAGGGTATAAAAGGTCCTTGCAACGGGTATAAAGGGTCGTTGTATATATTGGGGATGCTCTAATTCATTGTTCCCAATAGATGAAATTTCCCTGCCTTTCTGAATAAAGTCAATCTTCATATAGTTACAATCAAGAAACCTACACAAGAAATTTTGAAAAGTTTCACACTGCTGTACGGATCTTTTCTCTGAATTTTGGCACGTGCAGAGTGTGCCTTCTCGACAAGTGGCCCCTTGTTCAACTAGACCTACTACCATGAGCTTGCGATACACCCATTTTAGGGTTATTTGATCAAGATCTGCCTCTAGGCTTCCCTAGGCTTTTTCCTCAATCATTCCAATATTGTTTCCTCCATGGTCAGGCAGGGGGTTCCCTTGATTCTAGGTTGTTTGTCATCAAAAGCCAGCCACCTCGCATCTCTTAACGATTGCACTTTATACTTAAAGGCCTAACACCGATCGATGGTGTGGCCGGGAGAATTTTCTTGGCACTCACAGTGAGCCTCAAGGTCAAACCAATGCTGGCGAGGGTTAGTGATAGGGATCCCTAGTATGGCTGTTACTATCCCTCTTTCTCACAAATGGGGAAACAACTCTACATAAGTCATGGGAATGGGCTCAATCCTTCATAAATTTTGGGGAATATTTCCCTCATGCACATGGAAGTTAGGATGGTCTGGTTTGAGCTTGGGAGCCACGAACTAGGTTCTCATGCTCACATGCACTGCTTGGTTAACTTTTGGTTCAACAACATAATTTCTTCTTTGCCACTGGTCACGACCCCTGTGATTCTGGCTTCTTTGACCGAAGTGCCCCTCTATCATCTAAGCTTCTTCTTCCTTATTTCCTTTGGCCCACTTCTTACTTAGACCAATCTCGATGCTACCACTTTTGGCCTCTCTTGTCTTGATAGCGAACTCGATCCTCTCTTTGACTGCCACGATGTCCATGAATTCATGGGGAGTTGCCCCTAGAAGATGAACACAATAGGGGTCTTTCAATGTGCCCATGAACAAAGATATGACTTCCCGATCATCCACTAGTGGGCTCACTTGAATAGCCATGTCCCTAAATCTATAAGCGTATTCTCTAAGCATTTTTTTTTTGCTTTTTCTCCAGGGCTTGCGCGGTCATTCGATCCGGCGCCATTTCCATTATGTAGTGGAATTGTGTGACAAAGGCATTGGACATATTTCTTCAAGTATGTATTTGCGCCCTGTCCTGCTAGATATACCATTTAACAACATCACTGGTTAGACTACTCTGGAAACAATGCATCATTAACTTTTCGTCATCAAAGTAGGCTGACATCGTCTGATAGTACAATCGTAAATGGGTTTGTGGACATCGGGTCCTATCACACTTCTCGAAGCCTGGTACCTTGAACTTCAATGGTAATACTACCTTTTGTAGTAGGCAGAGGTCTGCGGGATCGAAGGAACCAGATGCATTGGTCCCCTAGATGGCCTTTAGGCATTCTTCAAGCACATCGCAGTGGTGCTCGGTTGCAAACTTGCTTGCTCCAGCCTCTGTTATCACCATTGGGGGTGCTCTGTCCATTGGGAACCCTAGTACTGGTGCCACTGGGATGAATGGGGCCACATTTGGAGGTGGGCCCTCTACAACAACCGGCGATGGCACACATGCTTGCCCATGGACTGGGGTAAAACCCGAAGCATGGACGAGATCCACATCGATCTAATCATCCCATTTTAGAGCTTTCTTTCCTTTTCCTGTTAACAAATTCAGTATTTTACTTATCTTGTCATTTATCTCCTCTTGCTTTGGCTCTAGGCCCACAATTCAATTTTCCACTTGCTTGGTCATAACCCTTGCCTTTCTTTGGGTATTGTAGGGATGAGTGGGTGCCTCAATTGTTGTAGACTAGCTTTGCTTTTGTATTCTTCCCTCTTGGACAAGAAACTCGTGCTTTAGGATGATGAGTGTATGAGTATGCAATGCAACAGATGCTTATGCATGGGCATATACAAATGCACACAAATAATCACGAAACATGAACATGCATGAGTCCTATAAGGCTTTAACTAAGGTTCGTGAAAAGGATCCTCATTATTTCATTATGAATTGGCTTTTTATACAATTTTTCCAACAAATGACAACAAGATAACCCTTAGCGAATTTAGACAGGTTTTGGAAGCCCTGGCTTGCCGTGGCTCGTGCCTTTCTTAGTTGATTTCAGTCTTTGATATCCTGTATTGTTCATATTTTGCCACAAAGTATGGTACTTGGTCTCCCAATAACTGGCTTTCATTACACAAGGCTCCAGCTTCTTTAACACCTCGTTGTAGTGATGCTTCTATTTATCACACTGCTCTTCCAGCTCTTGTATGTAACAAGACTTCTCTTTGATTTCTGCTATGGATTCTTCTATGATTCGAGATTTCCTTTTCAGGGCTTCTTAGAGTGCTCGTCTTTCTTACTTGAGTGCTACTACTTCTTCCTCTAACTGCACATACTGAGTTCTCTGCTGCTTGGCTTCCCTATAGTAGTAGGTGATAAGAACCTTTTTCCTTTGCTCTATCTACTGATCGTCTATTACCGTTCTTGTGGCTTCCTTCTCCACTAAATGCATACTTTCTTTCAAGTGTGTATTTGACGCTAGAGCTTTGGTTTAAGTTGTGAGGACTTTGGGTACTGACTTGACCCGCGGGTTCACTCTGTTGGCCCACCACTATTCATACTTCCCTTAGACACCGAAGTACTGATTGCCTGACTCTACCAAGCACACATGTTTCCAAGACACTGCAAATTCTCATACTCGCTGTTGATTATCACCTTCTCCATATGTGAACTGCGCATCTGCTAGTCCATGCATCATATGTGAATTGCCTGGCTTGCCTTGATGGTGGCCTCGATCCTCCGTTCGGCTGCCATGATGTCCATGAATTCATAGGAGGTCTGCCCCTAGAAGATGCCCATGGTAGAGGTCTTTTAATGTGCCCATGAACAAAGAGATGGCTTCTCGGTCATCCACTAAAGGGCCTACTTGAATAGCCATGTCCCTCCATCTATAAGTGTACTCTTTGAATGTTTATGTTGGCTTTTTCTTAATAGCCTTGTAGGGTCATCCGATCCTATGCCATTTCAATTATGTGGTGGTATTATGCGACAAAGGCATTGGCCAAATTTCTCCAGGTACATATCCGCGCCCTGTCCTACTAAATATATCATCTAATGGCTTCACCAGTTAGACTACCCTAAAAACAATGCATCATTAACTTTTCATCATCAAAGTAGGCTTCCATCGCCTGACTATGAGTTTGTGGACATTGGGTCCCGTCAAACTTCTCAAAGTTTGGTACCTTGAACTTTAATGGTAATACTACCTTTGGTAGTGGCAAAGGTCTGCTAGGTTGAAGTAACCGAATGCATTGGTCTTTTTTATGGCCTTTAGGCATTCTTCGAGCACATCGCAGTGGTGCTTGGTTGAAAACTTGCTTGCTCCTGCCTTTGTTATCACCATTGGGGGTGCTTCGTCCATTAGGAACCCTAATACTGGTTCCACTAGGACGAATGGGGCCACATTTAGAGGTGGGCCCTCTACAACAACCAGCGGTGGCCCACATGCTTGCCCATGGACTAGGGTAAAACCCAGAGTGTGGACAAGATCCACATCGATCTCATCATCCTGCTCCAGAGCTTTCTTTCCTTTGCCTGTTAACAAATTTAGTATTTTACTTATCTTGTCATTTATCTCCTCTTGCTCTTGCTCTAGGCCCACGATTCTATTTTCCACATGCTCGGCCATAACCCTTGCCTTTCTTCGGGTATTGTAGGGATGCGTGGATGCCTCAATTGTTGCATACTTGCTTTTCTTTTTTATTCTTCCCTCCTGGACAGGAAACCCATGCTTTAGGATGATGAGTGTCTAAGTATGCAATGCAATAGATGCTTATGCATGGGCATATACAAATGCACACAAATAATAATGAAACATGAACATGCATGAGTCTTATAAAGCTTTAACCAAGGTTCGTGAAAATATCCTCATCATTTCATTATGAATTGACCTTTTATGCAAATTTTCCCACAAATGATAACATGATAACCCTAAGCGAATTTAGATGGGTTTCGGAAGCCCTGGCTTGCTGTGGCTCGAGCGTTTCTGAGTTGATTTCAGTCTTTGGGATCCTAAACTATCCGTATTTTGCCACAGAGTATGGTACTTGGTCTCATAATAACTGGCTTTCATTACACAAGGCTCCAGCTTCTTTAACACCTTGTTGTAGTGGTGCCTCTATTTATCACACTGCTCTTCTAACTCTTGTATGTAACGAGACTTCTCTTTGATTTCTGCTATGGATTCTTCTATGATTCGATATTTCCTTTTTAGAGCTGCTTGGAGTGCTCGTATTTCTTTCCTCAGTGCTACTACTTCTTCCTCTAACCACACGTACTGATTTCTCTGCCGCTTGGCTTCCCTACGGAAGTAGGTGATAAGAAACTCCTTCCTTCGCTTTGTTTACTAATCGTTTGTTACCTCTCTTGTGGCTTCCCTTTTTTCCAGATGCATACTTTCTTCCAACTGTGTATTTGCGGCTAGAGCTTTAGTTTGAGCTATGAGAACTTTGGGTACTGCCATGACCCACGAGTTCACTTTGTTGGCCCACTACGATTCGTGCTTCTCCCAGAAACTTGAGTACTGATTGCCTAACTCTACCAAGGATACATGTTTCCAAGACACTACAAATTCTCGAACTCGCTTCTGATAATCACCTTCTCCATATGTGAGCTGCGCATCTACTAGTTCAAGCATCATATGTGAACTTCCTGGCTTGCCTTGATGGCGGCCTCAATCCTCCCTCTGGGTGCCACGATGTCCATGAATTCATTTAGGGGGGGGGATTGCACCTAAAAAATGCCCACGATAGGGGTCTTTGGCTTCCCAGTCATCCACTAAATGGCTCACTTGAATAGCTATGTCTCTCCATCTATAAACGTACTCTCAAAACGTTTCTGTTGGCTTTTTCTCCATAGCTTGCAGGGTCATCCAGTTTAGCGCCATTTCTATTATGTGGTGGTATTGTGCAACAAAGGCATTAGCTAGATTTCTCTAGGTACGTATTTGCACCCTGTCTTGCTGGATATACCATTTAAGGGTTTCACCGGTTAGACTACTCTGGAAGCAATGCATCATTAACTTTTCGTCATCAAAGTAAGCTACCATCGCCTAATAGTACAATTGTAGATGGGTTTATGGACATTTGGTCTTGTCAAACTTCTCAAAGTCTAGTACCTTGAACTTCAATAGTAATACTACCTGTAGTAGCAGGCAGAGGCTTGCGGGGTTGAAGGATCCGAATGCATTGGTCCCCTCAATGGCCTTTAGGTGTTCTTCGAGCATGTCGTAGTGGTGCTCGATTGTAAACTTGCTTGCTACTACCTCTGTTATCACCATTGGGGGGTGCTCCATCCATTGGGAACCCTAGTACTGGTGCCATTGGGATGAATGGGGCCACATTTGGAGTTGGGCGCTCTACGACAACTGGCGGTGGCCCTGATGCTTGCCCATGGACTGGGGTAACATCCGGAGTGTGGACGGGATCCACATCGATCTCATCATCCTATTCCAGATCTTTCTTTCCTTTTCTTGTTAACAAATTCAGTAATTTACTTATCTTGTCATTTATCTCCT
Organism: Malania oleifera; assembly: GCF_029873635.1. Taxonomy (NCBI): domain Eukaryota; kingdom Viridiplantae; phylum Streptophyta; class Magnoliopsida; order Santalales; family Ximeniaceae; genus Malania; species Malania oleifera. Next base: position 59,990,649 of record NC_080417.1, on the reverse strand, counting down.
CTTGCCCTTGCTCTAAGCCCACGATTCTGTTTTCCACTTGCTCGGCCATAACCCTTGCGTTTCTTCAGGTATTGTAGGGATAAGTGGGTGCCTCAATTGTTGTAGACTAGCTTTGCAGTTTAATTCTTCCCTCTTGTACAAGAAACCTATGCTTTAGGATGATGAGTGTATGAGTATGCAATGCAACGGATGCTTACGCATGGGCATATACAAATGCACACAAATAATCACAAAACATGAACATGCAAGAGTCCTATAAAGCTTTAACCAAGGTTTGTGAGAAATATCCTCATCATTTCATTATGAATTGGCTATGAGGACTTTGGGTACTGACTTGACCCACGGGTTCACTCTGTTGGCCCACCATGATTCGTAGTTCCCCTAGACACCTGAGTATTGATTGCTCAACTCTACCAAGCATACATGTTTGCAAGACACTACAAATTCTCGGGCTCACTTCTTATTATCACCTTCTCCATATGTGAATTGTGCATCATCTAGTTCGTGTGTCATAGGTATGAACTGAACCGCCCCCACCTACCTTCTGAACATAAGTGGTACATAAGCGATCCCTCCCCAAGGACCTAGCAGCGATACCCAAAATAATTTCCCACACATGTATATCACGTTGAGCCATCCATCCATGGCGCCTACCAAACTATCCCTGAAACTAACTTGTGTAATTTCAAATTCCATTCAAGCTTACCAGATAGTTCTTTCCATTGGGTCTCCTCAAACTTAGCCAAAGGAATCTTGATAGCCGAGAAAATTTTGTGGAAGCCTCCTTGGTTAGGTGATAAGTGGCCCACGATCCAAACATAAAGTAGGGGTATACAGCATCTTAAATGCTTTCATCTCTTCATTCTGCAGTTTTTGAGGGAATGGAAAGTTTCTACTAGAATTCCCTGTACCGGTTTGACTCCCTTCTATACTTGTGCAACGAACGAAATGGTCACTTGATCAATAGTGCCCATCTCCTTCGAAAAAATGATTAAACCGTAAATGGCCAGTGCCATTACACATATCTGGACCTCTTTTGTTTCTTCTTTTTTCATTATTTCTTTCAACTGCTTCTAGGAGATCTTTCTAACTTATGCGCCTTCCTCTGAGAGTATTTTTTGAATCTTGATCCTGGTGGCATCAAATAGCTCCTTCACTAAGAAAGTACTGGCATCATGTACATAGGTTCGGTATGGCATCTACAATTTAACTAAATGTAGGAGGGAAGTATATTCTTTGATAGTTGGTGCGAAGTCGACCTCGTCCATTGTAAAGCAGTAGTATGGTAGAATCTAGAATTCAACTAGTGCTTTTATGGCCTGAATGTTCACCAAGACATGTAGCAAGAAACCAATATACCCATATTCATGAGAGAATTTTAACCATCGCGCAGGAGACCATTCTTTCTATATGACTTTCAACTCTTCTAGTGGGTTGTGTCTCATGCTGATACCAATCTGCTCTGGTAATTCAATGACAGACCCCTAACTAAGAATGTCCCCCCATTTAGCTTGCTAACTTTCAGAATACTATTGTACTATAGATTCGGTTTCATGGTAGACTATTGGACTTTCCATGAATGACTCTAGATCTTTTCCAGAACCTTGGCAAAGTACATGTGATGCCTACGTGCATGCAGTATGTCAGTCATGATATCACATAATGCCATAACACTTATATACACACATGAAACCACATTGAGAACGATGGAGCTTTTGTCCCCAACCCAGGGTAAGTATATGCACAGGATATTCTGGGGCTCTATCCTAGGTGAGGATCTTCAGGTGATTGTGTGTGGTTAGGCTTTAATCCCTATTAACAAAAGGTTCCCAAATTGAACTTCAATCCTCCTCCATAGGGATTTGGACAAAGCTCGCACTTAGCGGAGTGGTTCACGGGTCCCATCAAGCTCTGCCATGAAGGGATTGACGCTATTACACTCCTATCTAAACTGAGTAGGTAAGGCCTAAGTATAGAGCGCAAGAGTGTGTGAATTTCTCAATTTCAACCTAATCCCTCAACCCCACATTCATCCACATTGAAATATTCGCAAGTAATTTCACGCTTATTCAGTCAATAATGGAAACAAAGTATTTACACTTAACCACGTGCTTATTTAAACAACAAAATACTTACCCCTTCTCACCTGCATGGCAAAGCATTTGAAATTATTCATGATTAATCACTGGTTTAAAATGCAACCAAAGTGCTCAATTATTTCAACCTATGTATTCAACATTATTCACAAAAATGAGTGGGAGTAATCATAAGGCTTATCAAATTTTAAATTTTGGGATAACTTTTAATTAATTACTGGCTCGACTCTCAAAATTCTGCAATAGAGTCGCCAAGTTGTCGCGACGTCCTCCGACGCAAACTTGGGATGACTAAAAATGAGAGTGTGGTTTTAAAAATGATTATTTTTGTGGGAAAAAAGGTATGATGGCATCGCCACTAACCTTCTAGTGTGGTTAGAACACTTGATTACTACCCCGTTAAGGGTAGAATCAGTTTGCGTTACTAGAGTCGGCTTCGAGAGTTCGATTACACAAGGGGAAGGTATTAGCACCCCCTACATGCCCGTTCTTATGAACAATACCTAATTAATCGTAAATTATCCTTCAAATTGAATTTAATAAGACTTTATAATTACTCCCTTTCAAAAATCATTAAGAAATGCACAATATGAATACTATATGAGTATTCCCTTATAACCGGGGCATACCATACTCCAAAAAGCGCAATGCCTCCCATTACAATCATCGAGATAAAAAAATTGAGAAAATAGGGTACAAAATAATCTCCCAGATATTTTGAATTTTTGTAGGTTTTTTATAAGTATGAAAATAATATTCTAGGAGGTTTGGAATTTACTTGGGGATGAAAAAATTGTAAAGATGAGTTTCCCAACTCAAAAATATTTTTTAAAATATTTTGTGATTTTTTTGAATTTTTATAACAAAAATTTCATAGTTATCCCCAAATTTGAAATAACAAAAAGGGAATTAAAGAAAAATAATTGACATCTAAACAAGAATATTTTTTAGCATTTTCAGAATTTTTTGATTTTTTTTTTTTGTAATTTTCTTGATTTTTATAAGTTTAGAAACAATTTTTAATCAAAAAGATATCTTTGTGAAATTTGGTATTTTTCGTTTTGAATTTTTTTTTTTTTTTTGTGATTTTTACCACAAAAACTTATTTTTAAAAGGAAAGAACAAAGAACTAGCTTAGAAGCTTTTTTAGAAATTTTCCCAATTTTCCTTATTTTTTGTAATTTTGCTTATTTTTGTTGGATCTTTATGATTTTATGTTGAATTATTTAAACATTTAAGTAATAATAAATAAATAAATAAATAAGATGAAGTGAACTAGTACAAACCGGTTTAGGAAGGAAACAGACCTGTCAGATGTTGACTGGTTTGATGGGGAAACAACTTTAAGGCCTGGTCAGGGCTAAAAGCCATGTGGCATGCTACGAGTGGATAGGAGTGCATGGACAGGATCCATGTCGTGGCTTGATCTTGTTCTTGGACAAAGGGGAACATCCAATGGGAGGAAGTGGGTGCCTACCAACATTAATTGTCTGGGGGCAAGATTTCCAGGTGTCACCGAGCAGATGGAAGAAGCAAGCGTTCATGATGCTTCTGACATAGGAGTGATCTAGACCATTGCTGCTACAGATATTGGACGGTTTAGATGGAAGGGCATTAAATGCTGAGAGATGTGTGGGCACCACGTGTCATCAAGCGGATGGGGCAGAACTCGAGGAGGCACTTGGCATGGAGTGATCGTGACCATTGGCAAGGGTAGTGATCCGATGGTCAGGGTGAGATGAATACAGATTGCTGATGTGGCTTCAATCTGAAGCATTGGGAGAGAACACATTTTCAACAGCTGCGATTTGACCATGCCTTTTCCTCGTCGAATAGATGAAGAAAGGCCACATATCATGATCCCATGGCTCTAAAGTGGGAAATATTTAAACCAAATTTTTTCTACCTCTCTCATTTCACTCTCTCACCTTCTCGCAATCCCTCCCTGTCTTCTCCTCTCTTCCATTTTCCCCTTTTCTGTAAAACCCTAGTTCAAACCCTTCTTAGCAACTCACTAGTACCTGCAACCTCCCCAGCCTCTTACCTCTCTCATTTTCCTGTCATACGTGAAACCCTAAAGCCCTAACTCAACCACACTCTTATCTTCATTTTCTGTAAATACGAAAAAAAAAAAAAAAAACTAACTTCTCTCTATACTTTCTCATTCTCAGGTTTCTGAAATTAAAAACCCTTGTTGAATCAGGTGTAATCCCAAGATGGGGGGGGGGGTGAATTGGATATTTAAAAATTATTTGCCACTTATTTACCACTTAAACCCTTCTTATATATTTACCAATGAATTCTTGTTGCTCAATTACTTACGTGCAATGCTATCCAACCTATACATGCAATATAAACAATTTAAATGCAGTGCTGAAAGTAAAGAGTAAAAGGGAAGAGAGAAGACTTGGCCTATGTCCTCGCCTTGAGCAACCCCTCAAGGATTTCACTGAATCCATGCTCCTTAAATTGGGATGGAGCTTCCCTTACAATCTGCTGCTTACAATAGGCACAACTCCCTCCTACTCCGCTGCTTACAAGAGATACAACTCTCTCTTCAAACACCGGTTCACACACCGAACCGTATATACAATAGAATTTGAAAAACAACACTTAAAAATGCTTCTAACAAAATCTTGTGAGTACAAATCAAATTCATAACACATTAACATATGATTAAACTTGAAGCTCAGAATGTATGCAAAATGATACAATCATTTATGTATGATATACTTCAACACACAAATCCTTCTTTAACCAAAACTCCCAAGTAATGATATATTTAAAACGCTTTGGATAATTTTAGTGTTCTTAGTTCACTTTGCACAAGTGCCCAAATATATTTGATGTGAACTTATTAATAAAAACTTTGTCTTAAATGTTAAATCAATCAAAATCACAAAGTTATCTTTCAAATATTCACTCACAACACAACCTTTGCAATATGCAAATATATATAGATATGTATTCCAAAGGTCAAAGATCAATGTGATCTATTTCAGAAAATATCCTTCAAAAAAATATGTATTTAAGAACTCCAAGGATATCTAATCAAGTAGATTTGTACTATTTAAAAGTATCAAGTCTTTGAATGGAAAAACTCACTTAAACCTAAAATATTTAAACAATAGGTAAAGCTCTTTTCAAGTGGTAATCTTATCAAAGTGATTTAATATATATATATATATATATATATATATATATGCACACTCGAGATCTTCCTCTTAATACTTAATCAAAAAATAGATTTTTTAATAATAAACTCTATGAACAATATACATATATTTATATACTCTTGAATCAAAGACCAATCAACCAATAGCCAAACAACTTTCTCAAGTAATGATCTTTTCAAAAGCAACTTTTTTATGTATGTACACACTCAAGATCAAACTTTTCTAATGATAATCAAGAACAAGTAATGAGATGAGAAGTTCTTGAAAATAATAACTAGAATGATCAAACGTCAATACTAGAATGGGAATTCAGATGAGTAAACAAGTTCCCTTTGAGATTCTGAGTTGATTTGCCCAATCTCAATGAATAGAAATTGAAATGTAGGCAATCGTATAGCAATAGGAGCAAGTTTTCCAATATTCTTTCAACAGGATGTGTTCTTCTCTTTTTTATGTGTCTTAGCTTTGTTCTAGGGTTTAGATATTCAGTATATATAGTGTCTTACCCTTAGGATTGATCTCAACCGTTGGATCAAAGAAATAGTTCACGAGTTCGTTTAATAAAAATTCAAATTTTAAGTTTTCCGCAGGTTCAGGTGCCTGAGGGTGAATGCCCAGGCGACCAAAGTCCCTTGTCCCTTTAAAAAATTAACTTGGGATGCAGGGTTAGGTGCCTTAAGATAGGGTCAGGCTCCTGAAGTGGTTCAGGCGCTTGAGGTTCCAAGGTCAGGCGATCGAGGTGCCTCAGCCAACTTGCTGTGTTTTTCGATTAATTCTTCAGGCTACCAAATTTAATCTTCAGGCTCTTCAAGAAATTTTTTAGGCTACTGAGGGTGAGTTCAGGCAACTGAAGTCCCATTTTTCTCAATTTCTTTTTTTTTTTTTAACTTAAAAATCTATTTTACTTTCTTTCTTGGCTCTTTTATAAAGGTACTTTCCAAGGTTTTAAAAATATTTCTAAGTCCATGAAAGTTCCCTAATGATGTTCATGAAATGCATGAATCCTAAAATCATTCTAAGTTATGTTGAGCCTCAAATTAAATCATATGAAAATAAAAATACATAAGATCTAAATACCCATTCCCAAGATGTTCTTGAACTTTGCCGCTTGCATCTTGATTCTCGTACTCTTTGAGTTCCATGAATCTTGCCAAGATATGTTAGCTTTACTTTGTGACTTCCATGACTCGTTATCCTTCCATGCATACTTAAAATAGGTCATGTTCACAAACTCAATGTACAAATCAAATACCAAGTAATTTCTCATTATCAAAACCGGATTGGACTCATAGAGTCAACAATCTCCCCTTTTTGTACATTGTCACGAAGAAAGTGATGTCGTATTTCTATGTGCTTAGTTCGTGAATGTAATATGGGATTCTTTTAAATATTTATTGCACTCGTATTATCGCATATAATATGGATTGTTTCATAACTTAATCCAAAAATCCTTCAGTTGTTGCTTCATGTAAAGCGTTTGAGCACAACAACTACCTGCCGTTATGTATTCAGCCTTAGCTGTGGAAAGAGCAACTAAATTTTGTTTCTTGGAAAACCAAGAGACCAAGGAATGTCCTAAGAAATGACAAGTACCACTAGTGCTCTTCTTATCCACTTTGCTTCCCGCAAATTCAACATCTGAATAACTAATAATCTCAAAGGATGTATACTTAGGATACCATAACCCAATGTCCACGGTTCCTATCAGATATCTAAGTATCCGTTTAACAGCTAGCAAATGAGACTCTTTTGGTGCAGACTAAAATCTTGTGCACAAACATACACTAAACATTATATTAGGACTACTGACAGTCAGGTATAACAAGCTACCTATCATTCCATGATGTAGCTTGACATCTACTGGTATACTTTGTTCATCTTTTTCTAATTTCAATAAAATGCTCATAGGTGTACCAAATATTTTTCCATCTTCCATATTAAACTTTTTGAGTAAGTCTCTAATATACTTTGATTGATGTATGAATATTCCATGATTTTCTTGCTTGATCTAAAGTCCTAGGAAGAAATTTAGTTCACCCATCATGCTCATCTCAAATTCATTTTGCATAGTAGTAGCAAATTCATTACACAATTCTTTATTTGTAGCACCAAATATGATGTCATCTACAAATACTAGCACGAAGAGAATATCATCTTTCTTAGACTTTATGAACAGGGTTGTATCTATTTTTCCTCTAATAAATCCATTTTCTAATAGAAAATCGCTTAGCATTTCATACCAAGCTCTAGGAGCTTGCTTTAAACTGTACAAGGCTTTTGTTAGTCTATACACGTGATCTGAATTCTTATGGTTTTCAATGCCTTGGGGTTGTTTTACATACACTTCTTCATTTATGTAGCCACTTAAAAATGCGCTTTTTACGTCCATTTGATATAACTTGAAATCCTTAAAAGCTGCATATGCTAAAAGCATTCGAATGGCTTCCATTCTAGCTACAGGTGCAAATGTTTCGTCAAAATCTATACCTTCTTCTTGATTATATCCCCGAGCTACTAATCTGTTGACCCTATGGGTCATACCCTATTTTGATTATGAAAAATACTCAGGTATTTGATGATTGTCAAGTTGATGTGCAGGTTTATCTTGGTAGTATCCTATGATGGCACTCGGAGACCCGAAGGAAAACGAAGACTCTGAAGACCCTTGATATAATTGATTTGTTGTAATTTATATTCTGGTTGGTAATATTTAAGTAGGAAAGGTCTGTAATAGTAAATAGGTCTTTGGTTTGTAGTAAGCTCACACACATCACATGCATGATAATACGTAAGCTCAAACAAACCATGAATAAGAATGAACTTTCGAAAGACCTTAAGGTTTTCCCTTCGGTTGACCGACACCAGACCTTTTCAGTGTATTTGACCCCAAGTGACCTTAGGACACTCACCTTTGCACTTGTATGTGTTAGGCACTTGAAATAGGACTTGTTTGGTTCAATACGGGACCGAAATGCACACTTGGTGCACTTTCAGTTGATCGGCCAACACAGTTCACTTTGGCCTGGTCGACCGAATCGGCCCTAGGTCAACAGTTTTACCAAGGCTCGGTCGACCAAACTTCATAGTTCATTTCCTGCCGATCGACCGAACCACATAAAAGTCAACAGTTTGACCAAGGCCCAGTCGACCGAACTTCACAGTTCATTCTTACTAGTCGACCGAACCACTTGGGAGTCAACAATTTGACCTCCCGGTCGACCGACCACTTTTGTACTCCGACTACCTGGTCGACCAGAGGGTCCTCGGGAGAATTTCCAGCGGTCTGGTCAACCGAACCATGCAGTTCAAAAAGGACCGATCGACTGAACCTCAAAAATTTGGAAAATTGCCTTGCCCCAATCGACCGACCATTTAGTTCAAAAGCCCCCTGGTCGACCGAGCCATTTGAGCCCTGGTCGACCGAACCATTTCTGGTCGACCGGACCTCTCGGGTTGCTCATATTTTTTTATCGCGATTAAATGGTTTAAGCAGGGTTAAAATATTTGAAAGGTCATTAAACTTTCCTAATTATTCCAAATAGGTCCCCAACGGTTATATTTCAAGGGTTGTCTATAAATACCCCCTCATTTGGGATAATTAGCATGGGATTAAAAATATTGATTAAAAGAAATTCTCTGAAAATCCCAAATCCTGTAATACTCATATCCAATCCCCATTCACTCATGCTTACCTTCTTCGATCTCTTAAATCCTCTGTAAGTTGATTGAGTGTTTATATTTAATAGGTTTGCTCTCCCATTCATATTTGATTGATTTATTTTCATTGAGAGCTAAACCTAGGTATTCTTAGGAGACTTTGTTAATAAGTCTATCCTAAGAAGACTTTGATAGATCTTCTAAGATTTGCACCTTCATTGCAACATCTTAAGAAGATTGTATTTGTTTTTAGTTGCAAAACATTTTCAAAATACTTTCAAATATCTAGTGTGCTTTGTCTTGATAAATCTTTAAAGAGATATTTGTTTGTGTGCGAAAAATCTTTGTTACAATATTCATTGATTTATATCTATAGTTGAATACAAAGATTAAACTCTTTTTGCAAACCGAACTTATACATTGCTAGAGCATCATATACATATATATATATTGAGAAAACTTGTTGATTAAAATATATGAAGTTTGGATAATATCTTTGTTTGAGCACTTAGATTGAATATCTTGTGATACAAAGATCATTTAGGTTTGCACTCTCACGCACTCATTACAACGATAGTAAATCTATTTGAGAGTTGACATATTAGACCACATTGAGCTTACATATTATATCATATTGTGGTGTATGTGATATTGCGCGCATCTGGGTACATATCTGCTTTACACAAAAGCACAATCACTGTACCATTTGATTGTAATACACTTTGGTTGTATTTCCAGACATGGGCCTGAAGAGGGAGACTAGCCTTGGAATAGTCCCGGATTGGCTTAGACCCGGCTAGGAAAGCTAAGTGCGTCGTCCTGTTAAGGCGTGTAGGTTGAGATCAATCCCGCTAATTGACCTGGTTAAGGTTGAGGTTAGCCCTGTGTTAATTTGACTTGGTTGTAAACGGTGCCGCTCCACCCTTAAGTGAGCTATTAGTGGAATCCTCTAACTTGCGAGTTAGAGGCGGGGACGTAGGCACTGTTGGCCGAACCTCGATAACATATCGTGCGTGTTCACTTACATTTCTGCAATTTACTTACTGCACGTGTATGTTATATTGTGAATGATTAGATTTACATTTGCATAAACAAACCCTAGGTTAAGTAATACTGTTTATCTGGTTTAACCTAGGCGATAAATTTTAAAATACCAATTCACCCCCCCTCTTGGGATTGCACCAAAGCTAACATAATCTAGCCTTATTTCTCATAACTACTCCATGTTCATCTTTCTTATTCTTGTATATCCATTTGGTCCCTATGATTGACTTATCCTCAGGTCTGAGAACTAACGTCCATACTTTGTTTCTCTCAAATTGATTTAATTCTTCTTGCATAGACAGCACCCAAGATTCATCCTCTATAGCTTCACTCACATTCTTAGGTTCTTTTTGAGATAGAAATGCAAAATGACTAACCATGTTCCTAAGAGAGGAGCGAGTGGCTACTCCACATAATGGTTCACCTATTATTTGATCTATGAGATGATTCTTTACGTATTTCCATTCTCTAGGTGGTTCATTAACCTCATTTTTAGTTTGATCAATTTCAATGGATGGTTCCTTAAGTTCATTTTTCTTTTCTGAATCATTCTCAATTGATAGTTCTTCAAATTCCTTGTTTAATTCAATTTCATCTTCATCAGTTCTTTCAGAAATGGGATTTGACTCATCGACCACTGCATGAATAGATTCTATGACTGTCAATGTTCGTTTGTTATATACTCTATAGGCTTTACTATCTAAGGCATACCCTAGGAAGATACTTCATCTGATTTCACATCAAACTTCCCTAGATTCACATCAAAACACTTACAGCCAAAGACATGAAAATATGATATGTTTGGTCTATGGCCATTCCATAATTCATAAGGAGTTTTATTAAGTGATGGTCTAATCAGAACTCTATTTAGCACAAAGTAGGCGGTATTCACTACCTCAACCCAGAAGTACTTAGGTAGTTTATGTTCGTTAAGCATAGTTCTTGCCATCTCTTATGTAGACCTATTTTTCCTTTCAATTACATTGTTCTGTTGTGGTGTTCTAGGTGCTGAAAAGTTATGGGCAATTCCTAATAAATTATAATAGTCTGCCATGTCTTGATTTTTGAATTCTTTACCCCTATCACTTCTAATTTTAGTAATTGTATATCCCTTTTCATTTTGGATTTTTTGCAATTCCTAATGAATTACAAAAGCTTGTGCTTTCTCTTCCTTTCAGATTTACCCTAACTCAAAGATTTTTCGCTTGGTGAAAGCGGGCAAAGTGCTCCTAAATTCAATGGGTGGTTTGCTCGAGGAACCCCAGGAGTGTTCAATTGAGATTCGAGCGAGAAGGTTTCGAGCTAAACCTTATGTTTCGAGAGAAATACAAGCTTCCCCCGCCTTTTTTATATGCAGTTTATGTTTTTATTTTATCTTTGCTGTGAAAAATATTGGTGATGTATCGGCTGCATTCTGTGTGATGGTGAGGTGCTAGGGTTTTAGTTTCTAGGTCAAAGATGAAGACGAATTAACTCGTCTCTGACTAGGTAAGTGAGACTCGAGTTGATTCATGTGAGTCAACATGGTGTGTGTGCGTGCTGATCAGATGAACTTGGGTGAGTTCGGTGTGCTGACTCCGGCGAGTGAGTTGACACTTGTTGGGTTTTGGGGCTTGCAATAGTGGGCCTCGCGTGCTTTGTGTGTACTAGGTATAGGTTCTTGGATTTAAATGGGTTCTAGGCTGGTTTAAAATGAGAGTTGGGCTAGGGTAAGTTTTAAAGACAGGCTCGAGTTAAATTTAAAATGACAGGCCTTGGGGTTTAAAACATTTTTAATGGACCTGGTTTAAAAATAACCTCATGGGCTTGGGGTTTTTAAAAAAATTAGACTTCGGGTAAAATTTTAAATGGGCTAGGCTTTGGTCAATGCTCTGAGTCCTGGTTTTCAAAAAGAATTGGGTTGGGTTAAGATTTTAAGGCTTGGGGAGAGTTACTTAAAAGGGAATGGGCTTCTGGGCTCTTTTAAAACGAGTGCTAGGCTTCTGGTACTTTAAATGAGTGGGCCTCAGGACATTTTAAAATGGGTTTTGAGGTTTTTTTAAAACAGACTGTGGGCTAGGGTGATTTTAAAATAGAGTTGGGCTAGTTTAGCTTAATAAAATGGGTTGGCTCGGTTAGATTTTAAAAAATGGGCTGGCCTCAAATCTGAAATGGGCTAATTTAAGATTTAAGGCAGAGGGGCTTAGTGGTTTTTTAGAAATGAGTTGGGCCTAGGGGAGTTTGAAACCGAACTTAAGTTTAGGCCAGGGGTTCCGGTTTGGTGGTCTAGTTCGAATGGTTCAAACCTAAACTTGGATTCAGGTTTTGGGAAGTGGGTTTGAGTCCTATCTTTTTCAAGCCCTAATTTAGGTTCAAGTATGAACTTGGATCCTAAGAACAACTATTCCTACATATCCACATACAACCACTGATTGAATTGAACAAACTAAGAAGTAAGACTTAAATTTTTACCCCTTTTCTCTCCCTCCTCTGGTCTTCTTCTCCCCTCTCTTTGTGCTTGATCTGGGTTGTTTGGATTAGCCCCTCGGCTTTGCTGTTCCTTCTCTACTTCTCTGTAATGCTACAAAGTTTCTTACTTCATCCTCTGAATTTTGCTTCTGAATTCTGCTCCTGCAGAATTCGCTCTGTCTGATTGTTATTTGTTGTGCAGAGTTCCCCTTCCTTTCTAATTTCTCTCCCTCTCTTAATATTTCTACTAGTTTTTCTCATCTCTCTTTTTCTTTCTCTCTGGTTTTTTCCTTTCTCCTAATTTCTACAGAGTACTTCAACGCCCTCTTCTCCTTTTTCCTCTCAATTTCTGTAGGGTTTTTGCAATGCTCTTTTTTTTGTCTGCTACAATGCAGCAATTCCCTATTTATAGGGAGCTAAGGTGACCTCTTGACGCCAATTTTGATTCCCTCTCAACAAAATTCCCTGTGCTGGCAGGGAATAATTTTGTTAACCAACTTATTCTATGAAAGTGATTTTTATATTTTGCCTTTATTTTATCTTTATTTTTTGAATTTCCTGTCAATAGAATGCTTTGCTGCTTTCTTTTGTACATAGGTGATCATGGGGAGATGCAGATGACAACCTAAGAGTGGAGAACATGGCATCTCACCCACTTTTTTTTTTTCCAATTTTCTGTTTTCTGTATTGTGATGTACCCCCATCCCCTTTATACTATAACCATTCACTATACATCATTATTGTATCTAATGTCATTTATTTTTGTACCTTTCTTGTTGTATACTCCTGCGTGTAGATGGGCACTTTGCTTGCACGTGCCCCCCACCCCTTTAATGAAATGCCCTTTTAATTTTGACTTCAGAGTTTGACCAAACAATTCCTAATTTCAAAAAAAAATTGATCTCATGACAAAGTACCTGATTCCAAAACAAAAGACCTAATCCCAACTCAAAATCTACAACTTAATTCATGATTTTGATTTTTGTTTTGATAAAACAAAAATTTTAAAATTAAAGGATTCAACTCCAGGTTTGTTTTGAGCACCTAATAAAAAAGACAAATTTGAGATTAACTAAAAGTTAAGGAACCCTAGTCTAACAAGAACCAATCATTGACTCAATTTTGGAAATGCGGGACTCAATCCTAATTTTGACATTAACTAAACTGAAGAAACTCAGTTCAATAGGATTCAATTTTTTGGGATTTTAAGACTCAAACACTAATACTTAAGGGAAGTTGGTTTTGGAATTACGAGGACTTAACTAATAATAGAGATTAATTTTGCAACTAAAAGAACTAATTATAAAAGAATTAATTAAATAAAAACTTGTTTTAAAACCTAAGACTTGGACTAAACATTTACAGGGAGTCAATTCTAAACCAAAATTTTGAAATTTTAGGGGCTTGACTACCTGAAACTGAAAGGAATCGATTGGGGAATTAGGGTCTTTAATTTTTGAAAAAGGAACTATTCAAGACTCGAGGACAACTTTTGCTCTATCAAGTCCTTCATGAAGAGGCCTGGTTAAAATTAGGATGTCAACAAAAATGTTTACAACAAGGTTTATGTTTAATTAGGGTACATGGTAGAATCCGAAGCTATCATAGATAAGTTTAAGTGTTGCTTGGACTTGGTTTTTGTCTCCAGTTGCTAGAAGGGAGATGGCCCCAACCTAATGTCCCAAGGCCAAGGTGGCGCATTAGGGTTTATATTTTTAGTTTCTCTTAAGGGGCGTATATTTTCTAAGGTGGAGATTATTGTGATATGTGACTCATATATTGAGTGGAAGGCATACACAAAGAGAAAACATGGTGTAAGCAGTATGCTAATGTTTGCTAGGAAACTGAACACGGTTTGCCCTGTATTCGTCGATGGTTTGGTCCAAAATTCAAAGAGGCTTTGCTCTTGGTATTAAATCATCGACGGTGTGTCTTCAAAACATCGATGGTTTGGCTCGGGAACCCAGCACATATTTTTAAATTTGAATTGGAACATTAGGTCGGTTGGGGTTTGGAGGGAAAGCCTTCGAGAAACCTTTATATTTATATTGTATATGTTGTGTTTGTAATGTGGTTGGTGTCTTTGACACAAGTAGTAAGGAAAACACTGCCAATTGCTCCTGTTGATGTAGGCATTGCCAAACCACGTAATTCCTTGGGTTCTTGTTATTACTTTGATTATTATATTTGTGATTGTTGTTCAGTATTATTCACCGTTGAGTGCTACGTTGTAAGATCGTTTTATTCCGCTATGCAATTTGATTTCCACAACAATTTTCTTCTAAGATTTCGAGCTTTAATTCTCTCACTTTCTTGTGAGCCAAATGAGAAAGGGAACTTGGGGTTGACCTAGGTTAAAATTGGGCTAACCTAGGTTGGGTTGGGTCTTGGTTATATTTAATTTGGGCTAGGGACAAGGGCTTAGTTTGTGTTAGGCCTAAGTTCAGTTAGGCTTATTGGTTTTGGGCCTTGGGTGAGTTGAAAGTTTTGGGTTAGGTTTAGGGTTGGGTTAGGCCCTAGGTTTAGGGTTAGGAATAGGGCAAGTCCAGGGCTTAGGCCTAGAATGGGTTTTGGCCTAAGAGATTGGGCTAACAAGGTTAAGGTCTCAGGTTTTGGGTTGGATTTGAATTTAATTAGGTCCTATGTTTGGTTAATGGGAAAATGGGTCAATTGACCCAAGTCAAAGTTTACCTAGATCGAGTCTAGGTCAAGTTAGGTTGACTCCGGTTAAGATGACCTCACTCAAGTTTGGGTTAAGTTAACTTGGATCCAAGTCAAGTTAACCTATATTTTTGGGTCAAGTCTAGGTTATTGGATATTGGTCTGTTATTTAGATTTTCAAGTCAAAGAAACCCACGTCTGCTTGGGATTTTGTAATCTTTTTTACTCCAATTTTAAGGCTCTCCTTGGGGGATTTTGATGGTTTTTCTTGGGGCTTCAATGAGTTTTTGGGAGTTTTAATGGTTCTATTTGGGGGTAATTTGAGGGTTTTTGGGGGGAATTTTTGCAGGATTTTTAAGTTTTGGATTCTTGGTTGGGTTCTATTTAGGGGGACTCTAATTTTGGGCACTAGCTGAGGTTATTTTGGCTTCTAACTCTAAGGTTCAAAGACTTGGCAATTTAAAATAGATCATTAATTATATACCCTTTTCAAAATGTTGTTATTCAATTCAAATAACCTCAACAACTTAACGTATTTATCCAAAATAAAGTCGAGTTAGGGAAAAGGGAACTAACCTCTTGGCCTTTTTTGCTGAGCTCCTTTCTGCAGTCGTATGACTTGGACTTTAAGAATTCCACACTACTACCCTTCTTTTATCTTCAATTTGTCTCTTCTACTTTTCTTTTACTCTCTCTTATGAATACTCTTTCTATTTGCTCTTATTTTCTCTCAATGGTTTCTCAAAGTCTCCCAATTTCTCTACTTTTCAATCTTTTCCATATATATCAGTTTATAAATAATTACATAAATATATCAACTATGATATAGTTCAATGGCAATCATGTGCAAAGAATGTGACATATTTACTAGTATTTGTAAAAAAGAAAAAAGCCAATAAAAATGTCTATTTTTCATGTTGAGATGTCTTGAATTTTTTATTAAAAAAAATAAAACTTTAGAATATGATGTGTTTTAACATGAGATGCCTCATCGAATTTCACAATGTTATCCTTATTATCTAAAAGGTACATTTTACAATAGGTACCCTTTAAGAGCTATTTCCTTTTAAAAAAGTGTTTTTTTACATTGGGATGCCTCCTTGATTTTGAAAATGTATATATTTTCACATTAAGATGTCTAACAAAAAGATTATTGTTTTCACATTACAATGCCCACTTAAATTTTTTATTAAAATAAAACTATAATTTTAATTGTACTTGTTTAATATCAAAAAGTCAAGGTGTTATCCTAAGAGGGGGGTGAATTGAGTTTATAAAAAATTCCTTTAAGTGCTTTTACAGATTTTTAGCTTTTTATATACTTAAGCAAGCACACATGGAATTTGTTGATTTTAAATACTCAAACAAATCAACCACAATCACAAAAAAAATTACAAACCAAATAATAAACAATCAACCAATCATACAATGCTTAATCAATTTTGTGAGAACTTGCAGCACTTTCTTATTTTAGTGTTTGCCAAATTTAAATTTGTAGCCCTATGTGAATGATTTTTTAAGTACTTTTTTTAATCAAAATTTCCACAAGAAGTTAATCAAAGTACACTCTTTAAGGTTTCCACAAAATATTAACCAACATACTTTCTTAGATTAAAAGGTCTTCTCAATCTCAGTTTTTCAGCAAACCTGCACTTTAAAACATAATTCGTATATGCTGAAATTTAAATAGAAAAAGGTAGAGAGTGAAACCGAGATTTTTTACGAGATTCGGCATATACTCAGCCTACGTCCTCGCCTTAGGCAAGACAGCCTAAGGATTCCACTAACTCATTCCTTTGCAGGCGAAACAAACCGTTTACAACCCTCTTTTAAGGTGGAGCCCCCTCTCGAAGTGATACCCTACGTTCGGTTACAACGATCCAATCACCTAAACCGTCAAGAAACAAGAAACAAGAAACAAGAAAAGGTTTCTTTTGTAGAAAGAATGCTCTTAGATAGAGCTGGTTAGTACAATTGAAAGAACTATATACTTCAATAACAAATATCAAAAGAAATAGAGTTGAAGCTAAAAAACAATTTCACCGGAATACTTCTCTAGATGGAAATCAGCATTTCATATTGTAAAGTTCAAAAAAGAATGATCAGCAACTCAGAATTTCAGTAATTCTCAGATTGCAAAAGTGAGCAAGAGAGAGCTTTAAGAGAATAAAAGAGCTTTCAACTTAAGAGCAGATTTTCATTTTCTTGGTGTATATTTGATTTGTGAAAACATGTATTAATAGGCTCAAAAAGGTTAATTCATGTTGCCCAAGTTTACTTGGAGTGTTTCCTATGCTTTTACAAAATTTGGGGCACAAGAAACTTAATTTTGAATTTTAAAACTTTTAAAAACTATAGTCGTTAATAGTGTTTAGGCGCCTGAAGTCTCGGGGTCAGTCACCTTAGGTTCTTTAAAACTATGTATTTTTAAATGAAAACAGTGTCTGGTGCCTGAGGTGACAAGGGTCGGTCGTCTAAGATTACACTGCCTATTCAGAAGTTCATCAGAAAAATCTTCAGGCCCCTGAGCTTATTCTTTAGTCATCTGGGGAAATTCTTCAGGCGCCTAAGCTTACACTTCAGTCGCCTAAATAGACAAATTTTCTGTTTTTCAGTTCATTTTTCCAAAACACTTGGCTCTCTTGCTTTATTACTTATAAAAACATTTTTTGAGGTTTTAAAGAACAAGGTCTCTAAGTTCATGACAACCCCTAATGAGCTTCAAAACATTTCAATGTGATATTTAGCATGAAGTTCTTACATAGGTAATCCTAAAGTCTTAAAAACTCTAAGCTTTGAAGTCTTCATATGAGTCTTTGCTTTAAATCCTCTTAGACTTGAGCTTGAGTCAACTTTAGGCTTCCATATGCTTTGAATAATTTTGGTCCATATGAGCTTTCTTTGGATCACTTTGAAGATAAGTGTGGCCTTATGGTCCTTGGTGATCTTGAGCTTGCATTTCCTTTGATCTTTTGAAGTTTATCATTCAAGCATTCCTGAAACATCATCACTTAAAAACAATATGTTAAATCATCCTTCATTTGTTATCAACAAAACAAGATTTGAAAGTCATGTTAGGCCAACAATCTCCCCTTTTTTGATGATGACAAATAAGGAGCAAAGATGAGAGAACCTTTGAAAAGGCTCCCCCCTTACAATAAGCATGCCTTTTTTAACAAATATGAAAAATGATAATTTTAAATATGAGTAAGTTCAAAAATAAGTCACAATCAAAAGTAAATTGCATTGTAGCTCATGTCATCATATATTACATTCTAGTTCATGTCATCATATATTACATTCTATCTCATGTCATCATATATTACATCTAGCTTATGTCATCATATAATGCATTTATTAAGTTCTCATGTTCATTTTAGCTTTTACTCCCCCATGCCATGTGCCAAGAATTTATATGCTTTATATATTTGCTATTTGTTCATTTTTCATGGTTGCTTTCTAAAAATACTCTTGACTCATTTTTGCTTTCCAAAATATCTCTCCCCCTTTGACATAATTCAAAAAGATTTGAAGGGCATATGCACTGAGAGGCTTAGCATAATCATATTACACAAGGACAAAAGTAATAGAAGTTACAAGACCAACCAAAAACAAAAACAAACAAAGCAATATAAAACAAGGCCAATACATAAGGAGTTATGAATACAACATAAAGTGATAAATAAATTAGTTATCATCAGCATCATCATAATATTCCTCTTCATCACCTTCCTCACTGCCTTCCTTTTATTCTTCATCATCACTCCGAGGAGCAGAACTAGTGTCCATAAGATCAACACCACGAGATGAGCTAGCCTGATATTGCTCGATACGAGTGAGGCACTAATCAAGAGGAAACACTCTCCTGAAGGGTTTGAATTTCAGATTGCATGCCTCTGCTAAAAATGGAGAATTCTTGATGAAAGGGAATGAACCAAGACAGCATATCAGTAGGAGGTCCTTGGTCTTGAGCTAGAGGAGGATAAGGAATAGCTGTTGGCCTTTAAGGTCTTCCCCCTTTCAAGAACTACCTTGATCATGTTTTTCATAGCTTATTTGCTTGAGGGTTGTGGAGGTGAAGAGGCCATAGAGGGTATGTTTAATGAACAACTCAGAAGGTGCGGTACTATCAAGCTGAACTAAAATAAGGTTCAACACACTACCATGTGGAAGAGTTGCACGAATGGCCTCCAACTTGATCCACGTCCATTTCAAAATGAGGCTGGATAGATCAAGCTTCTTCCCTTTTAGTAAAAACCATAGAACAAAGCAAACAACATAGGAAAGATGATTGTAGGAGCTAGCCTTAGGTAGGATGTTTTTGGATATGATTTTATAAAGTATTTGGGCCTAGAGGTTCAATTGTTTGTACATAGGTGGATGGCCAAAATATACAGTTTACCATAATCAAAGAGAAAAACTCTTTGGGTGTGAAGCCTTGCTCCAGAATCAAAGTTTGAGCAAAGACGGGACATTCGAATTCACCTGGGGTGATATGCAAAATGGGAGCTAGGATTTGAGCAATCAAAACAATTTTCTTTCCTTTAACCTTAGTGGTTAGAACATTCTCTCCATGAATAATGTTGGTATAAAATTTTTTGACTAAGTTGGGATACATGTCTTTGGCTTGAAAAACAACAAAATTTTTCCAACTTATATTCCTAAACATAGGCAATATTTCAGGAAATTTGGAATCGAAGAAGGTGGTGTCAATAACCTTACCAAAGATTGGGTCCATGGAACGGAGAGCAAAATGATAACGAAGCTTGGATTGGGGAGTGACTAACCATTGCTCGATGTTGTTATCGTCTCTTCCGGAAGAAGATCCTTGGTTCGCTTTGGTTCGCTGTGGTCTTAGTACGAGGCATCATTGTGTTTTTGGAGAATGGAACCCTAGAATCAGAGGGAAAGAATGTGGGAGAAGGAGTTTGGGGCTGTGATTCGATGGATTTTGAGTGAGGAAGCAAGGGAGACCAAAGGTTGGAGCTTCAGGTGAGTGATGGAGTAGGAGTCAGTAGCCTGAAGTTAGGGATTTCGCGCTTTAAATATATAGATCCCGCAACTTCAGACACCTAAAGATTAAGTTCAATCACCTAAAGATTTACAGAACTTAATTCTAAATAGGTAGTAGCACCTCAGCTGCTTGAGGTTTGCTGGACCAGGAGCCTGAGCCTTCAATATATAGTGCTTAGTTGCCTGAGCTTCCAAGCTCAGTCACCTCAAGTCCCTAATTTCTTAGTTTTCTCATTTTGCAAAATATGAAACCTATGTAAATACTTCCTTGCTATGTAACAACCCAAGTTATCTTCTAATGGATATAAATCTTTCTTTGGGAAGAGATTTTGTGAAGATATCTGCCCATTGGTCATTTGTGTTTACAAATTCAAGTATGATGTCTTCTTTTTGAACATGACCTCTTAGAAAGTGGTGTATTATGTCAATGTGTTTAGTTTTGAAGTGTGATATAGGATTTTTAGAGATGTTTATTGTACTTTTGTTATCACACTTAATTAGTATGGTGTAATATTCTAAATTTTAGTCTCTTAATTTTTGTTTCATGTACAAGGTTTGTGTACAACAACTCCCAACATCTAGGATAAAGCTACGGAGTTTTATTTCTTTGAAAACCTATACGCTAGAGATTGTTGACCTTATAGGTCACGCCCGATTTTGATGATGACAAATACTCCCGTATTTAATAAATATCTAGTTCATGTGCAGGTTCATATGAGCATATCATCAATGGCACGTGACAGCTCAAAGCTTGAAGACAATCTCATGCTCTTAATTGTAATAATTTTTGATGAAATTTGTCTGTAATAGTAATTAGAGTATTCGGTTTGTAATAAGCACACACATCACATGCATGGTTTATTTTATAAGCTCAAACCAGATACAAACCAAAAATGACCATAGAAAGACCTTAGGGTATGTCGACCAACACCGGATTTTTTCAGTGTCTTCAAATTGGACCCCAAGTGACCCTAGGACACACTCACTTTCATATATATTTGTTAGGCACTTGAATAGGGCTTGTTTGTTTTGATACGGGACTGAAATGCACACATGATGCACTTTCGGTCGACCAGCCAAGCCAATTCATTTTTCCCTGGTCGACCGAAACACCCAGGGTCAAAAGTTCGACCACCTGGTCGATAGAACCAGGTGGTTCAGAAGGCCCTAGTCGACCAAAACCCCCTGGGTCAAAAGTTTGACCACCTGGTCAACCGAACCAAGTAGTTCAAAAGGCCCTGGTTGACCGAAACCCCCTAGGTCAAAAGTTCGACCACCTAGTCAACTGAACTAGGTGGTTCAGAAGGCCCTGGTCGACCGAAACCCCCTGGGTCAAAAGTTTGACCACCTAGTCGACCGAACCAAGTAGTTCAAAAGGCCCTGGTCGACCAAAACCTCCTTGGGTCAAAAGTTTGACCATCTGGTTGACTGACCACTTTTGTACTACAACTACCTAGTCAACCGGAGGGTCCTCGGGAGAATTCCCAATGGTATGGTCGACCGAACCAGCCAATTCAAAATGGTTTGGTCAACTGAAACTTAGAAAATTGGGGAATCGCCCTCTCCTGATCGACCGTGCCCTTAGTTCAATATTTCCTGGTCGACCGAACCATTTGTGACTTGGTCGACCGAAACATTTTGGTCGACCGAACCTCTCGAGTTGCCATCATTTTTATTGCGGGTTAAATATTTTTAAACAGGGTTAAATTGATTTAAATGTCATTAATCTTTTCTAACAATCCCTAATAGGTCCCAAACGGTCAAAATTTTTAGTATGTCTATATATACTCCTTCATTTGGGAGAATTAGGGAGTAATTAGCAAAAACCAAAAATCAAATTTCTCTCTCAGGCTAAATACTTTCTATTGCTCATACTATCTCCAAATCCACTCAAACTTACCTACTTCATCTCAGTATCATTTGTAAGTGTATTTGAGTGTTATTGGTTTGAGGTTTTGCTCTCTTATTCTTTGATTGTTTGAATCAATTTTCTTGAGAGCATTACCTAAGTATTCTTAGGAGGCTTTTCTAATAAGCCTATCCTAAGAAGACTTGTTAAACTTCCGAGTGTTGCATTCTCATTGCAATAACTTAGGAAGTTTGTATTTGCATTTGGCTTGTAAAACTATTTTCAAACGTATTCAAATATCTTGTGGTATTCATATTGACATTCTTGTGAAAAGATATTTGTGTGTTATATTAATCTTTGTGGCAATATCCATTCAAATCTATATCATTTGCTGAAATACAAGGATTACTTATATCTTGCAATCCAAGCATATACATATTCATGAGATTGAGACATTCTATTGATTGATATTATTGAGGCTTGTTTGATATTCTGTGTGAACACGTTTGATTGAATATTTTGAAATATACAGATTATTATTGATACTCTCACATACTCACTACACTGATAGAAAACATCTTTGAGAGTTAAACTATTTAGACCACATTGAGCTTACATTATTAAATCATCTGTGGTGTATGTAATACTGTGTGCATTTGTGGTACAAATCTGCTTTACGTGAAAGCACCCTTGTATTGTACCTTTTGTTTGTATATCTGAGAGATTCTAGGAGTGGCCTGAGGGGGCGGTAATCCAGTCCGGTAAGGATTGGTGTAAAGGTTATAGGTTAGCCCTGTGATAATTTGACCTAGTTTGTATAGGTGTTGCTCCACCCGTTCAAGTGAGCAAGTTAGTGTGATAATCCTTGTGCTGGTTACCCAAGGCGGGGACGTAGGCAGTTGGCCGAACCTCGATAACATATCTGTGTGTCACCCTTTATTTATTGCTTTCTGGTGCTTGTGCGATTAATTAAAATGCTTCATTAAATTTCTAATATATTTATATTATTCACATTAGATTGACCATAGGATTGTGAACATATTACTGTTAGGAGGAATACCTAAGGGTTAAATTTTAAAATATCAATTCACCCCCCCTCTTGGGATCACGGTAAAGCTACCAGAGATCTTCCTAGAAAATGACAAGTCCCACTTATACTTTTTCTATCTGTCTTACACCCTGTATAATCAACATCTGAATAGCTAATCATTTCGAATCTAGTGTCCTTAAGATACCAAATTCCTAAATTGACTGTTCCTATCAAGTAACGTAGGATTCTTTTTACAGCTATTTGATGTGATTCTTTAGGTGCTAATTGAAACCGTGCACACATGCATACACAAACATTATATCCGGCCTACTAGTTGTTAGGTATAATAAACATCCTATCATACCTCTATAATATTTCATATCTACCCGTTTCCTCTTTTCATCTTTATCGAGGCTTATGGAAGTGCTCATGGGGGTACCTATGGGTTTACTACTTTCCATATCGAATTTCTTAAGCATATCTTTTATGTGTTTAGATTGACTTATAAAAGTTTCATTTTTTGTTTGTTTGATTTGTAATCCCAAGAAGCAGTTCAACTCTCCCATCATGCTCATTTCAAATTCTTCTTGCATACATTTAACAAATTCTTTAAATAGATTATCATTAGTTGCACCAAAAATAATATTGTCTACATAAATTTGGATTATGAGCATGTCATCTTTCTTAGTTTTGACAAACAAATTACTATCAACCTTTCCTCTAGAAAACCCTTTATCTAGTAAGAATCCACTAGTCTTTCATACCAAGTCCTAGGGGCTTGTTTTAAACCATATAATGCCTTAGTTAGCTTGTACACATATTCAGGTTTTTGTATGTCTTCAAAGCCTAGTGGTTGTTCTATATATACCTCTTCATTAATGAAACCATTTAAAAATGCACTCTTTACATCCATTTGATACAATTTAAATTCCTTATGAGATGCATAAGTTAAAAGCATTCTAATTGCTTCAATTCTAGATATGGGAGCAAATGTTTCATCATATTCTATTCCTTCCTCTTGGTTATATCCTTTAGTTACAAGTCTAACTTTATTTCTTACCACTATTCCATTTTCATCCTTTTTATTTCTAAATACCCATTTAGTTCCTATGATTGAATGATTTTCCGTTTTGGGAACTAATGTCCATACTTTATTTCTTAATGTCCATACTTTACTTTTTTCAAATTGATTTAATTCTTCTTGCATGACAATTATTTATGAGTCGTCATTTAGAGCTTCTTCAACATTCTTTGGTTCATCTTGAGATAAGAAAGCATAGTGATTGCATAGATTTTTCAAAGAGGATCTTATAGTTATACCTCGTGATGGTTCTCTAATTATTTGATCTTTTGGATGATTTCTTACATATTTACATTCTTTTGGTAATTCAGTATTTTGAATAGCATCGTTATTTGATTTTTCTTCATTTTCTTCTTCTTTTGTTTCTACTATGTCTAAGTCTTCTTGTTTTTGAGTAGTTTGAACTTCTTAAACTTTTATTGGTTTATTGAATGGACTTTCTTCATCAAATGTTACATGAATTGAATCCAAGATTGTAAGAGTTCTTTTATTGTATATTCTCTAGGCTTTGCTTTTTAATGAATATCCTAGGAATATCCCTTCATCAGTTTTTGCATCAAATTTACCTAAATCATCTTTGTCATTTAATACATAGCATTTGCATCCAAAAACATGGAAGTAAGAGATGTTAGACCGTCTACCTTTCCAAAGTTCATAGGGAGTTTTATTCAAATTTGATCTTATAGAAACTCTATTTATTACATAGCATGCGGTGTTTACCACTTCAACCCAAAAGCATTTTGGTAGATTATGTTCATTTAACATTGTTTTTGCCATTTCTTGAAGAGTTCTATTCTTTCTTTCAACAACTCCATTTTTTTGTGGAGTTCTAAGTGCTGAAAAATTATGATTAATTCCATATTCATTACAAAATTTATCAACATCTTTGTTATTGAATTCTCTTCCTTGATCACTTCTTATATTTGAAACATTATATCATTTTTCATTTTGAAGTTTCTTGCATAGATTAATTAACATATTATAAGCATCATCCTTGGAGGCTAAAAACAATACCGAAGTGAACCTAGAGTAGTCATCAACTATAACAAAGGCATATTGCTTACCTCCTATGCTTTGAGTTCTAGTAGGACCTAACAAATCTAAATGGATGAGTTCTAAGGGTCTACTAGTAGATATATGTTTCTTCTTTTTAAAACTTGTTTTGAATTGTTTTCCAAGTTGGCAAGCATCACAAATTTTATCTTTTATGAATTTTGTATTTGGTAAACCTTTAACTAAGTTCTTTCTAGATAAGTTTGATAATCGATCCATGCTTGTATGTCCTAGTCTTCTATGCCAAAGCCAACTAACTTCATTCATGGCAGCCAAACATGTTACATCTTGAGAGATTAGGTTTTCAAGGTTTATACAATATACATTATTTACTCTATAGGCTGTGAATAGAATTTCATGTTTTCTAAGATTTTGAACTATACACTTATCTTGCTTAAAGATTGTGTCAAGACCTTTGTCACTAAGTTGAGTAATGCTTAAAAGGTTATGTTTTTATCCATCAACTAACAAAAAACCATCAATAGTAAGTAAAGTTCTTTACCAATTTTACGTATTCTGATGATTTTACCTTTGGCGTTGTCACCGAAGGTCACATAGCCTCCATCTTTTTGAACTAGGGACGTGAAATTTGTTCTGTCTCCTGTCATATGCCTTGAACACCCACTGTCCAAGTACCATTTTTCTTTTGATGGAGTAGTCTTAAAGCATGCCTGCAAGGAAGTTACTTTTGGAACCCAAACCTTCTTAATTATTTTTAAGTCATACCTAGTTTTAGTGTTTACTTTTCATTCATTATTGATTTTGACATATTTCTTTTTAAGTAGACAATTGAACTTTATGTGTCCTTTATTTTTATACAAGTAGAAAGTAGTGTTTTCATGTATATTTGTAGAAGATGTGCTTGCATAGTATTTTGCTTCTTTTACAAAATACACCATAATAAATTTTTCTTCTTTTTGTTTTCATTTCCATTATAACCAATTCCTTCTTTATTACTTATCATCCTTTGTTGACCAACCATCTTTTCAAAATTTTCTTTTCCTCTGGTAAAGTTGTAAATGATTTTATCTTTATCTTCAGTATTGCTTTTAAGATTACTTATTTCTAGGTCTTTCCTGCTTTCATCATTTACTTGTAGTTTTACTAATTCTTGAGACATATTGTTAGTTTTCTTCATTAGATCATCAATATGAGAATCTTTTTCTTTTTCAACCAATTTAGAACTTTCTAGATGATTCTTAAGATTTTCATTTTGTTCTTTTAAGGTTATGTTTTTTTTAGAAACTTTGATGAACCTATTGTGTAAGTTGAATAATTCAACTTGGATTTCCTTATATGAAGGCATACTATCACATGAATTATTACTAGACTCTCCACTAGATTCTTTCAACGAACTTTAGTAAGAGTTTACCTCAGCATTGTGTGACATAAAGAAAATGTTGGCAACTTCTTGTTCACTTGAGTCTATATCTGATATAGGGGTTTACCTCCAATTCGTTTGAGCTTGTGTCATCCCACGTAGCTTTCATTGTCTTCTTTTTCTTCTTCTTGTCCTTCTTTAGCTGTGGACAATCGGGTTTAATGTGTCCAACCTTCTTACAATTATAACATGTCAGTGGATCGTTCTTAGTTTGCTTTGTGTTTGTTTCTTCTTTGTTTGCTTTTTATCCTTTAAACTTTCGAGGGAATTTTCTACTCTTCCTAAAAAATTTTCCAAGTCTTTTAGTGATAAAGGCTAGTTCTTCATCATCCAATTCATTGTCTTAATCCTCATCACTAGAACTTTTTTTACTAGCATTAAGGGCTATTGATTTCTTGTTTTTATTATTGTTCTCTGAATTTCTTTTATTCATTGTCATCTCATATGTGAGTAGAGAACCTATTAATTCATCTAGGGAGGTGTTTTTCAAGTTTCTTCCTTCCGTAATAGCAGTGGCCTTAGGTTCCCAAATTAATGGTAGTCCTCTAAGGATTTTTTGGATAATTTCATAAGTTAAGTAATTTTTCCTTAAGGCATTGAGGGAGTTTATTATGTGAGTGAACCTAGTGTACATACTAGTGATGGTTTCATCTGAGTTCATCTTAAAAGCCTCATACTCGCTTGTGAGCATGTCAATTCTACTATCTCGAACATTTATAGTTCCTTTATAGGTTACTTCAAACTTGTCCCAAATTTCTTTGGCTGACTTACATGTCATGACCCTATTAAACTCATTAATGTCTAAATCACAATATAATGCATTCATGGCACTAGAGTTAACTTGCATCATTTTATAGTCATTATCGATCAAGTCTTTTTCTTCTTTAGGAACTCCTTTACTATCTACGAGTTTAGTAGGGATGTAGTTTCCATGTGTGACAACCTTCCATGCTTTCCAATCCATGGTTTGACTATATATCCTCATTCTTTGTTTCCAAAATGTATAATTTAAACCACAAAAGATAGGCGGTCTAGTAGAAGATTGGCCTTCAGAAAAAGGGGAAACACCTAGGTGTGCCATTTATACCTTTATATAGCTTCTAATTAGGATTTTCTATAACTAGGCTCTAATACCAATTGAAAGTCAAGGTGTTATCCCAAGAGGGGGGTGAATTGGGTTTATAAAAAATTCCTTTAAGTGTTTTTACAAATTTTCATCTTTTTATATACTTAATAAAACACACAAGGAAGTTGTTGATTTTAAATACTCAAACAAATCAACCACAATCACAAACCAAATAATAAACAATCAACCAATCACACAACACTTAATCAATTTTGTGAGAACTTGCAGCACTTTCTTATTTCAGCGTTTTCCAAATTTCAGTTCGTAGCCCTATATGAATGATATTTTAAGTGCTTCTTTTAATCAAGATTTTCACAAGTGGTTAAACAACATACTCCCTTTAAGGTTTCCTCAAAATATTAACCAACGTACTTTCTTAGATTAAAAGGTCTTCTCAATCTCAGTTTTTCGACAAACCTGCACTTTGAAACACAATTTGTATATGCTGAAATTTAAATAGAAAAGGGTAGAGAGTGAGACCGAGATTTTTTACGAGATGATAGATTTGGTGTATTCCCAAGAGGGGGGGGGGGTGAATTGGAATTTAAAACTTTTTCTCCTAGGTTAAACTAGTTTAGCAACAATACATTCACAACCTATGTCTATCTACCCAAATGCGCAAATAAGTATAATATGCAGAATTTAAATCATGCACATCATTCACACAATAACATACACGTGTGGTAAATATAAAGTGTGAAAATATAAACAAACACACGATATGTTATCGAGGTTCGGCCAACTATGCCTACATCCCCACCTCTAGCTCGCAAGTCCGAGCATTCTACTAATGGCTCACTTAACGGGTGAAGCGACACCAAATACAATTAGGTCAATTAGAACAGGGCTGACCTCAACCTTTACAAACTCTCCTTGTGGGGCAGAGAAGGCCCTAGGTCTAATTTACAAGGCTGACCCCAACTTGATCCTTTTGAGCTAGATCAAACCCCCTCAAGCCACGCCTGGAAATACAACAATATTTTTCATAAGGTAACTGGTACAATGACTATGTTTCTCAAGTAAAGCAGATATGTATCCCAATACGCACAGTATACTTAATCAATCACACATAAAAAATATAGGAAATGTAAGCTCAGTGATGTGTATTTTTTTGCAAGCCACACTCAACAAGATATGCTCGCTAATATGCTCAAAAGTGTTCTAAACAAGTTATTTCTTTGAAATAGTAAATATCAAATCTCAATAATAAACTAGGGTTTCAAAGATGCTTAATCAAATATTCAAACTTAATTTAAAATATTTTCCTTCAATGTAATGAGCTCAATAGTAGTTTTAAAAATATTATAGCTTGTAGAAAATGTTTTTGCACAACAAAATCAAAGCTATGAGATACTTGCAATAACAATGCAAATATCCTAAGCTTGCTAATTTATCCCAACACAAGATTTATAATATTGAAATCTATGGGATAAACCTAAGCCAAACTCCCCAAACATAATATCACAATCACACAATCAAGTGGGAGTTTTTAGCAAGACCTAGCAATCACAATCTCACTTAATAAACTCTCACAATATCAAGATGTATCAAGGGAATAACTATTTGAGAGTATTTTGGGTAGAAAGGGATTTTGAGATAGAGAGGATTTTTGCTATTTATTTTGGCTAATCTTATACTAATCCTCACAAAGGAACCCATATTTATAGACAATGTCAAAAATATAACCGTTTGGCATCTATTGGGTATTATTAGAAAAGTTCAAAAACCCATAAGTACATTTAACCCAACTTAACCTGATTTTACCTTAGTTAAATTAATTTTAACCCGGCGAGATTCGGGTGGCTGAACCTTGGTCCAGTCGCCTGAACAGACACAGTCATAAAAGGATTTTAAATAAGTTCGGTTACCCGAGTTAGAGTTCGGTGGCCCAAATTAAAGTTAGAAAGTTTGCTTCGTGACTTCAGGTGCCCGGTTCACAATGCAGTAAACCAAACTAGGCAATTCGATTGCCTGAGCCCAATTTGAACGTAGTTATTCAGTCGCTCGAGTAGTTGAAAAATGTTCTAACATAAGCTCGGGTGCCTGGGGAAGACACATTCAAATCATGTTCGGGTGCCCGAACACTTAAGTCAACATGTTGACTAGTTCAGTCGTCCGAGCTATTTTACACAGCCTAGGTTCGGTCGCTCGAACTCTCTTAATTTTCTTAATAATGTTCAATTTCAGCAGAGATTAAACACTTCTGTATATTAAATGATGTGTGTGAGTGTTGGGACCTAAGGTCATACTAGGGTCTTTACCGAGGCCATTTTGAGATAGTCCCAAAAATCCAACATTGGTCGACCGAAGGGTGCCCTAAGGTCATGCAGTCCCTATGGTCATTCTATGGTCATTTTGAGCTTACAAATCTTAAATGCATGACATGCAGAGATTATTACAAACCTTTGAAATGAAATTAGTACTGACCCATATAATATATATTACAACAAAAGAAGTCTTTAGGGTCTTTAGCCTTTAAGTCTTCATGTGCCATTAGTTGATCCGCTAATTATATACCTACACACAAACTCAAAATTCATCAAATACTGAGAGTATTTGTCATTATCAAAACCAGGTATGACCTATCAGGTCAACATGAGGTTTGGCTTATCCTTAACTTACGTCCTCGCCTTAGGAAAGACCACCTAAGGATTCCACTAACTCATTCCTTTACAGGCAAAACAAACCGTTTACAGCCCTCCTTCAGATTGGAGCCCCCTCTCCAAGCGATACCCCATGCTCAGTTACAATGATCCAATCACCTGAACCATCAAGAAATAAGGAAACGAAAAAAAGGTTTCTTTTGTACAAAGAATGCTCACAAATAGCGCTGGTTAGTACAATTGAAAGCACTATATACTTCAATAACAAATATCAAAAGAAATAGAATTGAAGCTCAAGAACAACTTCACCGAAATACTTCTCTAGATGGAAAGCAGCAATTCAGATGGTAAAGTTTAGAAAAGAATGATCAGCAACTCAAAATTTCAGTAATTCTCATATTGCAAAAGTGAGCAAGAGAGAGCTTTGAGAGAATAATAGAGCTTTCAGCTTAAGAGCAGATTTTCAATTTCTTGGTGTATGTTTGATTTGTGAAAACATGCATTTATAAGCTAAAAAAGGTTAATTTGTGTTGCCCAAGTTTACTTAGAGTGTTTCCCAAGCTTTTACAAAATTTGGGGCACAAGAAACATAATTTTGAATTTTAAAAATTTTAAAAATATAGTCATTAACAGTGTTCAGACGCCTAAAGTCTCAGGGTCAATTGCCTGAGGTTCTTTAAAACTATGTATTTTCAACTGAAAACAAGGTCAATGCCTAAGGTGACAAGGGTCGGTCTCTTGAGGCTACACTGCCTCTTCAGAAATTCATCAGGAAAATCTCCAAGCGCTTGAGCTTACACTTCATTCGGCTGAACAGACAAATTTTCTATTTTTCAGTTCAGTTTTCAAAAACATTTTCCTCTCTTGCTTTGTTACTTACACAAATATTTTCTGGGGTTTTAAAAAACAAGGTCTCTAAGTTCACGACAACCCCTAATGAGCTTCAAAACATTTCAATATGATATTTAGCATGAAGTACTTACATAGTGTTAGTTTTGGTGCAACCCCATGAGGGGGGTGAATTGGGAATTTAAAAATAATCACCTAGGTCAATAGGTTTAACAACAGTATTACACAAGCCTAGGGTCAATCTATGCGATTAACAAACAAACATACATGTATAATAAAAGTAAAGTGTGGAAAAGTAAACAGTAAACACAATATGTTATCGAGGTTAGGCCAAATTGCCTACGTCCCCGCCTTGGCCACACCAGCACAAGGATTACCACTATAATGCTCACTTAAATGGGTGGAGCAGCACCTAAACAAACCAGGTCAATTCAAGGGGCTGACCTCAACCAACACGCCTTAACAGGATGGCGCACCTAACTTTCCTAACCAAGTCTAAGTTAGTTAAAGACTATTCCACAGGGCTAATCTCCCTCTTCAGGCCCGTACCTAGAATACAACCAATGTGTATAAAATTTATACACGAAAATAGGCTTCTACACAAGAAGATATGTGCACCAGTACATCTCAATCAATATTGCAAGTACAAATGATATGTAAATATGCTCAGTGCTCTAATGTATGCTAAACACTCAATCAAGAATAGATTTTCAATCCAGATCTAGAGTGTATATCCAAGCAAGACTTGAAACATAATATGTGAACAACACAAAATTATATCAGGGTTTCAAATATGCTAAGCAAGCTTATTCAAATAAACTTAACAAGATATTTCAATATACAAAGCACAATGTAGTGTTTGAAAACTAGCTTTTGAAAAGTATTTTGCGTATCTTGCAATGACTATGCAATAACCACAACCCTCAAAGTCTTCCCATACAAGATTTATCAAATAAAATTGATGGAAGAACTTTAATGCTAAACTCTCAAAGAAAATCAATTAACAATAATACAAGTGAGAGTTCTAACTAGCAAGATTACGCACAATAGGTTTAGAAATACTCACACACTTGAAAAATCAAAAAAATATGGAGTGTATGAGTGTTTTGGAGTAGTATAGCCTAAACTAGGGTTTTGGAAATTGAGAGAATTTTTGCCTTAATCAAAGTGTTAATCCTTACTAATTATGACAAATGAATAGGTATTTATAGGCAAAGAGGATTTTTTAAACGTTGGGGACACAATGGGTATAATTAATTTTTTGTTCAAAAGCCATTAAGAAAATTAACCTAGTTTACCCCATTTAAAAATAAAAAAATATATTTTAACCCGCAAGGTTCGATTGCCCGGCCAGAGGTTCGGGTGCTCGAACAGACACAATCAAAAATCCAATTTTTAGTGGTTTGGGTGCCCAAAAAGTGAGTTGGTCAGCCGAACAAAAGTCAGTAGCATTTGTTCGTTAGTTCGAATGCCCGACTCCTAGTTCGGTTAACCGAACTGACCAATTCAGTCGCCTGACTTCTACTCTTTTGAGTCTTCTTATCCTTGCGTTCTCCTCTATCTAAGCTTTTACTTTTCTTCTCGGGTGGTCCTCTACGTGCTTGTCTCCTCAGGTAAGCAGCGATACCTTTAGGTTGTAGGGGCACTGCGTTGTGCTACCTTCTTCTATGAGAAGGGTAAGAGACTACCCTTCAGTTTCTCTAGGGTTTTTACCCTTGAGATTAGCCCATCCCTCAACTCACAATGATGCATCTCTACTTTTTCTTTCAATGCTCTCTCTTTTCTGCTTAATTCGGTTTTTTTTCTTTGTGTCTTCTCCTTTTTCGAGGCCCCTTATTTATAGTGTTGGGGCCTCGCCAGTATAGGCAATAAATCAACCTTCCTGTCCACCCTTTTCTTTATATTAATTTCCCATGCGTATGTCATCCATCTTATTACAAAAAAATCTCACTCTTCCTGCGATTTGGCTGATTCTCTCTTTCTTAATGAGTCTTTGGCCAAAGATATGAAGGGATATAATCCAATATTTTAAAATTTTCTATGATTAATTGCAGAATCGCTCAAAATTTATTTCCTTTATTGATTGATTTCTTTCTGATTTTAGATGCAAGGACCTGCAAAGATGTCTTGGGATATTCTCTACAACTGTTGAATTTTTGTTTGCCCTTTATATTTTTTTGGATATTTTCCTTTATTTCCCTATATTATGATGTATTCCCCATGTATTTGTACAAAAGGTAAAACGAGTAAAAATGTTATTTAACAAAAAGGGACCGAATGCATATATGTAAAATAAAAGAATGAAATGTTATCGAAACAAAGAACCCGGTTAAATTAAATAAAAACGAAGGTTATCAAAAAAGGACCCAGGTTAAATTCAAGAAAATGAAATAAAAAAATTTATCAAAATGGACCCAATTAAATTTAGAAAAATGAAAATAAAAATGTTATCAAAAAAGACCCAGTTGAATGAAAAAAAAAAAAGTTATCACAAAGGGGCCTAGTTGTATTCCATGTATTTTCATAATAAAATTAATAGAATAAAATAAAATAAAATTTATTAAAAGGAGCTCGGTCAAAATTGGGTGTCTACAATAAGGTAACATGATAGAACTTTGTGTAGGATTGCATAATGTAGATGACGTCATTTTATTAGATAAAAATATAAATACATATATCGAGATACTTCAATATTTCTCTTACCTTGTAAGATGTAAGTCAAGATCTGGTAGACAAAATATATATATACACACACACTCAACAACAAACAACAAAACCAAGCCTTATGTCCCACTAGGTGAGGTCAGCTATATGAATCCGTTTCTGCCAATTTATGTGATCATGGACCATTTCTTTTGAAAGATTTAGGGATATTAAATTCTCAGTCACTATATCCTCACTGGTGCACTATATGGCCTATGTTGGAAGTGTCCATACCATCTGAGTCGTCCTTCCCTTATCTTATCTTCTATAGGAACTACGCCTAACTTACCACGAATATGTTCAGTCCTTAATTTATCTTTCAATGTTATACCACTCATCCATTTAAGCGTTCTTATATCGACAACTTTTATTTTTTGGATATTATGTTTCTTCGTCGTCCAACATTCCGATCCATATAGCATTGTTGGTCTTATAGCTGTCCTATAAAACTTTCCTTTTTCTTTTAAGGGTATTCTATGATCACAGATCACACTTGAAGCACTTCTCCATTTTACCCAACATGCTTTAATTCTATGCATTACATCATCTTCAATTTTTCCTTCAGCATGCATAATATATCTAAGGTATCGAAATTTACAAGTGCTATTTATATCTTTATCATCAAGTTTAACTTTGTCCCCAATATTCCTCATATCATTACTAAAATTACATTTCATATATTTTGTCTTCTACTTATCCTAAAGCCTCTAGATTCCAAAGCTTCTCTCCATAATTCTAACTCATCCTCTACTTCGTCCCTAGTTTCATAAATTAATATAATATCATTTGCAAATAACATACACCATGGAACCTCCTTTTAAATACTCTTAGTCTGTTGGTCCACCACTAAAGTAAAAAGATAAAGGCTCAAAGCATATCCTTGATGTACACCTTTGGTGATTGGAAATTCTTTAGTTTCTCCATCTACAGTCCTTACACTAGTCATTACTCCATCATACATATCCTTAATGACATCAGTATACCTACTACATGCATCCCTTTTTTCTAAAACCCACTATAGAACTTCCTTAGGTATCCTATCATATGCTTTCTTAAGGTCAATAAATATCATATGCAAGTCCCTCTTCTTTTTCCTAAAATTTTCCATTAATCTTCTTAAAAGATATGTTGCTTACGTGGTAGATCTCCCAAGCATAAAACCAAATTGATTTTCTAAGACCTTCATTTCTAACCTTAATCTTTGTTCAACTACCCTTTCCCATAGTTTCATCATATGAGTTATAAGTTTAATTCCATGATAATTATTATAATTTTGAATATTTTCTTTATTTTTGTATGTAGGTATTAAAGTACTTTTCCTCCATTCATCTAACATTTTTTAAATTTTTATAATTGTATTAAATAACTTAGTTAACCATATAATTCCATTATCACCTAAGCATTTCCAAACTTCAATTGACATGTTATCTAATCCCACAACCTTCCTATTTTTCATCTTTTTTAGTACAAACTTAACTTCGTTAACTCTAATTTTGCAAATAAATCTCATATTTTTAGTCTTTTCCTCATTTGACAATTCTAAGTTTAAGCTTTCTATTTGGTTTTTATTAAACAACTTACTATAGTAACTTTGCCATCTTTCTTTAATGTCTCCGTCCATAATTAAGACAATATCATCCTCGCTTTTTATACATTTTATATTTCCTAATTTCTTACTCTTCCTTTCTCTAGCTTTAGCAAGTTTAAAAATATCTCTTTTGCCTTCTTTTGTATCTAATTTATCATACAAACTATTAAATAATCTGTATTTAGCTTCACTAATAGCCTTTTTTGCATCTTTTCTTGCCTCCTTATACTTTTCAAAGTTATCCCTGTTTCTACATTTTTGCTACATTTTATACCAAATTCTTTTTGATGTCATGGCTTTTTGTACATCTTTGTCCCACCACCAACTTTCTTTGCTATTCGAGAATCTTTCCCTTGATTCACCTAAAATCTCTTTTGATATCTTTTTAATAAAGGCAGTCAATCTACTTCAAAGAGTATTTGTATCTATCCCATTCTTTATAGTCCAATCCCCATCTTTGATCATTTTATCTTTAAATTTTATTATATTTTCTCCTTTTAGGTTCCACCACCTAGTTCTCTTACACTAGCTTATTTTATCATTTTTCGTTCATCTTTTAATACATATATCTAACACTAAGATTCTATGTTGTTTGGTTATGCTTTTACCAAGAATAACTTTACAATCCTTGCATGATAAATGATCTACCCTCCTAGTTAAGAAAAAAAATCTATTTGACTTCTATTTTGTCTACTTTTTAAAGGTTATTAAGTGTTCTTCTCTCTTCTTAAAGCAAGTATTCATTATACTAAAATCATATGACAAAGCGAATCCTAAGATCATCTCCACATGCTCATTTTTGTCTCCATATCCATATCCTCTATGTATTATCTTATAATTTTTATTATCCTTTCCAACGTGTCTATTCAGATATCATCCTATAAATTTTTTTTAAGTCCCTAGTATGTCTTGTATAATACTATCCATATCTTCCCAAAATTGTATTTTAAGATTTTCTACTAAGCCAACTTAAGGAACATAAACACTAATGATATTTATTATCTTTTGTCCTAATACCATCTTTATTTTTATAATTCTATCCCCTACTCTATTTACATCAACAATGCTATCTTTTAAGTTTTTGTCAATAATATTTCATACTCCGTGTTGACTCTATGAGTCCAATCCGATTTTTGATAATGACAAATCACTTGATATTTGATCTGTGCATTGAGTTTGTGAACAGGACTTACACTGAGCATGCATGGAAAGATAATGAGTCATGGATGCAATAAAATAAATCTTATACATATTAGAAAGTGTCATGGAACTCAAAGAGTATGAGAATCAAGATGCAAGCGGCAAAGTTCAAGAATGTCTTGGGAATGGGTATTTAGAACTCATGTATCTACATTTTCGTATGATTTATCTTGAGGCTCAATATAATTTAGAATGATTTTAGGATTCATGCATTTCATATACATAATTAGAGTACTTACATGGGCTTAGAAATGTGTTTAAAATCATGAAAACTTGTTTTACAAAAGACCCAAGCAAAGAATCAAAGTCGAATTTTAAACTGGAAATGAATATGAGTGAAAAAGGGGACTTCGGTAGCCTGAAGAATTAAATGAGAAAGAGAGAACCTGGTAGAGGTACCTTGGTCGCCTGACCTTGGAACCTCAGGCGCTTGAAGTTGACACTTCAGAAGCTTGAAGTTGAGTTCGATTGCCTGAACTCGCGGGAAAGCCTAAAAATCAGTTCTTTATTAAAAAGACACGCGAGATATCTTATTGATCCAATGGCTGAGACCAATTCTAAGGGTAATATACTATATATTATGAATATCTAAACCCTAGAAGAGAGAGACACACACACGAAAGAGAAGAACACACCTTGTTCCAAGTTTGTTGATTATCTACTTTTAGTGCTATTCGTTTGCCTATACATCAATCTCATATCTTCAAGCTTGGGCAAATCAATTCAGATTTTCAAAGGGAACTTGTTTACTTTATTGTACTTCAATCTAGTATTGAGGTTTGATCTTTCAAGTTATTAGTCTTGTGATTTTTGCATATCATCTTATTGTTTGTTCTTGACTAATATTAAAAAGTATTGATCTTGAGTGTGCCTTTCGTACAAAAATTAATTTTCTAAGAGATCATTACTTGAGAAAGGTTATCTAACTTGGTAGATTAAATTTTGGTTCAAGAGCATATAAATATACATATATTGTCTCAAAGGGCTTCTTATTGAAAAACCTAATTTTTTATTAAAAGAGTGATCTTGAAAGTATCTTTATATATACCAATCTATTTTAAACAAGATCATTATTTGTTTTATGGTGTGTGACTCATTGAAAGGTTTGATTCAAGTGTGTGGTTTCTAAAAGGATCTATCTTTAGATACATTAGAACTTGATTTAATATCCTTGATACTTATAAATATAATTTTAATTGAGGGATATTTTTCTGCAAATTAGTATACTCAACTTTGTGGTTGAGTACTTGAAATAAAACTTTGTGATTTTGATTGAGTGTATATTCAAGACAAAGTTTTTGCCAACAAGTTCACTTCAATTATATAAGTGTGCATTTTTGCAAAGTGAACCAAGAACCCTAGATTATTCCAAAACGTTTTGAATTTATCTTTACTTGAAAGTTTCGGTTAAAAAGGGATTTGTGTATTGAGGCATATCATACATAAAACGATTTTATCATTTTCATTCATTCACGAGCTTCAAGTTATATCATATGTCAATGTTTTAGGAATTTGAATTGTACTCACCAGCTTTTGTTAGAAGCATTGTTTTTGAGTGTATTTTCCAAATTCTATCGTATACACGGTTCGGTGTGTGAACCGGTGTGAGAGGAGAGAGTTGTATCTCTTGTAATCAGCAGAGTAGGAGGAAGTCGTGCCTCTTGTAAGTAGCGGATGGTAAGGGAAGCTCCGTCCCACTTTAAGGAGCAAGGTTAGTGAATCCTTGAGTGGTTGCTCAAGACGAGGACGTAGACCAAGTAGGCTGAACCTCATAAAATCACGGTTGCATTCTCTCTTCCCCTATCTTTTTATTTTCCGCATCGTATTTCAATTTCCAGCTTGCTTGTGTATGTTGAATAATTTCACACCACCTTGATAAGTGACTAGTTAAACTTAGATATAGGGATTGATTGGTAAATAGGTTTGAAATTTTTTTTTAAAATACCCAATTCACCCCCACTCTTGGGATTACACCTTAATCAACACTCCGTTCTTATATTTTTCTTTTCCAGCGTACCAAAGTTTAAATCCTAATTTATCAATTTCTCTAACTTTCTCCCCCACCCACTTAATTTCTTGAAGGCAAATTATATTAATTCTTCTTCTGATCATTGTATCCACAATTTCCATGCTTTTACCTGTAAGTGTCCCTATATTCCAAGTTGCTAATCTAATAATAGTTTCTTGAACTAACGTCTTTACCTGTCCACATCTAGAATGATGCAAGAACCATCGCATATTTGACACCATACCTGGGCGTCATCATGGTGTGTCGCTTTGGGGCAATGACCTAGCCCAACCTCTTACTACACCCCAGGTGGCACAAGTGCAACGCGTCACTCATAGAGGATGCCCTAGCAAATATTCGGTAAGGATTCATATCATAGTGATCTAAAAAGTTTTACGCTAAATGTCAGCTACCTAATGCAACCCTCCTCCTTTATCTGAGCTTGGGACTAGCTGTGTGTGAAAAAATAAAGACATTAAGTGCATCACAAGCGGAGTTCAAGAAAACGGCAGCTCTGGTGTACAAAGCTCCCACGTATGCAGGGTCTAGAGAAGGTACAAATCATAATGGGTTGATAGTACACAGCCTTACCTAACATTTTTGCAAGAGGTTGTTTCTACACCTCAAACTTGTGACCTCTAGGTTACACACATAGGAATAAAAAATTCTATTCATTTATATGTTATGTAGTTTATTATCTATTTTAGGTTCCAAATGGAAAAAGAATGCAGTCATTTTTATACATGTCCCTTTACTTTTCTTCATCTTTTACTAGTTCTCATACTTCAATATAAAGAAAAATAAAAAATAAAATTGTAATAAATAATAGGATTAGTGAAAGAGCATAGATGGTGTTTGGTAATCAAGAGCTAACTATAATGTTGGAATTGGTGTATTCCCAAGAGGGGAGGGGGGGAATTGGGTATTAAAAAATTTATGCCTAGGTTCAAACTTA
Organism: Malania oleifera; assembly: GCF_029873635.1. Classification (NCBI taxonomy): domain Eukaryota; kingdom Viridiplantae; phylum Streptophyta; class Magnoliopsida; order Santalales; family Ximeniaceae; genus Malania; species Malania oleifera. The sequence continues at coordinate 59,951,128 of NC_080417.1, read as the reverse complement.
AACACAAGCAATATAGCACAACCTAAGTTTGGTCTAACCAATTGCAAAACCCGACAGCTCAGTAATTTATAATCATACACAATGATAAAACATAAACATTCAAGTGCAGGAACTAAATTTCAAAAATTAAAATCAGGAAATAAAAATACTATCGAAGTTTGGCCCCACCTCAAGCTAACGAGCAAGAGGATTCCACTAACTTTGCTCACTTATGGGTGGAGCGTCACTGATTACAATACCCTTTCTTTTCTAGGCAAGGGAATACCCCAGGTCAAATCCACAGGACTGACCCAGACCCTTACAACTACACCTTACGATGTACCAAGTTTTCTTAACCAAGTCTAAACCATCTAGTGCTTTCTTAACTGGGTCTAAGCAATCTGGTGCATGTTACAGGCCAATGCAATCCTCTTCTGACAATTTCATGCTAGGAATACAATGGATATTTAATAATATTTTTGTACAAATAATTGCTTCTAAGTTAAGTAGATGTGTACAAAAGTGAAACTCAAATATGCACTCTAGTATGATAGATATTTATGCTCAATAAAGTTTATGTGAGAGTATCTCACTCATAAGCAATATCTAAGATAAAATGATCTTTAAGATATGAATCAACTTTATATTAAGAGTTTAACAAAGATCAAATGCACAAACAATATCTCCACAAATTAATTTCAAGATAAAGTGAGGACATGTTTAATAAAGCTCTTGAAAGTATTTTTATCAATAAGTACCAAAAGAGCTTTTAAGTCTTGCAATAGAAATGCCAAAAGACTCACAAACTTAAGAGAAAACTTTCCCAACAATATTTACCAACATGATGCAATACAGGAAAGGTTTTTAAGCTAACTCTCAAGAAGGGTTTTAAAAATGATTAGGAAATGTGAGAGTTTAACCGAAAATACGATTTATGAAAATATACACAACAATAAATAACACACTCCTTTCAAGTTGCAATTAGTTTGCAAGTCAGGAGTGTGAACAATGAATCTCCTTAAAAAATAATTTTGCAAACAAGAGTGTAAGGAGAATGAGTGATATGCTTGAAAATTTTGCAAGAGTATAAGCAATGGGAGCACAAATATTTTCAAAGAAAATTTGTTAATTATTTTTCTAATCTCCTTGCTAATCGGGAGAAATGATGGGGTATATATAGAAACCCTCAAAAATATTACCGTTGGGGACACGGTGGTCATTTTGGAAAAGTTTAATTAAAATTAACCCCTATTTAACACGATGAAAAATCTCAAACCTGAGAGGTTCAGTCGCCCGGAGCTATGGGTCGGTCACCCAAATAGACTCAAAGATTTTGAAATAACTTTTGGGTTTGCTTTGCCATGAGATGTGTCGGTTGACCGAGCAAAGGCAATTTTCCAAACCTTTATAGGTTTAGTGGCCTGGCTTAATGTTCGATTACTCGAAATAGCAAGCTTGGTCGCTCGGACAATTTTCACACTTGAGGGCTGGTATGCCGAGAAAGTTGTGTCAGTCAGGGATTTTTGTTCAAGTGCTCTAGGAAGATGTGTATTCAATAGAACGGTCACCCAAGACCCTTTTCAAAAATATTTAATTAATAACTTCGTTCGTCCAAGGAAAATTGAACACTTAAGGTTCGGGCGACCGGGGCTTTTAAGAATGAAGAGTTTTTGTCCTATTTTTCCCTTGAACTTTTTCCACCCTATGTGAATAAGCTTATGGCATTTTAATTGAAGGGTATAAATTCCTATGGTCAGTCTATGGTCTTTTAAGCATAAAGTCCTATCATGCATGCAGTGCATTATTATAGACCATAATTATTACAGACCCAAAAATTTAATTGCGATTACAATAAAGAAAATTGGTCTTCCTTCCCTTTTGTTTTTCAAGTTTCATCTTGTGGTGCAAGCATTTGGTTCCTTATGGCAACAACTGTATCTTTACCATCTGTGCATGCCAAGAGTAATCCTGTTCAAAAGCTCAAGGCACAGGTATGATACAAAGAGATTTGTCATTATCACAACGGGATATGACTCATAGGGTCAACAATTTCCCCCTTTTTTATGATGACAAATGCTCAAGCAAAAATGGGTATAGCCATAAATGGCTCCCTTTGAGAAAATGCATAAAGAGAATTTACAATGTAGTTCAAGCATGTGTGGATTGAAGACATCAAATAATCAACCATGCAATTAAATGTTTGGCAATGGAGCTCAAGTGCTATAGCTATTATCTTCCCAATTTTTCTAAGATTTTTCTCCCCCTTTTGACATCATCGGAAATGGCTAAGTTAAAACATATATGCATTTAAATAAACCTTAAGCAGAGAAATTTTCATTTTGATAAAAACATGATCATTTTGAAAAGATTTTTCATTATGAGCACATTCCTAATATAACCAAAAAACTAAATTACATAGATCCTAAGTATATAAGGAAATTTAAAATAGGGATCATGTGGCTAAACTAAAGAACCTGTGGTAGAAAAATATATTTTCATTGAACATATTCAATACAATCAATAACATTAAGCACAAGTCACAAAGAATTCCATTTCTAAGCTAAAATGTGGGTGAGCAAAAAGATATAGAGATTTTCAATTTAAAGGCTCCCCCTTTCAATTTGAATCCTAGCTTAGATAAAATAAGCTACTTATACTAATCAAGATTAATTTCACTAAGTATACTAAGTAGTATAAGCAATTTCAAAACAAGCAATTATACTGAGTATTGATTAACCTATTTTTGTCACTTGATCAATATAGTCTCCCTATAGACTACAGATGCAGCGGAAGATAGATATTAAGGCGTGAGATAATGCTTATAACCAAAATTAGTCCATATCAATTCATAGAGCTTTAAGGGCATGATATGATGTTTTGAGTTTTTAGAAGAGCTTCAATATTCAAAACACAAGGCATGATGCACATGAGTCCATTACGTTCTTTCTATAAGGATGGAGCTCAACTCTCCTAAATATTTGATGATTATGTAAGGATGAAATATAATATTCATTTAGTTTTCACACATCATTTCAAAAGTATTTTAACATACATTTTATCATAATCATCATTGTACATGGTTTTATTTTGGGAAAATTTTACAAAATTTTGGCAGCATGTCATTTGTAAATTGGACATTTTCCCATAAAACGTATAAATAAATCCGATAGATTCAAGCAAGCAATTCAATCAAGCATGCAAGAACCTATATCCACTACTAGCATGTAATTCTCATCACTGCATCAGCCATGCAGGTAGCGTTCCATACAAGCATGCAATCAGGTAGCTCAAATAATAGTACATATAAAATATAAACCATCCATTAAGATAACATGAACAATAAATGAAAATGGATAGTTTGTTATAGTTCTGATCTCATAAGGCATATAGACACAAATATAATTATGAGAGCATTTAATTTGTTATGTCCATGAAAGTGAAATGCTCCCCTTGAGTTATGCGCTCTACTTATTTCCATCTTATGCCTTGATCTTTTCATAACTTAGCCAAGTGCTTTAGGATTTTCAGTGATTCAAGCTTGGCTCTGAAGGCTTTGGCTTAGAGGATGAAAATTTCACAATGAATATTCTTTTAGACGAACTAAGCCTATTTAACCTTTTTCTTATGGATTTCAACTCGTGAAAGGCTTAAGTTCGAATGGCTTTGTATTTTAATTACATGTGCATAGGTCTCCTTTAATTTTTATTCCATCATCTATATTTGAGACCTAGTGCAACCACCTTAGCCATTCAACACATTCAAAAGATTTAATTTTTTATGTTAAATTGAGAGCTTATGACGCAATATAGGATAAATACTCGTAACAAATAAATTCTCGTTAAGATCATAAGAGTATTCAGCAGTGGACAATATTCAAGATATATTCGTGCTAGCGTGTATGTCTAGACAGATTGGGCAAAGAGCAATTAGGAGTATTTAAGTGTTTTTGAACAATCCTCTTTGGAGGATGGAAATTATCTTTTAGTTATGATTATAAGTTAGAATAAGGATACGAACCAATGAAAAGATGAATCTTTACCTAATGTGATCATGATTTGGTAAAGATTTCCTATGAAGGAGATGGTGAATTAAAATTATAAGATTTTTATATTTTAATCTCAAATGGAATATTTTAATATGACTAGATGATGAAACTTGAATCCCTTGGTGGATGTCTCTAATTTTGATTGTGAAAGGATGTCCTATGATAAGCACTAGTAGAATATGAGCTTTATAATCAATAGTGCTTTAAGCCTCTACCTAGAGAGAGAGAGAAAGAGAGAGAGAGAGAGAGAGAGAGAGAGAGAGAGAGAGAGAGAGAGAGAGAGAGGTTGAATATGGTTCAGCATCTAACGTATCACAAGCGTCATAGCTATGCGACCAAATCGAACCAACATAGGGTCGTCAAAACCCCTGGTGGAAAGCTTGTATACCAAAGCACTAAGAAAAGAGCAAGTGGCCCTAAGTGCCCTGTTACTAGAAAGAGAATCCAAGGAATTCCTCACTTGAGGCCTGCTGAATACATGAGGTCTAGATTATCCAAGAACAGGAGGACAGTAAACTGAGCTTACGAGGGTGTACTGTCTAAAGGTGCTGTTAAAGAGAGGATCATTCGGGCTTTCTTGGTAGAAGAGCAGAAGATAGTGAAAAAGGTTTTGAAGATTCACAAGGCCAAGGAAAAACAAGCCTCAAAGAGCAGATAAAATGAAAATGGAGAAGCTATATGCTTTCTTTTACATGAATTTTATGAAAAAAATTTTGGCTGACAATGATTAATTTGCTTATTATAATTGTGAGGTGTTTGTCTTTAGATTTCAATGACCTTTAATTTGGTTTCAACTTTCTATCAGGAGCATTGTTGTTGGATTCTAAATGTTTGCATACATTGGATGGATATATGTCTCATTGTTTAAAAAAAAAAATGCCTAGAGTGATGACTAAAAATTTTATTAGGCATTTAAGGCTTTCAAGATGAGTTTAGGACAAGATGTTTAAAAAGAAGGATTTATTTCATAAAACTCAAACTTGTGTAATGGACAACAATAGCTTAACATAGGGTGATATATTTAAGCATAAGTTAAGCATTTAGAATTATTTACTTGACAAAGATGTCTTGTCCATTTGGAAGTGGATTTTACTCTAACATGTTATAGCCAATGTTTTTATATTTTACCCAGTCATTATAATATGTATGTACTGGATTCAGATTGGATATGTAACATGAATATTCGTATTGGCTTGATTTTATGATGATCTTAGTATTCGATATAGTGTATAGTGGATGCATATATATATATATATATATATATATATATATATATATTAAGATTTGACATTTTAAACCAAAACCACTTCCCAAGCCTTTAGTCATCACTACTCCTAAACCTAGAAACTAAGGGAAGATTAAAATATTTATATAATTTCTATTGGAATCTGATCTTCCTTTGGTCCTACGGGGTTTGCTTTCCTAACAATCCATTCCATTTTCTTATCTAAGCCTCTGTCACTTCTACATAGACAAGCAAACCGGTCATGTCCTTTTCTTTTATAAGATAAACAAGTATTATATACATGTGAAGAGTTTTTCTTATATCTCCTATTTCTATTTGATGAGGCATAAGGATTGTCAGGAAAATGGAATATACAAGATGACCCCCTTTTTAAGGAAGTATTCCTTTTAACTCCTAATGGTCTATTATGATTATTCTTTTCATTTTTAATTGTGGGTGTAACTTTAGAATAATCTGAAAAGTAAGGTGTAGTCCCAAAAGGGGGGGCGAATTGGATTTTAAAACCTTTTCTTTTAATTCCTATAAGGAATTTTTCTTGATTAATCAATTTTAAACTTGTTTGCTTAATTTACCAATCACACAAGAACTTAGTTCCTTTATTTAATCCACAACCACACAACTATTCAATCTTTCAAGTAATCAATCAACTACAATTTGAAAGTAAACAACCAAGTGATTTGCCAAGTACAAGTTAACTGCAACACTATTTTGATTTGCAAAATTCAGCGTTCTTTGGAATATAAACACAATCCACTCAATATCAAACTTTAAACCATTCAATCACAATATAGCTTTTGTTGTCAGCCCTGGGTATATCAATTTGAATCAAGCCCTGTATATATGAAATTTGTCTTTCAATTTGATATTCAATACAACATCCAATCACTCTTTCCAAATACTTAGACCTTATATAAACTTTAAGTTAAAGAGTCTTGGGGTGTTGAATCAATGAATGTACTACTATATAGTTTTCGCAAAAGATTGATCAACTAACATACTCCCTTTCGGTTTCCGCAATCCCAAAAAAAAATTAAGCTTTAAGTTTATATAATATCTAATTCATGTAGTGTATATAATTTAGATTTTTAAAACATCCACGCAATTGTATATGTACTGAAAATAAAGAGAGTAAGAGAAAAAGAGAGTGAGACCAGATTTTTACGAGGTTCGGCTTATACCCAGCCTACGTCCCACCTTTGGTAAACCACCAAAGGATTCACTAAACATATTCCTTTAATGGGTGGAACAAACCTTTACAACACTCCTTGGTTAAGGTTAGAGCCCACCTTCTCCAAACGATATTCCCTCATTCGGTCACTCCTTACATAGGCTAGAGCTCGCCTCTCTAAGCAATATCCCCTTGCTTAGCTCATGATCTAAACAATTTTGGAATCGTCAATCTACAAAATACAAATCAAATAAATGTGTACAAAGAATTTCTCACACAAAGAGCTGATTAGTACAACAATTTTTAGCACAAATATACTTTAAAGTAAATCAATATAAAGAGATTGAAGCTCAATTGATTTTAGATCACCAAATATATCTTCCAAGTATTGAAAGATTCATACTTTGAAGGCTCTACTTCAGAATTTGTATCAGCACCAATTTAGTAGTGGAAGTAGGATGAACACAAGAGAGATTGAGAGCTTTTAGAGAACTTTGATTGCTAGGAAAATTTCTTAGGTATTGAAATCTCTGAAGGTTGGGGCTATTTATAGATGTTTAAAAGGTAATTCCTTGCCTTTACTTGGAGTAATCCTCAAGCTTTTCAAAAGAGTAGTGACCAAGAAATCTATTTAAAAAATCTTCTCATTGAGAATTTTAGAAACTGTATCAAGTGGCAGTTGCCTGCCACGACCTGGCAGTCGCCTGCCATAGAGAAAAGAGAACAACCCAGAAGGCTGGCAGACGCCTTCCATAACACAAGCAGTTGCTAATGAGGCAGTAGGGTGCCAGGAGACCGCCTGAGCACTGCTAGGCACATGGGTGGTCTTTTCTAATGTGGCATTATAATCTTTTAGATTTTCTAAGTATGCTGCCAAAGTTTTACTTTTGTTTTTCAAAAAGATTTTCTACTTAGACATCCTAACTGTAATCTTGTGAACATTAAAGAATTTCTTTTTTGGTTTCTCATAAGATGTCATGCTTACAAAATTAGATGCACATGATTCAATACAAGATTTTATACAAGAATTATCACTTGAATCCGTGCGTGCATTATCATCATAAGAAACATAAGATGATTCATAGCATGATGTATTGCAGGATATAACACAAGAATCATCAAATACATCATTAACTCAGAATAGAAGGTGAATCATGTAGTTCTTCATTAATAAACGTTATTGGCCCATGATTTACCTCCTCTTGATCATTCGAAGTTAAAATGTTCGGAGTAGTAGACTCCTCCTCTTTGCTTTCTCCATATCTCCTTTCTAGCTCTTCCCAAATTTCTTGTGCACTTTTACATGCCATGATCTCAAGAAAAACAGTAGAATCAAATGCAAGATATAGCATGTCCATGGCATATAAATTCGCATGCATTAACCTAATATCATTTTCATCCAAGGGCATACGAACTCCATTAACGATCACCCACCAAGCCATCCAATCCATTGATTTTATAAATATGCTAATTTTAATTTTCCAGATGGTATAATCAACATCGCAAAATACTTGAGGCCTAGAAGGTGACTGTCCCTCGCCGAATAGGGATACATCAATAAAAGTTACTGCAATCTTTAACAAAAACGTTTAAGACTATGCAACGACTCTGATACCAATTGTTGGAATTGGTGTATTCTCAAAAGGGGGTGAATTGGGTATTAAAAAATTTATACTTAGGTTAAGTCATAAACATAAGCAGTATAGCACAACCTAGGGTCTATTTAACCAATTGCAAAACCCGACACAATTTAACTAAGCTAATATTGAAAGCACATATTGCAAACTCAATGATTCAAAATCATACACAATGATAAAACATAAACATTCAAGTGCAGGAATTGAATTGCGAAAATTAAAATCAAACACAAGAAATGTTATCGGGGTTTGGCCAAACTTGCCTACATACCCGCCTCAAGCTAACGAGCAAGAGGATTCCACTAACTTTGCTCACTTACGGGTGGAGCATCAGCAATTACAATACCCTTTCCTTTCTAGGCAATGGAATACCCTAGGTCAGATTCACAGGGCTGACCCCAACATTTACAACTACACTTTACGGTGTACCTAGTTTTCTTAACCGGGTCTAAACCATCCAGTGCTTTCTTAACCAGGTCTAAGCAATCTAGCGCATGTTACAAGCCAGTGCAATCCTCTTCCAACAATCACACACCGGGAATACAATGGATATTCAATAATATTTTTGTACAAATAAATTCCTTCTAAGCTAAGTAGATGTGTACAACAGTGAAGCACAAATATGCACTCTAGTATGATAGATATTTATGCTCAATAGAGTTTATGTGAGAGTATCTCACTCATAATCAATATGTAGGATAAAATGATCTTTGAGATATGAATCAACTTTATATTAAGAGTTCAACAAAGATCAAATGCACAAACAATATCTCCACCAATTAATTTCAAGATAAAGTAAGGAGGTGTTTAATATAGCCCTTGAAAGTATTTTTATCAATAAGTACCAAAAGAACTTTTGAGTCTTGCAATAGAAATGCCAAAAGACTTACAAGCTTAAGAGCAAACTTTCCCAAGAATATTTATCAACATGAAATAATATAGGAAAGATCTTTAAGCTAACTCTTATGAAGGGTTTTAAAAATGATAAGGAAATGTGAGAGTTTAACCCAAAATACGATTTATGAAAATATACACAACAATAAATAACACACTCTTTTCAAGTTGCAATTAGTTTGCAAGTCAGGAGTACGAACAATGAATCTCCTTAAAAAATAATTTTGCAAACAAGAGTGTAAGGAATGAGTGATATGCTTGAAAAATTTACAAGAGTATGAGCAACGGGAGCACAAATATTTTCAAAGAAAATTTGCTAATTATTTTTCTAATCTCCCTGCTAATCAAGAGAAATGATGGGGTATATATAGAAACCCTAAAAAAGATTATCGTTGGGGACACGGCGGTCATTTTGTAAAAGTTTAATTAAAATTAACCCTTGTTTAACACGATGAAAAATTGCGATCCCGAGAGGTTCAGTCGCCCAGAGCTATAGGCCGGTCGCCCAAACAGACTCAGAGATTTCAAAATAAATTTTGGGTTCGATTTGCTGTGAGATGTGTCGGTTGGCTAAGCAAAGGCTATTTTCCAAACCTTCGTAGGCTCAGTCGCCTAGCCTAATGTTCAGTCGCCTAAAATGTCAAGCTCGATCGCTCGGACAATTTTGACCCTTAAGGGCCAGTCTACCGAGGAAGTTGTGTCAGTCGAGGATTTTTGTTCGGACGCCTAAGGAATATGTGTATTCAACAGAACGTTTGCCCAAGCCCCTTTTTAAAAATCTTTAATAAATAACTTTGGTTGGCCTAGGCAAATTGAACACTAAAGGTTCGGTCGACCAAGGCTCTAAAGAATGAAAAGCTTTTGTCCTATTCTGCCCTTGAACTTTTTCCACCCTGTGTGAATAAGCTTATGGCATTTTAATTGAAGGGTATAAGTTCCTAGGGTAAGTCTATGGCCTTTTGAGCATAAAGTCCTATCATACATGCAGTGAATTATTACAGACCATAATTATTACAGACCCAAAAATTTAATTGCGATTACAATAAAGAAAATTGGTCTTCATTTGTTTTTGCTTTTCAAGTGCCATCTTGTGGTGTGAGCATTTGGTTCCTTATGGCAACAACTGTATCTTTACTATTCGTGCAGGCTAAGAGTAGTGGTGCTCAAAAGCTCAAGGCATAGGCAAGATACAAAGAGATTTGTCATTATCAAAACGGGATATGACTCATAGAGTCAACAATGTAGAAATCGGAATTGAAATAGTTAATTCCCATTCTTAGCATTTTCTTTTTTTCTTTTTTTTTAGTTAATTCATTTCGATTCTCATTGCACGCAAGAAGAAGATTTTCCCTTTTGTGTACATTTTGATTTTTGTTTTTTATTCTAGAATTTGGAATCAAATCATGATTCCTAAAAACACAATATTTATTACCCTACTCATTATAATATATATATACGAAATGCCTCAATCAATATGTTGTGAGAAGATATGTATTTATATACATAATATCAATTACAAATATGGAACAAATATACAAAGAAGGTAAATATCTACAATTATGGAGAATTACTACAATTATGAGGATCACTACATTTATGGAGAATCACTAAGATCTTGGTCATAATCAAAGGAATTAGATTATTTTCTAATATGCCCCCTCAAAGTTGGCATGGTGTAAAGAAGGAAAATGCACAACTTGCCACGATCCAATAAAAACTATAATTTGGCCACCCCATTCATGAAAACATCAGCTGGTTGAAGGTGTGAGGGGACAAATCCAAGATTAAGAACCTTTTGAGCAAAAAGTTCATGAACAAAATGATAGTCAATATCAATATGTTTGGAGAGAGATTTGGTGACTGGGTTGGAAGCAATGAAAATAGCACTGTTGTTATCGCATAGGAGTCTTGGAGGGGAGGAGAGGGTGATTTTGAGTTCTTAGAGAAGTTGAAGTGTCCAAGAGAATTCTGTAGCAACAGAGGCAAGAGCACGATACTTAGCCTCTACACTTGAACACGCAATGGTAGTTTGCTTTTGTTGAGAATTTCACTTGTGAGTTTGTCCCACATTGGAAAATTAGAGTGGATGATGGGTGCTTATATATATGGTTGGGCCCAAGACCCAAAAGTATTAAGCTTTTGGGTCAATTTGGTGTTCACCCATGTGAATCAAGCCCACCCATAGTCTCCTTCGGTCCCAACAAGTGGTATCAGAGTTGACGGTTCATAACTCTAGGTCAACAACATTGTAAAAGTCAAGACATGAAGCTAATTCTCCTGACGTGCTAATAGGTGGAGGACCAAGTGTGTGACCGAGGCCAATAAGGATCATCTAGGCCTAGGATGGATCCAAATAGGGTCAAGACGTAGGAGGTAGGATTGGTTCAGAGGCATGTGAAATGCAATCTGAGGCACATAATGTAATGACCCGAAGAATAATGGTATTTAAATATTAAGGAGAGAGGGAAATGGAAGGTGGCAGGACGAGTAGAATTTTTGGGGGGTTTCTTTCCAGTGTCAGGTAAGGGAATAAACGAAAGCAGTTATCCATGCGAATTATTATTATTTATCAGTAAATTAATTTTCAGGGAAGCATGTATTATATTTGAATATTATTGAGAAAATACACATTTAAGAAAATACTGCTGTTATACAGGAAATATGATTTTAGAATGAAATGCATGATTTTACTCAGCAATGTGTGGCATGAATATTATTTTACATGATAAGTATTATGTTATGGCAAATTTTACAAGTAAAGCATGTTTTCAAGAATTATGAAATAATATAGTACATTATGATTTTGAAAATACATGATAATTGATTTATTTATTCAAAATGATATGTATGAGATATTCGACGCAAGGTCGTGATTGATAACCGGCGCAAGGCCGTGTTTTATGTATGATTTCAACGCTAGGCCGCATTTATGAAATGTTCGGCGTAAGGTCATACTATCAATTCATTTATGTTAAACGCTATATTATCATGTATTATATGTTATCAGAGTCTGGATGTTAGTTTAGTTCAGTTTCAGGAGTACAGTACCGTAGCTATATAGATTAGATATTTATGTTCAGATTGGTGCTAAGCACCCCACGAGGGGGTAGGAGATGGATAGTCGATGTGGCTTTCAGTGTAGAGTTGTAGACGTCCACTTGGCAGTTCAGAATGCACTTACAAACATTTTGGACTCGGCAATAGTCAGCCAACCATTGTTAAGTCCCGCCTTTGGGCTGCACAACCCGTCATGGGGGGTAATACAAGATATCAGCTAGCTATTCATCCTAGGTATGTTTTCAGTATTATTAGCTATACCAGATAGTTATGATTACTATGATGTATTAAAAATATGAAGGTATATGTTTATGTAGTTATTAAATGATTAATGTTTTCTGGTATGAAGAATGTATTGTATATCTATATTATTACTAAATATTCATGTTGCCACACGGTTGTATTTATTTTATTTTCCATTATTGAGAAGTGTCTCACCCCCGAAATTAAATAATTTTCAAGAAACCCAAAAGGGCCAGCAGGTCGTGGCCATCGTTGAGCCTGTTGTACCACCCCGTTAAGAGGGTAAGTTTGAACTAGGATCAATGGTCTTGTTGTAGGATCCTAGGAAATACTTTTGGTATTTTTAGATATTTTGGGAAATTGTATATAAATATAGTATTTTGGATTATTGTTAATTCTAGTATGATGTATTTTGTGGTAATGAGATTGATGATTTACATTTATTGCTGCCTAGGTTCCGCTGTGTATGATAGGTGTCCCCGCTACCCACGGGTTCGGGTTAACTATTTACTTATTATGTTTTATTATATGATTAGATAAGCACGTTATTACAGTTTGGTATCAGAACCTGAGATATTAGGTTCTGTAGACTCTAGAATGCAACAATAATAATACCATAGTATAGGATAAGGGAATTTGAGGTCTGATTTTGTAGTCTAGATGCAGGACTTCTGTGGTGGTTTGTGTGATTTTCTTAGGATGATGATTTCAGGAAAGTCATGGTAAACTATCGTTGGGTTGGGTATCTAGGTCGCAAGATTGAACCTTGAATTAAGATCAGGATTGATATATTAATTTAGGAAGTATAGTACTAATTGGATGATATGTTATGGTAATAGGGTTCTAAGTTAAGTTATTTTTTTTTTAGGATGGACCCCGGTGGTAGTAGTGCCCATGCTAGTGGAAATGAGAGTGTTGGACCCTCACACACTACGGGTGCAGATTTAGATGCAGTTTTTGCGCAGCATAGCACAGTAAGTCATGGCCAAAATTGCCAAGAGCTCGAGGGAACAGGGTAGTCCGTTAGCAGGCCATGGTAGCTCAATTGAGAAATTCATTAACATGAGTCCTCCTACTTTCTCAATAGGAACTGATCCTGCAGTCACTAAAAACTAGGTGCAGGAGATAGATAAAGAATTTGCAGTACTACAATGTTTAAAGGAGCAGAGGATACTATTCGCTACATACAAACTAACTGGAGAGGCTGAGAGAAGGCGGTCGGTGGTGAAATTCTTAGAGCAGCAGAGGACAATACCTGTGGAGATGATGTGGGAGTGATTTAAGGAGATATTTTTCGACAAGTATTTCCCAGCTTCTTCTAGGGAAGCGAAGATTGAGGAGTTGCTAAATCTGAAGTAGGGACAACAGACCGTATAGCAGTACGCGGCAAGGTTCATCGAACTATCTCACTTTGCCCCATACATTATACCAGATGAGGCGAAAAAGGTACGGTAGTTTGAAAGAGGTCTGAGGAGAGAAATTTATAAGTAGGTGTCGATTCTGAAGTTGCAGGATTTTGTTGAGCTAGTGGATAGAGCCACTATAGCAAAGATTGGAGAGCAATTAGAGGCTGAGGAGCAGAGACAAAAGAAGATATCCACACTTTATGGTTCCCAGTAGGGAGTCAGCCATGGTTCATGGAAGAAAGGTAACTACTATTGAGATTGGAGGCTGGAGATCGGGAATCATGATTTCCAAGGAGTGCAGCCATCTCCAGCTTGCCCGTCTTGCGGGAAGAGACACCTGGGGGAGTGTTGTACCGGGCGAGGTGTTTGCTACCAGTGTGAGGAGTCAGGGCATATGATGAGGGATCGTTAGGCTCAGATTGGTGTTGTTCCTATTCCTAGACCTGCTCGAGGAGGCTACCAGGCGCCACGTGGAGGCTAGCAGAGGAATATGGCTTTAGCGAGGGTTTTTGCTCTGACGCCAGGTGATGCTGAGGCGGTCGGTGATGTTGTGATAGGTATGGTTAAAATTTTTTCATTTAAAGTTATTGCACTATTTGACTTAAGGGCCATGCACTCGTTTGCATCTGTGGGATGTGTTAAATTGTGTGGGGCTGAAACACAAACATTAGATGTTGAATTATTAGTAGCTGCACCGACCAAGACAGTAGTGAGATGTAGTAGGATACTATGTGGTTGTCCAGTTGATATTCAAGGGAGGATTCTATCTGCTAATTTGGTAGTGCTGGACATGCATGAATTTGATATCATTTTCGGTATGGATCCTAGCAGCTAATTTTTCTAGTACAGACTGTCGTGCGAGAGAAGTGATATTCAAACCTCCAAGAAGACTAGAATTCAAATTTACAGGGTCACGAGTGCAATCTCTACCTCAGATGGTCTCATCTGTTCAGGCAAGGAGACTACTTCAGAGTGGTTGTCAGGGATTCATAGCTTTTGTGAAGGAAATGTCAGAGAATGAAATGAAGCTTATTAATACATCATTAGTAAAGGAGTTTACAGATGTGTTTCTAGATGAATTACTGGGTTTGCCACCTAATCGTAAGGTATATTTCCCTATTGATCTACTTCCAAGTACAACACCGATTTCCAAAGCACCGTATCAAATGACGCCGGTAGAGTTGGCAGAATTGAAAGATCTATTGCAGGATTTACTTGATAAAGGCTTCATACGACCTAGTATATCTCCGTGGGGAGCTCCAATATTATTTGTGAAGAAGAAGGACGGTTCTATGAGGATCTGTATAGATTACAGGGAGATTAATAAAGTAACCATCAAGAACAAATATCCTCTACCCCATATCGATGACTTATTTGATCAGCTCTAGGGCATACAGATATATTCTAAGATCGACCTTAAGTCAGGCAACCATCAAGTAAAGGTGAGAGTAGAGGATGTATCGAACACGGCCTTCAGGACAAAGTATGGGCATTACGAGTTCCTTGTTATGCCATTTGGTCTGACGAATGCTCCTACTATATTTATGGATTTGATGAATAGGATTTTTCATCCATATTTAGATCAGTTTGTGGTTGTTTTTATTGATGATGTACTAGTATATTCGAGGAGCTATGAGGAGCACGAAATACATTTGAGGCAAGTTTTACAGATGCTTAGAGAGAAGAAGTTGTACGCCAAGTTCAGTAAATGTGACTTCTGGCTCGAGAAAGTTGTGTTTTTGGGGCATGTTATCTCAGGAGATGGAATTTTTGTGGATCCTAGTAAGATTGAGGCGGTAGTGAATTGAGCTAGACCAAGGAACATTCAGGAGATTAGGAGTTTCTTGGGATTAGCTAGCTATTACCGTTGTTTTGTTGAGGGGTTCTCAGCATTATCAGGGCCTCTAACATGACTAACTAGGAAGAACGCCAGATTTGAATAGGACGACAACTGTGAGCGGAGTTTTCAGGAACTGAAGTAGATGCTAGTCACAGCACCAGTAGTGATCATCCCGTCAGGGGGTGAGGGTTATGTCATTTAGAGTGATGCGTCCTTGAAGGGACTTGGCTGTGCATTGATGCAGCATGGCAGGGTGGTGACATATGCGTCCAAACAGTTGAAATTATGAGAAAAACTACCTTACCCATGATCTTGAATTGGCTGCAGTGGTACACCCATTGAAGATTTGGAGGCATTATTTGTATGGCAAGTGGTGTGAGATTTTCTCCAACCACAAAAGTTTAAAGTATTTCTTCACTCAGAAGGAACTAAATATGAGACAGAGAAGGTGGTTAGAGTTAGTTAAGGATTTCTATTGTATTATCAATTACCACCCAGGGAAAGTAAATGTGGTAGTTGATGCACTGAGTAGGAAGTCTGGGAATTTAGCGTTGGCGGCTATGGAGATCTAGTATCCGATCATGATGGATTTGGAGAGACTCGGCATAGAGTTGGTAGATAATAATCCTCTAGTATGTATCGTTAGTTTAGTGGTACAACCTACACTGCACGAAAGAATTAAAACTGCTCAGAAGGAAGACCCAAAATTAATAGAGGTGATAGATAAAGTGCAGACTGGTCAAAGAGAGGAATTTTGCATTTCAGATGATGGAACTTTACGGTTCTATTCCATATTATGTGTTCTTGCTGATGTTGACATTAGGAAGACTATTTTGGTGGAGGCTCATGGATCTTTGTATACGATTCATCCCGGTAGTACGAAAATGTATAAGGATCTGCAAGAGTTTTACTAGTGGAGTGGTATGAAGAGAGAAATTGTTGAGTATATAGCACAGTGACTATGCCATCAAGTAAAAGCTGAGCACCAGAGGTCGACGGGTCAGTTGCAGCCACTATTTATCCCAAAGTGGATTTGGGATCATATATCTATGGATTTTGTCTTAGGGCTGCCATCGACATCGCATGGCCAAAATGCAATTTCGGTGATAGTAGATCGATTTACTAAGACCGCCCATTTCCTCCCTATCAAGATCAGCTATTCCTTCAACTGTGTGGCGGAAATTTAATTTCAGGAGATAGTTCGTTCTCATGGGGTGCTAGTATCTATTGTTTCAAATCGAGACCCGCGTTTCACGTCACGGTTCTAGAGAAGCTTGCCGGAAGCTTTAGGGCCTCAGCCATCATTTAGCACGGCATTTCATCCTCAGTCATATGGGCACACTGAGAGAACGATATAGATATTGGAAGATATGCTCTAGGCATGCGTATTAAATTTTGGGGGTAGTTAGACTCAGTTCATGCCACTGGTAGAATTTGTGTATAATAACAGTTACCAGACCAGTATTGGCATGGCACCATTTGAGGCTTTATACGGTAGGAGATGTCGATCTCCTTTGTACTGGAATGAGATGGGTAAGCATCGAGTTGTGGGTTGTATAGCAGGCCTATGATAAGGTTCAGCTCATCGGGGATAAAATCAATGCAGCTCAGAGCCGACAAAAGAGTTATGCCAATAATCGCCACAGGAATTTGGAATTCGATGTTGGTGAACATGTATTTCTGAAGATAGCTCTGTTGAAAGGAGTTATGAGATTCGGTAGGAAGGGTAAACTTAGCCCTAGGATCATCGGTCTGTTTGAGATTTTAGAGAAAGTGGGTGGGACCGGTGGCCTATAGGCTAGCGTTGCCACCTACACTATCCAGGATGCACGACGTATTCCACATATCTATGTTGAGGAAATACGTCCCAAACCCTTCTCATATTATTAGTTGTGGTGAATTAGAGCTCAGTGATTCACTAGTCTATGAGGAGGTACCCATGCAGATTCTACACAAAAGAGAACAAGAACTACGTAATAAGAAGATTCCTATGGTAAAGGTTCTATGGGGAGTCATGCAATAGAATAGGCTTCTTGGGAGCTTGAGGAATAGATCAGACAGAAGTACCCATAATTATTCCAAGAAGTTCATATGTAATTAGGAAATATAAGTAAATATGTAGTATTTCTTTTGCAGGTGCATGTAATACTTTAGCTAATAAGTGGTATTTTAGTTTTGGGGGAAATTTTCTTTTGGTATATGTAATCTCCCAGGACTTGGAATGTAACCATGGTATTCCTCCGCCATAAGTGAGGGTAAGTAATAAAATAAGTAGATCGTTTTGCTTTAAGGGATGATGAGTTATATAAATAGTAAATTTCAAGGACGAAATTTTATAAGGAGGGGAGAATGTAATGACCCAAAGAATAATGGTATTTAAATATTAAGGAGAGAGGGAAATGGAAGGTGGCAACAGACTTTGTTGAAGAATGCAAAGCGTTCATCGACAACGTGGCAGCTTGGGCAACTCTGAATTTCATTGACAAATCGTTCATCGACAAATTATCTCTTAACCTCGTCGATGAGGCGACGTGGCTCATCAACAAGAAGATACCAAGAGGATATTTTGGGCGACTCTGAATTTCGTCGATGAAGGGGAGAGTTTGTCGACGAATTGCCTCTTGACCTCGTCGACGAGGTGACGTGGCTCGTCGACAAAGCCCCTTGTATAAATAGCCTAAAACTTGGATTTAAATGTAGAAAAATTAGGAAAAATCTCTCTCTCTCTCTCTCTCTCTCTCTCTCTCTCTCTCTCTCTCTCTCTCTCTCTCTCTCTCTCTCTCTCCCTCCCTCCCTCCCTCCCTCCCTCCTCCCTACGGTTTCTCTCTCCTCTCTCTTCGATTTCAGCTCTGTTGTTCACTAGATTGGCGATCTGAGGCCAATTGTTTATGGAAGCGAATTGAAATTCATCCCTGAGTTGAGGTAAGGCTTTTTATGTCAAATTTGATTTTTTCATAGTTATAGGATGTTGACCCTATGGGTCATACCCTGTTTTGATTATGACAAATACTCAGGTATTTGATGATTGCCAAGTTGATGTGCAGGTTTATCTTGACAGTATCCTATGATGGCACTCGGAGACTCGAAGGAAAACGAAGACTCTAAAGACTCTTGATATAATTGATTTGTTGTAATTTATATTCGGGTCGGTAATATTTAAGTAGGAAAGGTCTGTAATAGTAAATAGGTCTTTGGTTTGTAATAAGCTCACACACATCACAAGCATCATAATACGTAAGCTCAAACAAACCATGAATGAGAATGAACTTTAGAAAGACCTTAAAGTTTTCCCTTCGGTCGACCGACACCGGACCTTTTCGGTGTATTAGACCCCAAGTGACCTTAGGACACTTACCTTTGCACTTGTATATGTTCGGCACTTAAAATAGGACTTGTTTGGTTCAATACGGGACCGAAATGCACACTTGGTGCACTTTCGGTCGACCAACCAACACAGTTCACTTTGGCCTGGTCGACCGAACCGGCCCTGGGTCAACAATTTGACCAAGGCCCGGTCGACCAAACTTCATAGTTCATTTCTTGCCGGTCGACCGAACCACATAAAAGTCAACAGTTTGACCAAGTCCCCGTCGACCGAACTTCATAGTTCATTTCTTACCGGTCGACCGAACCACCTGGGAGTCAACAATTTGACCTCCCGATCAACCGACCACTTTTTGTACTCCAACTACCTGGTCAACCGAAGGGTCTTGGGAGAATTCCGTGCGGTCTGGTCGATCGAGCCCTTCAGTTCAAAAAGACCCGGTCGACCGAACCTCGGGAATTTGGAAAATCGCCTTACCTCGGTTGACCGACCACTCAATTCAAAATACCCCTGGTCGACCAAACCATTTGAGACCTGGTCGACCGAACCATTTCTGGTCGACCGGACCTCTCGGGTTGCCCTGATTTTTTTACCATAGTTAATATTTTTAAACAGCGTTAAAATGCCTTAAACGTTATTAAACTTTTCTAATAATACCCAATAGGTCCCCAACGGTTATATTTTCTCCCTTGCCTATATATATGAGTTCATTTGAGAAAATTAGTGGGAGATTAACCACTTTGATTAGGGAAAATTCTTTGAAAAACCAAAACCCTATAATACTCATTTCCAAGCTCCACACACTCAATCTTACCTTCTCATATTGCCTACATCATTTGTAAGTTGGTTTTGAGTGTTTATCTTGATTGGTTTGCTCTCTCATCTTTGAATTGTTTGACTTATTTTGAGAGCTAAACCTTAAGTATTCTTAGGGGACTTTGTTAATAAGTCTCTCCTAAGAAGACTTATATAAAACTTTTGAGTATTGCATATTCATTGCAATATCTTAAGAAATTGGTATTTGTATTTTGATTGCAAAAACATTTTCAAATATCTACTGTATTTTTATCTTGAAAATATTTGATGAGATATTTGCTTGTGTGATAAAATCTTTGTTGCAATATTCGTTAACTCATATATCCCTTGCTGAATACAAAGATTGAATATCCTTTTGCAAACCAAACTTATACGTTGCTAGAGCTTCATATACATATATGTATTGAGAAAACTTGTTGATTGAAATATATGAAGTTTGGATAATATCTTTGTTTGAGCACTTAGATTGAATATCCTGTGATACAAAGATCATTTAGGTTTGCACTCTCACGCACTCATTACAACGATAGTAAATCTATTTGAGAGTTGACATATTAGACCACATTGAGCTTACGTATTATATCATATTGTGGTGTATGTGATATTGCGCGCATCTAGGTACATATCTGCTTTACACAAAAGCACAATCACTGTACCATTTGATTTTTATACACTTTGGCTGTATTTCCAGGCACGGGCCTGAAGAGGGAGACTAGCCTTGGAATAGTCCCAAATTGGCTTAGACCCGGTTAGGAAAGCTAGGTGCGTCGTCCTGTTAAGGCGTGTAGGTTCAAGTCAGCCCCGCTAATTGACCTGGTTAAGGTTGATGTCAGCCCTGTGTTAATTTGACCTGGTTGTAAATGGTGCCGCTCCACCTTTAAGTGAGCTATTAGTGGAATCCTCTAACTTGCGAGCTTGAGGCGGGGACGTAGGCACAGTTGGCCAAACCTCGATAACATATCGTGTGTTTATTTACATTTCTGCACTTTACATTTACCACACGCGTATGTTATTATGTGAATGATGCGCTTAATTTAAATTTTCACATATCTTTTATATCCGCGCATTTGGAATTATATAGACCAACCCTAGGTTGTTTTATATGAGTATTTTATTTAACCTAGGTGATAAATTTGAAAATTCCAATTCACCCCCCCCCCCCCTCTTGGGAATACACCAATTCTAACATAGGAAATGATATTCACGTGAAAAAACTAAAGTTTAATTATAGGAGTTGTTGAATTCAGGGTGTTGAACGGGGAACCCTAAGGGTGCAGTACGAGTGGAATTTTTGGGGGGTTTCTTTCTAGTGTCAGGTAAGGGAATAAACTAAAGCAGTTTTTTTCCATGCGAATTATTATTATTTATCAACAAATTAATTTTCAG
Source organism: Malania oleifera (assembly GCF_029873635.1). Lineage (NCBI taxonomy): Eukaryota > Viridiplantae > Streptophyta > Magnoliopsida > Santalales > Ximeniaceae > Malania > Malania oleifera. Next base: position 59,930,086 of record NC_080417.1, on the reverse strand, counting down.
GGAAGCATGTATTATATTTGAATATTATTGAGAAAATGCACATTTTGGAAAATATTGTTGTTATACAGGAAATACGATTTTAGAATGAAATGTATGATTTTACTCAGCAATGTGTGGCATGAATATTATTTTACATGATAAGTAATATGTAATGGCAAATTTTATGAGTAAAGCATGTTTTCATGAATTATGAAATAATATAGTACATTATGATTTTGAAAATACATAATAATTGATTTAATTATTCAGAATGATATGTATGAGATATTCGGCACAAGGCTGTGATTGATTACTGGCGCAAGGCCATGTTTTACGTATGATTTCAGTGCAATGCCGTATTTATGAAATTATAGAAAACACTATCAATCCATTTATGTTAAACATTATATTATCATCTATTATATGTTATCAGAACCCGAATGTTAGTTTAATTCAGTTTTAGGAGCACGGTACCTTAGTTATATAGATCAGATATCTATGTTCAGATTGATACTAACCACCCCACAAGGGGGTGGGAGATGGATAGTAGATGTGGCTTTCAGTGTAGAGTTATAGATGTCCACCTAGCAGTCTGAACCAGAGTGTGGTGAGCCCATCATACTTATTGACATTTTTGACTCGGCAGTGATCGGCCAACCATTGTCGGTCCCGCTTTCGGACTGCATAACCTATCATAGGGGGTAATACATTACATCAACTAGCTATTCATCCTGGGTATGTTTTCAGTATTATTAACTATACTAGACAGTTATGATTAGTATGATTTATTAAAAATATGAAGGTATACGTTTATGCAGTTATTAAATGATTAATGTTTTCTAGTATGAAGAATGTACTGTATATCTATATTATTATTAAATATTCATGTTGCCACACAGCTGTATTTAGTTTATTTTCCCTTATTGAGAAGTGTCTCATCCCCAAACTTAAATAATTTTCAGAAAACCCAGAAGGACCGGCGGGTCGTGGCCGCCATTGAGCTTGTTGTACCACCCCATTAGGAGGGTAAGTTTGAACTAGGATCAATGGTCTTGTTGTAATATCCTAGGAAATACTTTTGGTATTTTTGGATATTTTGGGAGATTGTATATAAATACAGTGTTTTGGATCATTTTTAACTTTGGTATGATGTATTTTGTGGTAATGAGGTTGATGATTTACATTACTGCTGCCTAAGTTCCGCTGTATATGACAGGTGTCCCCGCTATCCATGGGTTCAGGTTGACTATTTTACTTATTATGTTTTATTATATGATTAGATAAGCATGTTGTTACACATAAGGCGCCAGTGGTAAGGCCCACTTGAGCAACAGTTGGGGAATTGGGCTAACTTCCATAAGGGAGAAGGTTTTCGTTCAAGGGGGGGTGGTTGGAACTCACAAGTGAGGGGGAGATTGTTGAGAATTCCACTTGTGAGCTTGTCCAACATTGAAAAATTACAGTAGATGATGGGTACTTATATACATGGTTAGGCCCAAGACCAAAAGGACTTAAGCTTTTGGGTCAAGTTAGTGTTCACCCATGTGTATCAAGCCCGCCCATAGGCTCCTCCAATCCCAACAGCTTTTTAGAGCACCATGAAATTAAGTTGCAACCAAGATAAATAGAAAATCTGGTTGTTGAACGACAAATGTCGAAACAGCCTGCCCAATTGGCATCAGAGTAGCCAGGCAAAGTCTGAGAGGAATCTCGTGAGAGTTGAAGGCCATAATGATAGGTTACTTTGACATAGCGTAAAATACGCTTCAAGGCTCTAAAATGATCAACAATGGGAGCATGCATATATTGACATACAGAGTTAACACTATAGGATAAATCCAGTCTCGTAAGAGTCAAATATTGCAAAGCACCTGCTAGAGAACGAAATTGTGTAGCATCTGAATAGGAAGTACCAGAATCAGTGAGATGAGATCCTACCAAAAAAGGAGTTGTGATTGGCTTGCAATCCACCATATCGGCTCGAGTTAACAAATCAAGTGCATATTTAGCTTGACTAAGAAAAAGAACCTTATTATTTTTAACAACCTCAATCCCCTAAAAAAAAGTGTAAGTCACCGAGGTCCTTCATGGAAAATTCTTTGGCCAGTCAATCAATAAGAGAACTCAACATAGAAGAATTGCTTCCTATTATAACCATATCATCGACATATAGTAGAAGATAAATAACACCATGAGAACTATGATAAACAAAGAGAGAGAAATCATATGGGAGTGAGTTTTGTTGACCCTACGAGTCATACCCTGTTTTGATTATGACAAATACTTAGGTATTTAATGTCTGTCAAGTTGATGTGCAGGTTTACATTAACTATATCATATGATGGCACTCGGAGACCCGAAGGAAAATGAAGACCCTATATGCTTTTAAGTGGTGTAATTTTTATTCATTTGGGTCTGTAATAAGCATTTATTAAAAGGTTTGTAATAATCATTGCATGCATGATAGGGATGAATGCTCAAAACCATAGATTAACCTTAGGGATCACCCTTTGGTTGACCTCGGTCGATTGACGTCGAATTTTTTCGATAGACCTCAAAGACCTTAGAAAGACCTTAGGTCCTTGCACAAATACACAAGATAGTCCCCAATATCACTTATATTATCATGGGAATTAATTGAAGTGAATAGGACATAAAAGGCCAAATTTGTGAGGTTTCAAGCAACCGAACCTTTGACCAGTCAAAATATTGACTTGGTTTCGGGTGGCCAAACCTAAATGAACATAGCATCCATGGGCAACCGAACCATTATCCTAATTTTTCCCACCAACTTGGCAGCTCAAACTTTAACGTTCAAATATGCCTTGGGCTACCGAATATGTAGGTTTGGCAAACCGAACCTGATACCGAGCGACCAAATCGCAGTCTTTTGGAGAATCACCTTGGTTTAGCAAACCAAACCCATATTCAAGCACCCCGAACGTTCAAAAATCACTTTTTCTATTGTGCCTGTTTGGGCGCCCAAAGCACTCGGGTTGGTCCAATTTTTAACCGAGGTAAATAGGGTTAAATGGGGTTAATCTTCTTAAACAATTTTAAAAACAAATTTAATATTCCCCATTGTGTCCCAACGGTTACTTTTTGAATCCCACCTATATATACCATTTCATTTGACTCAATTAGGCAAGTATTAGCAAAAAGTAATTAAGAAATTCTCTCTCAATTTTTCATACCCCTTTTTTTCTATATCTTTCACATTCCAAGCATATATTTCAAAATCTCTCTTAGATACTCACTTGCAAACATCTTTTTGAAAATAGAGAATTGGTGTTATTCATTTCCCTCTCTTTTAAATCAATTGCAAGATCGAAGGGAAGTTGTTAGTGCTCATTGTATATCTTTACATATCATTGTCTTGGCAAAGACTCTCACATACTCATACGTTTTTGAAAATCCATTTTTGAGAGCTCTTGCTTGTTTGATCTTTCTCATTGTATTTCATTCATAAATACTTGATTGGAAAGATCTTGATTTTTGCTTGCTATTCTTTGCATTCATATTGCGAGACTTGAAAGCTTGCACACTTTTATTTGACAAATCATTTGCAAGCTTAAACCCTAAGTATTTGTGGTGATTATATTTGATAAAATATTTGTGTGCTACTTGATTAGGGTTTTGAGGTATCCTTGAATATTCACTTGTTGATTATATTATCTTGAACTAAATTTTCAAGATCTCACTCGAGCATTAAATCCTTATCATCTGTGAGTGCACATTCATTTGGGCTATATTGTGGTACATATCAGCTTGTGTTAGAAGAATTTAAATTATACGCAAAATTTTATATTTATTGATTGTATTCCAAGCATGGCCTGAGGGGGCGTTGATCTAGCCAGTAAGGATCAATAGGGCCTTCTCCGCCCCACAAGGAGAGTGTGAAAAGGTTGAGGTCAACCCTATGAATTTGACCTGGTTATAAACGGTGCTGCTCCACCCGTTAAGTGAATCGTAGTGGAAATCCTTGTACTAGTGAGCCAAGGCGGGAACGTAGGCACAGTTGGACGAACCCCGATAACATATCTTGTGTCGGATCTCTCTATCCCTATACTCTTTATATTTCTGCAATTTAATTTGTGCACATGTATGTTTATATTTGAATAGTTATATGAATGTTGTTCATGCTTTAAATATTGTGAATGATTTGGAAATGCTGAGTCTGCTGCATCGGTTTTATATATCTGCTCGGTATTATTCTATTGGGGTATTGGTATGTGCTTAGACAAACCCTAGGTTGAGAATTACTAATTGTGGAATTGGAATCAACCTAGGAAATTTTAATTACCCAATTCACCCCTCCTCCCCCCCCCCCCCTCTTGGGAATACACCAATTCCAACAAGTTTGATGTTCACCATGTGAACCATTGTATTGAGCGGAAGCAGAGAGGAATTGGCCATGGAGAGAAAAAAAAAATCTCATCGAAGGTTTGACCGATTAGCTTTGATACCATGAAAAGGAAATGCCTCACCAAATATGTTGTGAGGAGATATGTATTTATATACATAATATCAATTACAAATATGGAACAAATATACAAAGAAGGTAAATATCTACAATTATGGAGGATTACTAAAATCTTGGTCATAATTAGAGGAATTAGATTGTTCTCTATAATATATATATATATATATATATATATATATATACATACATACACACACCACTCGTATTATAAAATGAAGTTTTATATAAAATAATATAGTATATACTACACAAATTTTAAAAACAATATTAATATTATGACATCATTAAATATAAATATATAATACTATATTTTAATATAAATAAAATAAACCATCATTGGTAATATTTATTATTATACATAATAATATTATAACATATGAAATTAGGATAGTTGTCGCAAGAGGGGGGTGAATTGGTTTATTTTAATATTTTAACTTCTTCTAAGAACTTACTTGTTTTAATACAACAACAAGAAAAATAAATCAATCAACTAATAACCACAACCAAAAAGCCACACCACAAGATACTAAAATTTAAACACACAAACCAATTAACCAAAGTATTCAAACAATCATGCAAGTTTGTTAAGCCTTTTATTAGTTACCGTGTAGATGTTTGCAACCTTCTTTGGATGAAATCTTTGTTTGTGCTTCTCTTGATTAAGATTTCCGCAAATTAACCAGCGTACTCCCTTTTGGGTTTCCGCAAACGGTTAATCAAAATGTACTTTCTAAATATCAAGAGTCTTCCTTTGATTTTAATTTCAAGCCCTACAACCTGCACTTTAGTATACACAACAATATATTGTACAGGAAAATAACAAATAAATAAGAGAGAGAGACACACACACACACACACACAAATTTTATAAGGTTCGTCTTCAACACAGCCTACATCCTCGCCCTTGGCAAATTACCGAAGGGTTCCACTATCACATTTCCTTTACCGGGCAGAACAACACTGATTACAACACTCCTTTGTTAAGGCTAAAGCCCGCCTTCTCCAAACGATGTACTCTCGCTGGGTCAACGATCCAACAACCTGGAATCGTCTAAAAATATACAATAGAAACAATAAGAGGATTGTGTACAAAAGAATGCTCACACAAAGAGCAAGTTAGTACAATTCAAATCTATGTACTTCAAAAAGTAAATATCAAGAATGAAATACATTTTTGAAGCTTAAGAATAGATTTCACCTAACTCCCTTTTCTCTAGATGAGAAATCATCAAGTATAACTCAGGGATTGATGATCAATGATCTCAGAACACCAGAACTTTCAGTTTGCAAAAGATGAACAAGTTGAGACTTTGAAAGCAAGAGAGCTTATAGCAGATTTTTCAATACTTGGTTGTATTTTGATTTGGAAAACCATGTATTTATAGGCATTCAAATGAGTTTCCTTGTTGCTCAAGTTTCCTTGGAGTATTTCGCAAGTTTTTAGAAAGATTGGAGGCCAAGCAACAAACATTTAAAAAATAAAATTTTGAAAATTTTTGCCCATTAACAATTTTCAGATGGTTGCACACTCGAGTTTAGTCATCAGAAGTTCCTGAGCCTATTGAAAAAAATGAACTAGATACAGGGTCAAACGACTGAGGATAAGGTTCAGATGACCAAAGAGTTGAGTTCAGATAACCGAGGCCAAGGTTCAGTCATCTAAAGTGCTTTTGCCAATTTCTATTTCTCACCAAAAAATCTTTAGATAGCTAAGCTTATTCTTTAAACGTCTAAAGTAATTCTTTAGTCAACCAAACTGGGAGTTTAGTCTTCTGAAGTTGTCACTTCAGGCTTTTGAATAGAACTTCAGTCTTTTGAACAGATTGCTTTCTGAAGGTTAACTTTCAATAATAAAAATGGTTTACTCTCTTTCATTTATTCTTTATAAAACATTCAAATGAGTTTCCTTGTTGCTCAAGTTTCCTTGGAATATTTCCCAAGTTTTTAGAAAGATTGGAGCCCAAGCAACTAATGTTTAAAAAATAAAATTTTAAAAATTTCTATCGGTTAACAATGTTCAGATGGCTGAACACTCGAGTTCAGTCATCTGAAGTTCTTGAGCCTGTGGAAAAAAATGAACTAGATACAAGATCAGGTGACCGAGGATAAGGTTCAGATGACCAAAGAGTCGAGTTCAGATGACCGAGGTCAAGGTTCAGTCATCTGAAGTGCTTTTGCTAGTTTCTATTTCTCACCAAAAAATCTTCAGACAGCTAAGCTTATTCTTCACACGTCTGAAGTAATTCTTCAGTCAACCGAACTTGGAGTTCAGTCATCTGAAGTTGTCACTTCAAGCTTTTGAACAGAACTTCAGTCTTCTGAACAGATTGCTTTCTGAATGTTAACTTTCAATAATAAAAATGGTTTACTCTCTTTCATTTATTCTTTATAAAACTTATTCCGGGGTTTTTAAATAGGTCTCTAAGTCCATATAATTCCCCTAAAAAGCTTCAAAGTATATTTCAATAGATATTTAGACTTTGAAGTACTTACATTGGTTTTCCTAAAACCTTATATGCTAAGCTTGAGATCATCCACTTTCTTTTTGCTTTGAAATCCCTTGGATTGTTTGCTTGAGCTAGTTTTAGCTTCCCATGCTTTGATCAGTATTGTGCTATTTTAAGCTTCTTTTTGGATCACTTGTTAGTTTATCTAACTTGATGGTCCACAACGATCCTTGTTTTTCTGAAACACCAAAATTTAAACATTCCAAGTTAAAATGCCCTTTGTTTGTTATCACCAAAACTGATTGAAAAGCCTAGTTAGGCCAACAATCTCCCCCTTTTTTATGATCACAAACAAGGAGCAAAGATAAAGGTTTCTTTAAAAATACTCCCCCTTACTATAAGCATTCGATAAAAATAAATAAACAAGATGACCAAGGAAACATAGCATATTATCCAAGCATGTCAATATAAGTCTTTGCAAGTTCATATGTCCATATAAGTCTTTGAAATTCATATGTCCATGTATTCTTTGTTAATTTCAGTCTTTGCAATTTATCTGTGCTAATAACCTTTCTCCCCCTTTGTCATTATTCAAAAAGAACAAGTAAGGAAAGTTATTTTTATAACCATCAAGGAAGTGCTTACATAACGAGGTGTGACAACCAAAAATTTTCATCAAGAAATGTTTACAACAAAAAGAGTTAAAGTACCAATACTGCAAACATCTGAGTTACATTCAAAAAGTTACATAGTAACTAGTAATCTATGCTAGGTGTTTCCTAATGACCCTATCCTTCTTCTTCAGAGTCGTCTCTTTGTCATTCTTCTTCTTCTTCTTCTTGGCTTCCTTCTTCTTCAATTCCTGCTTCTTTCTCCTAGTTGCCTTCTTCTGCAGAACCTTCTTCATTATCCTCAGTTTCTTCATCAAAACCATCATCTTCAGTTTGGGGGGCGGAGCTAATATCCATAGGATCACTTCCCCTAGAAGATCTAGCCTGATACTTCTCAATGTGAGTGAAGCGCTAATCAAGGGATGTAACTTTTTCTTTAATATTTTGAAGCCCAGTGCGCACTTCAGATGAGAAACTAGAGAAGTCCTTTGAAATGTTAAAAACCATGATGGTGTATCGTGAGAGGATCCTAGAATTTGTGTGGGAGAAGAATTAGCTGCTACTGAGGCTGAGGCTGAGGCTGAGGATGAGGCCGCAGGTGCTCACTGAATTTTACTTGATTTCAAATACCAACCCAAGCTACCTTTGTCATACCCCATTTGTTTTAGAGAGGTCTCATTAAAAAGATCATAGCGAGTTCTTCTTATGAAGAATTCAGAACTGTTCGAGACATGAAGGTGGGCAAAAAAGAAGAGTAAGGACACCTCCATAGGGAAGGACAACTCGGGAGGACTCTAGTTTGGCCAACATCCATTTGATAACTAAACTGGCCAAATCTAGTTTCTTCCCTTTGAGAAGACACCAAAGGACAAAGCACTCAATATAGGAAAGGTGGTCAAACGAACCTTGTTTAGGTACAATGTTATTTGCAACAATTTTGTGTAAAATTTGGGCTTTTAAACTTAGTCATTTATATAAAGGACGATGCCCAAAATATATAGGTTCATTTTTCATGATCAATGGGAGGAAGGTTTTAGGGGTAAACCTTTGTTCTAGAATCCAAGGTTGAGCAAACATAGGACAATTAAACTCGCTTGGAGTAATTTTGAAAATAGAAGACAAGATTTCGGAATTCAACAAGATTTTCTTCCCTTCTACTTCAGAAGAGACAATCCCATTTTCATTAGTCATATTGGCATAAAATATTTTGATAAGATGAGAGAAAATTCCTTTTGGTTGTTGGGTAACAAAATCAAACCATCCTATTGCTTTGAATAACGGAAGGATATTTGGGAATTCAGCATTTAAGAACAAGACATCCAATACTTTACCTAGAATGCGGTCTATGGTGCCAAGGGACACACGGTAACCAAGCTTAGCTTGGGGAGCAACAAGCCATTTGTCATGAAGAAACCTGATTGCAGAAACCCTAGGTTTCATGGAATGAACCTTAGAAGAGAGAAGCAAGCTTTGGATTGAGTGATTTCTGGGTAAGGATGAGGAGAAATAGAGAGAAATAGGTTCAGACGAGTAGAACAACAAACTTCAAAAGGCTAAAATTAGGGTTTTAAGATGATTGTTATATTTAAATCCCACGACTTCGGATGACTAAGGATTATCTTCAATCGTCTGAAGACTTTTAGATCTGGAATTTGAAGAGTCAGTAGCCTCCCAGTCGTCCGAAGTTCTAGGTTCAATCATTTGAACCTGTTTGCTACAGTGTTAAGTCATCCGAAGTTCTTAGTTCAGACAACCGAAGATTGGAAAAGTTTTGAAATTTCTTTTCTAACACACTTCTCTGCTATGTATTAACCCAAGTTCTCTTCTAATGTGTATAAATCTTTCTTCACTTAGGGCTTTTGTAAAAATGTCTGCCCATTGGTTACTTGTGTTAATGAATTCAAGAATTATATCCTCTTTTTGGACATAATCTCTCAAAAAATGATGCCTTATATCTATATGTTTGGTTCTTGAGTGTGAAATTGGATTTTTGGATATATTTATAGCACTTGTGTTATCACACTTTATTGGAATTATTTTATAATCTAGATTGAAGTCTTTTAATTGTTGTTTCATGTATAGAATTTGTGCACAACAACTTCTTGCTGCTACATACTCAACTTCAACGATTGATAAGGCTATGGAGTTTTGTTTCTTTGAGAACCAAGAAACTAAGGATTGTCCTAGGAAGTGACATGTGTCACTAGTACTCATTCTATCAATCTTACATCCAACATAATTAGCATCGGAATAGCTTATCATATCAAAATCAGTATCCTTTGGATACCATAAACCTAGATCAGGTGTTCCTAGCAAGTACCTAAGTATCCTCTTAATGGCTGTTAGATGTGATTCCTTAGGTGTTGATTAAAACCTAGCGCACATACATACACTAAACATAATATCGAGTCTACTAGCAGTTAGATATAGTAAACTACCAATTATTCCTCTATAGTGTTTTATGTCTACTTGTTTTCCATTTTCAACTCTATCAAGGTTTGTTGATGTACTCATAGGGGTTCCTATAGGTTTACTTTGTTCCATATCAAACTTTTTAAGCATATCTTTAATGTATTTAGTTTGATTTATAAATGTCTCATTTTTAGCTTGTTTAAGTTGCAATCTTAGAAAATAATTTAACTCCCCCATCATACTCATTTCAAATTCTTTTTGCATATATGTGGCAAAGTCTTTATATAGTTGTTGTGATCAAAATAAATAAATAAATAAATAAATATAAATAAATTAAATTAAATTAATAATTAAAATTAAATTAATAATTAATTTATTTATTAATAAAAAATAATTAATTTAATAATTCTTATTAATTAAATTATATAATATAATATACTATTACAATATATATATATATGTGTGTGTGTGTGTGTGTGTGTGTGTGTGTGTGTGTTAAGGATTCTGAAGCTGGAAGCTTCAGAATCAATTAATTTCTTTAGAGAAGGTTCGCGCCAACCCCCCCCCCCCACCTAAGATTTCTTCTGCGCACCCCACGCCTCTCTATCTCCATCACTCTTTCTTCCCTCATTTCTTGACGGATATTTGACTAATCGGGAAATGGAAGGTGTCATTGGATTCCTAGCTCCACCACCGACATTTCTACTGGAGCGGATTTATCGTGGGAGTAGCGTAGGCATCATTCCTAGGGTAAGGCAACTTTCCCTTAATTTCTCAATTTCTTGTTAAATCGATTATCAGACACCACCACAGGGTCCTAGTCATGATCGTCTTTATTTTGACATAAGTAAAGTTCCAATTGGGGTTTCTTAGGCACCACTCCAAAGCGAGAGTGGGATTTGGGAAATTTGGTAATTTGGCTATATTTAAGGGTATATTTATTCATTTAGAATTTATGGGTTAAGAAATATTAAAATAATATTTTATTCAGGATTAATTACTTGGAACTATAATTTTTGATTCAGGGTCCGGGTGAGCGCCACAGGTATTTTTCCGGAGTCTTTGTCGACGTAGTTCAAGAAATCAAGTAAGGGAAAAAATATATATTAAACCAGAATTTTTATGAATTTAATGGAAAATGAATTGTGTTACATATACGTGTTTATATTTCGGTATGGGTTTAAAATGCCAACCATTTAAATTATGTTTTTCCAAGTTTAGGACTGTTTATTAGATATGTATATGCGAAAATGAACTGATGAAAGTGGAAAAATATTTTCAGAATAATTATGTAAGAAATAAAATGTATTTTCAGCATATAAATGTTAAATGTGAGTTAGCCTATTTTACAGGAATATGTATGAATTTTTACTGCTAAATTGTGTGGCATGAGATTATGTGCAAATATATGTTAAATGTATGAGATGCAAGCTAAGTAAGTAAGACATTATGAATAAAAAGTGATATAGACAATGTTGCATGTGTATGTTAAATGCAACTATGTAAATGTAAGATAGCTCAAAGACAGCCATGTTAGCAGATCTAACTCATTTCTATGTGGACTAATTGATGATAGCTAAAAGGAGCTGTGTTAGAAGATTCTAGCGCATTTCTATGTGGACTAACTGATGATGGCTAAAGACCATCTGTAGTACGAAGGAATGAAATGAAAACGGTATGCAATGAAATGATAATGGATTGACAATGCAATAAAATGAAATGTGAAACGTGAATGATACAAATGAAAAAGAGTCACTTAAAGTGAAATGCAATGCAATGTTAAGCCATGAATATGAACAGATCTGTATGATTGAATAATGATAGAAAGAATGATGTATTATGATATTAGAAGTATGTATGTATGTAGAACATGTTACGATTGGGCGAGGCGTGCTCTTTGCCTGAGGGCTTGCTGAGAAAGGCAAGTGCACTAGTAGCTTCAGATATGGCAGTAGCTGCATAACGCACGAGGGCAGAGGGAACTTACTTGTATGGGCGGGTAGATTTCCCTATCCTTAGGGCCTTTACCAGAAAGCTATTGTTGAACGGTGTGAGTACGAGATCAATCTAACACTTGAGAGCTAGCTAAGTAAGGTGAGTGCTCTGGTATGCTTCAATAGTGACCTTCGGGTTACCTAAGTATCAGAGTAGAGGGGTGCTACTTGTATAGGTGGGTAATCACCCCTACCCTTGAGTAATCTCGTGGATTAAATATTTGCATGTGATTGTTTAGGTTCAGAAAACGATTTTAATGTTATGATAATAATTTGCAAATGTATTTAAAATGATATCTATATACCTCATGTTAGCCACACGCTATGTTTAATATATTGTTTATTCCCTTACTGAGATGTGTCTCACCTGAATAAAAATTTACTTTTTTTTAGGATTTCCTCGAGATCGAGCTTTGAGAACTCGACGTTTTTATAGCATTATTGGAAAATAGAAAAAGAAAAGGGTATATTTCTATGTTAATTTGGGGAATGTAAATATTTATGTTTTATGTCTTTATGTATTAAGACTGTTAAGTAAGGAATGATTGTGAAAATACTGAAATGTTTTGGGAGTTATGTGGATTTATGGAAATGCAGGTGATGGATGATTTATTATGGATTATAGTTAGAATTAGTAAACACTAGTATTATGTTATATGGAGATTATGTTTATGTTTTCCGCTGCGAATATATTGATTTATGGATTATTAGGGATTTTATCAGGTATAACGCACCGGACCCGGGTTTAAGGGTTCGGGGTGTTACATTATGGTATCAAGGCAATGTCCAACCCGAAGTGTGATTAATTTCATATCGCCTAGAAATGGAAATGTTAGAGTATTAGGTTAAAGATGATTTATACCAGAATATAAGAAACAATTAGGATAAGGATGCTAGATGGATAGGTTAGTTTAGGTGTTGAGGAGTAGGTTTGGTGTAGGGAAGTATAGGATTTTGTCCTATAGCTTGGAGGCAGAAATCCCTTAGCGAACTTCTGTGATTTTCTGATTTAGTCAACGGTCTCAGAAAACCACGGCAAATCCATTGATGGCGATGTTTCTTAGCCGTAAAACTGGTCCTTATATGGAGAACTTGGATGTGTATTGAATTTAAAGTATATAATTGTGTTGTTGAGATTATGGTGTGGGATATAGTAAATCATAGAATTATGGAAATGAAAGATCGAGTAACAAATTTCAAGGACGAAATTTCTTAAGGAGGGGAGAATGTAGTGATCCAAAATAAATAAATATATAAATAAATAAAATTAAATTAAATTAATTAAAAATAAAAATAATTAATTAAATAATTATTATTATTAATTATATTATATAATATAATATATTATTATAATATATATATATATATATATATATATATATATATATGTTAAGGATCCTGAAGCTGGAAGCTTCAGGATCAATTAATTTCTTCAGAGAAGGTTCACACCAACCCCCCCCCCCTGAGATTTCTTCTGCGCGCCCCACGCCTCTCTATCTCTGTCTCTCTCTCTTCCATTATTTCTCAATGGATGTTCGACCGATCGGGAAATGGAAGGTGTCGTTGGATTCCTAACTCTGCCACCGACATTTCTACTGAAGCGGATTTGTCGTGAGAGTAGCGTAGGCACCATTCTTGGGGTAAGGCAAATTTCCCCTAATTTATCAATTTCTTGTTAAATTTATTGTCAAATCGACAATCAAGCACCACCACGGGGTCCTAGTCATGATCGTCGTTATTTTGACTTAAGTAAAGTTCCAATTTGGGTTTTCTAAGCCCCACCCCAAATCGAGAGTGGGATTTGGAAAATTTGGTAATTTGGCTATATTTAAGGGTATATTTTTTTATTTAAAATTTATGAGTTTATGAAATATTAAAATAATATTTTATTTATGATTAATTACATGGAACTATAATTTTTGATTCAGGGTCCGGGTGAGTGGTGCAAGTATTTTTCTGGAGTCCCTGTCGGCGTAGTTCAAGAAACCAGATAAGAGAAAAAATATATATTAAACCAGAATTTTTATGAATTTAATGGAAAATGAATTGTGTTATATATACGTGTTTATATTTCGGTATGGGTTTAAAATACCAACCATTTAAATTATATTTTTTCGAGTTTAGGACTGTTTATTAGATACGTATATACGAAAATGAACTGATGAAAGTGGAAAAATATTTTCAGAATAATTATGTAAGAAATGAAATGTATTTTCAGCATATAAATGTTAAATGTGGGTTGACCTATTTTACAGGAATATATATATGAATTTTTACTGTTAAATTGTGTGGCATAAGATTCTATGCAAATATATGTTAAATGTATAAGATCCAGGCTAAGCAAGTAAGACATTATGAATAAAATGTGATATGGACAATGTTGTTTATGTATGTTAAATGCAACCATGTAAATGTAAGACAGCTGAAAGACGGTCATGTTAGCAGATCTAACTTATTTCTATGTGGACTAACTGATGATAGCTAAAAGGAGTTGTGTTGGAAGATTCTAGTGCATTTCTAAGTGGACTAACTGATGATAGCTAAAGACCAGTTGTAGTACGAAGGAATGAAACGAAAATGTTATTCAATGGAATGACAATGCAATAAAATGAAATGTGAAACGTAAATGATACAAATGGAAAAGAGTCACTTAAAGTGAAATGCAATGCAATGTTAAGTTATGAATATAAATAGATATGTATGATTGAATAATGATAGAAAGAATGATGTATTATGATATTAGAAGTATGTATGTACATAGAACATGTTACGATTGGGTGAAACGTACTCTTTGCCTAAGGGCTTGCTGAGAAAGGCGAGTGCACTAGTAGCTTCAGATGTGGCAGTAGCTACATAACGCACTAGGGCAGAGGGATCCTACTTGTATAGGCGAGTAGATTTCCCTATCCTTAGGGTCTTTGCCGGAAAGCTATTATTGAACGGTGTGGGTACGAGATCAATCTAACACTTGAGGGCTTGCTAAGTAAGGTGTGTGCTCTAGTATACTTCAGTAGTGACCTTCGGGTTACCTAAGTATCAGAGCAAAGGGGTGATACTTGTATGGGGGGGTAATCACCCCTATCCTTGGGTAATCTCGTGGGTTAAATATTTGCATGTGATTGTTTAGGTTCAGAAAATGATTTTAATGTTATGATAATGATTTGCAAATGTATTTAAAATGATATCTATATACCTCATGTTAGCCACACGCTGTGTTTAATATATTATTTATTCCTTTACTGAGATGTGTCTCACCTGAATATGAATTTATTTTTTTTCAAGATTTCCTCGAAATTAAGCTTTGAGCGCTCAAGGTTTTTATAGCATTATTGGAAAATAAAAAAAGAAAATGGTATATTTCTATGTTAATTTTGTGAAATGTAAATATTTATGTTTTATGTCTTTATGTTTTAAGGCTATTGAGTAAGAAATGATTGTGAAAACACTGAAATGTTTTGGGAGTTATGTAGATTTATGGAAATGCAGGTGATGGATGATTATTATGGATTATAGTTGGAATTAGTAAACTCTGGTATTATGTTATATGGAGATTATGTTTATGTTTTCTGCAACGTATATATTGATTTATGGATTATTAGGGATTTTATCATATATAATGCATCAGACCCAGGTTTAAGGGTTCGGGGCGTTACAATAGTTCTCATTTGTAGCTCCGAATATAATATCATCCACATATATTTGAACAATTAGCATTTCTTTGTTTTTGGTTTTCATAAATAAAGTGCTATCTACCATTCCTCTTGAAAATTCATTTCTAAGCAAGATTTTACTTCGCGTCTCATACCAAGCTCTAGGAGCTTGTTTCAAATCATATAAAGCTTTTGTTAACTTAAATACATGAATTGGATTTTTTGAATTTTCAAAACCAGGAGGTTGTTTAACATATACTTCTTCATTTATATATCCATTTAAGAATGCACTCTTTATGTCCATTTGGTATAATTTAAAATCCTTATGGGCTGCATAAGCTAGGAGCATCCTAATTGCTTCCATTCTAGCTATGGGAGCAAAGGTTTCATCGTAATCAATATCTTCTTCTTGATTATAACCTTGTGCTAATAGCCTAACTTTATTTCTTATAACTACCCCATTTTCATCCTTTTTATTTCTAAACATCCATTTAGTTCCTATGATTGATTTATCTTTAAGTTTAGGTACAAGTTCCCACACTTGACTCCTTTCAAATTGATTTAGTTCCTCGTGCATAGCTACAATCCAAGAATCATCTTTTAAGGCTTCTTCAATGTTCTTGGTTTTATCTTGAGACAAAAAAACATAATACTGTAGTGGTTATTCCTTTTGATGTTTCACCAAGAATTTGATCTTTTGGGTGACTTTTAGCATATCTGCATTGTAACGACCTGCTATTTAACTGGGGTTTTTTTAATATATATTGCAAAATTTATAATGCTCTAATACCTACTAGATCAAACCAATCTATCAACCTAAGCAGTAAGATGCAGAATTCATATAAATACAACCAAGAAAATATACAATACCAAAGTGCTAAAGGTTCCTCAAAATATACATATAAGACTGTTACCCAAAATACCCTCAACTGGGTTAGGGCTATACATAATTACTCTCAAACATACTCACTCTTCTGGCAGGGCAGTACTAAAGCCCCTCTATCTGCGAGCCTAATCTGCTCGCCTACCTGGATTACCTGAAAAATGTTAAAGTAATGAGATGAGTCAACGCTCAGTAAGACGAAATATGTTATTGTTAGTGTGTGGCAGATGAGTTACAATACTGAGAAGATATGTTTCTATATAAACACATATAATTGAATTTGAAAATATAGTACAAATAATATAACAACCACCGTCCCATGTTTCTTAACATAATTGTATTTTAGGTTTCTATACATAATACTTCTACTATACATAAGTATGCCCTCTGTTACTGTAAGACTATATATACATATGATAGCTGAAAACTTCCCTGGATGGTTGTATGTCGTGATTTAACCCTTATGATAGGGTTGTGCGGCTCGAAGGAGGGATCTACCCTGGTTGGCTAATCGGGAATAAACCACTATTCTCCATCAGTCTGATCAGCCCTCCTCAACCCATATCTGATGGGGAGCCTGTTCACTCCTGAGCATTTGATCGACCTACTTACCACGTATTATCTGAATAGGTGGTTGCACTCTGAATATTTGTATATAGCAATGGTACCGTGCTCTGTTGTCTAATCCATCAGGGTCTGATACTAAATAATACCTTACTATATACAATCTATCTATTTTACCATAATTCTGTAATATCTGTATTAACCATGACGTTGTGATAAACTATATCTATATCAACTATATTTCTGAAATAAATTGTAAAACTGTATGTCATGGTACTGAAAACTATATAATCATGGTATTCTGAAAATACTATAAAACATATTCCCTATTTGTATAATCTGTAAAACATAATCGTGAAAATACAGTAAAAACATGTTTCTATACTATATCCATATTCTCATGCCACACAAAAATTTAAAACATTTTAAACATATTTGATAAACTGTATGAATTCCTGCTGTGAAATAATAATCTGATAAAAACATATATTTCATACTGAAATCATACTAGTATTGCCTAGCATAGTATATTTCCCTTACTTGATTTCTACTAAAATCTCCCTAGTAGGAAGGGTCCTACACCCGCAAGGTTCTCCACTCAACACCCTAAAAACCATAAATCTCATAACAAAACATCATTATTTCTACGTCTATTACATTTCCTACAACTGCTACTAAACCAATTTTTGCTTAAAAGACCTTATCTTGAATTTGGGATGAAATCCAACTTCGCCCACCGGCGATCCGCTCTAGCAGACTAGGAGAGTACTTCCCCAGGAGCGTCGTGGTGGCCTCAGATAGTTGATTTGGTGAACGATGGGGCCGAAATCGAAGAGAGATGGAGGTGGAGTCGTATGAAAGAGAGAGAGAGAGAGAGAGAGAGAGAGAGAGAGAGAGAGAGAGAGAGAGAGAGTGAGTGAGTGAATTTCTATATATTTTCTGCGTAAAAATCTAACTTCCAGCTATATTTGGAGTTAGATTCATCGACGAGACATGTCACCTTGTCGACAAGTCCTATAGAAAGTTCATCTACGAACCTGCACCCTCGTCGACGAATTTTAGACTTCCAAAAATCCTCTATCGGTATCTTCTCGTTGACGAGACGGAACTTCGTCAACTAGATCTTGAAGAACCCTCATCGATGAGGCCTCAAAAATTTCTTGGAATTATCACCTTCAAAATGCAATGTCGTCGACAAACGTTTCCAACTGCCTCCCTCTATTACTGTTTCCATTATTTCCTCCTTCTTTATTATTTAAATATCATTATTCTTCGGGTCATTACATTCTCCCCTCTTTATAAAATTTCGTCCTCGAAATTTACTATTCATATAGCTCATCATCACTTAAAGGCAAAACAATCTACTTATTTTATTACCTGCCCTTACTTATGGCGGAGGAATACCGTGGTTACATGGGTAGTTCTGGGAGATTACAAGTATAAAAAAAAATTCTCCCAAAACCAAAATACTACCTATCCTATATTCTACATTATAATTACATTGTACAAAACAAAATTATCACTACTTAAATTACACATCACTGCCATTACCCACTAAACAAGTGGGGGTATTTCTGTCTAATCTCACTTTCAAGCTCCCAAGAAGCTTCTTCTATCGCATGATTCCTCCATAGGAATTTTACCCGTGGTATCTTCTTATTACGTAATTCCTGTTCCTTTCTATCTAAGATCTGTACTGAAGCTTCCACGTATGCCAAATCACCACTGAGTTCCAATTCCTCATAGCTAATGATATGGGAAGAATCTGGGACATATTTCTTCAACATAGAAACATGAAACACATCGTGAATCCTGAATAGAGATGGTGGTAAAGCCAGCCTATAGGCAACTGACTCAATCTTCTCGAGTATCTCAAATGGTCCAATGAACCTAGGGCTTAATTTACACTTCTTCTCAAATCTCATGATTCCCTTCAATGGTGCTATTTGCAGAAATACATGATCTCCCACTTCAAATTACAGTTCCCAGTGGCGAGTATCTGCATAGCTTTTCTACCAACTCTGTGCTACATTGATCGATCTTGAATGAGTCGGACTTTATCGTACGCCTGCTGAACTATCTATGGCCCCAAAACTCACCTCTCACCCAGCTCACTCTAGTATAAAGGGGAATGGCACTTCCTATCGTAAAGTGCCTCATAAGGAGCCATGTCAATACTAGCTTGGTAGCTGTTATTGTAAGCAAATTCCACCAATGGCATATACTAAGTCTAGCTACCCCCAAAATCTAATACACACGCTCATAACATATCCTCAAGTATCTGAATAGTTCTCTCTGTCTGACCATCTTTCTGAGGATGGAATATTGTGCTGAATGCTAGCTGAGTCCCCAATGCCTCCTACAAACTCCTCCAGAACCGTGATGTAAAACATGGATCACGGTTCGAGACAATGGATACTGGCACACAATGGGGTCGAACAATCTCCTATATGTAAATCTCTGCGCTAACTTGTTCATAGGGTAGCTAACCTTAATGGGCAGAAAGTGTGCTATCTTCTTCAACCTATCAACAATTACCCAAATGGCATTCTGACCATGCGGTGCCGGCGGTAGCCCCGTAACAAAATCCATGGATACGTGGTCCCACTTCTATTTAGGAATGAAAAGTGGTTGCAACTGTTCTGTCGTCCTCTAGTGTTCAACCTTAACCTGCTGGCACGTTAAGCACTACCGTACAAATTCATCTATCTCTCTCTTCATCCCACTCCACCAGAAGTACTCTCATAGATCTCAGTACAATTTAGTGATACCAGGATGTATGGTGTTTAAGGATCTATGAGCCTCCTCAAATATAGTCCTCCTGATCTCGGTATTTGTAGGAACACAAATTCTAGTACGAAATCGCAAGGCTCCGTCATCTAATATGCTGAATTCCTCACCCAAACCATCTCGCACCCTAACCATGATCTCTACTAACTCTGCATCATCATCTTGAGCTGTTTTAATCATCTCGTACAGCGTAGGCTAAACTACTAGGCTGGCAACAATCGCCTGAGGATTATCTTCTACCGATTCTATACTAAATATCTCAAAATCCATTAGAATCGAGTGTTGAATCTCCATGGCTGCTAACACTAGACCCAGTGATTTCCTACTCAGAGCATCAGCTACCATTCACTTTCCTTGGGTGGTAACTAATGGTGCAGTCGTAATCCTTGATGAGTTTTAACCATCTCCTCTAGCACATATTCAACTATTTTTGTGTAAAGATGTACTTTAGGCTCTTATGATCAGAAAATATTTCACATTTCTCACCAAATAAGTAATGTCTCTAGATCTTCAATGCATGTACAACCACAGCCAATTCCAGATAGTGAGTAGGTTAGTTCTTTTCATATTCTTTCAACTACCTGGACGCATATGCCACCACCCTACCATGTTGCATTAGTACACACCCAAGTCCTCTCAAAGACACATCACTGTAAATCACATAACCATCACCTCCTGATGGAATCGTCAGTACTGGTGCAGTGACGAGCCTCTGCTTTAATTCCTAGAAATTCTGCTCGTATTCCTTATCCCACACAAATCTGGCATTCTTCTTGGTCAAACGTGTGTGAGGTCCTGACAAAGCCAAAAATTCCTCTACAAATCATCGGTAATAACCTGCCAGTCCCAAAAAACTTCTGACTTTCTACACGTTCTTCGGCCTGACCCAATTCACTACCGTATCAATCTTGCTGGGAACCACTAAAACATCGTCTCCTGAGGTCATGTGGCCTAAAAATGCAACTTTCTCAAGCTAGAACTCACACTTACTAAACTTGGCATATAGTTTCTCTTCCTTAAGTGTCTGCAGAACCTGCCTTAAATGCACCTCATGATCCTCAAAATTCTTCCAGTACACTAGTATATCATCAATAAAAACTACTATAAACTAATCTAAATACTAGTGAAAAACTCTATTCATCAAATCCATGAACATAGCTAGGGCATTCATCAGACCAAAAGGCACAACGAGAAATTCATAGTGCTCGTACCTGGTCATGAAGGTTGTCTTTGCAATGTTCTCTACCTTTACTCTCACCTTATGATAACCTGATCTAAGGTCGATCATGGAATACAACCGTGTACCCTGGAGTTGATCAAATAGATCATCTATATGGGGTAGAGGATATTTATTCTTAATAGTAACCTTGCTGATTTCTCTATAATCAATACACATCCTCATAGTCCCGTCTTTCTTCTTTACAAACAATACTGGAACTCCCCATGGCGATACACTAGGTCGTATAAATCCCTATTTAGCAAGTCTTGCAATTGATTCTTCAATTCTCCTAATTCAGCTAGAGTCATACGATAGGGAACCTTAGAAAGTGGTGTTGTCCCTGGAGGAAAATCTATAGGAAAGTCCACCTTGCGTTCGGGAGGCAACCCTGGTAGCTCTTCTGGAAAAATATCTAGAAATTCTCATACGACCGGGGTACTGTCAAGCTTCAATTCATTCTCTGACGCTTCCTTTACAAAATCCATAAACCTCTGACTTCCATCTCAGAATAATCTTCTTACCTATACAGCTGATATTATTTGCAACGGAGCATGTACACGCGAACCAACAAACTTGAATTCCTGCTCACCAGGGGGTCAGAAAACTACTTCCTTCTTATGACAATCAATACTGGCGTGATTAGTTGTCAACCAATCCATACCCAGTATTACATCAAACCCACACATCTCAAACACAATCAGGTCTGCTGGTAGCACTTTCCCCTGAATTTCTATTGGATACCCTCTGAGCACCCTCTGACACCTCAACACTGACCAAGATGGTGTAGTTACTGACAGCTTTCTATATAATAACCGAGTCTCACTTCCAGATAATTTAACATATGATGCAGAGATAGAGGAATGAGTAGCACCTAAATCAAATAAAAAAATAACGGAATGTGATAAAATAGTAAAAGTACCTATCACCACATCCGTAGCAGTTTCGGCGTCACCCAGCATTAGAGCATAAACTCGCTCTAGGGCTACATTCCTCTGCTGGCCTCCACGAGGCACTTGATATCCTCCCCGAGCTACCTGATGTCCTCCCTAATAGGGCCTAGGATCTAGAACCTGGTCCTAAGGCCCTAGGCATGCATATGCCATATGGTTGGGTCTCCCACAACGGTAATATACACCTCTCCCTGCCAAGCACTCCCCCAAATGACGTCTCCCACACATCTAAAATACCGGGACATTTGGCGCACCCTGATTCCCACGTGGTTCTGTCATCTGCCTCTGATCTCCCTTATCATGACCTCCTCTCCATGGACCCCTACTAGAGCCAACCTGAAAGCCCTGAGGCGCAGGCTTCTTCCTTTGACTCTGAGTCGCTAAACCCTTCTATATACCACACTCAATGATCATAGCTCTATCTACAACGTCCGTAAATGTCTGAGCTCTAAAGCCAATCACTTGCTTAAACAAATTCTGCCTCAGTCCCTCCTCAAACTTCCTTGCCTTTTTCTCTTCATCGGGTGCCAGATGTGAAGCAAAATGCGACAACTCAATAAACTGAGCTGCATACTGGGATACAGTCATCTGCCCCTGTACCATATGCATAAACTCTGCTGCCTTCGCACTCCGAAAGATAGTAGGAAAATATCGCTTGAAGAACAGCTCCTTGAATCGATCCCACGTCACTGGTACTGGAACCGCCTTCTACTCCTCTATCAATCGCCCTAATCTCCACCAGCGCTTCGCCTCCCCTGCCATCTTAAATGCTGCAAATACTACCTTTTGTTCATCCGAACAAGGAAGCACGGCCAACGTCTCTTCGATGTCCTGGACCTAATTCTTAGCTACAATCGGGTCATCTCTTCCAGCAAAGAATAGAGGCTTCATTAGCGTATACTACTCGATTGAATAGCCACACTCCCCAGAGCTTCGGGCCATCTCAGCCATCACCTACTGAGTGACACTATGCAGCACAACATTTGTATCTCCTCCACCAATGCTGGAAGGTCCTAGCCTATCCTCCCCAGCATTCATGTTGCTGTTTCCCGGGTCCATCCTAAAAATAGGAAACACACTTAAGCACCTTATCTCCTACATAGACCTATCCTATACCAATTCAAAATTAACTACCTTCCCTGACCTTAACTCATTATCTAGTTCTATCACCTAGACACACGGTCCGACAATAGTTTACTATGATTTTCCTGAAATCATCACCCCAGGAAAAACATAGAAACCACCACGATAATCCTGTACCTAGACACAGAACAAACTCAAATCCTTTTCCTATACTCTAGTATTGCTTCTGCTGCACTCTAAAGTCTACAGAACCTAGCAACCTAGGCTCTGATACCAAATTGTAATAACCTGCTATTTAACTAGGGGTTTTTTTTTTTTTATATTGCAAAATTTATAATGCTCTGATACCTACTAGATCAAACCAATCCATCAACCTAAACAGCAAGAAACATAATTCATATAAACACAACCAAGAAAATATACAATACCAGAGTGCTAAAAGGTTCCTCAAAATATACATATAAGACTATTACCCAAAATACCCTCAACTGGGCTAGGGTTGTACATAATTACTCTCAAAAATATTCACTCTACTGGAAGGGCAGTACTAAAGCCCCTCTATCTGCGAGTCTAATTTGCTCGCCTACCTGGATCACCTAAAAATTGTTAAAGTAATAGGATGAGCCAACGCTTAGTAAGACGAAATATGCTACTACTAGTGTGTGGCAGATGAGTTACAATACTGAGAAGATTTGTTTCTATATAAACACATATAACTGAATCTGGAAATAAAGTACAAATAATATAACAACCACCATCCCATGTTGCTTAACATAACTGTATTTTAGGTTTCTATAAATAATAATTCTACTATACATAAATACGCCCTCTGTTACTGTAAAACTATATATACATATAATAGCTGAAAACTTCCCTGGATGGTTGTATGTCATGATTTAACCCATTATGACAAGGTTGTGCGGCCTGAAGGCGAAATCTACCCTGGCTAGCCAATCAGGAATAAACCACTACACTTCATCAGTCTGATCAGCCCTCCTCAACCCATATCTGATTGGGGAGCCTATCCACTCTTGGGCATTTGATTGACCAACTTACCACATATTATTTGAATAGGTGGTTGCACTCTATACTGAATATCTGTACATAGCAATGGTACCATGCTCTGCTATCTGATCCATCAGGGTCTGATACTAAATAATACCTTACTATATACAATCTATCTATTTTACCATGATTCTGTAATATCTGTATTAACCATGACGCTGTGATAAGTTGTATCTGTATCAACTGTATTTTTGAAATAAACTGTAAAATTGTATGTCATGGTACTAAAAACTGTATAATTATGGTATTCTGAAAATACTATAAAATATATTCCCTATCTGTATAATTTGTAAAACATAATCCTGAAAAATACCGTAAAAACATGTTTCTGTACTATATCCATATTCTAATGCCACATAGAAATTTAAAACATTTTAAACGTATTTGATAAACTGTATAAATTCCTGCTATGAAATAATAATCTGAT
Source organism: Malania oleifera (assembly GCF_029873635.1). NCBI lineage: Eukaryota > Viridiplantae > Streptophyta > Magnoliopsida > Santalales > Ximeniaceae > Malania > Malania oleifera. The sequence continues at coordinate 59,905,529 of NC_080417.1, read as the reverse complement.
AAAAACATATATTTCATACTGAAATCATACTAGTATTGCCTAGCATAGCATATTTCCCTTACCTAATTTTTGCTAAAATCTCCCTACTATGAAGGGTCCTACACCTGCAGGGTTCTCCACTCAACACCCTAAAAACCATAAATCTCATAACAAAACATCATTATTTCTACGTCTATTACATTTCCTACAACTGCTACTAAACCAAATTTTGTTTAAAAGACCTTACCCTAAATCTAGGATGAAATCCAACTTCGTCCCACCAACAATCCGCTCCAGCAGACTATGAGAGAACTTCCCCAGAAGAGTCGTGGTGGCCCCAGATCGTCGATTCGGCGAACGACGAGGCTGAAATCAAAGAGAGATGGAGGTGGAGCCGTAAGAGAGAGAGAGAGGGAGTGAATTTCTGTAAATTTTCTGCATAAAAATTCAACTTCTAGCTATATATAGAGTCGGATTCGTCGACGAGACACGTCACCTCATCAACGAGTCCTGTAGAAAGTTCGTCGACGAACCTGCACCCTCGTCGACGAATTTTAGACTTCCAAAAATTCTCTCTCGGTATCTTCTCATCGACGAGATGGAACTTCGTCGACGAGATCCTAAAGAACCCTCGTCAACGAAACCCCTGTGTTCGTCGACGAGGCCTAGCAAATTTCTTGGAATTATCGCCTCTAAAATGCAATGTCGTCGACGAACGCTTCCAACTGCCTCCTTCTGTTACTGTTTCCATTTTCCTCCCTCTTTATTATTTAAATATCATTATTCTTCGTGTCATTACATCCATTCTTTAGGTAGTTCTAGATTTTCTATGATGTTTTCATTTGGAATTTCATTATTGTTTTCTTCTTTTATTTCAAGATCTTCTTCTTTTTGTGGAATATCTTCTTTTTAATCAATCTTAACTTTATTGTCATAATTATTTGATTCATCAAATGTTATGTGTATTGATTCAATAATAGTAAGAGTTCTTCAATTATAAACCCTATAGGCTTTACTATTTGTAGAGTAGCCTAAGAACATACCTTCATCAGATTTTGCATCAAACTTTCCTAAATCATCTTTTGTGTTAAGGACAAAACATTTGCATCTGAATACATAAAAGTAGGACATATTAGGTTTTCTACTTTTCCATAGTTCATACGGTGTTTTGTCTATACTTGATCTTATAGATTCCCTATTTACAAAATAACAAGTTGTATTCATAGCTTCTACCCAAAAGTATTTAGGTAGGTTATTTTTGTTTATTATTGTTCTTGTCATTTCTTATAGGGTTCTATTTTTTTCTTTCTACAACTCAGTCATTTTGTTGTGAAGTCCTAGGTACTGAAAAATTATGATTTATTCTATGTTCATTATAGAATTTATCAACCTCTTTATTTTTAAACTCCCTACCTTTATCACTTCTAAAGCTTGTTACATTATAACCCTTTTCATTTTGTAATTTCTTGCATAAGGTGATTAGCATGTCACATGGTTCATCTTTATTTGCTAAGAATAATACCCAAGTAAATCTTGAATAGTCATCTACTATTACAAAAGTATATTGTTTACCTCCTAGGCTTAAAGTTCTAGTTGGACCAAATAAGTCTAGGTGTAATAGTTCTACGGGTCTTTTAGTAGATATGTATTTTTTTTCTTTTTGAAGTTTGTTTTGATTTGCTTTCCCTTTTGGCATGCATCACACATCTTGTCTTTTATGAATTTGGTATTTGGTAATCCTTTTACAAGATTTTTCTTTGATAATTTGGATAATAAGTCCATTCTAGCATGTCCTAGTTTCCTATGTCATAGCCAACTTATTTCATTCATTACTGCCAAACAAGTTACGTTCTGATTTACTAAGTTCTCAAGATTTATACAATAAACATTATTTATCCTATGAGCTATAAATAAGGTTTCATTGTTCTTAGGATTTTGGATAACACATTTTTCTTTCTTAAATGTTATTTCAAACCCTTCATCATTTAATTGACTAATGCTTAAAAGGTTATGTTTTAGTCCTTCTACTAATAGCACATTATCAATAGTGAGAGGAGGTTCTTTAGCTATTTTTCCAATGCCAATAATTTTACCTTTGCCATTGTCGCTGAAGGTGATGTATCCCCCATCCTTTTATCTTAGTGTGGTAAACTTGGTCTTATCACCGGTCATGTGTCTTGGACACCCGCTATCCAAATACCATTTATCCATTGACGGTGTTGTCCTAAAGCATACCTACAATGAATGATTCATTGTGTTAGTCTTTGGAACCCAAATTCTCTTAATTTTCTTTGATTTATTTTTAGTTCCATTATTGACTCTCCATTTTCCTTGAATTTTAACATATTTTCTTTTTAATGGGCAATTGAACATTACATGACCTTTAGTCTTACACATATAGCAAGTGACGTGTTCATGTTTGTTGTTTAAGGAGGTGCTAGCATAGTGCTTGGCTTCCTTGACGAAGTATCTCATGTATAATTTTGTTATTCTTTTTATTTGTTTTACCATTATAACCTATCCCTTCTTTATTTCCATATAGCATTTGCTGTCTAATCATCTTTTCAAAATTTTATTTACCTTTGGTAAAGTTATATATAATTTTCTCCTTATCCTCTACTAATTTCTTAAGTTCATTTACTTCTAAATCCTTTTTATTCAAATCATCTTCATGAGTTTTGCCTAACTCTTGAGTTACTTTATATATACTTCCTCTTCTAACTTCTTAATACAAGAGTCTTTTTCTTTTTCAATGGTTTTGAATGATTCAAGTTACTTCAATAGTTCTTTATTTTGATCTTTCAAGGTTATATTTCTTGGAAACACCTAGCATAGATTACTAGTTACTATGTAACTTTTTGAATGTAACTTAGATGTTTGCAGTATTGGTACTTTAACTCTTTTTGTTGTAAACATTTCTTGATGAAAATTTTTGGTTGTCACACCTCGTTATGTAAGCACTTCCTTGACGATTATAAAAATAACTTTCCTATTACGTCTTACTTGTTCTTATTGAATAATGACAAAGGGGGAGAAAGGTTATTAGCAAAGATAAATTGTAAAGACTGAAATTAATAAAGAATACATGGACATGTGAATTTGCAAAGACTTATATGGACATATGAACTTGCAAAGACTTATATTGACATGCTTAGATAATATGTTATGTTTCCTTCTTGTTTATTTTTTTTATTGGATGCTTATATAGTAAGGGGGGAGTATTTTTCAAAGAAACATTTATCTTTGCTCCTTGTTTATCATCATCAAAACTGATTGAAAAGCCTAATTAGGCCAAAATATATAAAAATTAATAAAATAGTAATAATTTATTTATTATATTATTATTTATCATTTAAAAAAAATAAAATGACATATTTATTGTTATCATCAACTATAAATAAATAATAGTAAAATTGAATAATGGTATAGTATATAAAAGAATATAATACTATTGTATAATAAATATACATGGACACATATTTATTATAACATAATATTATATATAATGTAATGTAATATATATAACATAAATTTTAAAAATAATATAATCTAATATAACATAAAATAATATATATATAATATATTATAAATAAATCTAAAAATATTATCAATATTATGACATCATTAAATATAAATAAGTAATTTTTTATATAAAATAATATAACAATTATTATTAATGTTTATATTATATATAATAAAACTATAACACATAAAAAATAATAGAGTAGTAATACTATGATATAATTGTTGCATAATTATTTATCATATTATTATATGTAATCCTAAAATAAAATAAATTATTCATTAATATCAATAATACAAATATATAATAGTAAAATTTAATAATGATATAATAGACAATAGAATAAAATACTATTGTGTAATAAAATATAATCTACGGTTATTGTTTTTTTATATTATTATTTTTTATTAAATAATAAATTATGTTATAATATTATAATATATGAGATTTTTAGTTACACATATAAATTGCATATTAAAATATATAATTATAAAATATAAGATAAAATGTAATATTACTAATAAAATAATAAAAATATGATAAAATATAATATGCAAAGTATAATCAAATATATAATTATCAAAATGATTTTATTTTAAAATTTTATTTATTTTATAATTTAAGAAATTAATATTATATAATAATTATATATTTAAAATATTATTATTCCATACTAAATTAATTGAATAAATTTTTATATTATAATGTCATAGTTATTAAACTAGACACATTTCTAATTCTTATGTGTACGTATACCAAACATTATAATACAATTTCAATTCCAATTCTACGTCGATTCAAACATGAGAGAGAAATTTGACATTCTATTTTTTATTCCAGTAATTTCAATTCCGATTCCGATTCTGATCACAATTGTGAACCAAATGGTACCTTAATCAAAGGGAGTTGGATGGAGTATTTGGGTAGGTTTAGATTCTAGAAATTTGAAAATTTTATCTTTTGTCTAATTCCTAATTTTGCTAAGAAATGGAATTGAATCATATTATTATTGCACATTTAGTACATATGAATGAAATGAAATCGAAAATAATGGAATTGAATTTCTCACTTGAGTTCATCATGTCCCTATTTAAATTTTTATTCTATTATTTCTAATCATATTCAATTTCACAAACTTATCATTCCTTTGAACCGCATTGAACAAACTAAACTATTTGTAGAATGAAGCTAATTCAAAAAGAATTAGACACAAACTTATCTAAAGTAAACTAATTTAAAAGGATTTTTTTTTTTTTATGTGCTAAACCCATGACCTAGGAGGGCAATGTAAAACTGTTAGAATTCAAGATCCAATACAGAGAGAGAGAGAGAGAGAGAGAGAGAGAGAGGCACACAAGATGCTTTTGCCTTTATGCTATATATATATTGAATACAACTGAACCAAGGAATAAACCAAACCCTAATAACAAAAGTGCCCCTTAACTATATATGATATTATCTAACACCACTTAACCCAGATGATATATATATATATATATATATATGTAAAATGATAACCTATTGTCTTAACACAATGAGCCCCCAAATTTCCCCTCTTAAATGATTTATTCCCAAACACAATGAATGTGGATGTCTTTAGGGGTCTATGAAGACTTGAAGTTGGATTATTTTTCATGTTTCTTTCCTTTTAGTTTCTATTGTAATCATGTGGTATGAATTTTGAATTTGAAACTTTAAAAATAATTTTTTTATAATATGTTTGGTACATAAGAATGAAATTAAAATTATCACTTAATTTCACATATTTTCTACCTGCATATAACATTAACAGGTTGAAAATGAAATGTTGAGCCTTCTAAACTTACTTGGATCTTAGGAAGTTTGCAATTACTTTAATTTTGTTGGATTGGTAGGTGAAAATGCATTGGTAGGATATACATAATAAATTAAGCATGTTATATCTGACCAAATGAAATAACCTTGAGTTTATGATGCAAAGTTTTTATAGCAGATTACATATTTTGACGGTTCAAAATATCTCATATCTATTTCTACAACAGAGCCATTTGCGAATCTATAGTATGCAATTAAAGACAAATTTTGATTTACTCAAAAACTTTATATATTGAACCTGAAGTACATCGATTTACAGTACCTAGAATATTAATAGAACTGAACTAAACCACAAACCCTAGCGGAAGGGTCAAAAGTTTTTACACGACAAATGTCAACGCCATCAAAGATTAAGCAGAGATTTGGATTCGGAGCAACTGTTCGTTATCTTGGATCGCCGCTTCACAAGGGGAGCGAGTCCCTGGGGACGCAATTGGTGAAAATCAACAAAGCCCTTTTGTCTCTCCTCTTTACTTGCCTACTTTCTTGCCCTTCGTGCCATTTATTGCAAGCCCCTAAAATGTATGCATTACATTTCATCCGAGAGCAGAAACCCAATTCAGAGAGAGAGAGAGAGAGATGGAAGACGAGAGCCATGGACACGGGTCAAATGGAGCAAGCGGAGCAAGCCCAGAAAGCCCAATGTGCCTCAAGAACAACAGCAGCAGCAGCAACAAAGAACAAGATCGGTTCCTTCCAATAGCAAACGTGGGGAGGATCATGAAGAAGGTGCTCCCTGGGAATGGGAAGATCTCAAAAGATGCAAAGGAGACGGTTCAAGAATGCGTGTCGGAATTCATTAGCTTCGTGACCGGAGAAGCGTCCGACAAGTGCCAACGAGAGAAGAGGAAGACGATCAACGGTGACGATATCATATGGGCAATAACGACGCTGGGGTTTGAAGACTACGTGAGCCCTCTCCAGCTTTACCTCAACAAATACAGAGAAATAGAAGGAGAGAAGCTCAACGTTCCAAAGCAGCAGCGAGTGCCACACCATTTATCTTCAGAGCCTCAAGACCAAAATTTAAGTTACAATACTAATACTAATACTAATACTATTTACAACTCTTCTTCGTCAACCAATCTCATCTCTCATCCTTCTTTCATACCCACGCATCATCATGATCACCCTTTCTCTTTGCCTTCTTTTTCATCCTCAAATTCAATTCCAAAACAGCCGCCGCAGCAAGAACAAATTGACTCTGCGGGGCATTGGTGAAAGAAACAATTTTTCCTTTTCTATTAAACGATATATATATATATATATATATATATATATATATATATATATATATTTTCTGCAATGCTGGAGTAGTGCATTGTGTTGTGAAAATTAATATATATAATGCCTGTATGTCATGTAATACATATTTGATCAAATTGAATTTATCAAATTAAAATGGCATATTTACGGATGAACGCACGCACACAAACATAGTGCATCTGACAAGGAGATGAAGACCTTGATCAATTGCCATTTTCAGTTTGCCTTGCAAATACCAATGGCTATTGCAAGGTTAATTTGTTTGGTCAAGTTCTTTTTTGAGCATATTCTTAAAGTTTCACACACATGCATGCACAAATGCATATGGATGTTACAAACACATGAAATTATGTGTGTATGCCTTGAGGAACGAGGATTTGTTTTTTTCTTTTATTTTTGTGTGTTCTTGGGGAGGGAGGGGAGGGAAAAGGGTGTATGGCTCTCAAATTCAAGGATGTTTAAGTGAGTTATAATCTCTAACCACCCCTCCCCTCAATTAGGATTATCTAACATCGATTATGGAAGGGGCTAGCAGTCAGTTATTAAGTGTGAAAGAAAATCTCACTCCATGAGCTAGCTTTTAAGGTTGAGAAGGTCCTAAACCGCCCAACACTCCCCCGGCAAATATATCTATACAAATACATGTGTTTTCAATTGCATTAAACTCGACTCAAATTCAAATTAAGTTTAGAAAATACTGTTAAGAAAACTCAACTAATTTAAAATGCGACGTACACACACACACACATATATATATCACTTGGCCTTGACTTAAATGAAACTCATTTCATATTAATAAATGAGTTGAATTTGAGTAAAACTCAAAAGCTTAATTTAAGATAAAGAACTTCAGCTTCAACTCTAGTCTTTATTTGTATGAATAACTCCAATTTAAATGAGTAATAAGCTAAGCCTTCAAACAAGCCTATGTGTTTCAAATAATCAATCTATATATTAATATAATATTGAACTATATATTATTAAACGAGTAAACTCATAAGCCTACTAAAGGAACAAAATATCAAGTTATTACAAGTTTGCCCGATCACTAGTTAGTTATATGAGCCTAGCTAGCTAAAAGAGATTTTAGCTTTCACTTGACTCATTTATGTTAATAAATGATTTTAAATGAGCTATTTTTAAAACTAATTCACGAACAACTACAAAGATATGTGTGACTTTCACCAAATATTCTCATATTACCTTAAACATTCCATGCTCTTTAATTATTTTTGAGAATCATGTTTTAGAATTGGATATAAAGTCAAAAATAGATATATTCAATTCAATACTGCATATTTTTAGAATTCTCATCCTTTCTGAGTCTGATTATGTTTGGAAATTAGTCCCATTAAAAATTATGAAGCGAATGGACGCCATTTAATTAAAGACAAACTCAAACTTTCGTGTATCTAGTACATTGGTTACTTTTCTCTCTAAAGTCTAGATGAGGGATACACTTTCATATCTCTAGGTTCTTGGAAGAAATTATAAAAGAGAGACGGGATGAGAGATGAGTTACTTCTTATTATATGATTTAATTTGTATAGGCTTCCAATTGATAAAAAAAAAAAAAAGATATCAGAGTTACTTAACATGATTTATGTTAAAACTAGAGCAAAATGAAGAGAAAAGAAAATAAAGAATAAAAGATAGCAAAGAATGAGTTGTTATTGATGTGTTTTCAATCTCTGTACAACTTTCTATTTATACAAAGAACTAGGTAACATATAATTAAAAGAAAATCAATATGTGTACGCTCCTTTCCAAATTAGAAATGATCTATTGACTTTTCTCTTTAGGAAAATTTACATGATTTCAGTCGTGCTTTGGTTCCTTGGTTTTGGACGTGGAGTGCAGCATTCCTCGACACTCACCCTCAAGTTGGCATGGATATTTATGACGCCCAACTTGCTGAGTAAATAATTAAACGTTGCGAATCCAAGGGCTTTGGTAAAAAGATTAGCAGGTTGCTGGCTTGTATGCATGTAGACTATTTGGATTATGCCACTCTAGAGTTTTTATCGAACTACATGATAGTCTATCTCGATATCCTTGGTTCGTTCATGGAACATTGGTTTTGAAGTTATGTGTATAGCGGTCTTGTTGTCACAATACAAACTAACTGGTTTTCAAGGTCTAAGAGTAGAGACTTTAGCCAAGTAACCTCACAATATGTGGAGGCCATAGACCTATATTCTACTTCAGTTGATCGAAGGGCATGAAATTGTTGTTTGTTTCTTGGTCTTCTAGAAAATGGGTGATTTTCCGAGTAGGATGCAATACTCAATGACCGATCGTCTGGTGGTGTTCCTGCATTGTGCCCAATCTGTATCACAATATGCATAGAGCTGAATTTCACTAGACTTGGATAAGAAAATTCCTTGACCTGGGATTTTCTTAAGGAACCATAAAACCTTGTGTGCTGCAACCAAGTATGGTATTCATGGCTTACCCATAAACTAACTTAGTACATGCATTAAATAAGCTAAGTCAAGTCTTGTTATGGTTAGATAAATTAATCTTACAACAAGTCGCCTATATGACGAAGGATCTGAGATAAGTTCGCCATCACTTTCGTTGAGTGCAAGATTTTGATCCATGGGAAAGTTTCCAGGTTTAGCTCCAATGAAGCTTGTATCCTTTGAAATAAAAATATTCCTTTGGCTGAATAAGCCACTTCGATTCTCAGAAAGTATTTGAGAATTCCAAAATCTTTGAGTTTGAAATGATCGGTTAGGTATTTCTTGATCTCATTAACCAAATTGTTTCTTGCAACAATAATGGCATCCACATAGACTAAAATGGCAATGAAATTGCCTTCATGGGGTCTAATAAATAGTTAATAATCTACCTTGGATTGTTTGTATCATGCATCAATAAAAGTGGATGAAAGGTTGGCATACCATTGCCTTGAAGCTTGTTTAAGACCATACAGAGACTTAATGAGCTTGCAAACTCTAGTCTACCCTTTTCATCCTGGGGAAAGCTGCATATAGACTTCTTCATCAAGGTCACCATAGAGAAGAGAATTGTTGACATCAAATTGATGGATGTGCCAATTGCGAGTAGAATCAAGAGTCAAAATTGTACGGACAGTGGTCATTTTAGCAACTAGAGCAAAAGTCTTGGTGTAGTCAATGTCTTATTGTTGATTGTAGCCCTTTGCAACTAGGTGAGCCTTGTATCGTTATATGGATCTATCAAGGTTGTATTTGATCTTGTATACCCATTCGCAGCCAATGGGTTTCTTACTAAGAGGAAGAGGAGTAAGGTGTCAGGTGTTATTGAACTCGAGAGCATCAATTTTAGCACGCATGGCAATAGGCTAGTTGGGATATATCATGGCCTGAAAAAATGACTTTGGTTCTTTGGCAAGAGAGAGGGTTGTGGTGAAAGCATAGTGAGAAGGAGATAAGCGGTAATAATATAGAAAATCAGTGAGTTAATAAGGGTTACCTAACAAATGAACCATTGTAGAGTCAGATGATTAAGCGGGCCGAGACGACAAAACCTGATCCATATGAAAATCTTGCAAATATGTTGGTGGCTAAATAGGACGACTAAATCATCGAGGTAGTGGAGAAGAGGGTAAAGGATTAGATGAGGATGGAGGAGAGGTAGGCGGTGAAGATGGTGACAAAGGTGGAATTTCAGTGATGTTGTCAAGAGAAGGAATAGGACAAGGTAGGACGGGTTCCATAGGTTCGGGAGAAGATAATGCAAAGGGGAAGGAATCTTTATAAAAGAGAACATCTCGAGACACAAAGATTGTATGTGTTGCAAGGTTATAAAATCGGTAGCCCTTTTGACCATATGGATAACCAAGAAAAGCACATCAAGTTGTTGTGGGATCGAACTTAGATGGGTTTTGCGAGTGAGTGGAAGAAAAGCATAAGCATCCAAATATTTGCAGATGGTTATATGCAAGTTTGACATTATGCAATCTTTCATAAGGAGACAAACCACCTAAAACAGGAGAAGGGATTTGGTTAATAAGATAAGTTGCAGTAAGAACGACATCCCCCAAAAATTTTTAGGCATATGGGCTTGAAAAAATAATGCACGGACAACATTAAGAAGGTGACGATATTTGCATTCAACTACTCTATTTGTTTAGGGAGTGTTGACACAACTGGTTTGATGTATAATGCCTTTGGGAGCATAGAATGAGGGCATGTCAAACTCAAACCCATTATCACTTCGGATGGTTTTTATGGTGGTGGAGAATCGATTTTTGATAAGGTGGATGAAGGATTGCAAGAGAGAACGGGAGTTAGATTTGTGACGCATTAAGTAAACCTAGGTACAATGGGTATAGTCATCAATAATGGTGAGAAAATAGTGTGCACCCATAGTGGAAGGGACATAATGGCTCCCCCAAATGTCAACATGCAACAAGTCAAAAGGTTTAATAGAAGAAATGGAACTAAATGGAAATGGTGCACGAGTATGTTTAGCCAATAAACAAATTAAACATGAATCCAAATTGGAACTACAAATTTCTAGGAATTTATTGAAAAAAAAATACAGATTTTTATTTAACAGATGACCTAAATGACGGTGCCAAAGTTAGGAAGTGGATGTGGATATAGCCACATGATAGCAAGCATTCCTAGTGGTGGTGGAGTGATATAAGCCATCCCGCTCAGTTCCCATCCCAATCATCATCATCAAGCGTAGGTCCGGAATGAAACAAAAATTAGAAGAAAAAATAATGAGACAATGATGGATTTTGCATAATTTATGGACAAAAATTAAGTTGAAATGAAAATTCGGGACGTAAAGGACATTGTCTAAAATAATATTGGAAAAGAAGTGAATTGATCCAATATGAGTGACGGTAGCATGAGATCCATCCGATAATTGAACTGTACGACCATGTACTAGGAAAGATTGGATGAGATTAGTGGGTGAGCAAACCATATGATCGATTGTGCCACTGTCAAGAATACATAAGAGATCATTATAGGATATACCCAACAATGAAGATTCAGCACTACCTACTTGGTGTGCCATGGGTTGAGGGGAAACGGAGTTGTTGAGAATGGATAGAAGCTGCTGACATTGTTCAGGGGTGAAAGGACAGCTTCTGGTAAATGGATTTGAAGAAGCCAAATGAGCACTATACTTGGGGACCCTAATTAGGTTTAGAGTTATGAGGCTCTAGAGAGAAGCCATGGATGTGGTAGCATCCATGGCTATTTGGTTTCTTGGGAGTATCAATCTTTCATATCGTCGCATATGGCATGGGCAGTTTCACAATAGATCACACTATTAGAAATCTCTTTCAAAATGGAATTAAGAAACCAAGGAATTACCATAACGTTGCATCATCTCCATTGTGAGTATTTTGAGGATTTGGAAGATGGTGGAGGTAGCATGCCATCAAAGAAGCAGATTTTTTTCTATGCTTGAAGTGCGAGAATCATCGCTCGACTCCATGTGTAATAATTGTCCTCCATGAGCGGTGGAGAAACTAAATCCAGTCTAGGGTTATCTAATTGTTGGAGGCATAAGTGATGATTGGGATCATTACATTTTTCCACCTTGGTTGCCTTTTCAGCCATGAGAAGTGAACTTGTTTTTTTTTTTTTTTTAAATACAGGCCAGGGTGTGGTCTAAACTAGGGCACAGGTTAACCTAGGCACGAGTCGGATCTGGGGCATGGCTTAGACCTGTGACACAGGTCTGATTTTGGGTGCAAGTATGGGCTTCAGATTAGAATTTGTGAAGAGAAAAAGAATGCAGCCCAAAAACAAAATTTCTTGGATTGGGCCTATGCGATCTGCCTTGAAAACATAATAGTGTGTTGTTGTGAAAAACGAATGTACAGCGAAATAAATTGATCTTACAACGTAGTATATAATAGTGAAAAATACAAAACAACAATCACACATATTATGATGAAAGCAATAACAAAGACATAAATAATTACATGGTTCGGTAATGCCTACATCGACGGGATCAATCGGCAATGTGACTTTACTCTCTTTTGTTCAAAGACACAAACTGCATCATAGTTATAACATATACAACGTATATATAAAATTTCCAGAGGCTTTCCCTCCAAAACCGAACCTCTCCAATATCTTAATTCAAAATTTGAAAACAAATACCGAGTTCCCAAGCCAAATCGTCAATGATTTGTAGAGATATCGTCGACAGTTAGATACCAAGAGCAAATCGTCAATGTAGGATCAAAATTGTTGACTATTTCACGAAATCTAGGCCAAATCATTGACGTTTTCCTCCTGCAAGTTAGCATTCCTGTTTTCTTCATGTTTTCTCTTTGTACATGTCTTCCACTCAATCATATGAGCCACATATTACAACAATCTCCACGAATATACACCCCTTAGGAGAAACTTAAAACATAAACTTGATGCTCCCCCTTTACCTTGAGATATTAGGTTGGGACCATCTCCCATATAGAAACTGGACACATTTAGCAAGTCCAAGCAATGCTTGAGCTTATCCGTGGTAACCGACTTCATCAAGATATCCATTTGTTCTCAGATGTGTGAACTTTCTTAAGTACAAGTTTACCTGAAGAAATCAACTCCTTAATCCTATGGAAGCTCACATCTATATGTTTGGTTTTTGCATGATACACTTGATTCTTTACCAAATATATGGCACTCTGACTATCACAATGCATATCAACTCCACCTTATTGTATACCTAGCTCCTTCACTAAACCAATAAGCCACGACGCTTCCTTGGCAGCTTCGGCGACTGTCGTATACTCTGACTCAGATGTTGATAATGTCACCAGAGATTGTACAATGGACCTCCAAAAAATAGGTCATCCCACAAGGATAAACACATACCCTATTGTAGTCCTCCTATCATCCAGATCCTCTGCATAATCTGCATCTACATATCCTATAACTAAAGGATCACTCTATTGCTTGCCGAACATGATGCCATAGTGAGAAGTGCCTTGTAAGAATCTTAAAATCCATTTGATGGCATCCCAATGTTGTCTACCTGAATTTGAAAAGAAGTTACTAACCACACAAACTACTTGTGCCAAGTTTGGCCTTGTACCCACAGCACCAGCATAGGGACCTTTGACATGTCCCAGATATCATCATTCATACTTGGGCATTGAACGGTAGACATGTTAAAGTGATTCGCTAAAGGTAAACTTATTGGTTTTGTATCAGTCATACTAAACCTCTCCAACACCTTCTCCACATAACCACCCTGAGATAACCACAATCTCCCTGTAGTTTTATCCTAGCGAATCTCCATCCCAAGTGTCTTCTTGGCTGCACCAAAATCTTTTATTTCAAACTTTTATTCAACGGAGTCTTCAACTAATTTACCTCAATCATATCCTTCACAAAAATTAGCATTTTATCAACTTAAAGCAACGATAAAATGAGAGAACCATCATTTAAGATTCTTTACATACATGCAGCAATCATACTCACACCTTTCGTAGCCTATCTCGATCATATGGGAATCAAAACATTTGTACCATTGCCTCAAAGACTGTTTCAAGCCATAAATTGACTTCTTTAGTTTACAAACCAAATGCACCTGTCCAGGTTGACTAAACCCTTCTAGTTGTACCATATAGATCAGCTCCTCCAAATCACCATGAAGAAATGTTGTCTTCACGTCCATTTGTTCCAAATACATATCATAATGTGTCACTAATCCCAACACTGCCCTGATGGAATGCCTAACCACAGGTAAGAAGATTTCATCATAATCAACTTCTTTCTTCTGTGAGCATCTCTTTACTACTAACCATGCCTTGAACTTCTCTCCTTCCTTTTCTGAAATTACTTCCTTCTTCCTATACACCCACTTGCAACCTATCGCCCTCTTCCCATCTAGAAGCTCCACCAAATCCTACATTTAGTTCTTATGTAATGACTCCTTTTCCTCCACCATAGCGCCTATCCACCTACTTTTATCCGGACCATGTTTTGCCTCTTGAAAAGTAGTTAGATCCTTGCAACTGGTAATAATAGCATAAGATGCCAAATCAACATATCCATACCTAGGCGGTGGCCTGATAATGTGTCTAGATCTGCATATAGGAACACTCTCAACCTACTAGTTTCCTGAGCTAGAACTCCGTACAATCTAAGGACTATCACCATTGCACTGAGCCTCTAACTCTACCTGCACAACATGCTCCTCTTTGCTCCAATTTTTTGTCTTCTATTTCTCTTCATCTTCTTCTTGAGTACGCTTTACCATGGTTTTCTCATCGAAAATCACATCTCTACTAATCACCACCTTTTTTTGTCATTGGATCCCACAACTTAAACCCTTTCACACCTTTCTGATACCCCAAAAAAATGTAGCATCTAGAACTTGCATCAAGCTTCGATCTCTCCTCACTAGAAACATACATATAAGTTGTGCAATTGAATACTCTCAAATTGGAGTATTCTACCACATTACTTGTCCATACCTCCTCTGCAACTTTCCCCTCTAGTGATACCCTTGGCGATCGGTTTACCAAGAAACATACTATACTAACTGCCTCGGCCTAGAAGTTCTTTGCTAGTCCTGCATTCAACCTGAGAGACCAAGCTCTCTCAACCAGAGTTCGGTTCATTTTTTCTGTGCCACCATTTTGTTGTGGTGTTCAACGAACTATGAAATATCTCCTTGTGCCATACTGCTCACAGAACTCCATAAACCTCAAATCAACATACTCGGTCCCATTGTCTAACTGAGGCATTTAATTCTCCTCTCAGTCTAGTTTTTCACCTCAGCTTTCCACAATTTAAACTTGAAAAACTTCTCTGACTTGTGTCGCATGAAGTACACCCAACCCTTCCGTGAGTAATCATCAAAGAAACTCACAAAATACATATGTCTACCCCATGATGCTACTCTCACCGGCCCTTAAACATCCAAATGAATGTAGTCAAGAATACCTACCGTCTTGTGAGTAACTATTTTGAACTACACCCTGTTCTACTTCCCAAGAACATAAAACTTGTAGAAGTCCAGCCTACATATTTTAATACCCTTCAAAAGATTCCTCTTATGAAGTTCCTTTATCTCATGCTCACCCATATGTCCTAACCGAATATGCCACAAAACGGTGTCATTTAACTCAAAATATATGGCTGCAGCCCCACCTACAACTATAGTGCCCAATAGTATATAGATGTTTCTTATTAACTTCTACCCTTTCATTACCGTCAAACTACCTTTTGCACACCTTCACAACCCCACTTTCGTACTTTAACTAAATCTGTTACAATCCAAAGTACCCAATGAAATTAAACTCTTTCATAGATCCGGTATGTGTCTTACATCATATAGTGTTCTCACAACACCATCAAACATTTTAATTCAGACGTTTCTTATTCCAATTATTTTGCGTGAAATATCATTACGCATCATAACGGAACCAAAATTAACTGATCTATAGGTGTTGAACCATTCTTTATTTGGTGTTATGAGATAAGAGCACGCTGAATCTAGGATCCAAGAGTCCGCGAGGCGATCTGACCTCGATGAAACTGAAAGCATAGCACCATAACTACTTTTTGAGTTTCCTTCCTCTACTACATTTGCTGATTTTGAAAACCCTATTATTTTTCAGCATTCCCCTTCTTCCATTCCAGACATTACGATTTTATGTGCCCCTTTTTTTCCACACTTAAAGCATTAAATATCCTTCTTCTTCTTGAACTGTGATCGAGACTCATAATAATTCAATCCATTCCTGAATTTTCATCTCCCACATTCATGGTTACCCTTCACCACAAACCCTTCACCATGTGAAATTTCATCGCCAACCTTCTTTCTTTAATAAAAGCTCAGCAATGCGCTTTGTTGGCCTTACAAGGGTTAACATCCTATTTTGATGCTAACAAACAAGTGGAACTTAACATATTTGGTTGAGTGATGATATTTCAGATCTCACATATGTGAAAGCAAGGTCAAGTACTCACAAGATCAATTGAAGCTTATATTCCAAAAGTACATGATCATATGAAGGTCAAATGGCATGAATTCAATGACTAAAGCTTGAAGATCATGAGAGCATGGCTATTAAAGAGAACTTCATGAAAAGTTTAAAGTATCTTAAAGCTTGAAGATGAGAAGAATACCAAAGCAAGAAGACTTAAGTGTTTAAGAAATGACAAATGGCTTAGAAGTCTTTATGTAAGTGCTTTAATATTTAAATATTTTTTGAAATATTGTTGAAGCTCTTTAGGGGATATTTATGGACTTAGAGACCTATTTTAAAACCTCGAAAAATGTTTTATGAAAGATCAAAAAATGTGAGTAAAACTAAATTTGAAAAACCAAAAAGGAAAAATTAGTAAGAGGTCTGCCCAGCCGACTGACCAGAAACACTCTGGGTTCAGTCAGCCGACTGACAGAGAAACACCAGCTGAAATAATTGTCCAACAAACTAACTCAATAAATATAAACCACCCAGCCGACTGACAGTACCCAACCGACTGACCCAAAATGAACTGTGTCACGCTAGTCGACTGACTATTTCTTGATTTAATTTCTAGGAGACTGAAGGGTGTCAGCCACCTGTCCAGTCAACTGACCCTGTGGAAATACACTACCCAGTCACCTGTCCAGCCAACTGACTCCAAGGGTTTTGAATTTTTAAACTCCAATGAGAAAATTTCAAATTTGATTTTTCAAATATAAATGTTGTAAAAACTTGGAGGACACTCCAAGTCACTTGGGGAACAAGGAAACTAATCCTAAAATGCCTATAAATACTCCTTTAATCCCAAGAATTCAAATATACAAGCAATCACACAGCATACTTGTAACGTCCCTGAATTTCTTAACATAAAATATCACATAATAAATAATATGGTCAACCCGAACCCGTGGGTAGCGGGGACACCTGTCATACACAGCGGAAAACCTAGCAGCAGTACACATAAAATCTCAAACATCCAGTCACAAAATATAATACCAGAGCATTCTATACATCCTCACATACATCAAAATATCTCTAGGGTCAAACACAAAATAATTCTAACCCTAGTACAAAATCTTAACCTCCTCACGGGATAATCTCACTAATCTCAACGGCGGCCTTGACCCGCCGGTCTCTCAGGGACTCCTGAAAAATGTAATAATATTGGGGGTGAGACACTTCTCAGTAAGGGAAAATAAACTAAATACAGCTGTGTGGCAACATGAATATTTAATGCATTTATACGTATATAGTACATTTCATAATTCCATAAACATCATCATATCGTACTGGGTAAACATATATTTTCACATCGGTTAATAATTCATATCATACATAAAATCATCTGTTATAACTGTAGTACTGAAAACAAACCCAGGATGACTAGCTAGCTGGTGTCATGTATTACCCCCCATGACGGGTTGTGCAGCCCAAAGGCGGGACCCGACAATGGCTGGCCGACCACTGCCGAATCAAATATGTCTGTAAGTACGATGAGCCCGCCACACCCTGGTCCGGACTGCCAGGTGGACGTCCACACTCTACTGAAAGCCACATCGACTATCCATCTCTCATCCCCTCGTGGGACGGTAGCACTAATAAGGCCTCGTGCCAAAATGAACCCATAGCTACGGTACCGAGCTCCTGGTCTGAACTAAACTAACATCCTGGTTGTGAAAACATATAATACATGATCATTCGTAACATCATTATAGCCTCGTGCCGAAAACATAGATACGGCCTCGTGCCGAAAATATAAATACGTGGCCTCGCGCCAATAACATAAATACGGCCTCGTGCCGATAACATAAATACGGCCTCGTGCCGATAACATAAATATATGGCCTCGAGCCAAAAACATAAATACGGCCTCGTGCCGATAAAATAAATATATGGCCTCGCGCCAAAATTATTTCAGGTATATATATACTGAAAATATCTCATTTATCACACAATCGTCAAAACCATCACAACATAACTCATATTTTCATAAATGCCTGAAATCATGCTTGGTTCGTAAAATCTTTCACATCGTAATACATTTCACATAAAATAATATTCATGCCACACATATGCTGTTAAAAGTCATACTTCATATTCTAAAAACGTGAATTATTTACATCTCATACATACATATACATTTTAATCATCATAGCAGTATTTTCCCAATCGTACATTTCATGCGTAATACACAATATAACATATGCTTTTCTGAAAATAAATTTACTCATAATCAATAATAATTTATATGAAAAATTACTGCTTTAATTTATTCCCTTACCTGACTATTAAGAAATTCCTTAGGACCCAAAATTTCACGCCCTTGGCGCCCGAAATTTAATTCCTGCAATTTACATTTTTCCCCAGATTAATTAATCTATTTCTCCAAAATAATACTCATCTAGCCTTCCTTAGGCTCCATATACCTCAAATTAATATTTAAACTATTATTTAATATCCCTACTTAATTTTTCAAATTTTGCCTGTGGGTCCCAAAATTACACCCGCGGCGCTCACCCGAGCCCTAAATTTCAGAAATCCTATTTCAGTCGCAGATGCTTAATATTTTAGCATTTCTAAATTAATGCTAACTAATTAAAAATAAGCCCCTTAATAATCGCCGCACCCCAAATTTGGGGTTTTGGCCCGACACTCCCACGAGAATTCCGTCCCACTAAACTTGTAGAGAATCATCCCTAGATTCTCGTGGTGGCGTCCGTTCGTCAATTGGGCTTATATTTTGCAAGAAATTAAAGAAAAAGGGGGAAATGGCTTACCCCAGGGAATATGCCTACGCCGCTCCTACCATCAATCCGCTCCAGTAGAAATGACGGCAGCAGCGAATGGAGTCCAGTGGTATCTTCGGATTTTCGATCGGGCGAAAATCCGTCGCGAAATCGAGGAGAGAGGGAGAGAGAACGTGAGGAGAGATAGAAACTTGCAGAGCTGCAAGTTAAATGAAAAGAAAAGAAAAGAAAATAAAGAAAGAAGAAGAAGAAGATAGGAAGAAAGGGGGGGGGGGTGGCCTGCCAACCAAATGCATTCCTGAAGCTTCTAGCTTCAGGAATGATAATAATAATAATAATAATAATAATAATAATAATAATAATAATAATAATAATAATAATAATAATAAATATATTTAATTAATAATAATAATAATATATTTTATTAAAAAAATAAAAATTAATTTTAATTAATTAATTTTTTTTTCTTTTTCTTTTTTTTTTAAATTCGATTAATTAATTAATTTTTTTTTTCTTTTTTTCTTTTTTTTTTAATTCGTTTAATTAATTAATTAATTAATAATAATTATTTTTAATTTTTAATTTTTATTTTTATTTTTATTTTTATTTTTTTTTGAAATCAATCCACTAATATTTTATATCTCTTTTTGGGGTTTTTACAATACTTGCATCAAATCTTTCAATCTCTCTCAAAGTTTCATATTGCTTAAACTCTTGCTGAAGGGAAATCATCTGAATTGCTAAAACACCAACCTAAGGTTCTCATATTGAGTTTTCTCAAATCACAAAGGAACCCTTGGTGAATTCCACACTTGAGATTCAATTCTATTTCTTATTGGTATTTAAATTGTTAAAGTACCTAGAGCTAAAATTGTACTAGTCTACTCTGTTTTGAGAGTGCTATTGTACATAAAGATTACTTCATATCTTTTGTAGTTCTTGGATGGTTCGAGGTATTCAGATCGTTGGCTAAGCGAGGGGATATCGCTTAAAGAGGTGCTACTCTAGCCTAATTGAAGGAGTGACCGAACAAGGGTATATCGTTTGGAGAGGTGGGCTCTTGCCTAATCAAAAGAGTATGTAAACGGTGTTGTTCCACCCAGCAAAGGAACTGATTTTAATGAATCCTTTGGTGGTTTTCCAAAGGCGAGGACGTAGGCTGGGTATAAGCTGAACCTTGTAAAAATCCCGGTCTCACACTCTCTTTCTCTTACTCTTTATTTTCAGCACATATAAATTGCATAGATAATTTAATTTGTAATCGTATATACTACGTATATTTGGAAATCAAGTAAACTTAAAGTCTAATTTTGATTTGGGTTGTGAAAATCAAAAGTGAGTAGGTTGGTTAAACCATACTTTACGGAAACCATAAGGGAATACGTTACTTGGTTAACACCCAAAGATAAATTAACTAAGAGGTTATTTGAATTCTAAATTTTGGAAAGAGTGTGAATGTTTTTGTAGAAAATTACTTTGAGAAAGCTAATTCATTATCAAAGGAATTGCATTATTTATAGGGCTACAAACAAACAAAAGCTAAAATCTTGTATCTTGGTTTGGATATTATGTTTGATTGGATAATTGGTTTGGTTGATTGATTGGTTACTTGATTGTTAAATAGTTGTGTTATTGATTGTATAAAAAGAACTACGTTCTTGTGTGGTTGATAAATTAAACAAACAAATCAAGAATTGGTTAAAAGAAATAAAAGAGGTTAAGAAGTCTTAAAAGGAATTAAGAGAAAATTTTTAAATCCAATTCACCCCCTCTCCCCCTCCCCTTTTGGGATTACATCTTAGTTTTCACGCTTGTTACCTCTTCCAAATTTAGGGTTTCTTTACCCCATGTTAAAGTCATAACGAAGTTTTAATACATATGAGACACAGGTAGGGATTCAATAGCATCAGCATCTTATCATCTTATCATCTTCCTCAAATTTCACATTAACTCGCCTTAAATCACTTATAATTTGATTGAATGCATTGATGTGTTGGTTCAAATCCGAACCTTCCACCATCTTAAGCCAATTAACTTTTGCTTAAGAAATAATTTATTCATAAAAGACTTAGACATACACCGACTTTTAAATTTTTACCAAACAACCATAGGAGAATCCTTTTCCATAACATGATACAACACATCATCGACCAAACAAAGCTTGATAGTCTCCACAACATTTGCTTCCAATTCCTTCCAATTTTTTTTATCCATGCCTTCTGGTTGAACTCCGTATAAAGCCTCCACCATACCTTGCTGCACTAGCAGATCCTTCACCCTTCTCTACCATAAATCAAAGTTTCATATTCCATCAAATTTAATGACATCGAACTTTGTAGAAGAAGTTCCATAAGCCATTACAACAATGCTCTAATACTAATTTGTTGTGAAAAATGAATGCACAACGGAATAAATTGATCTTACAACACAAAACTCAATGGTGAAAAACACAGAACAATAATCATGCAGATTATAATGAAAGCAATAACAAATACATAAAGAATTTCATGCTTCGGTGTCACGAGCTAAGCTTGTTCAGGGCATTATGCTTGCCTGTGACTGCTTGCCTTGTGTGTTTGGAATGGGTTTCCATCATGTAAATACTAGTGTAAGGTTATTTTCTATTATTTATTTCATTATAAGCCAAATAAGGCAGTATGACTCATCGGTCACTTTGATGTTTCCTAGTGCTATAGTGAGAATAGCCTAGAAAGCTCTTTAGGGGAGGGTGAGTGTTCATCAGTCATTGTAAAACTCACTAGCAATTGTCAACGTGCTTAGCCTACTTGCCTCCCTCGCTAAGTACACAATGTCAACGGAGGATTCGCTAATGAATTAAGTTTGCTTCAATTTTTACTGCTTGCTTGCCATAGCTTTCATGAATTTATTATTGTTTCTGCTACTATTTGAATGAATGCTAATGAAAGTGCTTCGTGGATGAATGTTGGTAAACGATAGGCTAACTAATTAAATAAGAGTGCTTTAGCTAGCGCCGCACGGCCCTTCACAACGGTGTGAAAATAGTTGGGCCGTGACACTTGGTATTAGAGCCAAGGCTCAGTTGCTATGAGAATTATGTTACCTTCATTGTGGGATTTAGGAAGCTTTGGTAACTGACCATGGCACCAAAAAATGTTGAAAGACTCAGTGCACTGGAAGCACGGGTTGAAGAGACAACCAACAATATGGCCAACGAGATGGCCCAACTGAGGGGACTTGTTGATGAAGTGATGGGATCACAGCAGCATCAAGCAAGTTTTACAAGTGAAATGTCAAAGGACTTTCACCACACTGTGGAAACTTTGCAGGCCCGGATGGCTGATCTGGATGCAAAGGTGAATCCGATGGTTCTTGCTATAGGAAACTCCAACACTCTGGGAGTTAGTAAGACCAAGGTACCGGAACCCAGGACGTATGGGGGTGCCTGTGATGTTAAGGAGTTAGAGAACTTCTTGTTTGATATGGAACAGTATCATGCTGTGAGGATGGCCTCAGAAAAGGTGAAAGTGGATACTGTAATCATGTACTTGGTTGGTGACGCCAAACTATGGTGGTGTGCTAAGTACAATGACATTGAAAATGGAAACTGTGTAATTGATAGTTGGGCAGACTTGAAGAGAGAGCTCAGGGCCCAATTCTTTTTTAAGAATGTTGAGTACAATGCAAGGGAAAAGTTGAGAGACCTCAAGCATATTGGGTCGATCAGGGAATATGTGAAATAATTTCTGCTTTGATGTTGGATATCTGGGATATGTAGGAGAAGGACAAGTTGTTCTATTTTCTAAAGAGGATGAAACCGTGGGCAAGGACTGAACTTCATAGACAAAGAGTTCAAGACTTGTCTACCGCACAAGCTGCTGTAGAACGCTTGACTGACTACACTAGGGAGAATACCGTTTCGTCCAAAGGATCTAGCGGAGAGGGAAACAATGGAAAGTCTTTCAAGAAAGGCAAACCCAAGAGTGGGGGAGCCGACTATAAAGCATCAACCTCAAAGGAAGTTTCGTCGTCTCAAGGGTTCAACACACCCAAGGGAAAGGGTAAACTTGAGTGTTTCTTGTGTCGAGGTCCTCATAGAGTCTTTGAGTGTCCTCACAAAGCAACACTTAATGCTTTATAGGCTTCCATTGCCAAACAGGCTGTGGAAGATGATAGGGAAGAATATGAGACCCTTAGGATGGGTGCAATGTGGTAGGTGAGCACATTGGAAAAGCAAGCGAAAGCCCCAAATTTTGCAGAGCCAGAAGGCTAATGTTTGTGGACTTGAGAATCAATGGGAAGAGCACCTGCGCTATGGTGGATACCAAGGCTACCCATAACTTTATTTCGCAACCGGAAGCTTGGAGACTCAACTTATCCTTAAAGAAGGATACAGGACGCATAAAAGCAGTTAATTCTATAGCCCAGCCTACTCTAGGAGTAGCCAAGCAAGTTACTGTGAAGCTTGGGTAGTGGGAAGGTTATGTGAATTTCACAGCAGTGCCATTGGATGACTTTTCGGTTATTTTGGGAATGGAGTTCCTATGGGGAATGAAGGCAGTGCTAATGCCTTCGGCTGGTTTCCTTTATCTGATGGGCGATCACTCGTGCATGGTGCAAGTTGTTGCAACGAAAGAAGACGATGGGAAGTTCCTTTCAGCCGTACAACTCAAGAAAGGTTTGAGGAAGGGAGACTAGACATATCTAGCCACGGTGGTGGTAGATGAAGAAGTAGGCAAAGAGCTGGTGCCTACGACCATCCAAGCGGTGTTGGATGAGTACAAGGAGGTGATTTCGGATAAGTTGCCTCACTAATTACCTCCACTATGGGGTGTGGAGCATGAGATCGAGTTGTTTCCAGCAGTGAAACCACCTGCAAAAGGGCTATATCGGATGGCAGCTCCAGAGTTAGCAGAATTGAGGAAGCAACTTGATGAATTATTGGAAGCGGGATATGTTTTCCCTTCCAAAGCACCATTTGGAGCACCGGTGCTATTTCAAAAGAAACATGATGGGAGCCTTCGGATGTGTGTAGACTACCGTCCGCTCAACAAGGTGACAGTGCGCAACAAGTATCCTATTCCATTTATTGCTGATTTATTGGATCAGTTGAGTCACGCCAAGTACTTCACTAAACTTGACTTGAGGTCAAGCTACTATCAGGTGAGAATTGCTAATGGGGATGAGCCGAAGACTACTTGTGTGATACGGTATGGGGCATATGAATTCTTGGTGATGCCATTCGGGTTGACGAATGCACCTGCAACATTCTGTACCTTGATGAACCAGGTTTTTTGTGAGTACCTTGACAAGTTTGTCGTGGTGTACCTGGATGATATTGTTGTCTACAGTTCCACTCTGGAGGAACATAAAGAGCATCTGCGGAAGGTGTTCGATAGGCTGAAGGGGAATAGTCTATATGTGAAGAAAGAGAAATGCTCTTTTGCTCAGTAGAGCATCAAATTCCTTAGTTATGTGATTGAACAAGGTCATATCAGGATGGATATGGAGAAGGTAAGGGCAATTCAAGAATGGAAGATCCAAACGACAGTGAAAGAGTTGCGTTACTTTCTTAGCCTTACCAACTACTACAGGAAGTTTGTAAAGGGGTATTCATGGAGAACGACCCCTATGACAGAACTACTAAAGAAAGGTCATGGGTGGAACTGGAAAGAGGAGTGTCATGGAGCCTTTGATGACTTGAAGGATGCCATGATGAGAGATCTAGTACTGGCTCTTCCGGATGTCATGAAACCCTTTGAGATACAGACAAATGCATCAGACTTCGCCCTTGAAGGAGTCTTGGTACAAGAGGGGCACCCTATTACGTATGAAAGCCGTAAGCTTAGTGAAGCAAAGCGGAAGTACATAGCTCAAAAGAAGGAGATGCTAGCGGTGATACATTGTCTTCATGTGTGGAGGCATTACGTACTTAGGTCAAGGTTTGTGGTGAAAACAGATAACTCATGTGTTAGCCATTTCTTCACACAACCGAAGCTGACACCCAACTAGGGCCAATGGCAGGAATTCTTGGCAGAATTTGATTTTTCCTTTGAGCACAAGGCGGGGCAGTTGAACCAAGTTGCGGATGCACTGAGTAGAAAGGCCAAACTGGTGGCCTTACAAATGGTAACACATCTAACTTTGAGTACTGTTACCATAATAATGCAAGAGCGCATCAAGGAGAACTTAGCCAAAGATCCAGTTGCGCAAAACTTAATGAAGCTTACCAAAGAAGGGAAGGCGCGACAGTTCTGCATGGAAGATGGATTATTGATGACCCATGGTAACTGACTCTTTGTGCCACGAGCGGGTGATCTAAGGAAGACATTGTTGAAGGAACGTCATGATACCATGTGAGCCGGACATCCAGGATGGTAGCACACTTTGGCCTTACTAAAGCGGGGGTACTATTGGCCACACATTCATGATGATGTGGTTGATTATACCCAAACTTGTCTCACTTGCCAACAAGACAAGGTGGAGCGCAGGAAAATTGCAGGGCTGTTGGAGCCTCTACCAGTACCATCCAAACGGTGGGAAAGTGTCTCATTGGACTTCATCGCCAACCTGCCCAGAGTGGGAGACGCAAGGTCTATACTTGTTATTATAGAAAGGTTTTTGAAGTATGGTACATTCATAGCCGCACCGAAGTACTGTTCGGTAGAGGAGACAGCACAGTTGTTTTTCAAGAACATTGTGAAATATTGGGGTGTTCCCCAAGACATTGTTAGTGATCAAGACTCAAGATTCACTGGCAACTTCTAGACAGAACTTTTCAAATTCCTCGGTTCATAACTAGAAATCTCTTCGAGTTATCACCCACAGATAGATGGACAGATGGAGAGATTCAATGAGCTACTTGAAGAGTACTTGCGCAACTTTGTCAACGCCAACCAGAAGAATTGGGTGCAACTACTTGATGTGGCTCAGTTCTGTTTCAATGCCCAAAAGTGCTCCACAACCAACAAGAGTCCTTTTGAGCTTGTTATAGGCCAGCACCCGCTGTTACCTCACACAGTGGATGAGTCGTACGGAGGAAAGAGTCCCAGGGCATACGTCTTTACCAAAGAATGGAGACAGAATGCTGAGATTGCCCAAGCCTACCTAGAGAAAGCTACTAAGCAGATGAAGAAGTGGGCAAATCAGGGGAGAAGACCTTAGCACTTCAACGTAGGTGACTTGGTGCTTGTTAAGCTCAATCTTGAACAGGTCAGGTCACTACAAGGACAAGATAGGAGACTACTTTGTAAATATAAAGGACCAGTCCCCATCTTGGCCATAGTCGGGAAGGTCTCCTACAAAATCGACCCTCTGACATGGATGAAAGTGCATCTTGTGTTTCACGTCAACTGCCTCAAGCCGTACAATGCCGACACCAACGATCTAAGTAGAAATCAGTCAGCCAAAGCAGAAGTGAGTACAGTTCAACCTAACAGACGTGAAGTTGAAGATATCCTTGCAAACAGAAAGTTCACATCCTCAAGGAAGAAGCGGCAAGAATTCTTAGTGAAGTGGAAAGGCCTTGGTGACAAAGAAATTAGCTGGATTTCTACGAAAGATATGCAACCCTTCGTAGACAAAGTTGAAGTGTACCTAGTGTCGAATTCTACAAGGACGTCGACCGCATAAGTGGGGGAGAATGTCACGAGCTAAGCTTGTTCAGGGCATTATGCTTGCCTGTGACCGCTTGGCTCGTGTGTTTGGGATGGGTTTCCATCATGTAAATACTAGTGTAGCGTTATTTTCCTGTATTTATTTAATTGTAAGCCAAATAAGGCAGTATGACTCCTCGGTCACTTTGATGTTTCCTAGTGCCAGAGTGAGAATAGCCCAGAAAGTTCTTTAAAGGAGGGTGAGTGTTCATCAGTCATTGTAAAACTCACTAGCAATTGTCAATGTGCTTAGCCTACTTGCCTCCCTCGCTAAGTACACAATGTCAACGGAGGATTTGTTAATGAATTACATTTGCTTCAATGTTTACTACTTGCTTGCCACGGCTTTCATGAATTGATTACTGTTTCCACTACTATTTGAATGAATGCTAATGAAATTGCTTCGTGGATGAATGTTGGTAAACGATAGGTTTGCTAGTTAAACAAGAGTGCTTTAGCTAGCGCCGCACGGCCCTTCACAACAGTGTGAAAATAGTCGGACCGTGACATCGGCAATGCCTACATCCACGAGAGCAATTGGCAATGTGATTTTACTATCTTGTGTTCAAAGACACAAACTACATCATAGTTACAACATATACAATGTATATATAAAGTTCCCAGAGGCTTTCCCTCCAAAATCCTCCCTCTCCAATGTCCCAATTCAAAATTTAAAAACAAACGCGGAGTTCCCGAGCCAAACCGTCGACGATTTGCAGTGATATTGTCAACGGTTTGCAGTGATATTGTCGATGGTTTGATACCGAGAGCAAACAGTCGATGTAACAAGTGCCGCCTGTTTCATTGAATCTAGGCCAAATTGTCGACGATTTCCTCTTGCAAGTCAACATTCCTATTTTCTCAATGTTTTCTCTCACATGCCTTTCACTCAATCATATAAGCCACATATTACAACATGTGAAGCCTAGGAAAATAGCCCAAATCTAATCTTCTTCAACCTTTGAATAGAAAGAGAATGTGCAGGTTATGCACCTCAATTATTTGACAAAATTCTTAATGAAAACAGAAATCAAATTGAACAGGTTGATCGAACCAAGTGAAAAAGAAATAGTATCAGAATGATCACACTATCAAAAGCAATGGAATTTTGAAAAATAAAACTCGCACTCAACGTTTGACAGTAACATTAATGTGAGAGAAGAAAAAAAAAATAAAACAAAAACAAACTCTACTTTGTGGTATTCAAAGACAGAGGGATAGAACTTGAGGAGCATTATCCTCAAACAAGAATTGTACCTCTCAAGGATCGATTTGCTCTGTTGCCATGTTAAAACTAGAGCAAAATGAAGCAAGAGGAAAATAAAGAATAAAAGATGGCAAAGAATGACTTGCTATTGATGTGTTTTCAATTTCTGTACAATCACCTATTTATATAAAGAATTGGAGAACATGTAATTAAAAGAAAATCAATTTGTATGCTCCTTTCCAAATTAGAAATGATCTGCTGACTTTTCTCTTCAGGAAAATTTACGTGAATTCAATTGTGCTTTGGTTCCTTGGTTTTTTCCATGGAGTGCAACATTCCTCAATAATTTAATTTGTATAGGCTTCCAATTGAGGGAGAAAAAAAAAAGACACCAGAATAATATAAAAATATTCTATCTTTTTTTGGGTAGAAAAATGAAAATTAAAACTTGGTTGGAATTATCTTTGGTTCACATGATGGGAAAGGAATTAAGATAGTAATGGAATTAAGGTGGTAGTAGTAGTAGTAGTCGAATAATAATAATAATAATAATAATAATAATAATAATAATAATAATAATAATAATAATAATAACATATTTATTATTGATGTTGTTGTTGTTGCTTTCTTATTTTTATATTAATAACTATTTTTTATTATTGCTGTTGTTTTTTATTAACACCTGATTTTGTCCGACCAAACCTTAGGCCCTTAGAATAATTTATTTTTTTTAGGCAAATTTTGACAATTTATTTTGAGTTTTAAACTACATATTACAAATTCACTCCATTGCGTCACACACTTTCTCGCTTATACATTTTTTCCTTATTTTAGTGTGCTCGTGGATGATAAACAAGCCTAATCTGAATTAATTTTTTATATAAAAACTCATAATTGATTATATATTTAAGGTAAATTATTAATCAATGATTTACACTTAATTTTTAAATGAAAAACCTTTAATTTGAGATTGAATTCGAATTTAATTTTACTATTATTATTATTTCAAAATTGATTTCAAGTTTGAAAAAATTATATTGCTGCGTATTTTAAACTCTCAATTATTCTTGAGTTCAAGATCATTTTTTTTAAAATTAAATTATTGTTTTTGGACTTAAATTTTTGGAAATTTAAATTTGAATTAAATTTCATATCTGTTATGAATAATGGATGAATTTAAAATTGTCCGACTCTGTAAAATTTAAAAAGCTTGTTTTTGAGTGTGAGTTCAGTTATCTTAATGGACCACATGCAATTTTGAGCTAAAATTATTTTTTCTTTGATGAAAATTAACCCAATTTTATTTTCTCAATTAACCCAAAATTGAATCCAATCCATACTAGCCTAGACCCGGACTTAGATCCGAATCCGAATCCATGTTCAGATCTAATTTAATCCTGTTAGGAAAGGTCAACCACACGAGAAAGCAAGGAGGGAAAAATCAAAAGAATGGTAAAGGGGGGATCGAAGAAGAGAATTGGGAAAGAGTCTGAAATTCGGAAAGGAGAAGATTAGGTCCGATAATTATTTGGCGAATTATTAGGTGAGAATGTTACAATTCATATCTGACACAATTGAGTTATGAATTTATGTCGAATTGGATAAGATAATCCATAACTGATGATGGATAATCTATCATTTCCATCCTCAATATAGTTTTTTTTTTTTACTATCCAATAAATAATTTATTTTATAACATAATAACTATAATTATTTTTATAACTATAATTTGATAATTATTAAACATTTAATAATTAATTACAAAATTAATTTTTTAATTGTTCTTATCATGAATTTTAGGAGTTTTTGTTTTGATTACGAGAAAATTGAGTATTTAGGCTTGAGTTCAAATGTGGGCATGGGGCAGATCCAGAGGCACATATAATAGTACAAGAGTTGGAAGTGTGGGATTAGACCCTAGCCAATAGGGCTTATGTTAATTGAATTGATGCCTAATATGCATGGAAATATGAGTTTATCAATGAATTTAGACATTAGTTGTTAGTGGATAAACAGATATCCATCATATAAAATCTTAAATCCTCCAACCAACTCATTTAGAGACACATAAAAAGAGTTTAAATCATATTTGACTCATTTAATGTGTGGATCGGTTATGAGTCAGTTTAAGCGAGTCGGATTTGAATCGAAGTAATAAATTTTTTTCTATTTTTTTCAAGTCTAGCCTGAATGTTAAATTGACTTGATATCAAATTAAGTAATAAGTTACGTATGATTTTTTTAGATTATTTATTATTATTGTCTTTTGCATATTTTATAAACATCTAATATGAGGTCTCTAACTTATGGTGGTATAGGTCTTGATGATTAGATAGTTTAAGAGCTCTTTAGATAGGGTCTTTATTTCTCTCTATGAGCCAAAGTAAATAATTTTCTCACCATATACTAAATTGTTAAAGGAGAAATAATTCCTAATAATAGGACTAAAATAAGTCGGTTTAGATAACAAAGTTTAATGAAGACTTGGATTATTATAAATTATGTCATATATTTATTTTATTAACTACAAACTCTTCTTTTAGTATCGACATCCAGTCTTTGCTTATGATGGACAACCCAAGAGTTCTTGTATAGTCTTTATTTCTCTCCATAAACACGTATAAATTACTTGTCCACTATATATTAGATTGTTGAGAGAAAAATGCCTCCTAATTTATTATATGATACTATATAAATGTTGTAGTTGGAATCAGGAGATACTGAGCTAGAGACGCGTGAGGAGCTG
The DNA here is from genome assembly GCF_029873635.1 of Malania oleifera. NCBI lineage: Eukaryota > Viridiplantae > Streptophyta > Magnoliopsida > Santalales > Ximeniaceae > Malania > Malania oleifera. Next base: position 59,874,630 of record NC_080417.1, on the reverse strand, counting down.
GAGACGTGTTGCAAGTTGGAGCTATTATCCACCATTTAATTTAAATGGGTGAAACTTCTCTTTTTGATTTATCATCTTCCTCGCCCGAACCGTCTCAACCTGACTCGAAAACCTGACACAGACCCGAAAACCCGAACCGGACCCGGTCCCTGACCCGGATCTGTATCTGACCCGCTACCTTAGAACCCAGCCACGTCAACAGGTGGGTCTCACTGTGCCACGTCAGCAATGGGCCCCACTGTACCACGTTAACACCCTGCCACGTCAACATTGACCAGGTTTGACCTGAAATTTGATCGAGCTTTTCGAAATCGTTTTGGGTTTGTTTTTCGAACGACTTGAACCATTTCTAAGGTTTTTGAAAGTTTCGAATCCAACTGTGCTGTCTATTTGAGTTAATTCCATATCTAAATTAGAAAATCGAGATATTGAACGAAAAGAGCTCAAAAATTGAACTGTTCAATGGCAATAATTTCGGTTTCTAAAAGATGCAGTTAGAAAATTATTTGCTTGGGAAGGAATTGCACTTACCATTGAAGGGTAAGTCAGCATCTATGAACGAGGAAGAGTGGGAGTTTCTTGATCGAAAAGCTCTCAAAGCCATCAGAATGACGTAGTCAAAGTCTGTGGCATTCAATATCAAGCATACATCATCCACCAAGTCTCTAATGGATACGCTCTCTAATATGTACAAGAAGCCGTCAGCCGCTAACAAGGTACATCTCATGAAAAGATTATTTACTATGAGCATGCCTGCGGGTGAAAGTTTAGCGGGCATTTGAACAATTTCAACGAGTTTTCGGATCAACTCGCCTCAGTCGGAATAACATTTGATAATGAGATTCGTGCCCTACTGATTCTCAGTCAATTGCCCGAAAGTTGGAATGGTGTTGTTACTGCAATCAGTAACTCCGCAGGAAAATCAAAGCTTATATACAATGAGGTCGTCAGCATGATTTTGACGGAGGAAATTAGAATACAATCAAACCATGGCTCCACTTCAAGTTCAACCTTGAACATGGAAAGTCAAGGTAAAGGAAACAGGCATGGACGATCAAATAACCGCGGCAGATCTAGGCCCAGATGGTTTAAATCCAGAAATCCCAGAGTTTCTCAGAACATAGGTTCCCAGAGCACAAAAATTATTTAGTGCTGGAACTGTGGAAAAAATGGCCATTACAAGAACCAGTGTAGAAGTCTGAAGAAAGAATATGAGGCGAGAGCAAAGACAGAAGCAAATGTTGCTTTAGAAAATGATGATTTGTTGATCTGCTCTTTAGAGAGCAAAAAGGAGTCTTGGATGTTAGACTCTAGAGCTTCATTCCATGTCACTTCCAGCAGAGATTGTCTAGAGGAGTATACATCAGGTAATTTCGGTAAAGTATATCTGAGCAATGATCAACCTTGCGACATTACCGGTAAAGAGATAGTGAAGATCAAAATGAATAGGTCAGTATGGAAACTAAGAGATGTCAGGTATATTCCAGACCTAAGGAAGAATTTGATCTTAGTCGGTCAATTAGTAGATGAAGGATATAACACATCTTTTATTGGTGATGAATGGAAGATTTCGAAGGGTGCATTGACAATTGCTCGAGGTAAGAAAAGTTGTACTCTTTATGTAACTCCTGATGCATGCATTCTATTACAGTTGCTACAAGAAATGATGATAACAACTTATGGCATCAACGACTCAGACACCTAAGTGAGAAGGGACTCAGGGTGATGCACTCAAAGGGTAAGTTGAGTGATTTACATTCGGTGAAGATTTACACATGTGAGGATTGCATATTTGGGAAACAGAAGAGAGTCAGTTCCTAGACAAACATCAATACCCCTAAGAAGGAGAGACTTAAGCTAGTCCATTCAGATGTATGGGGACTAACAACGATTTCGTCCACAGGTGGAAAGCATCACTTCGTCACATTTATCGATGATCATTCACGGAAGGTATGGGTTTACTTCCTGGAGTATAAATCTAATGTTTTTTATGCTTTTAAAATTTGGAAAGCAATGCTAGAAAACTAAATTGGTTGGAAAATCAAAAAGCTGAGAAGAGATAACGGCGGTGAGAATGTTGACACTAAGTTTAAGAAATTTTGCTATAAGCATAGTATTAGAATGGAAAGAAGAGTTCCAGGTACACCTCAACCCAACGGTGTAGCCGAGTGGATGAATAGAATGTTGATAGACAAAGCCAGAAGCATGCGCATGCAGTCAAGCTTACCAAAGATGTTTTGGGCAGAAGTAGTCAACACAACAGCTTATTTGATTAACAGGAGTCCATCAGTACCATTGGACTATAGTCTACTAGAAGAAGTATGGAGTAATAAAGAGGTAAGACTTTCACATTTGAAAGTTTTTGGTTGTGTTGCATATGTACATATCAATGATCATGTTAGGAATAAGCTGTATCCGAAATCCTGAAAATGCACTTTCATCGGTTATGGTGGAGATGAATATGGTTATCGCATTTGGGATGATGAAAACAAAAAGGTGATCAAAAGCAGAGATGTGATTTTTGATGAAAAGGTAATGTACAAAGATAGACACACAATAGAATCTACAGAGTCTGAAACACCTTTGTAGATGTGGATGATGTTTTAGAAGGTGTAAGGATACGTCAGCAGAACATCGAGAATCCTCAGCAGAATATCGAGATTCTTCAGGTAGAGGAACATGTGGAGCATATTTTTGCACCACCACCTCCTATTCCAGCACCAGATCTTAGGAGATCTTCTCAGCAACATGTACCAAACAGGAGGCATGTGAACCATTTACTTCTTACAAATGGAGGAGAACCTGAATGCTATGTTGAAGCATGTCAGGCAGGAGATTCAAGGAAGTGGGAGCTTGCAATGAAAGACGAGATGAAGTCTCTTAACTCCAAAAGAACATGGGAACTAGCTAAGTTGCCGATTGATAAGAAGGCTTTTCATAACAAATGGGTTTATAGGATCAAAGAAGAGTATGATGCATCCAAGAGGTATAAAGCTCAGTTAGTAGTCAAAGCTTTCGAATCGAAGGAAGGAATTGACTACACTGATATTTTTGCACTAGTTGTCAAGCTGACAACCATTAGATATATTTTGAGTATTGTTGCCTCATAGGGTTTACATCTTGAGCAGTTGGACGTGAAGACGACATTTCTTCACAATGATCTTGATTAGGAAATTTATATGCAACAGCCAGAAGGTTTCTCAATAAAAGGAAAAGAGAATCTTGTTTGCAAATTGAAAAAGAGTTTGTATGGTCTCAAACAAGCTCTTAGACAATGGTACAAGAAATTCGACAGCTGTATGCAGAGGAACAATTTTCAGAAGTGCAATGCCAACCACCATTGCTACTTCAAAAGGTATCGTGCTAGTTATATTATTCTACTGTTATATGTTGATGATATGCTAGTTGCAAGATCAGATGTAAGAACCCGAACCGTGAAAACTGGGTTTAAATAAAAAAGAGAAGGACAAATTGGGAATTTGGCAAATTTCGTCGACGAAGCCTTTGTTCTTCTCGTCGACGAAATTAAGAGACTCGTCGACGAGGAGAAGCCGAGGAGTCTCTAAAAAACAGAAGATGCCAGATTCATCGTCGAGGCCACTGATTCATCGACGAGGCCACCGTTTTGTCAACGAAGTCAGTGAAAGATTCATCAACGAATGCACCATTTCGTTGACGAATTCCCCTGGGTCAAAGGTGCTATAAATAGAAATTTCATTGCTTAACCACTAAGAAACTTAGATTTTTCTCTCTCTCTCTCTCTCTTAAAACCTCTCCCTTCTCTCTCTCTCTCTCTCTCTCTCTCTCTCTCTCTCTCTCTAGATTTCTTCACCGATCGTTGATAGAATCGGGAAATGAAAGTTGCCACGAGGATCGTGGAATGATTCTCTACAACTTCTATGGATCGGAATCTCGTTTCAGAGGTTTTCGGGTTTTGGCAAAAAATCGAGGTAAGGCTCGGTTTTCATTTCTGATCTGGTAGTTTTGTAGAGGATGGTCTTGTGAGTATATTTTGTACTGTGATTTGTAGGTTTTTGAACTTGGTTCACTGTTTAGGAGCCTTGGAGCTTGGGATTTGTTATACGGGGTTAAGGTAAGGGGAACTATGTTTATATTGGTTCTTTTCAAAATCGGACTAGGTGGAACTATGGTCCACGGTCCTGTGTGTGTTTTGGCTACTCATTGAGGGGGGATCTAATGGGAAAAACTATGTGTTTTTCATTATTACAGTTTTAGGAAAAAAGGGGCGACGGGCTGAATCCCGGATTTTGTTGAAAACCGAGTATATGTGTGATTCATACTATGATATTGGGATGATCATGCCTTGACTTTATTTAAACTGTATTTGTTTGGAAAACCATGATTTAGATTACTAAATGAGTGTGGTTTGTTTGGTTATATGAGCATGCATGTGTGTGTGATATGCGGAATTGCTGATAAAAACGCGGTTCCAAAATGATTCCAAGTACTGAAAGTGTCCGACTCTATATTCGAGGGCATGTGTTTATCGCCTGCCACGTAGGCAAGAGTGTCTGGCTCTATATCCGAGGGTGTGAGCCTATTTCGGTAAATCAGGCCGAAGGGTGTGGATCCACCAGTTAGCGCCGGTACGATACCATGGGAGTCGAGGACTAGCCATGTGCCGGTGGCGCCATGCTTCGCGGGTTGGCTACAGGCCAATGCCAGAATGCTGGACCGGCTTCAAGCCGATGAGTGTGACGACACTGTGTATCATGTGTGTGTATTGTGACGGGGCTGCGTATAAATGGCCGCCGTATGCATGCGTGTATGCACTATGTGAATTAGTACTGGATTACATTCAACTGTGTGTATGTTTTATTATGATAACACTCAAATGTCACACACAAATATAACCTGTGTTTTTCCTTACTGAGAGGTGTCTCACCCTGCTGTACGTACATTTTTACAAGTCCTTCAGGTAACTGGAACTAGCATCCTGGTGTAGGGAGTGTAGTGGCCGGTGTACCGCGTTTAGCGCTAGGTAAGTGCTAGGACTGTAATTTTGGTGGGTTGCCATTTTGGGATGTGTTAGGCACCCGTTTGTACATTTTGATAGAGCATTGTGTCTACTCTTGTATAGACTCTAGTATGGTACTGCATATGTATGTATGGTTTTTCTGCTATGTATATGATTGTGTTTGGATGTGTTTAGGGTGCCTAGAAACCCCACGGGGTCGGACCCTCATCCTTTGTACTGTATCTGTGATTATTTGTATGATACAGGGACAAGTTAGGTTACATTTTCACCCTTGGGTCCCATTTCGGGATTCGAGGTGTGACATCAAATATAGAAGAGATCGAAAAATTGAAGCAACAATTGTCAAAGAAATTTGATACGAAAGACTTGGGTCATGCAAAGCAGATTCTTGGAATGCGGATCTCTAGAGATAAGCAACAAAGCACGTTGCAGTCTGAGAGTACATTAGACATGTTTTACAGAGGTTCAACATGAGCAGCACCAAGGTTGTAAATACACCATTGGCAGGTCATTTCCGTCTCTCAAAGGATCAGTCTCCCCAGACAGATGAAGAGAAAGACTTCATGGCTAAGGTACCATACGCGTCAGCCGTTGGAAGTCTAATGTATGCTATGGTTGGTACCAGACCAGATATTGGCCAAGTAGTAGAAGCTGTCAAAAAGTATATGTCAAATTCAAGGAAGACACACTAGGAAGTAGTGAAGTGGATTTTGAGATATCTACGTGGTACTATTGATAAGTGTCTATGTTTCGGCAAAAGGGATTTGAAAATCCAAGGATTTGTAGATGCTGATTTTGTAAGTGAAATTGATCATCGCAAAAGCATCACCGGGTATATATTCACTGTTGGCACAATAGCTATTAGTTGGATGTCACAGATACAAAAGATTGTTGTTTTATCCACTACAGAAGCTGAGTATGTAGCAGTGACAGAAGTCAGTAAAGAGATGATTTGGTTTCAAGGTTTTTTAACGGAGCTTGGATTAAAAGTAGGAGAGGAATGTTTTGTACAGTGACAGTCAGAGTGCACTACATTTGGCAATGAACTCCGCATTTCATTCCAGAGTTAAGCATATTGGATTGCGTTATCACTTCGTCAGATCTCTGATAGAAGACGGTGTGTTAACACTTGAAAAAATCTAAGGTAGCAGAAATCCGGAAGATATGTTAACTAAGGTGGTGACTACAGAGAAACTGAAGTTGTGTTCAACTTCAGTTGGTCTTTATGCCTGAAGACATATTTTGAGCACATCATTTATTCATGATACTGGTTGAGGAGGCATCTTCATCTCCAAGTAGGAGATTGTTGTAACTGGAGCCAAGAGACGCAAAGCTTGAGACGCATGAGGAGCTGGAGAAGCGTTGCAAGTTGGAGCTATTATCCACCATTTAATTTAAATGGAGGAAACTTCTCTTTTTGATTTATCGTATTTAATTGTAATTGATTCCAAAGCCCTATAAATAGAGAGTTATGGAGAGTTGTGAAAAGTACAGAGAGCAGAGAGAAGAAAGAGTAAAAAGAGAGTTGTATTTTTCTGACGATTTTAGTGAATTAGTGGTGTGCTCCGTGGACGTAGGTTGATCTTGACCGAATCACGTAAATTTTTAGTATTCATAATTTTCTGGTTGCTCACAGAATCTTAACAATAAACTCTTTTATTGTTACTGCTATCACGTTATGAATAGCAAACTCTTAATTTGCTCTGACCTTGACCCATGATGGGACATTTCGAGAATCCATGGATAAGATCTTTATTTTACTCCTAAAGATGAAGTAAATAACTTCTTTTCATCATAAACTAAATAATTGAGAGAGAGAGAGAGCCCCATGAGATTGGGATTTAACTTTGAAACATATTATTATTATTATCATTATTATCACATTTACTATTATTGTTGTTCTTAGTATTATCATTATTTTAACTACTACTATAACTATTGCCATTATTATTGCCATTTAATCATTCCATTCACTTAACCATTCATTATTGATTTATTGCTTTTTTTTCTTTTTCTTCCCTAAAAAATGATTGTCAAATTTTTAATCGACCATGGGGCAGTCAAAAGATTTTAATTTCCTGGATTGAAATCAATCTCCTTCTCTCCTTAGGTAGAATTAGGTAAGTCATCTCTGCATATATTGATTTTGTTGAGCAGAGATGAGTTCCCTCATTAAAAGAATTAAGATTAAAGGAGTATAAAAAAAAAAATTTATTTTCTCTCCTCCTATTTTAGATAAACATAAAATTTGGTAGTAACCATGCTTTGAAGGATGACCATGGCTGTGTTATTTTTAATTTTATCATTGTTGTTGTAATATATTCTTTTATTTTTAAATTATTATTACTATTTTTTTATTATTGCTATAACTTTTGATCGTATAATATAATAATAAAATTTTTATTAGTATTATCAATTGTTGTGCTTGTTACAATTATTTTCTTATTGTCATTTTTATTATTTTATAATAATAATAATAATAATGAATATTCTTATAACTATTAATATTTTATTGTTGTTTTGTTTTTGTTTTGTTTTATTTATTTTTTTCATGTTGCTTTTGACTGTGACATGATTAGTAGACAATTAACTTGTTTTTTTTTTAAAGAATTTATTTTTTAGTGAAATTATTATTATTATTATTATTATTATTATTATCATTATTCAAAAGAAGAAGAAAGAATAGAATTAATGTAATTTTTACTTATAGTATGTAATGACCCCAAAAATGTATATAGGATTAAAGCATAATAATAAAATAAATTCTATCAATACTTATAATAAAAATAATAAAATAATAAAAATGGTCATTAAGTTAATATCAATACAAGGGTGCTTTTCTGTAAGTTCTTTGATTCCATGTTTAATACCTAAAAAAGACTTTATCTTAGAGAGTGCTCTGAGACCATTACGGTTCAATCGCTTCCTAAAGGTCGACCTGATCAAAATGGAATTTCATAAGATAAATAGGGTAGACACTATTTGTATACGTAAATAAGTACATATACATAAAATAATGTTTTGACTAACATAATTTGTAGAAATATATAATAATAATAATAATAATAATAATAATAATAATAATAATAATAATAATAATAATAATAATAATATAGGTATCATATGCGGAGCCCACATGATCGGGTGGGGCCCACACGAGTCTCAAACTGGAACTTGCTTCAACATATCAACTGCAGTCTTCATGCACCAAAAGTCTTCACATAATCCATATGTACCTACAAAGAGTTACGAATTGAAGTGTGTTTTCAGTGTATGTGCTTGTATGAGGGTTGAACCGTAGGACATAGGTCAACCAATTCCATTCTACATCAGTGTCCTTGTATACACTTCATAAATCTCGCAATACATGTGATCATTCCCACATCCAGCACATGTGAGGCCCACAAGACTATGTTGGGGCCACATGAGTCCCAAAATCGTTTAGGGCTCACATGAGTCCTGAAGTTGTGTAAGGCTCATAAGACCTTTTAAGGACTATTGGAGTTACGTGAGGCCTACTTGGGTCTCGAAATTGTGTGGGGCACACAAGACCATGTAGGGCCCACATAAATTTTTGAAATTTAAATTTAATTTTTCTTTCATAATAAATACAAAAACATAGCTTAATAATAATAATAATAATAATAATTTCAAAATAATTAATTAATTAAGTAAATTAATTAAAAACTAATTAAATGGGAATGTCGGCAAGTACTCCTATTTTCCCCACATGTATCCCCATTTTCATCTCATACCTCTCATCCCAAGCTCATCTCATGTTTATTCCTTTATTTTAAAAGAAATTATAATATCACCCCTCCCCCCATATTTTTATAAATTTCATTTCCTTTTTCAAAATTTTACTATAAATAGAAAACTTTCAACCTTCAATTTTCACAAAAAAATTTTCAAAGTACGAGAAAGATTAGAGAGTGAAAAAATTAGTCATGGGGGGAGAATTTTTGTTATACTTAAAATTTTCACTCACTTACTCTTTCCGATCTCATTTTCAGATATATTCGCTGTGATTGTCTCACAAGGTTAAGTAAGAGTAAGTAAATTTGATTATGTTATATTTTTATTAAAATTTATTCTTGAATTTATTTGTAAGTAAATTTTGATTATGTTAGTTATTTTTAATAAAATTTTCTCGAGTTTATTTTTACGCATATTTAAGTATACCAGTTTTATCTTTAATATACTTGCGTTTATTTTTTAGTTATGAAATGTTCTAAACCCCTTAGGTATAAAAATCGTGCGACATGAATTTATTTTTACGTTACATATTTCATGAAAATATGAGTAAAGATGACATGAGTTAATTTTTACGTTACATATTTCATGAAAAAAAAAAAAAGAGTAAAAATGAGATTTTTATGATATTATTTTAATTGTATAATAAGTTATTTTCAAAACCCCTTATGGCTCAGAGGATACAGAAAATTACGAATGTTCGATACCGTAATTTAAAGTTTAAACGGATCAGAGTGCACCCGTACTATTTACAGAGTGATTATATATAGTAATAGATTTCTCTTAAATGCACACTTGATTTCAAGACTTAATAGGGAAAATCTCACTTAATGCTAATGTACGTTGATTTAGTTTGACCGGCCAACCAACTAAGTCTAGTTTTCAGATCATACAACTCAGTCGTGAGGGTAAACATGAGTTACGATTAACAGACCTAAGGGAGGTTTTTACAATATGTGTGTATATATATAATTATGTGAATAAAACTATTAAAGATTTGAAGGAAAAGTATACGTTTATGTGGATAGGAACATTTTTGTGCTTAAATGATGATCTAAAGGAAACGTTTAAAAAAAAAATATCACTATATTTACAGTTTTTAAATTTAACTAGTTCAGTTTAATAGTTGTAGTGTATAGTTATAAAAATTTTATTATTATAGTTGATGATAAAAGTTTTATATAGAAATTTTTAAATTCACATTTTTTTTAAATGCAATTTTGAAGTTTCAATATTAAATATTATTTTACGAAATTATAATATTATGAAAGCTCATTTTGATTACACACTAATAATAATCTTATTTACTTACTGAGCGTCATCTCACCCCAATCATTATTTTATATTTCAGATAACTTTGAAAAGCATACAAGAAATCAGAAGTAGCAAATGCATGAGCGGGGATTAGAAAGAGTTGTTAGAATAAATATTGATGTAATATTAAATGGTTAAGTTTTAAATGTTTTCTTTTTATTGATATTGAAGATTTTGATGTAATGGGATCAATTAGTGTTCCGATAATAAAAATAATTTAGATTTGTTTACTTTCGCAGAAAATTTATTTTTAAGAACATATTCGGATTCGAGTCCTTACATAGGAAGAGGAGTAATCACCATTCTATTGAATGACAAAATCAAAATCAAGCAGACATGTAATTTTATCTCTATTTATTAGAACCTATCTCTATTTATTAGAACCAAACATGGGAATAAAAATGTAATTCGACAAGGTAACTAAAATTTTTATTTTATTCCAATTATAATTCTCCAAACCAAAAGAAGAGTTATAGGATTGAAATGAAAGGAACGAGTCATCTCGTTTGGGGCCACTTAAAGCCAACTTATTATTAAAAAATAATTATTTAAAACAAGTATTAATTAATGCAAAAAAAAAAAAAGTATTAATTGGCTTTGCACCCAAATAAATATTTATTGCGAAAGGTATTTGTTCAAAATTACTTTCTTAATAAAAAAATTGAGAAACAAATAAGAATATTTTTGGTTAATTTTAAGTAGTTACTCATCATAAGTTGTAGCAAGCTTGTAAATTTAAACAATTTATAGGCATGATGATTATTTTGTTATTTAAGAAATAAATGTTAGATTTTTAAAGTATATATGTTTCTAATTAATATGTACTATTATAAATATAATTGACAATATTATTAATCATATATTATTTTATTTAATAAAAATTATTAAAATGTTAACTAATTTTTTAATTAAAAATTATTTAAATTTTTAATTTAATTAGTAATTAGATAAATTTGATTGAAACAGTTAATTACTCTTTTAATTAGACAATATTTAAATTTTAAGATAAAGTTTTAATTAAAAATATTAACTAAAAATTTTAAAAGTTTCCAATTGAAATTTTTCATTAATATAAACATTAACTAGTTTTTATTAGAATATATTAAATTTTTTTATTACGATTGTCAACAAGAAAGTTTGCTGAAACGGCTAATCATCGTGTTAATTAGATAATATTTAAAATGTTACTAAAATGTTGATTGATTTTTTTAATTAGACAATATTAAAAATATCAACTAAAAATTATATAAATACTAATTAACTAACTTGTCAACTAAAACATCAAAAATGTTAGTTAAATATATTAGTTAGAAAACATTAATTAAAAATGTGAACATAATTAAATAATAAGATGTACACTATTTAAAATGTTAATCAAAATTTTTAATAAAATGTCAAAAAATATTTAAGTAGAAAATTTTAAAAAATTTCCATTAAAAATTTTAATTAACATAAAGATTGATTAATTAGAAAATATTAATTAAAAATGCTAACATATTTTATAAACATATGTTATTTTGGGTATTATACTATATTAATTATATGACTTAAAATATAAAAACATCACTCATTTTGATAATAAAATATATTCACACAATATTTATAATGAAAGTAAGTATCCAAATATCATTTATTTAATTAGTACTTATAATTAACACTTTTTAAATGCAAACAAATAATTCTTATAATTTTTGTACTTTTTTTAATTCAATACTTACTATTATTAACATTAAAATTTTATTTTTTTAAAAAAAAATATACTTTTTAAGTGATTCCAAACAATATGTATTAGCTTTGGTACAATCCCAAGAGAGGGGTGAATTGGAATTTTAAAATTTATCTCTTAGGTTAAACGAGATAGCCGTATAATACAACTTAAGATCTTTCTATGCAATTCCAAGTGCGCCGATAAACATAATATGCGAAAATATAAATCATGCGCATCATTCACACCATAACATACACATGCGGTAAATATAAAGCGTGGAAATTTAAACAGACACATGATATGTTATTGAGGTTCGGCCAACTGTGCCTACGTCCCCGCCTCTAGTTTGCAAGTCCGATAATTCCACTAAAGGCTCACTTAACGGGTGGAGTGGCATCGGTTACACTTAGGTCAATTCAAGGGGCTGACCTCAACCAACACGTCTTACCAAGATGGCGCATCTAACTTTCCTAATCGGATCTAAGCCAGTTCGGGACTATTCAACAGGGCTAGTCTCCCTCTTCAGGCATGTGCCTGGAATACAACAGATTTATAATATAAATTTTGTGTACAATTTCAGTACTTCTCCAACAAGCAGATTTGTATCACTACACACAGTCACTAAACAATGCACATCAACATGATAGGAACTATAAACTAAGTGATGTGAATGTGTGCAATCTATACTCACTATAATGTGTGTTCTCAAATAAGCACAAGAGTGTATACTAGAACTCTCTTTGAAACTATACATCAATATATCTCAATCATAAGTCTAGGGTTTCAAAGATGTCTACCAAGAGTATTCTAAATATCTCAAAATAATATTTTCTCAAAATTCAAGCACAAGAAGATATTAAAAAATAAGTTTGTAAAATAATTTTGCACACAAAAATATAAGCCTAAATGAGTCTTACAATAACAATGCAAAGACCCACTTCGCTATAAGATTTTTTTCACACAAAGATTTATCGAACTAAATCAATGGAAAAAAAATCTTTGCTTAACTCTCAATATGAAAATCAAATATGAACAAATGTAATGAAAGTTATAGCTTTGTAGGATCTCTCAAGTATACTCACTCAAAAAAATTTGGTAAGGGAATGATAAAAGAATGAATATATGGGATGTGTACGAAGAAAGGGCACTCAAAAATTTAGAGAGATTCTTCTTAATCAAACTCCCTAATTTTATCATAATTTTTGCAAATTAGGGTCTATATATAGAGATAGGAAAATTATAGTCGTTAGGACATGCAGGGTATTATTAATATTGTTTTAAAACATTTTAACCCTAATTAACCCCGTTTAAATATTTTAACCACAGTAAAAATAATAGCGCAACCCGAGAGTACCGGTCAACCAAAGGGAGGTTTGGTTGACCGAACTATGCGAGTTCGGTCAACCGGGTAAGAAATGAACTAGAAGTTTGGTCGATCGAACATGTTGTCCCAAGGGCGATTTTCCTTTTTAGCGCAGTTTGATCGACTGGAAGCTTTTAAACTAACTAGTTCGGTCGACCAGACCGTTGAGTTCCACACGTGGGAACTCGGTCGACCAGGGCATTGGCATGCAATCTAGGCACGGTCCACCGTAAGGTCAAACAGTTGACTCCTAGGGAGTTCGATCGACCGAGTGAGAATGAACTGGGTAAGTTTGGTCAACCGGGCAATGGTCAAGGTGTTGACCCAGTCTCGATTCGGTTGACCGGGAGGATTTGCACTTTCAAGTACGATCGACCGAACATGCAACTTAAGTGCATTTGGGTTCTATTTTAATTATGCAATCACCCAATTCATATGACCATATATATATATGTGTTAGAATTGGTGTATTCCCAAGAGGGGGGATGAATTAGAATTTTAAAATTTTCTCCTATGTTAAATCAGAAATCAATATGATTTAACTACCTAGGGTCTTTCTATACAATCCTAAATGCGCAAGTAGATATAATGTACAAAAATTTAAATCATGTGCATCATTCACACCAAAACATACACGTGTGCTAAATATAGAGTGCGAAAATATAAACAAACACATGATATGTTATCGGGGTTTGGCCAACTGTGCCCACATCCCCGCCTCTAGCTCGCAAGCCCGAGGATTCCACTAAAGGCTCATTTAAAGGGTGGAGCGGCACCGATTACAACCATGTCAATTAGCACGGGGTTGACCTCAACCTTTACAACTAGGTCAATTAAAGGGGCTGACCTCAACCAATACACCTTACTAGGATGGCACACCTAACTTTCCTAATCAGGTCTAAGCCAATCCGGGACTATTTCAAAGGGCTAGTCTCTCTCTTCAGGCCCATGCCTAGAAATACAAAAGATTTGAAATACAATACAATCGTATAGTGATTATGCTTTCATGTAAAACAGATATGTAACTAGTTACGTGCAATCACATACACCACCAAATGATATAATATGTAAGCTTAATGTGGTTTAATATATCAACTCTCAAATATATTTACTATCGGTGTAATGTTCGTGAGAGTGTAAACCAGTATAATCTTTGTGTCACAAGGTATTTAATCAATGTGCTCAAACAAAGATATCAGCCAAACAATGTATATATATTTCAATCAGCAGATTTTCTTAATCGTGTGATGTTCAAGTAGTGTATATGTTTGGTTTGCAAAAAGAGATTTAATCTTTGTATACAGAAAAATAGATAACTCAATGAATATTGCCACAAAGATCAATATCACATAAACAAATGTCTCTTCAAATATTTTTCAAGATAAAGCGTAATAGATATTTGAAAATGTTTTGAAAGAATTTTTGCAATTCAAAAACAAATACAAACTTCCCAAGATATTGCAATGAATGTGCAGCGCTCGGAAGTTTAATATAAGTCTTCTTAGGAGAGACTTATTAACAAAGTCCCCTAAGAACACTTAGGTTTGTTTCTCAATAAAATCGTATCAACCAAGCAGAACAGGGAGAACAAACATTTCCAAACAAACACTTAATCAATTTACAGAGAGTTTAGGCAATAGTATAAGATAAGTATGAGTGAATGGGGTGAGAAAATGAGTAATATAGATTTTGAGATTTTTAAGGAATTTCTCCTAATCAAGATTGCTAATCTTTGCAAACGATGGGCTATTTATAGATGTTGGAAGAATTATAGCCGTTAGGACATTTAGGGTATTATTAATATTGTTTAAAACCATTTTAACCCTAATTAACCTTGTTTAAAAATATTTAACCACAGTAAAAATGTAGGGCAACCCAAGAGCACCGGTTGACCAGAATACTTTCGGTCAACCCAAGCTCATATGGTTCGGTCGACCGCGCCAGAAATGAACTTCCTAGGTCAGTCGACCAGAGGAGTATGTCTGAGGCGATTTTTTCCAAATCAGCGAGATTCAGTCGACCAGGGTGAAAATGAACTAATTGATCGGTCGACCAAAATGGCATATCTGAGGCGATTTTTCAAGATCAGCGTGGTTAGATCGACCAGGGCTAGAATGAACTAAGTTGGTCAGTCGACCAAACCATTGAGACAATTCCCGAGGACCCTCGGTCGACTAGGTTGGTGTAATATAAATTTCGCTCGGTCGACTAGGAAGTCAAACTATTGACTTCAAGGGTATTCGGTCAACCAGGGTCAAATGAGCTTTAGAAGCTCGGATGACCAGGAAGTGAAACTATTGACTTCAAGGGTATTTGGCCGACTGGGGTCAAATGAGCTTTAGAAGCTCGATCGACCGGACTGCGGTCAACATGTTGACTCATACCTGATTCAGTTGACTAGGGACAAAATGACCTATATAGGTCAGTCGACCGAAAGTGCATAACTTGTGCAGTTCGGTCTTGTTTTATTCCACAATCACCCTATTCAAGTGCCTAACACATACAAGTGCAATGGTGAGTGTAGTAAGGTCCTTTCTAGGTCCTTTTGAAGACACCGAAAAAATCCAGTGTCGGTCGACTTTCTAAGTTCATTTTTAGTTTACGGTTGGTTTGAGCTTACCTATTAGATCATGCATGTGATGTGTGTGAGCTTATTATAAACCAATCCCTATTTACTATTATAGACTCTTTGCATAGAAATGAAATACAATGCAATCGTAAATTGAGTCTTCAACTTCAGTTCCTCTTTGTGCTATCACTATGATCTGCCAATTAGAATACCTGCACATCAACTCGGCAGACATTAAATACCAAAGTATTTGTCATAATCAAAACAAGGATATGACGTATAAGGTCAACAATCTCCTCCTTTTTTATAATGACAAATACTTGCCTACTTCTCCCCCTTTTGGCAACAACAAAAAGGGCTTAGATAAACATTTAAGTATATATAGGCAAATAAGAGGAAAATATCATTCATATACAAGATATGGTTTGGGAGATTTTTAAGAAAATTCGACAGCAAACCATTTGAAAATAGAACATTTCCCAAAAACATGTCTGTATAGAAATGACCTGATTGAGTAATATATTGACAATATATCTACAACTACTTAATCAGTCCAGTATTCTCAAAAACATAAAATAGAACTATAACTTTTAGTCATTCAAGAAATATAATAGTCATACAATGCAAAATGGATGACAAAGATAACTTCAACAATTTAAACACACAAATTGTATAAGTGATCATTAAAATATTCAAGTGACATGAAAAACCTAGTTAAATCAAAAATATACACAAACCATTGCAAATGAAATATATCATAAGACCCGTGGAAGTTTTAAGTTAAAGGGCACACGGCATATGATAACAAAATAGTAGGTTTGAGCATAAAAATGATCTAATAAGTTTGCATGCATTTTCATGTAAGATCCATTAACCAGTTATACAACATTCTTTGTAAATTTTAAAAAAAAAAAATCTTCATGACTTAAAATTTTAAAGCAAAGATAGCACAAGTCATGAAAGCATTTAAGCACATAAGCAAGACATAAAATATATTCTATATAAGTTCAATTCTTACTTTTATATATATATACATACATATGTATATAATAAATATATATCCCCCTTTGATATTTGCAAAAAGGTACTGGGGGTGCTTGAAGAAACAAAAACTTTAATTTAAAAACTCATGCAAGCAAGCAACAAATTTTCTAGTTTGTCAATAAAGCACATACTAAAAATAACCAGAAAACCAAAACCATAATGATCCTAAAAGTTCAACAATCACATGCAAGATCATATGACAAGTACAAAAAGTTGTGGCAATATAAACATGCTTAAGATTATGATTTTCAATAAAATATTTTCATTCAAGTACATGCCACAATGAATTCATTCAAGATCTAAGTTAAACATATGGGTAAGCAAAACAGGGTAGTAATTTAATTCTAGATGCTCCCCCTATCAATTTGAATATGTGCTTAGATTCTTTAACTACTTGTACTAACCAAAGATTAATTTCATTATGCTTAGTAGTATATGCCATCAATCCAAATCTTTAAAATCAACTATACTGAGTATTTGTCAATTACATGTTATCATTTGATTAGTATAATTGTCCCTATAGACCATGGATGTATCAGAAGATATATATTAAGGCATGCAATAATGTTCATGACCCAAGAACATTTCATATCAAAACATAAGCCTTTAAGCACTATATATAATGTTTTGGGTATTCTCAAGAGCCTCGATATTCAATAAATGAAAGTGATGCATATGGATCATTTATGCGCTTCCTATAGGGATGGATCTGAGCCTTTCTAAACAATTGATGATTATGCTAGGATGAAGATTAATTATCTACTTGAGTTTTCACTCATCCTTTCAAAAATATTTTAAAGTTAATTTCATCATAATCATCTTTAACACAAGGCTTTGGTTTGGGAAAAATCCTGTCAAAATTTTGGCAGCATGCTGTCTGTAAATTGAACATTTCCCAAATTTTCATGCACCAAATTTCTGATAGATTCAAGCAATCAATTCAAAGTAGTAATTTGAGCATGCGAGAACCTATAATCCACTACCAGCATGTAATTTTCATCAATTGCATCCGTCATGCAGGAGGCTTTCAACATAGGCATGCAATCTAGTAGTATAATCAACAGATGATACAAAAGATAAACTATCCATTATAAGATATACTCATTTAACGCATAATGAATAGTAGGAATTCAGTGCTTTTCATATGAAAGCATATGGGCATGAAAGACAAAAATTCAATGAGAGCATTTAATGTATATATATTCATGAAGAGAAATGCTCCCCCTGAGTTATGCACTTATTCAATTTATGCCTTTTTCATTTTCTAGTTCTTTAACCAAGTGTTTTAAGACTTTTGATGATATATGCTTGGCTTTGGATGAATAGGCTTAGAGGACCAAACAGTCACAATAGATATTTCTTTAAGTGAGCTAAGCCAGTATTGTCTCTATTGATATGAATTTTGACATGTGTGAGAGGCACAAGTTAAAATGACTTTCAATTTAAAAGTACACATGCATAAGTTTACTTGAATTTTATGCATTCATCTAGATTGAGACCTAGGCAATCAAGTTAGTCATTCAACTCATCTCTAAGTATATAAAGCTCTAAAGGATATGACTTAATAATTTGAGAGCTTGTGAAATGAAAATGAGTAAATACTCTTGACAATCAAATTATCATTTAGTTCAGAAGAGTATTTAGAATGAGTGGATATTTTCAAAAATGTTTTCGTGCTTAGTAATCATGTCCATGCTTGGGCAAAGAGCATATAGGATATGTGAATGTTGTGAACAATGCTCTTCGGAGAATGGAAAGCATCCTATAAATATAATTACAATCTAAAGCAAGGATACAAGTAGATAGGTGAAACCTTGCCGAATATGATCATGGTTTGGTAAGGATTTCCTATGAAGGGGATAGGTGAATCAAGATTAGAGGATTTAAATATTAAGCTCAAAGGAAATAATTTGATTTAACAATGAAATACGAATTCACAAGTGGATTCCTCTAATTTTGATTGTGTGAGGGATGTCTTATTTATTAGCACAAGATAGATATGGAATTTATTATCATTGCTTATACCTAGAGTGATGTCCAGGTCTTGACTAATGAGATTAGGGTAAAAAGATATAATGCAAAACGAGGTCCCTAAAACTCAATTCTGTGCAATGGACAAAAGTATGCTTAAACTTGTGATTTTCATGTTAGCATGGGTTAAGCATTTTGAATTAAATACCAGGCATACATGTCATGTCCATATGGAAGTGGATAAAGATTCTTAGTATAACAAGATAGGTGAGTGCGTATACTAAGATTTTCATTATAAGCAACAACCACTTCCCAAACCTACAATCATCACAACCCCCTAAACCTAAGCCTAGGAACTAAGGAAGCATTAAATAATTAAGTAATATTAAGTTAAATCCAATTTTCCTTAGGACCTACGAGGTTTGCTTTCATAATAACCCACATCATTTCTTTGTCCATACTTCTGGCATTTCTAAGTCGGATACGCCCTTTCATTTTACAAGATAAGCAAAATTTATAATCATGTGATAGATTATGCTTACTTGTTTTATTTTTATTTGACGACGTATGACTGTGGGACTTATAATATGAACCCCTTTTGAAAAATTTATTTCTTTTGGCTCTTTAGGGTTCATTATGATTATTCTTTTTATATTTTACTTTGGGTGCAACTATAGAATAATCATCTATTTCATTTTCTAAGCAGATAATTTTCAATATCTTCTTAATCTTTCTCTTCTCAAGGATAGCATGATAATCTTTTAATTCTTTTAATTGTATAGCTATCCCCTTATTCTCAATTCAAAAATGATTTCTTCTTAGATATCTTAACTAGAAATTTATTCATTTCCAATAAAGTCTTTTCTAGTTTTTTAAATGAGGGCATGCTTTTATTATTCAATTCAGCACATGATTCATCATAAGAATTAACACAATAGTTTTCATATGAATCATTGTATGCATTTTCAACAGGACTATCACAAATATTCTCAGATGATTCATCATAAGATATGCCGCTATGCTTTTCATAGGAATCATCATATACATCATTAACAATATTATCAACAGATGATTCAGCACGAGACACAACACAACATTCAGCATAAGAATCATCAATCGAGCTAGGGTGAGAATCATATACCTCATCGCTGATTACTAGCTCATGATTTACCTCATTTTCCTGGGTCTATCCATATCTTTTATCCAGCTCAACCTAGATTTCCTGTGCACTACTACATGCCACAATTTCATGAAGAATACTAGCATCTAAAGCACAGTACAATAAATCCATGACATGTGAATTTGCATGCATTAAATTTATATCATTTTTTACTGGTATACAAATTCTCTTATCAATCACCTGTCAGGCCCTCCAATTTATAGATTTTACAAATATGCTCATTCAAATTTTCCAATGGGTGTAATTTACACCACAAAACAAAGGAGGACTGGAAGGTGATTGTCCCTTGTCGAATGGGGATACACCAAATCAAACCATTGCGATCTTTTTGCAAAAACGTTTAAGTCTAGTGCAATGAGGCTCTGATACCAATTGTTAGAATTGGTGTATTCCCAAGAGAGGGGTGAATTGGAATTTTAAACTTTTTCATCTAGGTTAAATCAAAAATCAATATGATTTAGCTACCTAGGGTCTTTCTATACAATCCCAATGCGCAAGTAGATATAATGTACGGAAATTTAAATTATGCGCATCATTCACACCATAACATACACGTGTGGTAAATATAGAGTGCGAAAATATAAACAAACACACGATATGTTATCAGGGTTCGGCCAACTGTGCCTACGTCCCCGCCTCTAGCTCGCAAGCCCGAGGATTCCACTAAAGGCTCACTTAAAGGGTGGAGCGGCACCGATTACAACCAAGTCAAATAGCACTGGGTTGACCTCAACCTTTACAACCAGGCCAATTAAAGGGGCTGACCTTAACCAACATGTCTTATCAGGATGGCACACCTAGCTTTCCTAACTGGGTCTAAGCCAATCCGGGACTATTTCAAAGGGCTAGTCTCCCTCTTCAGGTCTGTGCCTATAAATACAACAGATTTGAAATACAATACAATGGTACAGTGATTATACTTTCATGTAAAGCAGATATGTACCCAGTTACGTGCAATCACATATACCACCAAATGATATAATATGTAAGATTAATGTGGTTTAATATATCAACTCTCAAATATATTTACTATCAGTGTAATGCATGCGTGAAAGTGTAAACCAGTATAATCTTTGTGTCACAGGGTATTCAATCAACGTGCTCAAACAAAGATAGCAACCAAACAATATATATATATATATATATATATATATATATATATATTTATGTATATGTATATATGTATATATTTCAATCAGCAAATTTTCTTAATCGTATGATGCTCAAGTAGTGTATATGTTTGGTTTGCAAAAAGAGATTTAATCTTTGTATACAGAAAAATAGATAACTCAATGAATATTGCCACAAAGATCAATATCACATAAATAAATGTCTCTTCAAATATTTTTCAAGATAAAGCGCAATAGATATTTGAAAATATTTTGAAAGAGTTTTTGCAATCCAAAAACAAATACAGACTTCCCAAGATATTGCAATGAATGTGCAGTATTCGGAAGTTTAATATAAGTCTTCTTAGGAGAGACTTATTAACAAAGTCCCCTAAGAACACTTAGGTTTGTCTTTCAAGAAAATCGTATCAACCAAGCAAAATAAGGAGAGCGAACCTTTCCAAACAAACACTCAATCAACTTATAGAGAGTTTAGGCAATAGTAGAAGGTAAGTATGAGTGAATGGGGTGAGAAAATGAGTAGTATGGATTTTGAGATTTTCAAGGAATTTCTCCTCATCAAGATTGCTAATCATCTACTAATCTTTGCAAATGATGGGCTATTTATAGATGTTGGAAGAATTATAGTCGTTAGGACATGTAGGTTATTATTAATATTGTTTAAAATCATTTTGACCCTAATTAACCTTGTTTAAAAATATTTAACCACAGTAAAAATGTAGGGCAACCCGAGAGCACCGGTCGACTAGAATACTTTCAGTCGACCCAAGCTCATATGGTTCGGTCGATTGGGCTAAAAATAAACTACCTAGGTCGATTGATTGGATGAGTATGTCCGAGGCGATTTTTTCCAAATCAGAGAGATTCGGTCGACCGGGGTGAAAATGAACTAACTGGTCGGTCGACCAGAATGGCATATCTGAGGCGATTTTTCAAGATCAACGTGGTTCAGTCGACCAGGGTTAGAATGAACTAAGTTGGTCGGTCGACCAGACCATTGGGACAACTCCCGAGGACCCTCGGTCGACCAGGTTGGTGTAATACAAATCTCGCTGGGTCGACCATGAAGTCAAACTATTGACTTCAAGGGTATTCGGTCGACCGGGGTCAAATGAGCTTGAAAAGCTCGGTCGACCAGGAAGTCAAACTATTGACTTCAAGGGTATTCGATCAATTGGGATCAAATAAGCTTTAGAAGCTCGATCGATCGGATTGTGGTCAACATGTTGACCCATACCTGATTCGATTGACTAGGGGCAAAATGACTTATATAGGTCGATCGACCGAAAGTGCATAACTTGTGTAGTTCGGTCCTATTTTATTCCACAATCACTCAATTTAAGTGCCTAACACATACAAGTGCAATGGTGAGTGTCCTAAGGTCCTTTCTAGGTCTTTTTGAAGACACTAAAAAAATCTGGTGTCGATTGACTTTCTAAGGTCATTTTTATTTTACGGTTGGTTTGAGCTTACCTTTTAGATCTTGCATGTGATGTATGTGAGCTTATTACAAATGAATCCATATTTACTATTACAGACCCTTTGCATAGAAATGAAATACAATACAATTGTAAATTGGGTTTTCAGCTTCAGTTCCTCTTTGTGCTATCACTATGATCTGCCAATTAGAATACCTGCACATCAACTTGGCAGACATTAAATACCTGAGTATTTTTCATAATCAAAATAGGGATATGACCTATATATATATATATATATATATATATATATATATATATATATATATATGCATGTATGAGTGTCCTAGGGTCATTCTAGGCCTTGGTGTCAGTCAACCGGGTGTTCCCTAAGGTCCATTTATGGTCTTGATTTTGTGTAAGGACCTAGAGTCATTATAAGGTCTTTGAGCTTGTAGTTTCTACATGCATGATGTGCATTAAATATTACAGGCCTTTTTCTCCTTATTACTATTACAGACCCGAATTGAATGATAATATAAATTACAACATCAACTAATCTTTAGGGTCTTCAGGCTTCAAGCTTTCACATGCCATCAAATTATCTGCTAATATAAGCCTGCACATGAACTAGAAAGTCATCAAATACTTGAGTATTTGCCATTATCAAAATTGGGATATGACCCATAGGGTCAACAATATGCTATATACCAGACAATGTTATGAATCATTGATGGAGCTCTTTACACTATATTTGGAGAGACCTTAAATTTTGATTTGGATTGGATTTAGATGAAAATATAATATAAAACTATATTGAAATTTGTTCAACTCTACTCAAATTCAAATTCAAGACCTAAAATTCACACTTCCAAATGCAAGAGTTAAAATATTTCTAAGTCCACTACTCAAGACAAGTTGTTGAATTTTATTGAAGAGGCTATTGGATCATTGAAATTAACACAAAATTCAAATGCCAACCTACCAAATACCTTAACCACCCAATCACCAAAGCATTTCTAAATTGTTACCAGAAGATGATACTCTATGATGTGGAGGGAGTAATTAATGAATACCCCAACATACATATGTAGAAGTTGGGCTGCAAATGAATTAAATTGCTCAAGAGGGACTCAAAAGTTTGGTTTGATAAGAGCTCGTTCGAACTTGTTTATTATTCAAATTAATGATTTTTAAATTCAATTTTTAGACTAATTTAATAAATGAGTCAAGTCTAAACATAGACGAGTTAGACTTGTGAACAGCTCAATTAGACTTGGTAATAGGCTCAATTTCAAATTTAGTACATTACATCACAAACAAATTAACCAAACAATAAACTCTTAAATAATTAGCACTAGTAGTTCATTAGACACATAAGAAAAAGGGCATATATAGAAGAGGGAAAACCCAAGGAAGACTTCATCTTCCAGTGTGAGAATAGAAATTAGAAGTTGAACAGGTCAAGAAAGCAAGGGAATTGAGAGTTAGTGGAGCGGGGGAGAGAACTAGAGCATGTATGCTTGGGAGACAATTATTGTCTCACATGAAAAATCCAAGAAAAAATTTGGGGTTATCATCTTTAATTTCGAAAAAGTTAAGCTTCATATATACCAAAAGGGAAACTATACAAACAATGACAACAAAACTTTACATTAACACTACTCTAACATGTATCTTCTAACCTCTATAATAGTCTTGTTGATCAATCTATCTAGATCCTCACTACTCCTAAAGACTACCTTATTCCTAAGTTTTCATACAAAATATACAGTGGGCGCCCATATTGTGTTGACCTTTTGGATCACATCGCCACGTATCCCTTCAATCTAGATTAAAGCATCCTCCTAGTCGTAGCTCCGGGTATTCGAGGTGATGTGCTCTAAAGAGCTTTCCAGGATAGTCCTCCCGACTGAACATTGGATAAATAGATGATCCCTAGTCTCGTGGCTCTTACCTAAAACACAGTTAACGTCAGTTATGTTGTCCCAAAAAAATATTTTGTCCTTAGTCGAAAGCCTGTTTAAGGCTGCTAGCCAACATATAAAAGAATGCCTTGGTTGAGCTTCTTTAAACCAGACTACTTTGCTCCATCTCACTATCTGTTCCCTCTATCTTATGGCTTCCCAAGCTGATCTAAAAATGAACTATCATCCAATGCCCATCCCATCTTAGTTTATCTGAAGTATTACTAAGAGGATGAAAGCTTACCTTCTGAATCAAGTCTGCAAAGCATCCCCTAGATCTCCTTAGTCAGTTCCATGTGGACCCTAAGATAAAGTGATGTAAAGTAGTGTATCTTTAGATCTCGAGGTCGTACTGTAGCTGGCTTCCATAGTGATAAATTAAAGGACTGTAAGGATGCCAATTGTCAAAAATTTCCCACCTTCCACTTGATTTTCTTATATATGACTTTCCTGCATTTCAATATCTCTTTCTAGCAACAAGAGTCATATGCCCTAACTTGCAACTCCCAGAAGCTCTTTCCCTTGATTTTATATGTATGAACCCATATCACCCATAAAAAAGCTTTAAAGCTACAAATAAACTAGCAAAGTTTCATAACTATGGTTGTTTTCCAATCTAAAAGAGATTTTAGACCCAGGCCTCCTTATGTAATAGGCTTACAAATGCTGTCCCAACTGACTTTACAAGCCTTAGAATTCCAGTCATTACCCTTTCCATAAGAAGCATTTAAACTTCCTTTGAACCTCATTGAGGATAGAACAAGGGATATTAACCATTCCAGCCTTGAAATAAAAGATACTATGTAGTACTGATTTTGGAAGTTGAAGCCTACCTTCATAAGTGAGAAATTTGAAGGCCAGTGATTTATCCTGACTCCAATATTTTCAATTAGAACCTGACAGTTAGCCTTGCTTAGCCTTTTTTGTGCTAAGAGGGAGGCCAGGATAATGCACTGGTAACATTCTTTTTCTTAACTCCTAATAAAGCAGTGATCTGCTCCATCACTGCAAGATCAACCCCTAAAAAGAAAACCACAGATTTAGCTTCATTACAATGAAACCCAAACATCCTGTAAAAAAATACCCAGAAGCCTCTTAACACATCTGGCAGAGCTAAGGTCCCCTTTTGTAAGGATCAAAAGATCGATCATCAGAAAAAACATAAATTAACCAACTGAATCTTCTCATATTTGGCATAGAAGGAGAGAGAGTGATTAGCAGCGGCATTCCTCAACATTCTACAGAACACCTCCATGACCATAACAAAGAAGTAAGGGGATAAAAAGGTCATCCTATCTTAGCCCTTTCTCCCCTTTAAAGAAATCCCTTGCAATACCATTGATGAGAATCGAGTGCCATGGGTTGCATATACACTCCCCAATACATTGAGCCAGCTCCATAGGTGTATCCAGACATCCAAAACCTACAAGACAAACCTCTAGCTAAAAATGTCATATGCCTTAATAAGATCGACCTTAAACCATTTTAGGTGTCCCTAAGTTCAGATGATATTTACTCAACAACTCCTGAGCCAAGAGAAATCTATCATTGATTTTCCTCCCTTTGATGAAGGCAGATTGATTCAATCCCACGAATCACCATTGCAAGTCTGCAATTTGTATGCCATCAGCTTGGTAATACACTTGTAAATAAGATTACAGCAAGAAATGGATCTAAAATTCTTCATGTTAATAGGATTCCTAACCTTAGGAACCAGAGTTGTAGGAACCCAAACCTGAAAAATAAAATAAAATAAATATAAAAGGGAGAAATAAAAGAAAATAAAAGAAAAAGAAGGAATTGGGCAAGTCAGGGCCAAAATCGGCGACGATTTTTCAAGATGGAGGAAAAACGACCACGGTTTTGGGTCAATAGGGTCAGTCAACCACAAAACCGGCAATGATTTTATGTGAATAAGGGAAATCGGTGCCAGTTTTCTCATGGGCTGACCACCTATAAATAGAAGTGAGCTCATTTTTTTAAAAAAAAAAACTTCAAAAAACTCTCTTTTGGAGCTCTGCTAGGGTTTCAGGTTTTCTTCGTTAAAAGACTCCTACGGGCCCCCTAGTGCTCTTGGATCACTCTCTCACCTTCCAGCGCATAGGATCTCATAGTTTCACCAGTTCAAAAAGCTCGGGTTTGCGGTTTTTCATCCGTTTTGGTTTCTGTTTCGAAAACAGGTAAGGGGATTATGTTAATGTAGTGTTTTAATGATTTTGAACCAATGGACATGTTTATGGAGTACATATATTTATGTTTTCAATTATTCTTTTTAAAACCAACCGTTCAAAATGCTCGTTTTCAAACCTAGGAAATACGATATGATATTTTGAGTAGAAATGAATGGTGGAAAGCTCGGTTTGATCCTACAAACCATTTATACAGTGTTTTTCATGTTTGCCTACAGGCTATGTTTTAAATATGGAAAACTATGTGACAGGTGTATATTATTTTGAGAGTTATGGAAATACCAGAATAAGTATGTTTGTGTAATATTGAACTATTTGCAAAATATACTAGAACTGTTTGAGAAATGCAAGGACTTTTTGAGAGGGCCAAGGCTTGAATTTGTATTAAAAGGCCGAGGTCAGGGTTTATAAAAAAAAAAGGCAGAGTTTTATTCAACGACTGAGAGCTGAATTGTAACAAAGGGTCAAGGCCCGAATTTGTATTATACGGTGCGAAGCCGGGATTTATAAAATGACATATTTTATGTGAAATGAGTTTAAAGCACAGTTTTAATTACTTAAATTGCGTGATATGATCTAGGATCCTTGAGGACCCAGTTGTTATGAGCACAATACCATAGCCAAAGAGAGTTTCACCATTCGATCATGTGCGCTCACACTGTACTGCAAGAGTAGTGTTAGGTGGTCCTAGACGATTGGCCCAGGTAGAGGTGTTACCTTCCCTGTACGTACGAGGATGTGGTAAGGCAATTAGACCTGCAAGCGAGCTTGCGAAAACTTACAAACGAAGTTAGCAGGGAGTGACTTGGTCTGGGTTGATCCCCTAGGTTTTAGTCTAGTCTTCGGGCAGTACAACCCTAACCATGGGGGTTTATACATGGCGTATAGTTTCATGGGGAGTCTTTTATGCATATCAGTATATTTATGTATATGATGTAATCATTTTCAATAATGTTTTATATTATGAGAAATGAGAAGTGAGTATACATACTATTTTCAGTAAAAGAGAGATGTATGATTTTGTATACACTGAAATACATGCTAACCACACACTATTATTAATTTAATCTTCCTTATTGAGAGGTATCTCACCCCGTGTACAACATATCTTTTTAGGAAATCACAGAGATCGAGTTTAGCAAAACCAGGGGTAGAGACTAGTATAGTTTCTTTTTGTGAGTATTTACAAGAACTCAGATGTGAGATGTTTATGTTGTACGCCTCAGGGCTTGTATTATGGTCATGTGGACCGAGTTAGTTGACTTTTTTTTAGTTAGAGATGTAATATGAGAATGGAAAGATTCTATTGTATATTGATGGTTAGACTCTAGTAATAGATTATGGAAAATGTTTTACTTATTCCACTACATGTTTTATATTATGAGATGCTATCAGGTACACAGATGTCACTAAAGTAGCACCCCGGGCCGGCAAGGGGTTCGGGGCATTACAAGAGTGATGAAAGTAGTGCTGATGTGCTTCAAAATCCACTTTTCCTTAGTGTTGATATGCTTCAAAATCCTCCTTTCCTTGCAAAAAGATAGCACTACTTCAACAACATCCTCCCCAACTATATGCCAACACAACCTAAAAAATTTTGCATTGAAGCCATCAAGGCCAAAAGCCTTTTGATCTACAAAAGAAAACGTAACTTCTTTGATCTCATTACCTATTATCTCCTTGCTCAGCTTCTATCTATGTTCCTCTTAGCAAGTGAAATCAATCCTTTCAAGTAGAATCATTTTTCTTTGTAAAACACTTGATTCCTAAAACTTAACTCGAAAACACAATTAGTAACCTTAATTTGTTGTCATTAAAATAAGATTAAGTCTTGCTAGGCCAACAACTAATACAATCAAAAATGACAAAAAAAGATAGCAAAACATGTAGAAAAAGGTTGGAGTTTACCTTATTTTTTTGCATGAGGTCAAAACCTTTGTCAGATCCCTCCTAACCATTTTAAACTATCTGGGATCACTCGATATAGTCAAAAAAATAAAATAAAAAAATAAAGTTTCGCCTCATTTTTCATGCACAAAGTTAAAAACTCTATCAAACCTCTCCTTATCGTTTCAGATCATCTTAGATCGCCCGGGATTGTCAATGAAAAAGAAAGGAGGAGAAAAAGATTAAAAGAATAGGCCAGAGAAAGGGAATTACGATTTTCCAATTCCGATTTAAGTTATTTTGTCAAAAATGATCATCCACAAGTGTTTCATGTATGTGTATTTGAGTTAATGCATGTGAGTGTGTGTGAGTTATGTGCATGCATGCATGTTTGTTTGTAAGTATGTGAGAATGCATGTGCATATGTATGTTCACGCATGAGTATGTACATGTGAGTAGGGCATGCATGTGTGGGCGGGCATGCATGCGTGGGCAATTGTGTGTTTGTGTGTGTGATAGTATGTTTGGTGGTTAATTGCATGCATGCATGTAAGTGAGCATGTGCATGTTTATGTGTCTTCATGCATGGTATGTGTGTATGTGTAAGTGTGCACAAATGTTTTGCATGCATGCATGTGTGCATGTGTTGATGTGTGTGTGTGCTTGTTTGTGTGTTCCATGCATGTGGGTATGCATGCATGCATGTGAATGTGTGAATGTGTACATCATGCATGTGGGTGTTGGCATGCTTGAATGAACGCATGCATATGTGCGTGAGTTGACGCATGTGTGTGGTCCTTTGCGCGCGCGCGCGCGTGTGTGTGTGTGTGTGTGTGAGAGAGAGAGAGAGAGAGAGAGAGAGAGAGAGAGAGAGAGAGAGAGAGAGAGAGAGAGAGGGAGGGAGAGAATGCATGTGTATGCATGCTTGTTTTCACGTGTGAATAAGTATATGTTTATATATGATTGTGGAAATGTAGATATGAGTATTAAAATATATATTTATATACATATGTGTATTTAGATAGATATTTGTATGTATTTCGGTACATAAATATGTATATATTAATATAAGTAGGAGCATGTATGTATGTGTATGTGTGCGTTGTGTGTGTGTGTGTGTGTAAATATGTAGGGGTGTAAATATCAGTATGTATGAAATATAACATATGCTTATATTTGTGTATTTAAATTAGTGTATATATATATATATATATATATAAATATGCATTAGTATGTATATGTATGTGCATTTAATATATGTATATATTTGTGTATGTGTGAATATATGGGTATATATATAATAAATGTGGGTTTATATGCATATTTGTATTTTAGCGTATTTAAATATGTAAATTAAGATATTTATATAAATACGCATCAGTATATGTATATATGTGTATACTTAAGTATTTGAATATAAATGAATGTATATTAGTATTTTATGTATATAAATGGTATATTAGTATACATGTATACATGGAAATATGTATGATTAAGTATGTATATATGTGGGTATATTGATATATATATATATATATATATATATATATATAGATATGTGTGTGTGTGTGTGTGTGTGCGCGCGCGTGTGCGTGTGTGTGTGCGTGCATATTTAAGTATTTGTAAATGTAAATGTGTGTTTAAGCATATGTGTGAGTGTAATTGTAAATATATGTGTATTTATATGTATTAGTAAGTGTGTGTGTGTGTGTGTGTGTGTGTGTTTATATAGTTGAATGTATATAAAGATGTATATGTAACTATATATGTGTATAACATATGTACTAATTGTGTGTACTGGTGTGTGTTTAGTAGGTGTAAATGTATTTAATTATTAGTATTATTATATTATTATTGCTATCATTGTCATTTTTTGCTTTTATTAATCTTTAAAAAATTCAAAAAAATGTGAAATATTTCAAAATTTGAAATTTGTCTTTTGGTTATCAAAATTTGTTTTCGAGTTATAATGAGGTAAGGGGAAGATTTTATTCTATTGTGCCTCCTTCCCCTTATCCCGAGGTATGGCAAAAAATTTTAGCTTTCAAAGATCATATGATGAATGAGGATTACGGTCTCAACTAACGGGATTAGATAGAATAAATCAACGTTATTTGTTTGCTTCTCCACCTAAAAAATGTTTCCAAAAAACTCCCAAAAGAATGTTTTTAGAAATTTTCTTGATTTTAATTAATCGATGATGAAGTCTCAACTTTTCAAAACTTATGCATTTCCCCAAATCCTTTTTCAAGTCTGTAATACTAACTGATTTCACCTTTTAAACCGCTTTTTCTCATGCATCTTCTTCAAGATAGTAATATAACCTGGTGTCCTCTTTTCTAAACCCTTATTTTCATATCAATAATACAATCCAATGCTTTCAAACTAACTCTTTTCCATCATTATCATCATCATGCTTTTTCAAAATTAAAGTCAAACCCTTTTTAGAGTTATACTCTAGGCTTCTCGAAATTATGTTGAAGTGCTCTTTGACAATAATGGCAATGCTGGAGGATCAAAATGGATCTTTTTTTTCCTTTATTTTATTAATTTTTGTTTCCTTTCTTTCAAAGTACACGCATAATTGCGATAACAGTTACACAAATTGGCATCGATAGGAGTACTAGTTGATTAACTACCATTGAGATGTGCAAGCGCTTAATCATAAGTCCTTCATTCTCATAGTCGTAAAAATCCGACTCATTCTCAAAAGAAGAAGCTTCATAGCCAAACTCAGCAGTTTGCTTTCTTTGTTCAACCGCTCTTCTTCCTGAGCCCTCAAGCTCGGATTTCACCCTCTTGGGCTCCTATAAACCCTCAAAATCCTTTGCAACGTCTGATTTTGAAGATGAGATTCTCCTTTCCCACTGTTCGCTTATTACTACAATCTGCTCCTTGAATTTCCAATGGCTATTGTTTTCATGCTCGAGTAAAATTGGACATAGATGAAATGGGGTCTCTTGACTACAGGAGTCCCCCTCACAAGCGCCTCCTCTTAACTAAAATGGGTCACTTTTTTTTTTTTTTTTTTTGATGTGGAAACTAAAGCCGTTGATGAGCCTTTTGGACCCTCCAGTGCGGCACCAAACACCCTGGGCAGCGTCCTCTTCCCTGGTCTCGCTACTCAAGTAAATTCAGATGCGGTCACAGCTTATACACACTCGGACCAGACGTTCGGGATGCGGTCACCCTCCCAGTGGACCCCCCTTCGGACCTCCGGAGAAGCGACAAAGCTCACCATGACTTTGCCTCTGTTGGGAATTGAACCTCCGATGCTCCGTATAACTCTTCTGATTTACCACTAGGTTGCTCCTTCATCATTTTTAACATTTTCATTTAATTAAGTTTGCATTTGAGAACATAGTTTCAAGGGTTTTATTTGGATTGGTATGAATTTGAGTGAAATTGGATATAATTTTATTTTTTTCATTTTATTTTAAATTCATACAAATCAAAATTTAAAACATAAAATCTAATTTTTCAAACACAGGGTTAGGATGTCTCTCACCTTGGGCCTTAAGTTTCTGTTGTTCTGGACCCTCCGAGCATTGAGCCTAAAACCTTATGTAAGCTTAATCTCACACCCAGTTGCAATGATCTTCAAATTTGAAAGATAACCCGAATTAAGGGGACTAGTTCCTCTATGATTCTCCCATCATTGTTCTCCATTGCGGGTTGGTCAAAACATCAATTCCAAAGAACAAAGACTGTTTCTTGACATTAAAATCTCACTCAACATTCCAAAAAAACACTATCTGATGCACTTTAAATTAGCTAATTTTATTTTTATTATATTTATATAAAATAAATGAACAAGAAAACGCTATTTGCTTGTGCAAATAATTTTATTCTTTATTTTATTTTTTAAAAAAATATAGTAAACATGTCACCTTCTTCTTGAATTTCCTAAATTTTTTAATTTATGTTTCTTACTTTGCATTTAATATTTAATTGAATCTTGGATTTCGACTTTGTATAGATTATACATTGAGTTTCTTTCAAATCTAAATTCAAACTTCAAAATTTAGATTTCAAATATTACTTTTTATATAATTTTTAGAAAGTTGAAAGACAAGTGTCTTGTTTGTAAATATATTTGAAATCTAAAAATTAAAAATGATTAATCTTGCACATTTAAACAAACTCTTAATTTTCTATGTTTTAAATATGAATCATGAAATTCTACGAAAAATTAAAAATAAAAAAACAAAAAAAAAAATTTCACATGAGAAAAGTGACTAAGCGAAATGTATTTAGTGAGAGAATACTGAGTTCAATATTTTTTTTATGTATAGCTCACGAGCGAATGCCCTCTTGTTCAAAGGTCATGAGCTCTATTATGAGCGCCTTTGTCTTTTCTTCCTCACTTACGCCCCTTGGATTTGGCAATTAAGAGAGGGAGATAAGACATAGAACTACAAAACATCACTTACTTTAATTTTTAGAGTTCATAAACCTTGTGATCACCCAAATTGAACCAATGTGTATTTATTTATAATATGTAATTATATAACAATACATATAACATATCCTAGAATTACAAAATAGTGCATATTACTATTTTTTGAGTAGTTGATCCACAAAAATAAAGAACTGACTCCAAATACTAGATCAAAATCCAAGCAAAAATGTTTTTAAAAAATTAAAATAAATAAATAATTCCAATGTGAAAACAAGTTTGGACCAAATAAGCAAAGCAAACTATCAATTAACCAAAGAATTTGACTTTATTTTAATTCACAAAACCACCGAATCAATACCCTCTGATAGTTAGCAGCTACATTGGATTACCACAACCATGAACGCCCCAAGGAGTTTATGCGGGGTGAACCTCAACCCCTTGGCTGTCTATTTCACCAATGACCTAAAGAGTACATTAAATATTACACCTCCTTACAGCTTCCCATACTACTAATGCGCACAACTTTCTCTTAAAAGTAAAGTTGGCGACAATGCATGCAGAAGGAACTTCCCGACTGCCCCGAGCAAAACAAGCAGCGCATTCTTCTAATCAAAAGTGAAAAGAGCCAAAGAAAAAGCCAAGCAAACAAACCATTTTATTTAAAAGAGAACTGTTTGACCAAAATCCAAGCTTAAAATAACTCTGCTGACATCACACACCGTAAAATATCCTCAAATGAATGAACTCACACTGTACATATGGAACTAACATTGAGGTTGGGAACTCAAAAATTTGCATCAACACCTAATATTTACATGAAAGTCCGGAAACTTGAGGCCATTTGGCTCCCTAATTCCACACTGGAAAATTCCCTACAATACCAACTGAAAGATAAAAGAATGCAGCAAACAATTTTCAAATTGGATGCTCAAAATCATCCAAACATCATTTTTATGTATACAACTTCCCACTGGAAAATATTTTTTCATGATAGTGATTCAAAGGCAATAACCCTTGGACCACCCAGAGAATGGGACACTGAGAAGTGATATTGGTACATGCAGCCGCAGAGCGGTCAAGTCCTCAATATCTTGAACTGGGGGCTGTTTATAACACTTCCAAAGAAGACTCTACTGCTTCCCTGTGCTTCAATTACTTTAGGGTCATACCGGCACACGTTTCCCACGGTAACGATCAAAGAACTGCACCATGACAAGAAAATAAAAACTGCACATGACAAGAAAAGAAAATCTAAGCTTGGCAAAGAAAATCTAAGTTTGTAGTGTCCTGGTCTCTAGGTTATCCTTGTATTAGGTCTAGTCCTCAAGGTAGGCTAGAGCAGCTAGGCATGAACTCACCAAAACACTTCCCAAGCCTAATATCACTTTTTTTCCCATGACAACTATTACTAATTACTGCTCAAATACCCTTGCCCCAGAAGAATAGGGTATTGGGAAAATTTTTAGGTTATGCAGCTCCCCATGTACGCGGCCAGTCTATTCCATCCACAAATTAGAGCTTTCATAGGTCAAATTGCTATCTCATTCCAGCTTCAAAGAAAACAACCATTAATGCCATGCCTGATACCAACTGAAGCAAAGCTCAATAGTAAGGGTCTTAACCCTTGTTTGGTTCATAGAATAAAATTGTAGTAGGAAAGGGACCTCAAAACAAGAATAGAATCACTGATTACTGCATTTGTTTACAGAAGGCATTTGTTTGCACAGAATGGTGTAAACAAGGCATTTGTTCACACAGAATGGTTATAGGAATAGAAATTTCAATTCCTTTCCAATGTTTGGATAATAGAAATAAAAATTAGTTATTTTCAAAAATACCCCTACTGCAAAATTAAATAATTCAATTTTATTATCTTTCATAACTATGAACTCCAACTAATTTTATTTATCTTTTGGATCATAACATTTTTACATTTTTTAATAACAATATTAATAAATGATATTTTTGTTTGGATTTTTCCAGTTATGTTTCATATGAAATAATAATGATGATAATAATAATAATAAAACAACAAGAATAACAATATATTATTATTACTATACTACTGTTGTTGTTTTTGTAGTTTTTATAATACTAATAACTTTTTTTTTTTTTTTTTTTGTCCTTATCCTCATTATTGTCGCCATTGTTATTTTTTATTATTTTTATAATATTAATTATTATCATTCTTATAATTATTATTAATTTATGTTATTGTTGATGTTTTTTTCCCTTTTTTGATAAACAAAAAATGTGTTAAAAGAGAGAAAAATGAACATCATAAAATTAGAAAGAGAAAGGAAAAGAAAAGACAGGAAGAATAAGAAATCCTCCCTTTACATCAATAAAAACCAGTTACAAAGAATGCAACCTAAACAGAGAACTAAACTCTATGTAACAGGGTCAATTATTTACAATTATTATAATTATCACCGGTGGCATGATTAAGAGACGATCAACTTGTTTTTTTGGTTTTAGGGAAATTTTTTGATGAGGGTTATAAATGTCTTTTTCAAAAATGAGTGAAGAATGAAATTGCAATTCCTACAAGTAAAAGGAGTAAACACCACTTATTAAATGAGGGAATCAACATCCCGACCAGGATGCAGTTCAACACCACCCCCCCCACCCCACCCCACGCCACCCCACATGGGAATTGTGCAAATTGAATAAGAATCAAGGTTATAGTTTCGATTCCATTCCAGCCTGATAGAACCAAAGGCGTTTACAGCAATGAATTCAAGCAGTTGCTCAGGGTTCAAATCCTTACTCATTAACTGAAAGTTGGAGTAAGGGGGACCAATGCTCCCGGTCTAGCCAACAAATTTACAAGTGTCTTTATGTTACCAAAAAACCACAAAATTAAATAAATAAATAAATAACCAAACAACAAACAAGCAAACAAAACAAAAGGAAATTCACCACCTAAGTAGAACCTATAATCTCCCTGATAATTTATTTTGTTGAGACAGCTTAGGCAAAGATCCAAGTTTTCAAAAATAAAAATAGATAATTATTATTTGATATTTTCATGTTATAAGTTTATAATTTATCTCTCCCTATTTAAAAAAATTAAGCCTTACTAAAGCAAAGTTTTCTTAACAGAACAAATTACTCTCTTTCATTAAATTACAATACAGTTGCCCACCTAGTATCTCCCATCGTGGAAATAAAAATCATTACTTGTAAGAAATTAATATTTATAAGCACATTACTATATAATTAAGGAAATGAAACTCCTTCATTTTCATGTGTTTCATATCTTACAGAGATCTTTGCAAGTAAGATTTCCAGTGAACCTTTCATCAAAACACACATCACGTCAATCCAAAATCCACAGATTTACAGAAAATTTTTAATAATCTACTCAAGACAAATATACAAATATATACTCACTCATGTATAAATATATATATATATATATATATATATATAGAGAGAGAGAGAGAGAGAGAGAGAGAGAGAGAGGAGAGTGGAGAAATGGGAGGGGAGGGAATACATACATATATATATATATATATATTTATAGAGTGAGAGAGAGGTGGAGAAATGGGAGGAGGGATAATAATCAGAACTACCAAACAGTAGAGAAATGCTGCTGTCTGACATGTGGGTGGGAAAACCATTGGCTTTTCAGCCCAACAACGAAGAAGGATCTGGGATTTTCTACTTTAGAGCAAACTTCCAGTGTTTTAAAGCAACACAGTTATTTTCAACCAGAGTCATATTTGCAAAGATTTGGCTCTTATATCTCATTGTGTGCCTCAGAACAATGTTGGTTCTTAAAAATACTATTAATCAAGAATTATTACATTATACTGCAATGCCTTCTCCCTTAATACAGTAAGTTCCATCCATTTAAATGACAATAATGCCACATCCACTTAATCGCTGTCAACTTAGTAACAATAATGTCTTCAATTTAATTGCAACTTTGTCCCCTCCGACATACAACTATGCTATTAGCTCAGGTTACCAATTTGACCCACCTTCCTACAACAACTAACAAGTGGAGCCAAGATTTCTGGTTTGAGAGGCTAAATTGCCAAATGAAACATTAGGAACCATGGGGTTTTTATTGGATAGATAAAAGTTTTATGTATGACAAATAACTTGCAAGCAAAATAGCACATGATTTTAAAATATTCAGAGATTTTGAATAGCACATGATTTTAAAATATTTAGAGATTTTAATATTAGGAATATATATACACACTAATATAAACACGCCAAAAAACAAGAGCATTAGTTTGATATAAACAGAAACCACTAAAATTCAAAGACACATGACTCAAAATCGAGATTGGATTGCTTCTCAATATTTCACCAGTGCGCTGCCCAATGGTAAAATGGCTTATATAAAAAGATTTTTAATGAAGAATCAAATCTAACATGGAAGCATGCAAACACACATGAATCCAGCAGTGAAGAAAAACATTGTGAGTTCCAAAAAACAGGCATACCGATCTAACAAATGGCTGCTGAAATACCCAACCAAGAACAGGTATCCTCTGTATAAAAACCGCCAGTGTAGGCCAAAAGCCACTGCACAAGTCATACCATCAGCAAACATACCATTGTAAGATGAGTGACAGTTGAGAAATCATGAGGATAAAGTTGAACAAACCTGAAGAGTACGATGAACCCATATGCCTCTAAAATCATACCCAAGATCGGCCATCCTATGACAACCAAGAAGAAGCCAATACCAAATGACATTGTTCCCTATAGAATCAACAGAAGGGGGAAAAAACCACCAAAATGGTTAAGAAAGATTCAAAGAAAAAAGGAGAGAGAAGGAGGGAGAGAGATAGAGAGAGAGAGAGAGAGATCAGACCTTAAAATTTTGACGTTTCATAAAGAATTGCATGGTAGAGTTCAGCCCAATAGTTAATGTCACCCCTGATAAGAAGAGGATCTGAATAAGTACCACAAAAAATAAGGCAATGTTAAGCACAAATAAAATCAACAATAAGCAAAAGAGAATAGAGAATTAAATGGAGAAACAAGAACAAGACAAGCAAGAGGAGATTAACCACTTACATTCCCCATGGCAAGTAACCCCTTATCAAAGAAAAAAATGACTCCCAGGAATGAGAAAAAAATGCCGAATCCGGTCAATCCTAGCCCAATTTCTGTTGCATGGGGGCAAGTTTCACCCAGATCAGAAATTTGAAATAGGAAAAGAGCACAATAGACATCACTTCAATTTTTCAAAGTCTTTCAAAGAGGAAAAGAAATTAATAACAACTATGATGATGATGATGATGATGATGATGATGATGACAACAATAATAATAATAAAAAACATCATATCTAAAGAAATATGCTACTCCCTTAGACTCATCCTAGAAGTTGTTTTTGTAAGATGGCCAGATAACTTAAGTCTCCAAATCATGACTAAAATTGGCTTAGTCATAACCACTAAGCTCCACAGAAACCGACTTGGGAGCTGGCTATGTCCATACAAAAATTATTTAAAGCATATCACAATTTGGAAACTAGCTCAATTATCACTTTTGCCCCTTCATTTTCTGTAACTCAAAAACAAGTTACCAGACCTGAACCCCGGGCAGTACCTACCCTTTTCATTAAAGTGATTTGCCTCTATAAGAATTGAAGATACACCATTCTCAAATGAGATCCTCCCCTAAAACATTTTTATGATTACTGACAACCATTCATCAAGAAATTCACAGCAAGCAATGTAGGTTGGTAAAGTTATAGGTGAAGGAACTGCAGAAATCTCAAAACTATGTCCATGCATGTCAAATTTCCTTGACTACTGTTATCTCACACCAATAAAATCTAATAGGAGGCCAAAACCAGCAAACAAAGATTGCACATCCATCATTGTTCCAACAGGAAAGATAGACTTGCCTACTAATCAAGAAACATCATATGGTTAGATTTCAAGTCCCAAAGTCAAAGTCAAATTATTAGCAAAATATTATTATCCATAAAATATTTATACTATAGAAAATGGATGAGTGTGGGGGAACAAGACTTACCCATTTGATGACCATATGCTCAACTAGTACCATAGGTTCCTCACTCATTTATCAGACCCCAGAGTGGGTACAACATGACATTTTCTAAACAACTTAAACATGCAATGAATTGATCTGATTTTGGAGAAAATACTCCAATAAGTAACTATCTTTTTGAAAGATAATAAGGTAACAACATTTACCTTGATAATTCCCCTACATCCATGAATTTCTTAATTTTTATATACAAAATTTTGCATGCATATGCACATAATATAAAGATTTTAGTCCCATTCCTTCCTCCTTTTTCTTAAAAAAAAAATCATTTAAATAGATAATTCATTAACGGGCACCAAGGGGGTGCCACCCAAGTACTGTGTCTGTCTGAAATAAATATACAAGTCATTAATTCATATATCTTTTAGAATTACACAAGACATCAGTTTCTTCAAAGGCACTGCGGTTTCTCTCCCACAAAACAACAAAAAGCAATGGCAAGAAGGATCACAGACAAAGCTTTTTTGCTGCCCGCACCTGATCGGATGCATTTCCAAGCCAAATATCTGCTCCTTCACAGACCCATCTGTCACCCAGATTGGCCAACCAGAACAGTAGCCAAATCTCACAGGTTTTTACCCCAACTGTCCACAGATTCACCAGCTTCTTTAAACATAAAACATCTATTCACCGTAATTCCCCCCCTATACTGCTGTTATCAATGGTTAAAATTCTTGCTAAGACCTGCTTCCAAAACAATGAACTTTGCTGTTTTCCAAATAGCCTTCCAGGTAAAGTTAACTCTGTCAGCATCACTACAGTCTGTCCAGCTCCTTAAAAAAAGCAAACCTTGAAACAACCATTCTTGCTTGGCTTCCACTTAGATTCATTTTGATTAGCAACTATATAAATCAGCTAGGGCTTCAAGCACCTAGTCTCAAGCATTCCATTCAAAAAGGATTTTCCACACCATGAGATTGTCCAACAGTTCTATGTTCATGCTCACCAAAGCATCTTTTTTGTTTTGATAAAAGATGAAGATGTGATGCAGGAAAAGAAGCAAGACTTTGGGAAGATCCATGTTGGAGACTACTTATGAAGAATTTTATTTAGAATTGTTGGGTTTAATTTGTAGTTTATTATGTATCTAGTTTAATTATATAGTATTATGTGTATTTTGGGGGCTTGTTTCTAATATTTTTGTAAAGTAGGGGTATGTTTGTAATGCAATGTAGTTTTAGGGGTATGTGTGTAATTTCATGTGTTTAGAGGCTTTCTTATAAATAGTGTGTGAAAGCCATGATGTAGGCAGTTGTTGATGAATTTGAATTGGAATTGAACATGAGTTCCCCATTGGTATCTCCTCTCTCCTCCCTTATACTTCCACTCTTCTAATTTCTCCATGGCTGCAGAACCTTGATGCTGCCCCAGTTAGAAAAAATTTGGCCCCGAATTTTGAAATGTCGGAGGATCAAAGGCAGAGGCAAACTTGAACTTTTCAAAATCCAGAACTCAAATGAGGCAAGAAACCACGTTTCATTGGCAGCACCATAGACTTGACTTGAGGATTAGCATCAATGAACTCATTGAGGATGACAAACGCTACAATAAGAATGGATGTCTTCAAACACATTCATTGCCTTGCCTGTGGTGTTTTCAAGTTGAGTAACTTTGACAAGATCGATAATCTCAGATTCTTTGTCCTGGTTGATTGGTAGAGCAGGCATCAAAATGATTTTCTTTCCATTATTGTGGAAGACATGTGCTCTCATGTCCTTGAATCACACCCAAATCATCCAACCAAGAAGTACATGGCCAATCTTCATAGGTAGGATATCACGCCAAACATTACCCAAATATTCACCCATTTGGATAGGAACAAAACATCTCTCACAAACATGTATAGTAGAGTTACCAACCCAAGATATCACATAAGGCTCTGGGTGAGGTTCTGGATGAAGCTACAATCGAGTGACTCCATTTATGGAAACCACATTCATTGGAAATCTTCCATCAATGACGATTTTGCAAACCTTTTCTCCACATTTGAGAAAGGTGTTGAAAAGCTTGAAATTGCACCCAAAATCATTCCTTTTTTCTATAATTTGTCACCATGTTGCTGAATTTATGCATATACATGCTGCAGTATCACAACCCTTCAACACAACTTCCCACAAGCGTTACTCCCAATTTCTCAAAAACTATCTTTAATTCACCTTGATATTGATTGTCCTGCTGAAATAAAACAAATTCACGAAGAAAACTCACAAATCACAGCAACAAAACCTGATTTTTTATGTTGGCAGTAACAATTTCAGGATTTCGTGCCAAATTATCGCACTTGCTTGCAATATATAGTGTCCACAACAAAATATCTCCTTGCAGATCAAAATATCGTGGAGAAAATTCAAAATATCGTGGCTGAAGGCAATTTATCACGAAACTGGCAGTTGCAGGGACCCCAGCAACTTTTCTCACGAGCATCGCCAGCATGTGAGGCATGTGAGTCACCGGCAGTGGCTTTCTGGCAATGAGTTTTGGGGTGAATAGAGATCAAGGGATGGGAGTATAGTGGTGTTGGTGGTGTGATGAGAAAAGCACAGGAGATGAGGGTTTTTGAAGTGCTGACAGCTGGAGATGTTTTGGCTGGCGCATGAGGCGTCCTCCAGTGATCAAGCTGCGATGAAAATTGGAGGGAAAGGGTTTCAGGGGGTTCTGTTTTTGGTGATGTGGGTGGTGTTGTAGAGTCTAAGGTGCAAATTAAGGTTTCGAAAAATGGGACAGGAATTGAATTTTCTGAAAAATTCAGA
This sequence comes from Malania oleifera, assembly GCF_029873635.1. Lineage (NCBI taxonomy): Eukaryota > Viridiplantae > Streptophyta > Magnoliopsida > Santalales > Ximeniaceae > Malania > Malania oleifera. The sequence goes on along the minus strand of NC_080417.1, from coordinate 59,832,939 downwards.
AACTGCAGAACTGTTTTCGATTTTTTTTAAAAAAAAAATACTGAAATTTTAGAACAGAAAACCAGAAATTTGAATCAGAGAGATAGGAGGGAGGAAGAAGCATGGATGAGGAAGAGACTAGAGAAGAAGATAGAAGAAGGGAGAAAGAGAGAAGAGGAAGAAGAACAGAGAATGAGAATAGAAAAGATAGCATTCAGATCAACAAACAAGAAAGGAAAGAGAACTGAGAAAACTAAGAGGATTATGGGGGAAGAAATAGAAGAAGAGGAGAAGAAGAGAAACAAAGAAGAAGAAAGAGGGCAGAGTGCTGCTCGGCAGCAGGGAATTAAGGACAGAGCAAGAGATCAGAACAGAGAAAAGAAAGAAGAGAAAAGGAAGAAAAGAGAGGAGGAGATGGGTGAGGGAGAATGGGTGGACTGAAATGGAAGAATAGAAATCGATATTGGGCTCTGATACCAAATGATGCAGGGCAGCAGCAAGGTTCTGCATCTATGAAGAAATTAGAAGAGAGGTGGGGAGATACCAGGGGAGAACTCACGTCCAATTCCAATTCAAATTCATCAACTTCCTACATCATGGCTTTCACACACTATTTATAAGAAAGCCTCTAAACACATGAAATTACACACATACCCCTAAAACTACATTGCATTACAAGCCTTCCCCTACTATACACAAATACTACAAACAAGCCCCAAAAATACACATAATACTATACTAATTAAACTAAATGCATAATAAACTACTAATTAAACCCAACAATTCTCACTACAATTCTTCTTAAGTAGTATCCTTCCCCAAGTCTTGCTTCTTGTCCTACATTAAGACGATTCATAAAGAATAAAGAATGCACAAAATGCACAAAAATAAGTAATCCTCCTAATAAGAAAACGTACAGAAAAAGGGAAAAAAAAGCTACAATGAAAATAACATAAACTACCAATCTCACTGTAAATTCGAGAAGCACACTCCTTCAAAACAACCAACTGCATAAGACCAAAGTGGAGAAAAATAATGAATCAAATCCCACAGCAAACACATCATTTTCTTCCCCATAAAACACATGCATTCCATTAAAAGCATGCATCTCCATGAGGATGAACCATCTCTAATCCTTCCAGAACCTGGAAAAGAAATATCCAACAACTTCACCAATTCCAGACAAATTCAATCCTCTCCACACAAGCCAAACAACTTATTCCACACCCTCCAAGAGAATGAACAATGCAAAAAAATAGTGGGACAGATTCTGAACTGTCAAGACACAAATGACAGACATTCAGCGATAAAGCCTTAGAAGGCTCCCTACTCTGCAACAGATTTTTGGGGTTAACTCTGTTAAGAACAACCAACCAAATAAAGGCCTTAGAAGGCCACCAACTCTGCAACTGATTGTTGGTGTTAACTCTATTAAGAACAATCAACCAAATAAAAGGTCTATTGGGGTTAAGTTGTCGACTCTAAGAACAACCAACCAAATAAAAGCCTTGAACCTCGATTGAGGGAACTTTAGCCTTCCCGATAGTACACTGAAGTGAAAAGGACATGCCAACCCCCACATTGGAAGGACGAAAGCCCTCCAAAAACATCAAACAAGAGACTCCCTATCATTACGAGACCAACAAAAAAGGAAATCCTGAGAAAAACTTTCCCATTTGAGATCAAAAAAGAAGAAATAACACCATTATGCACCAAGACGTTGAAAAAAGTAAAAGAAATGAAAAGTGCAAAATCACCCACCCATATTATCTTCCCAAAAACTAATGCTAAAACCATCACCCACAACACATTTGGTATGAGGGATAAAGAGAAAAGATTTGTGAAATACATCTTCGAGGACTCTCCAAAGAACATTGAATTCCCCAATCAGCATCCCACCCACTTATTTGCATACCAAACTTACTTCTAATAACTTTGTGCCAAACAGAGTCCTCTGAGGGAAACCACCAAAGCCATTTAACCACTAAACCGGTGTTTTTAGAAACCAACTAACCATGACCCAGCACCCTTCATTTTTAGACCTACAAACAACCTACCAACTAACCAAATGATCCCTATTTCAACCTAACATTAGACCGGAGGAAATCTCTCAAGATTCTCCCAATCTTACTAACGCCCCTACTAAAAATAAACAAATAATAAAAAGGGATCTTAAAAAGACAAGCCTGAATAAATGTTACTTGGTGTTTCTTGCATCGTTGTGAATTTCAGAAAATGGTTTCTTTTAGCATTAACTACAGAAGATTTACAGCAGGATTGGGTTGCTTTGCTCCAGTAGACATATTTTGTAATTACTTGTTTTTTGGGGTTTTTTGTATTGATCTTTTTCTTATGTTTTGGGAGGTTATCTTATTATCCTTATATATATATATATATATTCTTTTTGTACTCTTCTCTTCTTTCTCTAATAATTTTCATTGTTTATTAAAAAATAATAAAGGTGATACATCCACCTAATGAAAATAAAGCACCCTTCCACGTATCCAGACACTTAGACAACTTCATCACTAGTGGATCCCAAAACCTCTTAGACCTAGGATTACCCCACAAAGGAACTTCTAAATATGTGAAGGCCACTCTGAAATACTACACCCATTTAAATAAGCCAACTCCAAAGATCTATTAGAATCAATATTAATAATTGCAATCCACACTTCCCCAAATTTATTTTTAAGCTGGAAACCCTTCCAAAAAGTTGCAAAACAATAAGCACATTCAAGAAAGACTCTATGATCAACTAAGAAAAAAGGAAAGGCATGATACAACAGCATCACCCCTACACCGCCTCCTGATCCCTCTCACAAAACGTCTTTCCACAGCTCAAACTACCAATATACTCAAACCATCTACAACAAGCACAAACCAAAAAAAAAAAGGCATATCGCCTTGCCTAACACCCCTTGAAGCCCTAAACCACTCCTTAGGTTCTCCTTTAAAGATAACAGAATGATGCATTAGAAAAGCAACCCCTCGTACAGGACCTCACATCTCACTTCAAAGAACCCTCAATGAAACTGCCTACTTGCCTACTTGGACTGCGTTGTTCTTCAAATGACAAAAACCAAATGTACATCTTCAGACAACCTCAAAGGAGCATCATCCCCAATTTCCTGCAGCCTGAGCAATCAGCATACATCGAAGCCTACAGTAACTTCTTACTACAATAGAGGTGGTTACTGAGGGGAAAAAAAGAATCATCATCTAGCTCTTGTTCCATAATTAATTGGTCCAACAATAAACCCTTACCAGACTCACACAAGCTCTCTATCTCATCATCAGAAGCATGTGAGGAGCTCTGTCCAATATCATCTTCATGTGGTTGCTTTGATCCTTTCAAGGCAAAAAATAGAGAAGATTAGTGTTTTGAAAGGCATTTTTGAGTAGTGCCTCATTTTCATGTATAAATGCCTCATGGAACCAAAAGGCCTAAATCCCAAAAGAAGTACGCCTTTTAACTCTTTGTGCATGCCTCAACTGCAAATAGGTGCCTTTCACACCTCTAAACCTAAAGTGTATGCCTTTTGGAACCCAATTTTAACCTATTTTTAAAACATTTAAAATATTAGATAATTAGACATTAGGGCACAAATGCCCTTCATTTGTTCCTTTATTTGGGTTGTAGATCTACTCCAGCAGTACTTCTCCAAAGAGACACTCCTCAACAATCTCATTCTCTCACACACTCGAGTCTCTCTCATCTAGATAGAATTAAGGTGAGCTTTCTTGGTCCAAGAGGTGATTTCTCTTCGACTTCGAATGGAAGTTAGTTGAGCTCTCTTGGTCCAACAGGATGCTGTCCCACACCATTTTGATCCATTTTCTCATTTACAAAATACTGGAGTCATTGAAATATTGAACTGCTTCCTTGCTGTTTTGCTGCTAGGCTTGTGTTTGTTAGTTTTTCTTTTCCCAATTTCCCTAACAAAAGGCTCAATTTTGAGTTGCTCTGCCGGTGTTTCCCTGCAATGATCTCTGCTGCTTCTTTTTTTTTATTTCTTTTTTTTTTCCAAATTCCCTGCAATGACCTCTGCTGCTGTGCAATGATTTCTGGCTTTTCTGCTGTTTCCCTATTCCTGCAATGAAGTTAATGAACTATGTTCTCTTTTGGAGTCACAGCTACTGTTTCCCTGCATTTTGAAACTACTTTCATTCTCAAAGTCTCAAAACCTTAATTCGCTGCCCAAGCTGCTGATTGTTCCCCGTTCAACAATCAAAAACCAAGTCTGACAGAGAATCAAAGGGGCAGAAAAAAGATTTTTTTTAGAATACATAAAATAAGCTGATGGAGAAATACTTTAGATGCAAATCTTGTGACCGAAGTTGTATTGGGACAGTCACATGATTTAAGCATCATTTGGCTGGTATAATAAAGGGAATGAAACCTCACCCAAGGTTCTTCACGATGTGAGAAATGAGTGCAAGCCTGCTCTTAAAATATCCCAAAAAGTGAAGTCTAAAAGAAAATGGTCTCCTTGAAGAGATTGGAATGGGTCCAGGAGGACAGGAGAAAGATTGAGAGTTCATCTTCTCCATCACTGGGAGATTTGTAGCAACAAAAGAGAGGGGGTGTCTTTAAGCCAAGGGCTAGAGGTCCAATGGATAAGTTCACATATTTTCAAATCAAACAAGTTCCTTCGTAACTCAAAATGGAAGAAAGAAGAGAAGAATGAGTTGTGTAGGAAAGTTGGGCACTGTGTTTTCAACCTTTCTCTTCATTTTAGCTTGATGAATAATGTCTATTGGTGTGCTGTGGTGGATGGGATTGCTAGTTATAGGCCAGGTTTTAAGCCTTCTTCCATGCATAAGATGAGGACATGGATCATTAGAGATGATGTGAAAGAAATAAATGGCGTGTTGAAAGAGCATAAAAAATCTTGGAAGGAATAGGGATGCTCTATTATAGCCCATAGTTGGACTCATGGGTGTTCAAGGGTCCTCAATCCTCATTAATTCACTTGTAAATAGTCATGTTGGTACGTGGGTTTTTAAAACTCCACTGATCCTTCTGATTCTACTTTTAAAAAAAATAAAAAAAAAATGATTTGATATTTGTATGCAGGTGGTTGAAGAAGTAGGCGAAAATAATGTTGTGCATGTGATAAAAGATAATGCAAAGATCATGATAGGGGGTGGAAAGAAGCTTATGGAAAAAAGGGATAAGTTGTATTGGACTCCATCTGATGCACAATATTTGGGCCTTATGTTGGACGACATTGCAAAATTGAGACCCATGCAACCACAAACCTAAAGGCTAAGAAGTTGATAAATTTATTTATAACCACTCTAGCACTTGCAATGATGAGGAAGCAGTTTGCCAACAACAAAGAACTCATCCATCTGACAGTGACATGCTTTCCGTTGCCTTTTTGACACTCCAAACCCTAAACAAACAAATGGGAGGCCTTCAATGTACATTATCATTAGCGGGGTGGTGCAAATCTACTTATGCGAAAATGCATGAAGGTATAAAGGGCTCGCACAATTGTTTTGTTTGATCAACATTTTTGGTCCCATGTGGCTTATGTTATCAAGAGTGTTGTCCCTCTCGTTTGTTCCCTAAAGGAAATTGATCTAAGAAAAGACCCGCCATTTGGCTTATCTATGGGTTGATGGATTCAGGAAAGGAAAAAATTGCCGCCAATATTTCTAGAAATGTCAAGAAGTATGGACCAAGTTGGAGCAAAGTAGATGATAGATGGATTCCACAACTTCATCACCCTTACATGCTGTGAGGTATTGTCTATTCATATTATCTAGCCCTTTACAATACAACTTTCTTCACTTTGTGAGTCAAGTGACCATTGATTGTAGAATGTGGACAAGAACAAGTAAAAATTATAAATTACCAACAATTAGTTAATCATTGATTAATATTATATCTTTGTTTCTTACAAGTATTAATTTCTTCTTTTGTAGCTGATTGGTGGAAGCGTTAGGGACAAAAACACCTAAGCTAATAAAGTTTTCTATGTGTTCTTGGTCTCACCTGCAGTGCTTGTGAATGTGAGGAAATGGAGCATATTTGAGCAGATTCTTACAAATGTCATGTTATCTTCTAGTTGGGAGTTATTTATATTTTCCCCATGTTGCACTTGGTTATGCAATTATCTTCTAACATTTATGTTTAAATAAGTTAATCATAAATTCATTCGAAAAAGAGGAATAGATGAGCACAAAAGATTGAATGCTCTAGTTTATGTGAAATACAACACCAAACTAAATGAGAGAGAGCTATAAGAAGACAAAATTAGAATCCAACATTGGTGGAGAATGTAGATTCAAATGATCATTGGATCACCAAGAAGGGAGAACCCATCCTCCCAAAAGGGTATTTCTTGGCTTGACAGCAGAAAATCTCATTGAAGTTGATGTTATTAGAGCTTTGACAGCAGTAGCTAATGAAGGAGATGATGGTGAAGCAACTCAAGCTTGTGTAGCTCTCATTCCTTAATCACTTGCAAAAGGAAGAGCAGTGATTCTAGTGAAAAATTGGGTAGGTAAAAGAAAATTTATTTTGGAATCTACTAACTTGTCATTTTATAATTCTCCTGAACTGTAACATCATTGTATATGTAGGCTCTCAAGAGTCAAGACAGTGGAAAGATGCTAAAATTGTCCACGATTGAGGAAGAAGATGGTGCTATTAAAGTGGGAAAGAGAGAATTTTTAAGTCAAAGGACTCCTATTATAGATGAGTTTGATGAAGATGATGACTTTAATTATGAAGACCTTGACAGTTCATTCAAACTTAGATAATTTAGATGTTAGATTCTTAAAATCTTGGATTGATGAGACATTATGTTGCTAATGATAAACAAAGAAGTTTATCGGGGAAAAAGGAAAATAGTACAAGAAAAATAGGGAGGATCAGATATCCTCCAAAACAAAAGAAAAAAAGAAAACAAAGACTAAAGATCAGCTCTACTCTAGCAATGCCACCCAATGTTTTAAAAGGCTCAATCAAGGCTCATCTTGAGGCTCGCATCAAGGCCAGGCATGCCTAAAATGACTTGAGGTCTCAATCTAAAATACCAAATCCCAAAAAGGCTAATGCATTACATACTAGGGCTTATGCATTTGTCCAAAAGGCACTCTTTTGCACCTTACTAGTTGAGGCTTACACATTTTGACTGTGTGATTCTCAAGTTAGATTTGGCTAGAAAATGTTAACTTCGTGTTTATATGAAAGGATTGTCATAATGTAGGTGATTTTTTTTTTCTTTTGATAGCAAAAGAAATTCATTAGATAGAAAAAGGATGTACAATCAGGAAAGAGACACCTTAACAAAGTCCGAGAAACCCCAAGGAAAACAAAAAAAGAAAACCAAAAGATGTAAAAAAAAAACAGCCCAAGAAATCAGCACATCCTAAGAAATCAACAGAGCAAGCCAATCCCACTTAATATTTGAGAAGCATAATGTGAGGTGATTTCTAAAACTCTAGAACCTCAACCTTTCCAAAATAATTGAGAGTTGTATCTTAGATCTCGAAAATAATTTGAACTTTGTAATGTTATAGCTATATCTTGTTATGGCATATAAAATGGATTTCAATTAGCAATTTTTGAATGACCAACATGTAGTTTATAAATTATAATTGATTTTTTTAATATTTTATTTGTGATTCACTTAATTTTTTCTTTATTTTTTCAAGTATGTGTAATACTTATCTAAAATAAAATTCTCAAAATCTTACACCTAAATGTCTTAAGGCTTACACCTCACCTTATGCCTTTGCCTCTTAAAACATTGAAGCCACTCAATCTGGCTGTAAATCTGCCAAAGGAAGACGCCAAAAGAAACCATTCACCAAAACCCATAATGGTGATTTGGTTTCTTCTCTTCTTTTTGAAATGTTTATTTAAGAGTCTAAACTTTGAACAGCGAAAATAGTGTGACTTTTGTAATGTTATGGCTTATGCTTATCTTTTGACATGCTTTATTTGAGCTTGTGAGCTAAAAATGGCCTACATGGATATGAGAATTATGTTTCACCTTTTCCTTTATTATTCTAACTTTTTCATATTTTTACACTATCTATAAATTTATTTTATTTATTAATTGAATAAAATAATACAGTCCCAAAAGTCTTACACCTCAACACCTTGAGGCTCATGCCTCACCTTGTGGGGGTAAAATGCCTCACCTTGTGCTGTACACTGAAGAAGATAGAGCATTTTGCATGGTAAGTTCTCTCTTTGAACCTAGACTGACATTCTGCTCATTCCCACATCAGATGGCTGATGAGAGAGCTATGCAAGATTTTCTTTGGTATGGAGTGAGGGAAAAAAAGGATCATTTGGTTGGTTAGGAGATCATCCGTAGGTCTAAAAGGAAGGGGGGGGTTGGAGTCTTGGCAAGTTGGTGTCTAAAAACATTGCTTCAATCAGTAAATGGCTTTGATGTTTCCCCTTAGAGGAGACTTCCCATTGGCACAAAGTAATTAAAAGTGAATTCAGCATGCAGGATAATTGGTTGGAGGCCAATGCGGGGCTAAGGGTTTCTTTTTGAGAACCCTAGAAATTGTATATCAAAAATTTATCCTCTCTTTATACCATGCATCAAATTTATTACAGGAAATGGGTATTGCATCTGATTTTGGAAGACATTTGGGTTGGTGGTGCTGAACTAGGGATGACATTTCTTGGGACTTTCATTTTATAGATCTCTTAATGATAGGGAGGTGGTGGAGCTCTCTTTCTTGTTGTGCTTGTTGGAGGGTAGCTGTCCCTCTAATATGAGGAATCATTTGTCTTGGGTTCTAGATCCTTTGGGGGAATATTCCTGCTTTTTTGAGTTTTTAATCTATCAAAACTTGTCTTTTTCATTTCATCATACCATTTAGAAGGGCAAAGTTCCCCCCAAGATTAAGGCCTTTATCGGTTAGTTGTTCTTAATTTGGGGTAATATTAACGATCAGCTGCAGAGTAGGAGACCTTATAAGCCTTTATCTCTGAATGATTGTTATTTATGCTTTGTCAGTTTAGAATCAGCAGCTCACCTGTTATTGCATTGTAATGTTTCTTGGAAGGTTTGGAACAAATTATTTGGCTTATGAGAATGAGTTGGGTTTGTACAGAGTCACTGGAAGATTTATTATCTATTTCTTTTATAGGTTTTGGGAGGACTGGAGATGGTTCAGCTTTGTGAAGGTGCCGGATGTTTGCCTTCTTGTGGGGTATTTGGTTAGAGGGGAGTGCTCATATTTTCACAAGGATGAAGATATCTCGTTCTATGTCTGAGGTTAAGATTCAGTATATGGCCTCTTCATGGGTTTTTCTGCAGCTGGTTGCTTTAAAGGGCTATCTTTTCAAATTTTCAGCATGACTGGATTGCAGTTCTGTTTTTTTTTTTTTTTTTTAACTTTTTTCGCTTATAAGGAGGATTACTCATGCTCCTTTTTTTATATTATTTCTTCTAAGCCTCTTCCTTTTATATCCAAAAAAAAATTCAAATTATATTTTCCAAATTGTTATCTCTTCCCGACCATCTCACAAGACTATCAGAGCACTACCCCAAAACTTCGTGATAGGCTCCCTACAATTGTGAAATATCAACTTCCCAGCGATCATCCAGTCGTTCGCCTGCACTTTGCAGAGAACATCAGCGTACAAACCTACCGAGAATCTCTAAAACATGTTTGCGCCCATGTGCTTGATCTTTTGGGAATTAGTCAAACCAAAGTTGCCACAATACAGGATTGACCGTCCAAATTTGTGCTCTCTCTCCTCCGACTACAATCTCTTCAATGTCTGTAACAGCATCCACCACCCATAGCTTCTTGCTCTTCTCGAAAGCAAACAGACTAGCTATGTTCTCTTCCAGACACAAAAACCTAACCCCACATTTTCCCAAGCAACTTACAAGTGGATAAAGCCTCCCAACCACCCTAAAGAGCAATCCCCAGACCCCTTGTCTAATCCATGCAATCCTGACAAGAACGACACAATCTGATGCAAGACCCACCAAAGTTCTAAATCATTCAGCTCCAAAAAATGACATACAGCTTCCCCCAAATTTGGAAATGCAAATTGAATCACATTTTCCAATCTATCAAAGTTGGACACCTTTCTATCAGCCTTAAATGAATGATGATGTCACATGGTGAATCACACCATCAACCATTTCAGAGCTTCTTTGGTTTTATTCCCATTTTATTCCCTGATGAATGGCGTAGTTCTTCAAAGCTGCACTCTTTCTTTAACCCTCATGTGCTCACAAGAAAGCACTATTAATCAAAGAACAATTTCCCTTGAGCAAGAATCCAATTAAGGTTTATTAAAAAAAATACTTTTTTTAATACATCAAATCTTTCTCATTGTAAAGCGTCTTCAACAAGATCTGCTCATGAAAACATCTTTATTACAGGCCAAGTTGAAAATACCAAGATTGAGTAGGATATATCTACGCAAACTATAATGCCAAAAAAAGACGTTGCTGGCTTGCCGCCACTTCCAACTTTAAAGTAAAAGTCCTCCCACTCATTCCTTAGAACATTTCCAAACACCTACTCCAAATGGTTCCCTCCCTAGACATTCCCCCCATCGTGATTGGCACCAATCACACCACAAGCTTACCCATTTATTAAAAAAATAATAAAAGGAGAAAATCCCAACATACATCATCAAAAGCTTTCTCCATGTCGAGTTTGCGCTGAATTCCCTTCTTCCTCCTATGATTTTGGAGTCCGCAACTTTCTGAAGCAAATGGGTAGCATCCATGACTTGTCTCCCTTCAACAACGGCGTGTTGGTGCTACCCAATAACCTTGATTAGTTTATAGATACTTTCCACTAAGCTGACAGGTTGGAAATCTTTAGTATTAATGGCCTCACCCTTCTTAGGAATTGCTATGAATGAAGAATTAAGGATGCCAATAAATCTTTCTTAGCAGAAAGTATTCAAATATCCTTACAGTATCGGAATTAAGAACCTCCCATTTAGCTCAAAAGAATGCCATGGTGAAGCAATCCAGGATTTGAGTTTTATCACCATCACAATCCTTTAATGTCTCCAAGCAACCAGCTCAATGAAAAGATTCCTATAGTACTCACAAATGCTTCCTTCATATCATCATCTTCTTCAAAGACTACCTTATCAATCTTTACTTTATTCAGAGCATTAAATATACCTTTTATGCATGTTTTGTGTTCAATGAAAAAAATTGGTGTAGCAGTCTTTATCGGCCCATCCTTGAGCCCTAAATTTTTCTCGGGGCAACTTCCTCCATATGAAAAGTAGCTATTTTTTGAACATCGGTCTTCTTTTCTTTACCCACATTAGAAATCCAAGTGGCCAACTCATCTTCATCATCTTTGAGGTTCCACATAAGAGACTTCTTTATCAGCGCATTTTTATCTAGCATTCCCTTATGCTATTTGTCAATTTTTAAAATTCCAATGGAGATTGCAAATAAAATTGAGAAAATAATGAGACATTTCTAATGGTCAGGAGTTGGGGGTCTTTGAGATCATTTAGTTAGGTGAGAGGAGGTTTGCAGGTCTAAAAAGGGGGGAGGGCTAGGTCTTGGAAATTTGGTGTCTATAAGCATCGCTCTCCTACCTAAATGGTTATGGCATTTTCCCTTAGAAGATCATTCCCTTTGGCTTAAAGCGATTAAAAGTAAGCATGGGTTGGATGTGAATGGGTGGGATGCCACTATTAGCTTGCAATGTTCTTCAAAGTGTCTATTTCTCATATGTATCCCTTATTCACTCCTTGCATTAATTTTGTTAGGGGGAGGGGTCCTCAGATTCATTTTTGGAAAGATCTGTTGTTGAAGAATGATGTTCTATCCACATCTTGTCCTCGCCTCTTCTAATTAAGCTCAGGGCAAGATAGTATGATTTCTTTTTTTGTGGTCACTTTGGGTAGCCCTCTGGTTTCTTGGAACTCTCATTTCAGAAGATCTCTAAATGGTAGAGAGATAATAGAACTTTCCTCCTTGTTGTCGTTATTGAATAATTGTCATCTTTCTTCAAATAGGGATACTCAGTCTTAGGCTTTGGACCATTTGGGAGTTTATTTTTGTAAAAAAAATTTCAAGTTTGTGACCCGTTCCAACTCTTTTTTCCCTCTAATTTCATGTATTTGGAAGGCCAAAGCTCCCCCAAAGATTAAGGCTTTCATTTGGTTGACTATGCTTAACAGAATCAGCAGTAATAATCTAATGTAAATTAGGAAACCTTTGAAGGCCTTATCTCTAGAAATTTGTGTGCTTTGTTATTTGAATTCTAAGTTGGCTCCTCATTTGTTCTTACATTGTAATTTTTCTTGGAGCATCTGGAATAAATTATTTGGCGTGTCGAGAGAAGCTTGGGTTTGCCCAACGATAGTGGATGGAATGCTACTATCTCTTTTGAGGGCTTCAGAAGAAGACAGGATTGCTCTGTGGAAGTGTGGAATATTTATAGTGTTGTGGGGTTTATGGTTGGAACATAATGCACATACTTGTTTTAGGACAAAATTGAGCAGGCAGCTGGTTTGGGAGAAGATCCATTATTTGGCTTCTTTATGGTGCATGGGCTCTGGTTGCTTTAAGGAAGTCAGCTTTTCAAAAAATTCAGCGAGATTGGAGAAATTTTTTTCTTATTTATTTCAAAGTATTTTTTTGGTGTTTTTAGTTTCTTTTTTATGAATTTTTCTAGAATTTTTATGGGAGATGTCTTACACTCCTCTTTGTGGAATCTCTTTTTTTGCTATCAAAAAAAAAAAAAGAAAAAGAGACTTATTTAAATAGATATCTCCAAAATTATCTCTGTTCCATCCTTTTGGTTTTCCTTTTAGTCCCCATAACATGGAAGGAGCAACATGGCTTCCAAGGCCAGTGGACCACCGCAATTTGATTAGATCTCAAAGCATTCATGCTTGAGCCACATGTACTTGAAGTGAAAGGGAGTTGAACCCCAATGAACTCTTTGCATTTTCTTGAGAGTAGTTTTTGAGTGACTTAGGGGATTCTTTTCCCAATCTATCCACCATCGAGAATGTTTTCATTCCCATGAAAGAAGGAATCTCTGTTGAATGAGAAGCAAAGGATGTGTTGATGAGAGCATTCACATTTAAGAAGTCAAGGAACTCTCTCATACAAACATTTTCCACAGCCCACCAACCCAACAAGTATTTTATGAGGGAAAAGCATGATGTTAAAAGTCACCCCAATTATCCAAGGGGCATTCCACCTCTCTACTGCCAAAAAGCAACAAAAGCTGCCTAAAAGATCCCTCATGTGGCCACAAACACCAGAAAAGATACAAGTGAATTTGTTTTCCACATACTTGAAGAATGAGGGAACATTGAAAGTCCCTATTAGGCTGCCTACTAGCCCTACCATATCCACACTACGGAGAACTATTATTCCACCAACATTTCCTATGGCCTAAAGAAAGACCCAATTACAGACTTACAGCTCCTGATTCTCAAAACACTGCTGATAATTCCCTTGTCAATAGCCTTCATGATGATGTCACTTTTCCAATCGTTTTTAGAAAGCATTTAGCAACAAACCTGTTATTTTGATAAAGAAATCCCATGACACTTGAAAAAATTAGGTGTATTGCCATGGCTTCAAGCTAGGAAGCACAGACGCTCTAAGAACCTCTAAGTGTTAGCGATCGACATGTGTCAAACACCAAACATCTAACGTAACCAAAACAGTCTCAGAAATTAAATTAATTGATTTTATTTTCCAACACAGCCCCAACACGATCTGACACATCATTTGTGTTTTTTCCCTTGTATTTGACTGCTAGATTACTACTTGTTCAAAATCAAATCACGAAACAATCTCTCCAAGCATGTAGGTAAGACTAAGTACATATTGCCCTCTCGAGACCTCTTAAACCTTTGCTTTACATGCTCCGTATTGCTAGTTGCATGGTTTTTTTGTTGTTATTGGATGGTTTTTCATTGTTGATATCACTATTATGATTTATGTTATAAATCTAATGGTATTATTATGGATGTGTAGTGTCAAATTATGAAACATACACCTTGCTGGCGTTACTATTATTATTATGTTATAAATCTAATGGTACTTTCATGGATGTGTAGTGTCGAATTATGAAACATGAACACATTGCTAGCATCAATATTATGATTTATGTTATAATTCTAATGGTACTTTTATGGATGTGTGGTGTCAAATTATGAAACATGAACACCTTGATTACCACTTTCCTTCCTAACTGTGTTGGATCACTTTGCCCCTTCCATTAGGAAAGATGAGAGGGTTTGGGAGGGTGATTCTTTGGTATGTTTTTCTCAAAATATTTTTCTTACACCTATTAAAACCCCTTATCCCAATTCTTTTCCTTGGAGCCACATCATTTGGAAAGTTAAGGTTCCTATGAAGATTTGGACCTTCATATGGACTATGACTCTTAAGTCTGAACAGGATTAATATGCATGTTTTTTTACAAACAAGAAGGTCTACATGTCTTTTAATGTTGACATGTGCTTGATGTGCCACAAGACGCACAAAAGGAACGCTAAGCTTTTACTCCATTGTCTAGTGGAACCCACAATGGAATGCTCAATTCTCTAGCGATGGTGCGCATTGGGTGGCGCCTCAAAATGTGGGAGATCTCTTGCTCATAAGACATTGGGGTTTTGGCTCGAGCATAAAGGAGTGTGTTACGGAGTGGTGCGGTCTTCACTACCTCATGGACTCTTTGGATTTAGAGGAATGCAAGAACATTTAAACTACAACTTATCCTTGCTTATCAAGGGATAAAGTGGTGTTCATGGCTTCCTCTTGGGCCCATTCATTTAGAATTTATTGGGGCTTATGACAGTCCAATTTTCAAAGGATTGGAAGGCAACTCTACTATAGTATTTTTAGTTGTTGCTCTTTGTTGTTAGAGAACTCCTTGTACTCATTTGTTGTAATTTGTTTTGGTCCGCAATAAAATTTTCTCCTATCCAAAAAATTATGAAACATGAACACATGCAATGAATGTAGATGAATTTCATTTGGAAAATTTGTGTTAATAATGTGATAATTCATTCAAAAAATTTATTTTCCCTTACTATTTTACATCTAAAGGAGAAAAATTAATCTTAGTCTTCATGATCAACCTACCTAACCACTTTGAAATCTAAGATTCCCCCAATTCTATTAAAATAAACAAAAAACTCCAGCCTTTTCAGCTCCCTGCTTCTCTTTCTTTTGTTATTTCTACTTGTGTTCATCTTATGACAAAGCTTGCCTTTTTCTATATGCCTCCTTTCTATTTCTTTGAAGTGTCTAAAAGCTTTTTTTTACTATCCGAAACACCCAATTGGAGATACTCCTTGAACAGCTCACCATCACTATCCAAACACTCACTCCACAAGACTGGTTGCTGCATCTATAAAAAAATATAAGTTTTTTCTACTAAAATTTACATATATTTTTTAAAATCTCTCCATAAAAGAAAAACTTACACTCCCCTCTCCACTAGTACAGATTTTTCCAAGATCCATCCTTGCTTAATATGGAATTTATACACCATCATGAGAGCCAATTTTTGGCATGAAAAAAAAAAAGTTATCTCACAGCCATGGTCTTGAATTTCCACAAAATTGTCAAAAAATTTTCCATCAAAATTTTCAATTTCCATCACCCTCGGAATTGAAATAGCAGTCGATTTCCATTCTACATAATTTCCATCGAAACTTCAACAAATCATCCAAAATTTATCAAATCTTAAAATTTTAGAAAAACTTGTCGAAATTTTAACTATAAAATAAAATTTCCTTAGAATTCAAATGAGAGACTAAGGAGCAAAGTGAAATTTATCTTTTAATTTATTTTATTTTTTTATCGAAACAAAAAAATTATTATGAGAGCTTTTGAAACTATATGAAAAAAAAATAAACTTAAAACAACATTTTATCTAACCATTGATGTCCAAATTATCATTATTTGTATAATAAATAATATTTAAATGAGTTAGGAATTTTATTTGTATCAACTGAATATGTTTATGCACATTATCTTACAAAGATGTTTGATACACATTATATTACAACTTTTCCACCTTATACACAACATAATTTGTATTTAACTTGTAATATATTAGTCCTAAAACTTATATTATTATGTCTATTAACCATTTCTAAAGTTTCATAAAAGAATTTCATGCTTAACTACTGCTACTACTACCACAACAACAACAAACCAAGCCTTAAGTCCCACTAGATGAGGCCGACTTCATGAATCCTTTTCCGCCAAATTATGAAGTCATGGGTAATTTTTTTCGACAAATTCAAGGCTATTAAAACCTTACTCACTATCTCCCTACGCCTTTTATGCGATCATGGACTATCTCATGTTTTACTATAGATTTCCATTATTTTTCCAAATCGAAATTGAAATTTCTGTCAAAATTTCCGTACTTTTGGAGCTTCAAAGTTTGAGTCAAAATCGAAGTTTAGGACCTTGCCCACAGCAAACTGGAACTTAGTAATGAGTGATGGCTGGCCAAAATCCCAACATACAGGCACCATTTGATAAATTTAACTTATTGGATTAAGCAAAAATAGAGCAATATGCAAATGAATACATAATATTCATATAATAAAAAAAGGGCAGCCCAGTGCACAAAGCTCCCGCATATGCAGGGTCCGGGGAAGGGGCAGACAAAAAAAACCCTAATATTAAATGATAGAGAAGCCAAAAAAAATTACTCACTTTTTCGGTCATTCATCTCAAACGAAACCATTTTCAAGATTCAGATAGAATGTGACCTTTTCTGCTGCATAAGAACAAAAAAGCATTTAAAACAGATTAAACAAGCCAAATTCAAAAAAAAAAAAAAATCGCACACACGCACACACTTAGGCATACAAACATGTTGGAAACTACTTATTTATTGGCCAAGTATTTATGGTTCGGCTGGCCAGAAATGAAAAGAAAGAAAACTTAAGAAATGAATACAACTGAGTGCCTGAGCTAAAATCTTAACCTCGAACTTATTATACTCCATTTTCCTTGGTTTTCTCATCTACTAACGAAAGGTTAGGGTTTGGACTGAGTTAGATTTAAAGATGAGATCTGCGAAATTACCTTCGCCAATATAAAGAAAATGAACTCAATCCGATGACTATCTTAGCACCTGCAATTAATTTAACACAAAATAAGGAAACAGAAATCAAATTTAGGTAATATAAACTCAATTAGAAATCAAAACAAAGAGATAGAGGAAGGAAGAGGGGGCGAGAGATGGAGAGATGTTCGTGGAACAATAGACAAAATAAGGTAACAGAAATCAAATTTATGTAAGATAAACTCAAGTCGACTCCGGGAGAGGGAAAAAGAGACGGAACCTTTTCTCCTGCACTGCGAAGGCGTCGTTTAACCACCTGGTCATGGACGGACTGCTCCTTTTTGGCCAGTCGAATTGTCGTTTAAAGCTCGTTGAGGCATGACACGCGGCGGGTTGATCCAGCCGGGTTTGGGGCGGGTGGTTCAAGTATGCCTTCAAATGTTGATTTTGATTTTTTTATAATTTAATTTTTTTTAATTATTTGCTAAATTTTTTATTAGTTAGTTTTAATATTTTTTATTTTATTTTTTTATCTGAAAATTATAATTATATTAGATCAAAGTGGATATGTACAAGTACATTTGGGAGACCAAGCTCCCATTCAAAATCAGTTCAACTAAGTTCAAAATACATCAAACCTAGGCATACACAGGAACTAGGAGGCCAACATAACTACAACTCAATAACTATCAAAAAGGTACTCACATACAAAGGGATATTTGTCATATACCAACCTATGAATGTGAATAACTTTAACACTAACATTTGAATGGGTGACGACCGCTTCAAACTTCCTCTTGTTTCAAAAATGTCAAAGGCAATGCACTATTGTGACTAATTTGGCTTTCTTTGCTATCGCTTGAATTCTAGTGTCTTTGGCCTCTTTATAAAGTCATTTTAAGCTTGCTTTG
The DNA here is from genome assembly GCF_029873635.1 of Malania oleifera. Lineage (NCBI taxonomy): Eukaryota > Viridiplantae > Streptophyta > Magnoliopsida > Santalales > Ximeniaceae > Malania > Malania oleifera. Next base: position 59,815,000 of record NC_080417.1, on the reverse strand, counting down.
ATTGTTGACATCCTTTGGATTATTCCCAGGCAGTCCTTAATTTGGTTCTAAACATTAGCAAACACACTGCAACTAAAGAATAGATAGTCAATTGCCTCTAGATCCACGCCACATAAAACACAGCCTTTGTCAAACTCCTCCCCACTATACTTACCACAAGTAAGTAGCTTCTCCATCGTAGCCAACCACAAGATGAAGGAATGTTTTGGAGGGCAGTTATTCTTCCATACCAGGTTGTGCCAAAGAACTTTGTTACCCTTAGTTCTCCAAAATTAATAAGCTTTCAAGCACTTAAATTTCCCCACATTATATTAAATTATTTTTTAATTAATATTTTTTACTATTAGCTAAAAGTATCTTCATACCCTTTTACTTAAACATTGTCAATTAAACTATTCTTAAATGATGTTTATCCCAATAGTATGCTTGATCATCATCATCTGCTTTCTCTCTCTTTCTCATTCCTCTCTCTCTCTCTCTCTTTATATATATATATATATATTAAAGGAGATCATTATGTCTTCAAGGATCTCCAAATACCAATCCTAATTTGTAAAAAATTTTAATTTTTAATTGCTATTTCATTGGTAAAAAATTTGATTAGATGGTATATTTTTAAAATGTATTAAAAAATAATTAAAAGTCAACTTCTTGGCACCTATTTATTCAATACTCATTATGCAACTTTTACAATGTCATTAAACTCACATTACCTCTTCCAACTCGTGAATTTTGCCTAATTTTTAGCTTTTTTCATCTTTTAAAACCCTTACCACCTCTTCCAGTTATTCCCCAATATCTATACTCTCAATTTTCATCACTTTTGCTTTCTCTTCCCACCTTTTGCTTTTTTCATCTTCTTTCTCAACAATTGGACTCGTGTGTTTGTTTAGTATCGCATCAATATATAATGTGTACAGCTAATGTTTTCAAATGAACTAATTGTTGGCTAATAGTTGCACAATAAAATTTTAAAAGCCTCGCAAGGATTCTATACAATGTGGATAGTTACGTTTTTTTCTAAACAAGATCAACAAATTGTTTCATTTTGTTAGTTGGGTTGCAATCATTATATGCAATGACCCCAAAAATGTATATATGATTAAAGCATAATAATGATAATAAAATAAAAATGGTCATTAAGTTAATAGCAATACAAAGGTGTTTCTCTATTAGAATCCTTGATTCCATGATTGATGTTTAAGAAATACCTTATTTAAGTGAGTACTCAAATACCATTGTGACTCAATCGCTCCCTAGAGGTCGGTTTGATCAAAATGAAATTTCATAAGATAAATAGAGTAGACGTAGAGAATGTAATGATTTCAAAAAATTAATTAATTAATTAATTAAGAAAAATAATTAAAAACTAATTAAATAGGAGTGTCGACAAGCACTCCCATTTTTTTTATTCCCACCACATGTATCTCCATCCCTATCTCATACCTCTCATTCCAAGCTCATCCCATGTCATTCTTTTTATTTTTAAAAAATTATAATTTCACCTCTTTCTCCACACTTTTATAAATTTAATTTTTTTGTCTAAAATTTTCTTATACATAGAAAGCTTTCAACCTTCATTTTTTACAAAAAATTTCCAAAAGAAGAGAAAGATTAATAAGTGAAAAAATTAGAGGTGGAGGGAGAATTTTTGTTATACTTAAAATTTTCATTCATCCACTCTTTCCGATTTCATTTTCGGAGATATTCGTTGTGATTGTCTCACAAGGTTAAGCAAGGATAAGTAAATTTTGATTATGTTAGTTATTTTTCATAAAATTTTTCTGAATTTATTTTTATGCATATTTAATTATACCAGTTTTATTTTTAAACTTTTTTAAACCTCTCGAGTATTTTACAGCATTAATTTCTATTCAAGAAAATATTTTTAACACGAAAATCGTGTGGCATGAGTTTATTTCTACATTACATATTTCAAAAAAATATGAGTAAAGATTATATGAGTTTATTTTTACATTACGTATTTCATGAAAATATGAGTAAAAATGAGATTTTCATGATATTATTTAATTACATAAATTATATAACAAGATATTTTTAAAACCTTTTATGACTCAGAAGATACAAAAAATTACGAATGCTCGGTATTGTAGTCTAAAGTTTAAACGGATCAAAGTACACCCATACTATTTACAAAATGGTTATATATGGTAGTGAATTTCTCTTGAGTGCACACCTAGTTCCGGGCAATGACTTAATAGGAAAAATTTCACTTAATGATTATGTACATTGATTTAGTTTGGTTGGCCAGTTAGATAAGTCTAGTTTTCGGACCGCACAATCTTAATGATTATCGTAAACATGACTTACGATAAACAGATCTAATGGAAGTTATTACAGTTTATATATACATATTTAATTACGTGTACAAAATTATTGATGATTTGATGGAAAAGTATATGTTTATGTGAACAGAGTTATTTTTGTGGTTAAATGATGATTTGAAGGAAACGTGTAAGGAAAAGTATATATATATATATATATATATATATATATATATAATATTAAGTATTATAGTTACATTTTTAAAGTTAACAAGTTCAATTTAACAGTTGCAGTATGTAGTTATAAAATTTTACTGCATTAGTTGATGGTAAAAGTTTTATGTATAAATTTTTAAATTTACATTTATTTTAAAAGAGTTATAGTCTTAAATATTATTTTACGAAATTATATTATGAAAACTCATTTTTGCCACACACTAATAACAATCTTATTTACTTACTGAACGTCGTCTCACCCAATCATTATTTTACATTTCAGATAATTTTGAAGAGGGTACTACAAATCAGACGTAGTAAGTACATGAGCAGGAGTAGAAAAAGTAAAGTAGAATAAAAAATTAGCATAATATAATTTAGAATATGTTTGTATATTTTAAAATTTTATAAATTTTAATTTAAATATTTGAGACATGTATTTGTAATAAAGTTAATTAGTGTTCTGGTAATAAAAATAATTAAAATTTATTGTGTCTGCTAAAAAATTTATATGTAAGAACCACTCGGATTTGGGTATTTACAATTGGTATCAGAAAATAGGATATACGTCCTATATACTCTAACATGTAGATTTTATCAAAACTTAGGCATAAATCATGATGCGAGTAAGACTAGATAGTTTAAGATATTTTCTTTCAGCCTTTTATATTATTATGCGTTAATAATAGATTTATGAATTTAAAATAACATTTGGTTATTGTTTAAAAATAAACCTTAAAGATAGTAACATGATTATTGGAGAAAATTGGATTGATGAGAAAACTCCCAATAACAAGTAACAATATTATATTCTTTAAGAAAAATAATAGTATTATTGTGGGGATACGTCAATTAGTTTAAATATGTTACTTATGTTTGTAAAAACACATACACATATTAATGATCTATAATTAATTTTTAAATTAGGTACATCAACAAACAAAAATTTCATATTCGTAATATATAAATATAATAATATAATAATATTCTAGGTTTATTTATTTTCATTGTTGTTATTTTATTTTCGCTTAAAATATTTACAAGAAGTAGGACCTTAGACCTTACTGGATTTGGAGGCGTTACACGTACAAATAAATATGAACAAACGGTTTGTTCTGATTTCTGACTCTATCCAAAAATTCTTTAGCATGTGCAAGTTAAACATGAATATATATATATATATATATAATATATATATATATTCTTTCATTATATATTCAATTCCCATCAAGTATCCAAATTTGATTTACGAGTACAAATTTTGATGAAATCTTTAATTATAATTTTGTATAAATTTGTATAAATTAATTTTACTATATTATATTTAAATTAAAAAAACGAGAATAATATAGGGTGTATATATTTTTAGCTTATTTATTATTTGCAAACCGAATATTTACTTTCACGCACTATCCTACTTTGATAATAATAATACTTTAATATTTGGAAGTAAAAATGCCGAGATGCGGTGAAGCTTGGGAATCTTTCTTAATAAATGATTGCCTAATATCTTGAAATGTCTTCTTTATGAATGTCGTCAAACCGAAGAAAAGGACAAGTCTAGTGTGGAATTTTAAAAATGGTAGTGGGCTTGGATTAAGGCTATATAAAATTGATTGAAACTGAAAGCAAACTAATGCATATTTAAACAATTATTTACTTAAATCCAATATTTTTATAATCATCCGATTTGATTCAATGCCCTAGCCTATTGTTATGAATCTGAGAATTGTTCATGAATCTTTCTCTAGTTTTACAGCTTCTCATTTAATCAACAATCAAATCCGATCTCAATCTAACAAATATGGTTTGTTCAACACAATTATTTAAAAAAAAAAGTATTATTGGGGGCACACGTCAATTAGTTTAAATATATTATTGTAGAAATACGTACACATATATTGATGATCCATAACTAATTTTTAAATTAAGTACATCAATAAATTAAAATTTCACATTCGTGATCTAACCAAATGTATAAATATAATAATATAATAATATTCAAGGTTTATTTATTTTTGTTGTTATTATTTTCTTTTCGCTTAAAATATTGACAAGAAGTAGCACCTTAGACCCTATTGGGTTTGGAGGCGCTACACATTCAAATAGATATGAACAATCGGTCTGTTATGAAATCTGACTTTACCCAAAATTCCTTTGCATGTGAAAGTTGAATATGAATATATATTTTTACATTACATATTCAGTTCTCATCAAAACATTCAATATTGATTTAGGAATATATAGATTTTGACAAAATCTTTAATTTTAATTTTGTATTAGTTTATAAGGAATTAAATACAATTTAAATGTTACTATATTATACTTAAATTCAAATAAAAATTAAAGTTCATCATTCAATTATTGTAGGCTTCTTCTTCTAGTATAGTTAAGGTAATTAACCAGTCTTGACCAGAGGTGTCCACAGTAGTATATATTAGAGTATAGTTCCTTATACAAAAATGCACATAGGTGACTCGAAGTAACTTAATAATAAATAAGTAAATAATAGTCTCATGGGTGGGAATCATTGGCTGTAGCTCACTTACCCCCGATGTAAGGTCAGGGCATGAGACCACTTGAGCAAAGTGGGTGGGTGGGTGGGGGGGGGGGGAGATTCGAAATCGTGACCTCATGGAGGCACGGCCGACCCCCTACCACTAGGCCACCCAACCAAGTGGTGACCTAAGAATGAGATTAATTATAGTTAAAATATTAATAAAGATGTAAAAACATAAATAATGTCTTGATTCCGCGAATTTTGCAATACAAGTCGCTCTCTCTTGATTTTCACGACACACATCACTCTCTCTCGATTTTTGCAAAACGCGTTGCTCGCGGTGTAACGACCCAAAAAATTATAATGATTAAATAAATAGGGAAAATAATAAATGAAATAGATAAATAAAGGATAAAGGGAAAAAGGGAAAATTTTGGAAAGAAAACAGCAGAACTCGTCGACGAATATTTTGTCCTCATCGATGAGTAGTTTACATTGGATCGTCAACGAAGTTCAGTTCCTCATCGACGAAGAGATCCCGAGTGAGTGAATTTCAGATTTTAAGTTTCGTCGAGGAACAGCATCCTCTTGTCGACGAATCCGATCTTCTCGTCGACAAGGCCACGTGGCAACACCATGTATAAAAGGATTAGGGGAAGCTTCTTGGCAAAGAAAACTTATCTTTTTTCTCTGATTTTCTCTCTCTAAAACGTCCTCTCTGCCTTCTATCTTCAAATCCGGCTTGGAGTCAGCTTGAATCGACAAATGGAGACCGCTATGGTGTTCTAGGGAAGATTCTCTACACATCTAGCGGAGTAGATTTCTAAACTGAACTTTTCGGGGAACACTCCAAAGTTGAGGTAAGGGTTAAGATTCTTAGTTTTTTGGGTTTTAAATGTTTATTGGAGGTTTATAGGTTGAGGAAAATGCAAAAATAGTAAGTTATTTGGGGTTTATATGATTAAACTAGGGTTTTTGATTCAAGGTTCGGGTGAGTGCCACAGGCATCATTTGGAGTTCCTGTTGGTGTAGTTCAAGAAAGCAGGTAAAGGGGAATATATATTAAACGAGGTTTTTATGAATTAAAAGGATAAATGGATTATGTTATGCATATATGTATATGTTTCTGAAGGGGTTTAAAAATGCCAACCGTTTAAATTATGATTTCTGAGCTTATGGCTGTTTTATTAGATATGTATATATGAAAATGGACTAATGAAAGAGAAAGATTTTTTAGGTTAATTGTGTAAAAAATTAAAGGTATATTTTTAGTATAAGAATGATAAATGAGGGTTGGCTTATTTTATAGAAAATGTTTGAAATATATATTGTTAAATTGTGTGGCATGAGTAAAATGAAAATTATGTGTTGAATTATGTTATGTGCAGTGGTTATACAAGGAATGTAATGAGAATGAAAATGTTATATGGATTATGTTGCATGTGATTGATACTGCAACAATGGATAAGTGATGAACAGCTAAAAAGAGCTGCAAATTAATTGATGAACAGCTAAAAGGAGTTGTAGTAGCAAATTAGCGCAAATCTACGTAGATTAACTGATATACAGCTAAAAGGAGTTGTAATAAGAATGCATGAAATGAAATGAAAACAATGAAATGTGAGGGAAATGAAAAGGAAATTGTCATGCCCCGAACCTTGAAATGGGACCAAGGGGTGATAATGTAATCTACCTGTCCTTGTATCATACAAATAAACCAAGATACAGAACAAAGGATGAGGGTCTGACCCCGTGGGGTTCCCAGGCACCCTAAACATATCCTACACAACAGAACATACGCAGCGGAAATAAGGTCATTCTATTTACATACAGTACCATACTAGAGTCTATACAGGAGCAGAAATAGGCTCTAACATACAATGTATAATTGGGTGCCTAACACATCCCAAAATGGCAACCCATCAAAATACAGTTCTAGTACTTACCCAAGCGCTAAACGCAGTACACCGGCCACTACGCTCCCTACACCAGGACGCTAGTTCCGGTTACTCGAAAGACCTGTAAAAATGTACGTACAGTAGGGATGAGACACCTTTTAGTAAGGAAGAACACAGGTTAAATCGGTGTGTGACATTTGAGTGTTATCATGACATACTAACACGTATAGTTTAACAATCGAATCAGTCAAAACCAATTCCAGTATTTACACAAAAACAAGCAATACAATTTGGTGTCGTCACACCCTTTGGCTCGAAGCCGGACTGTCTAGTGGTATTTCACACCCTTCCATAAAAATTGGCAATCCAGTGATATTTCACACCCTTCAGCCAACGCCGGCAGTCTGGTGATATTTCACACCCTTCGGCAAATGCTGGTGCCCCTAATAACCTGGCATAGCATCAGCGTTGAACCAATGCAGATCTGGTATTCGCACACCCTTCGGCTTGAAAGCCGGCCAATCTAGTGGTATTGCGCACTCTTCGAAAAAAGTTGGATTTTCAAACTTGGAACAATTCAGAACCCCATTCCTATTTCACCAAAATACAACACATGCATGCTCATATAACCAAACAAACCACACCCATTTGGTAATCTAAAATCATGGTTTTCCAAACACATACAGTTTAACAAGTCAAGGCACGACCATCCCTATAACACAGTATAAATTAACATATACGCTCGGTTTTCCACAAAACCCAAGATGCAGCCCATCGCCCCCTTTTTCCCAAAACTGTAATCATGAAAAACTCATAGTTTTCTCAATTAGATCCCCACAAATGAGTAGCCAAAACACATACAGGACCGTGAACCACAGTTCTACCGAGTCTGATTTCAAAAATAACCGATATAAACACAATTCCCCTTACCTTTTCCCCGAATAGCAAATCCCGAACTCTAAGGTCCCTAAACAGTGAACCGAGTTCCAAAACCTACAATCAACAGTACAGAAAATACTCACAACACTATTCTCTACTAAACTACAGGATCAGAATTGAAAATCGAGCCTTACCTCGATTTTACATCAAAACCCGAAAATCTCCGAAACGAGATTCCGATCCGTAGAACTTGTAGAGAATCCTTCCACGATCCTCGTGGTAACTTTAGATTCATGATTCTAATGATGAACGGTGAAGAAATCTAGAGAGATAGAGAGTAAGGAGAGTTCTAGAGAGAGAGAGAGAGAGAGATATTTGAGTTTCTTAGCTTGGAAGTAATGTAAACTTCTATTTATAGCCCTTTGACTCGGCTACATCTCGTCGACGAATTGCGTCCTTGTCGATGATCCTTTATAATCTTCTTGTCGACGAGTCTGGGATCTTCGATTTTTCGAAACCCCTCGGCTTCTCCTTATCCACGAGCCTCTGAACTTTGTCGACGAGAAATGTGACTCCTTCGTTGACGAACTCTGGCTTCATCGACGAAGCTTGTCCAAATTCCCATTTTATCCCTCTATTATTTATTTAAACCCATATATCACGGTTCGGATTCTTACAACCTCCCCTCCTTACAAAAATTTCATCCTCAAAATTTGTCATCTCTCATTCACAAACTCATACATACATAATTCTAAGGAAACTGGCAACTACTACAACGTAGCCCCATCATACACATACATATACATGCCCTCACTTGTGGCAGAGGAATACCGTGGTTACATATACAACCGTCTTAGGAGTTCACAATACACACACTCCAGATGACAAACCACCTACCCAACCCAAAGTAGGATAAAATACAAGTGCTCAAAACAACTGTGGATACTTCTGACGTATTTCTGTTTCCAATTCCCAAGAAGCTTCCTCAACCTTGTGGTTTTGCCACAATACCTTCACCAATGGTATCTCTTTAGTATGAAGCTTCTGAACTTTACAGTCCAGAACCTGAATAGGTATCTCCTTATACGCTAAAGTATCCCCAATTTCCAACTCATCATAACTGATAACATGTAATGGATCCAGCACGTACCTTCTCAACATGGATATGTGAAACACATCGTGGACCCTCGAGAGTGCTGGGGGTAGTGCAATCCTGTAGGCTACTAGACCCACTCGCTCAAGTACCTCGAATGGTCCAATATACCTCGGGATCAACTTGCCTTTCCTCCTAAATCTCATCACCCCTTTCATCGGAACGATATGCATAAATACCTTACCCCCCACCTTGAACTCTAAATCATGGTGGTGAACATCCGCGTAACTCTTCTACTGACTCTAAGCTGATCTAATCCTCTCCCCGATCAAACCCACCTTCTCAAACGCCTTCTGCACAAGTTCAGGTCCTAACACTTGACGTTCACCAACCTCATCCCAGTACAAAAGAGATCAACACCTCCGACCATACAAAGCCTCGAACGGTGTCATCTCGATACTAGTCTGGAAGCTGTTATTATAGGCAAACTCCACTAGTGGCAGAAACTGAATACAACTACCACCGAAGTCTAATACAGAAGCTCACAACATATCCTCCAAAGTCTGTACCATCCTCTCTGACCGTCTATCAGTCTGAGGGTGGAACGTTGTACTGAAAGTAAGCTTCGTCCCCAATGCCTCCTGCAAGCTCGTATAGAATCGAGAAGTAAACTTCAGGTCTCAATTTGATACAATGGACATCGGTACTCCGTGTATTCTCACAATCTCATGCACGTACATATCTGCTAACCTACTCAAAGGATAGCCAACCTTCATCGGTATGAAATGAGAAGATTTCATCAATCTATCCACAATCACCAAGATACAGTTTGCCCGTAGAGTGCTGGTGGCAATTCGGTCACAAAATCCATGGAAATATGCTCCCATTTCCATATCGGAATAGGCAAAGGCTACAACGGCCATACCGGCTTCTGATGTTCAGCTTTCACCTACTGACACGTTAGACACTACTCCACGAATTGAGCAATCTACCTCTTCATACCACTCCACCACAAGGACTCGCGCAAATCCCGATACATCTTCGTATTACCCGAATGTACCGTATACAAAGAATGATGCGCTTCCTCTAGAATCGCCCTTCTGATCTCATCATCATTCGGAACACACAACCTAGTCCCAAACCTTAACACACCTCCATCAGAGATGTTAAACTCTATAGCCAGTCCGTGCTGTACTTTTTCTATAACCTCTGCTAACTCTATATCACTAGCCTGCGCGGCCTTTATACGCTCAAACAAAGTCGACTGGACCACCAAACTAGCAAAGAAAGCCTGATGATCCCCAAATACCAACTCTATACCCGAGCTCTCCAAATCCCATCGGATGTGACATTGAGTTACAACCGTAGATACAACCACAGGTCACGACTTTCGACTCAACGCATCAGCCACCACATTAGCCTTTCCCGGGTGATAACTAATCGTGCAATCGTAGTCCTTAATCAACTCTAGCCACCGCTTCTGCCTCATGTTCAACTCCTTCTGTGTGAAGAAATATTTGAGGCTCTTATGGTCAGTAAAGATCTCACACTGCACACCATACAAATAGTGTCGCCAAATCTTCAGTGCATATACAACAGCAACCAACTCTAGATCATGCGCAGGGTAATTCTTCTCATACTCTTTCAGTTGCCGAGAAGCATATGTTACTACCTTACCCTGCTGCATAAGCACACATCCCAGTCTCTTCAGAGACACGTCGCTATAAATCACAAACCCACCATTCCCCGAAGGAATGGTCAAAACTGGAGCAGTAACCAGTCGGTGCTTCAACTCCTGAAAGCACTGCTTGCAATCGCTAGTCCACTCAAACTGTACTCCTTTCCTGGTTAATAGAGTCAGAGGCCCAGGCAGTTTAGAGAAACCCTCTACGAACCGACGATAGTAACCCGCCAGTCCTAGAAAACTCCGAACCTCCTGCACATTCTTCAGCCTCACCCAGTCGACCACAACTTCGATCTTGCTAGGATCAATTGATATACCATCACCAGTCACCACATGGCCTAAGAATGCAATCTGACTTAACTAGAATTCACACTTCTTCAGTTTAGCATACAACTTCTTCTCCCACAGAATCTATAATACCAACCTCAAATGGTCCTCATGCTCTTCCGAAGTTCTCGAGTATACCAGAATATCGTCAATGAATACCACTACGAACTAATCCAGGTACTCATGAAACACCCTATTCATAAGATCCATGAACACCGTCGGAGCATTCGTCAACCCAAAAGGCATGACAAAAAACTCGTAGTGGCTATATCTGGTTCGAAAAGCAGTCTTCGCTACATCCTCAGCTCTGACCCTCACCTAATAATACCCTGACTGCAAGTCGATCATTGAAAAGACTCGCATCCCCTGCAACTGGTTAAAGAGATCATCGATACGAGGTAAAAGACAGCTATTCTTCACAATTACCTTATTAATCTCACGGTAATCAATGCACATCCGCATCGACCTGTCCTTCTTCTTCACAAATAGTACTGGAGCTCCCTAGGGCGAAACATTAGGTCGAATGAAACCCCTGTTCAGTAATTCCTACAACTACTCCTTTAACTCTCAAAGTTCTATTGGAGCCATTCGGTACGGAGCTTTAGAAATCAGTGCCTTACCAGACAGCAACTCTATTGCAAACTCCACCTCACGATCCGGAGGTAAATCGGGTAAATCATCTAGAAACACATCCGGGAACTCACTGACCACCCGAATATCCTCAAGTCTCAACTCATCCCGCGGTGGTTCCTCCACACAAGCCAGGTACCCCTGACATCCGTCCAAGAGTAGCCTCCTCGCCTACAATGCCGATAGAATCTGTGGCGTTGAACGCACACACAATCCCACGAATTCATACTCCTGCTCCCCAGGAGGTCTGAACACTACTACCTTTCTACGACAGTCGATCACAGTATAACTAGAGAACAACCAATCCATCCCTAGAATAACATCGAACCCCAACATGTCGTATACCACTAGATTCACCGATAGCAGTTTCCCTTAAATTTCCACTAGGTAATCTACCAACATCTTCCCACAGAAAGATACACTCCCAGAAGGCGTAGTAACAGATAACACCTCGTTTATAACTTGGGTCTCAACCCCACACCGTCCAAAAAAATTCATAGATATAAAGAAATGGGTTACACCTGAATCAAACAACACAAAATCCTTATTTGAAAGTAATAATAAGGTACTTGTCACCACGTTCCCTGCATGCTCAGCGTCCGCTGGAGTAAGAGAGTATACTCTGGTCAGAGCTGTATTCGTCTGATAGTTCCCTGAGGCATCTGGTTGCTCCCTTGGTTCACACTAGATGCAGGCACGTCATGCTTCGGTGCACGACAATCACGAAACATATGGCCTAACTGGGCATAGTTGTAGCAATTACCTCCAAATGACCGGCACTCACCCTCGTGCCATTTGTGACATCTGGTACAACGATCCCTAGTTTGGCTCCCCTGGGAACTCTGGCACTTGGTATTCTGACGGTAACCTGAGCCCTTATTCCTCTTCTTCCATGATCCCTGACGAGATCATGTCTGAGAACTAGATGGTACTGTCCTCTTCCTTGATTTCTAATCCTCCTCGTCCTCTCGGATACCGGTCTCAATCACTGTGACTTTATCCACCAACACCAAGAACTCGCAAATCTGAAGCATACCCACCAATTTGCGGATATCCTTCCTCAGGCCCTTCTCAAACCTTCGAGTCTTTCACACTCACTCGAGATCAGACACGGCGCAAACCGGGATAACTCTATGTACCGAGCCACATACCCCTACAACGTCATACTCCCTTGAGTCAGAGTAAAAAACTCATCTGCCTTCGCATCATGTACAGAAGCAGGGAAGTATCTGTTGAAGAACACCTCTTTGAAACGGCTCCATGACTTCTTCTCAGGACTACCCCTCTACTTCTCCAGTAGATTCAGTGCAGTCCACCATCAACCCGCCTCCCCAGATAGCTGGAAGGTAGCATAGAGGACTCGCTGCCTATTTGTGCAGTACAAGACCTCCAAGATCCTCTCAATCTTCTCCACCCAATCCTTTACTATCATTGGGTTAGGTTCTCCAGAGAATGTCGGAGGAGGCATGCGTGTGAACCTTTCAATGGTGCACCCCACAGCAGTAGGAGAGCGCTCGCGTCTCCTCACACTCTGCCCGATCTCCCGTAACACCTGCCTCGTCAAACCTCGAGGCACAGAAAGGGACTCATCACTCGCAGTCTCCTTGGAGCCACTTCCCAAGTCATTATCCTTGGGCTCCATTCTGTAACACGATAGGAATCTATCAGCATCCTTACCATGCATAGTTTAACAATCGAATCAGTCAAAACCAATTCCAGTATTTACACAAAAACAAGCAATACAATCTGGTGTCATCACACCCTTTGGCTCGAAGCTAGACTGTCTGGTGGTATTTCACACCCATCGATAAAAATTGGCAATCTGGTGATATTTCACACCCTTCAGCCAACGCCAGCAGTCTGGTGATATTTCACACCCTTCGGCAAATGTCGGTGCCCCTAGTAACCTGGCATAACATCAGCGTTGAACCAATGCAGATCTGGTATTCGCACACCCTTCGGCTTGAAAGCCGGCCAATCTAGTGGTATTGCGCACTCTTCGAAAAAAGTTGGATTTTCAAACCTGGAACAATTCAGAACCCCATTCCTATTTCACCAAAATACAACACATGCATGCTCATATAACCAAACAAACCACACCCATTTGGTAATCTAAAATCATGGTTTTCCAAACACATACAGTTTAACAAGTCAAGGCACGACCATCCTTATAACACAGTATAAATCAACATATACGCTCGGTTTTCCACAAAACCCAGGATGCAGCCCATCGCCCCCTTTTTCCCAAAACTGTAATCATGAAAAACTCATAGTTTTCTCAATTAGATCCCCACAAATGAGTAGCCAAAACACATACAGGACCGTGAACCACAGTTCTACCGAGTCTGATTTCAAAAATAACTGATATAAACACAATTCCCCTTACCTTTTCCCCGAATAGCAAATCCCGAACTCTAAGGTCCCTAAACAGTGAACCGAGTTCCAAAACCTACAATCAACAGTACAGAAAATACTCACAACACTATTCTCTACTAAATTACTGGATCAGAATTGAAAACTGAGCGTTACCTCAATTTTACGCCAAAACCCGAAAATCTTCGAAATGGGATTCCGATCCGTAGAACTTGTAGAGAATCCTTCCATGATCCTTGTGGTAACTTCAGATTCATGATTCTAACAATGAACGATGAAGAAATCTAAAGAGATAGAGAGTAGGGAGAGTTCTAGAGAGAGAGAGAGAGAGATATTTGAGTTTCTTAGCTTGGAAGTAATGTAAACTTCTATTTATAGCCCTTTGACTCGGCCACATCTCGTCGAAGAATTGCATCCTCATCGACGAGGCACTATAATCTTCTCGTCGACGAGACCAAGACCTCATCGATGAGTTTAGGATCTCCGATTTTTCAAAACCGCTCGGCTTCTCCTCTTCAACGAGCCTCTAAACTTCGTTGACGAGAAATGTGAGGCCTTCGTTGACGAACTTTGGCTTCGTCATCGAAGCCTGTCCAAATTCCAATTTTATCCCTCTCTTATTTATTTAATAAATCCATATATCACGGTTCGGGTTCTTACAGAAATGAAATGTGAAATGTGAATAATGTAAAATGGGAAAAAGTCATGTAAAGTGAAATGTTACGAAATGTCAAAGCTGAGAATATGAACAAACGAGAAATGCAGGATAAATGACAGACAAAGTAATGTATTATTGTAGTATCAGTATTCACGCTAGTATGATCTGTATTTATACGGGCGGGGCAAACTCTTTGCCCAAGGGCTTGTTGAGAAATGCGAGTGCCCTAGTAGGTATCAGATGTAGCGATAGGCTGCATAACGTATTAGGGTAGAGGGAAATTACTTATATAGGCGGGTAAATTTCCTTATTCTCGAGAGCCTTTGCTCGTAAACCATTGTATGAACTGTGTGAGTACGAGATTACTTTTTCACCTAAGGGCTTACTGAATAAGGTAAGTGCCCTGATATGCTTCAGTTGTGACCGTTGGTTGCCTAAAGTATCAGAGCAGAGTGGTGCTACTTGTATGGGCTGGTAATCACCCCAATCCTTAGTTATTCTCATGGGTAAAATACCTTACATGTGTTTGATCAGGCTCAGGAAAGGATTATATAAATTATGATAATGATATGCAAATGATAAATGCATATACATATGTTATTTACAAACCTAATGTTGGTCACACACTGATTTAATATATTGTTTCTTCTCTTACTGAGATGTGTATCACTTGAATACAAATTTACCTTTTTTAGGACTTCCACGGGATTGATCTTAGAGAGCTTGGGGTTGTCATAGCATTTTTGGTTATAGAAAGGAAAAAGGTATAAACTTTGATGACACTTTTCGGATGTATAAAGTTTATGTTTTATGTTTTATGTTTTAAGTCTTCTGAGTTGTGAATACTGAAAATTGCGGATTATGTTTTTGGAGATATGTATTTATGTGAATACAGGTGAATGACTGGTTTATTTTGAAATGTAGATAGATGTAGAAAACTCTAGTATTATATTAGTTGAGGATTGTAGTTATGTTTTTTGCTACGTAATTGTAAATAGAATAACATGTACAGGAAAATGGATTATGTGGCACCCGCATCCCACCAAGCGCGTTTGGAGTGCCACGAAGCACGGTTTATTTAGGTATAACACACCAGACCAGATTTTTGGGTTCACGGTGTTACACGTGGCACGCATCGCTCTCCCTCGATTCTCATGACACTTGTCGCTCTCCCTCGATTTTCACAAAACGTGTCGCTTTCTCTTGATTCTCGCGACACACATCGCTCTCTCTCGATTTTTGTAAAACGCATCGCACACTTGATATCCACGACACACGTTTCTCTGTCTCGATTCTCGCGGCACACATCGCTCTCTCTCAATTTCCACGACACGCGCCCATTCCCCTATAAAAAGGGTCTGCTCTCCTCAAACTCTAAGCATCACATCCTTCTTCCATCTTGAGCAACTGTATTTCGGTTCGCAGATATTAGATCTTCCCAACTTTCCTCTTAGTTGTCTCATTGCTCACTTCATTTAACTAAAAATATTGCCAAATCACCCAACTCCCTAAATTGCTGAAAGCAGCACTAGATCGTCAATCCAAAGGTGGAAACCTAGCGAGGTACAACTGGGAATTCTAGAGGAGGCCTTCTGCAGCAGTAAAGGGGAACTCCCTTTTGTGGAGCGGACTATCTTACTTACAGCACGACTCCAACGATATGGTTCAATCGAGTCGAAGAATGTGCACTTCTGGTTCGAAAATCGTAGGTATGGGCAAGGATCAGTTGAAGAGACCACCACTTCAACTACTGTCTCACCAGTTATCCATCTTACCTCCTCCGCCACTACCGCCTCGAGCAGTGCCCCCACCATTTTATCAACTACTCGTACCCTCATCCATATCAGCAATGTTCCGTCTATGAAGCTTACAACTGTCATCACTTCAATGAGCCTTAACCCTTACAATGTCAACACTACAGTCACCACACTAAGGGTTTCTGATGATGTTCGTCTACTCCACCACTACCAATAGCTCCAATACGCGTTGAGACTTATGCATGGGCAACTGATGACTCGTTACGAACATCCCCACTAGAGGTCACAAGGTGAAGAGGATAGCTCTTCCTCCCTTGCCAAATAAACAGGCGTTCTCTCCCTTTTTTTGATCCGAGCTGGAGACATTACAAGAGGTTAATGCAGCCAAGAAAGAACCTAGGCAGATAGCGGTGACACCGTTAACACTTCAATAGATGTTGACGTTAAGCTAAGGCTCTAACTTAAGCACACACATGGGGGAGAAGAATCGTATTTTATTTTCTTTTATGTTATTCTATTTTTTCTTTATAATTTATGAGATATGTATATAATTTTTTCAATCATTTTTCACATTTCCCAAGTTTTTCCACTTCAACCCCTATTAGACCAACAATTCTCACTTCAGTCTCCTAGACAAATATTCTATCAAATTGGTCATATAATAAGATTTAACCAAATCTTTCAAACCAAAAGTGCAAATACAGTACTCATTTTAAATTAGAAAATTTTGAGAACGAAATTTTTAGAAGGAGGGGAGGATGTAATGACCCAAAAAATATATATACGATTAAAGCATAAAAATAATAATAAAATAAAAATGGTAATTAAGTTAATAGCAATACGACGATGTTTCTCTGTTAGGATTCTTGATTCCATGATTGATGTCTAAGAAAGATATTGTTTAAGCGAGTGCTCAAAAACCATAGCGTTTCAATCGCTTCCTAAAGGCTAGTCTGATTAAAATGGAATTTTATAGGATAAACAGAGTAAGCGCAGAGGATGTAATAATTTCAAAAAAAAAAAATAATTAAGTAAATTAATTAAAAACTAATTAAATGGGAGTGTCGGCAAGCACTCCCAACTTTTTTATTTCCCCCGCATGTATCCCCATCCCTATCTCATACCTCTCATCCCAATCCCATCCCAAGCCCACCTCATGGTCATTCCTTTATTTCTAAAAAAATTATAATTGCACTCATTTTCCCACACTTTTATAAATTTAATTTTTTCCGTAAAATTTTCCTATAAATAGGAAACTCTCAACCTTTATTTTTCATAAAAATATTTCAAAAGAAGAGAATGATTAGTGAGTGAAATAATTAGTGGTGGAGGAAGAATTTTTGTTATACTTAAAATTCTCATTGACCAACTCTTTTTGATCTCATTTTCAGAGATATTCGTTGTGAACGTCTCACAAGGTTAAGTAAGGGTAAGTAAATTTTGATTATATTAGTTATTTTTCATAAAATTTTTTTGAATTTATTTTTAAGCATATTTAATTATACCAGTTTTAACTTTAATATACTTGCATTTATTTTTTAGTTAAAAAATGTTCTAAACTCCTCGGGTATTTTATAACAATAATTTCTATTTAAGAAAATATTTTTAACACAAAAATCATGTGACATGAGTTTATTTCTACGTTGTATATTTCAAAAAAATATGAGTAAAAATAACATGAGTTTATTTTTACGTTGCGTATTTCATGAAAATATGAGTAAAAATGATATCTTCATAATATTATTTTAATTGCTTATATTATATGATAAGATATTTTAAAAACCCCTTATGGCTTAGAGGATACAGAAAATTACGAATACTTGGTACCGTAGCCTAAAGTTTAAACGGATTAGAATGCACCCTCACTGTTTACAGAATGGTTATATATGGTAGTGGATTTCTCGTGAGTGCACACCTAATTCCAGGCCATGACTTAATAGGGAAAATTTCACTTAATGATAATATACGTTGATTTAATTTGGCCAACCAGCGAGTTAAGTCTAGTCTTTGGACCACACAACCTTGTCATGGGAGTAAACATAACTCACAATTGGCAAGTCTAATGAGAGGTTTTTACATTATATATATAAAATTATGCGTATAGAGCTATTGATGATTTGAAGGAAAAATATATGTTTATGTGAACAGAACCATTTTTGTGTCTAAATGATGATCTGAAGGAAACGTATAAGGAAAAGTATATATATATATAATTAAATATTATAGTTACAATTTTAAAGTTAACAAGTTCAATTTAACAGTTGCAGTGTATAGTTATAAAATTTTACTGCTGTAGTTGATGGTAAAAGTTTAATATAGAAATTTTAAATTTACATTTATTTTAAAAGCAATTTTGAAGTTATAATATTAAATATTATTTTATGAAATTATAATATTATGAAAACTCATTTTGGCCGCACATTAATAATAATCTTATTTACTTAATGAACGTCATCTCACATCAATCATTATTTTACATTTTAGATAATTTTGAAGAGGGTATCAGAAATCTGGCGTAACAAATGCATGGGCGGGAGTAGAAAGAGCAGAGTAGAATAAAAATATTAGCATAATACAATTTAAAATTTGTTTGTCTGTTTTAGAATTTTAGAAATTTTAATTTTAATATTTGAGACGTACATTTGTAATAAAACTAATTAGTACTCTGGTAATAAAATAATTAATATTTATTGCGTCAGCTGAAAAATTTATATGTACGAACTTACTCGGGTTCGGGTTTTACATTATAATTGATTTTTGTTTGTAAAAAGATTGGAATTGCTTTCATAGAAATAATTTTTGTAACATACCGTATTGTAAAATTTGATGTATGTTGTAGGATAATTTTTAAATTATTTTTTTTCTATTGAGATTTTGGCACAGATCATAAAGGTACACTTATTTTCAAGAAGGAAAAAAAGAAGAAGCCAAATTGCAATGTATAAATCATAAAATGAAAAAAAAATGAAATTAATTGAAAAAGTTACAAAGAGTTCTTGCCCCTAATGTATTATTTATATGTTATTTAATTCAAGTTTATCTAAATAGCAATTTGTTCATTTTTGAGTTATTCTTACTTTTTTTTTTTTTGGTAGGCTACGTTTGTTGGACTAAATGTTGTAAAAGAAATTTATTTGATGCATTTCTTTGGTATAAATCCTATTTATTCAGTTTTCCATTTCTAAATCCAAGTTCATTTGTTTTTCATCTGCTTTTAATTTTTTTTTCTAAAAGTTAAAACATTTGCAATGACCTTTGACTTGGCAATACATTACTTTTGGAAAATTAATAATTAGTATTGTTACATATTTTTAAAATGTCATTGTAATTATAAATAATTTTCAATCACACACACACATTCATATGTGTGTATATATATATGAAACTTTCACCGAGTAAAATTATGAATTCATAAAGTGTTCTTGAAATAAATCCATTTTATTTATGGCTCATGATGGTTTCAAGATAAAAATTATTTGAGTCATTTTTATTTAGATAACAAAAACAGAAAATAAATAAATAAAATATGAAAAATCTTTAAAATTTCTAGAAAAATTGGAGAAAAAATCTTGAAGAATTTTGAAAAAAATTTGGGATTAATGTTTTAAAGCCCTTTTTCTTGAGTTTGATGAGTTTTCATGTGTTTAATATGTGTATTTATTTTATTTTATACGTGTGCATACTAATGATTCAATAAAGAGTAAAGAAGTATTTCAAATCTCACCTATATTAGTTATGAGGGAGGTTTATCTAATAAGATTCCCTTCTTTGGAAGTCTTATTAGACATTCTTAAATCGTACTTTTTTCACATTTTTTTTTCTAAATTTTTAATATTTATTTGCTTTTTAAGGAGTTAGTTAAAAATATTATATTCAATTTATGGATAATTCATAATTAAAAAGGTACCGTTTGTAGAATGGGTGTGTAAGGGGTGCTAGTATCTTTCTCTCGTATAACTAAACTTCCGATCTCAACTCTAGTAAATGTAGGCCAAAACTACTGGTTCCTTGGTCTTAGGATTAATCTAGAGATTAATCAATGAATAGTAATTAGGTGAACTAATCGCACTTAAGTAAATAACAAGTTAGTGACAACTTTATCAAACCTTCAATATTATTATTTATTGTCATTCTGGACTTTTATCTAGGACATTGCAACAACCTAGATTGTTATGTATGATCAGTAGTACTTTATTTCTCAGCAATAATAGTTTAAGTCTGAAACCATTACTTGTTTTAAAGTAAAGTTGACCTTATAAGTCACTCCCGGCTTTAATAATGACAAATACTCAGGTATTTGATGGCTTTCAAGTGTATGTGCAAGTTCATTTTAACAGATCAAGTAATAATACATGAAAGCATGAAGATCTTGAATATTAGTTTTAAGTTGTAAATTCATTTTATGTAATATGGGTCTGTAATAGTAAGTAGGATATAAGGTCTGTAATAATTATCTGCATGTCATGCATATAGGATATACTGTAAGCTTAGTAAGACCCTAGTAAGACCTTCGGACGTAACACGCGTGCACAAATATCATTCATAATCAGGTGTGTTAAAAGGAATTGAATTGAACATGATAAGCATAAAATGAGTGAGGTTGAGCAACCAAACCACTGGAGTTCAAAACTCCTCAGGCGCTTGAACTGCTGAAAAGTCAGCAGTTTGACTTGAGGTTCGGGCTACCTTACCAAGAATGAACGCATTGTCCTCAGGCGAGCGAACCCTTAGAAAGGGACTTTTCACCAACTCGGGCTGCCGATCCTCATAGTTCAAATCAGGACTCGGGCAATCGAACTTGGCACTAGATACCCAAACCACACGCCAATGTTTCTGACTTTGGTTCAGCCAACCGAATCCAAACTTGAGCACCCAAACTATTTAAAATAATTTTTTTGCCGAATTTGTTCGGGCGACCGAACTTACATTCAGCCACCCGAATCTTCTCGGGTTACTTAAGTTTTACTAAGGTTAAAAATCCTAAAGCTAGGTTTATTTTTCTAAAACATTTTAACCTTTTCTAATAATACCCTATAGGTCTTAAACAATTATATTTTTACCTTGGTCTATAAATATGAGTTCATTTGTGTGGATTAAGAGTGATTAGAAAAATCATTAAGTGAAAAATCCTCTCTACTTCCAAAAGCTCATATTGCTCAAATACTCTCAAAATTCATTCCTTTGATACATCCTGATATTGTGAGAGCTTATTGATTGTACTTGTGATTACTAGATATTACTAATACTCCACTATTCTTATTTGATTGTTTGAGTTATTCTTGGGGAGTTTTAGTTAAGTTTATCCCATAGATTTCACTATTATAAATCTTGTGTTGGGATAAACTAACAAGCTTTAGGATATTTGTATTGTTATTGCAAGTGTCATATAG
Organism: Malania oleifera; assembly: GCF_029873635.1. NCBI lineage: Eukaryota > Viridiplantae > Streptophyta > Magnoliopsida > Santalales > Ximeniaceae > Malania > Malania oleifera. Next base: position 59,793,310 of record NC_080417.1, on the reverse strand, counting down.
CTTTGTTTTTGTTGTATAAAAATATTTCCTATAAGCTAAAATATTTTCGAACTACTTTTATGCATGTTAATTTAAGTAAATCCTTTGAGTTAGTTTGAATATTTGATTTGTATTTTTGAAACCTTGATTTGTTATTGAGATTTAATATAACTTATTTCAAATATATAGCTTGTTTAGAACACTTTTGAACATTATGATGATAATATCTTGTTGAGTGTTGTTTGCACAAATATTCACATCACTGAGCTTACATATTCTATACTGTTGATGTGCTTGTGATTGATTACATTTACTACACATCTGCTTTGCTGAGAAGCACAATCACTGTACTTTATCATATTGTGAAAATACTGTTGTATTCCAGGCGTGGCCTGAGGGGGCGGTAATCCAGCCCGGTAAGGATTGTCTGTAAAGGTTGAGGTTAGCCTTGTGTTAATTGACCTGATTGTTTAGGTGCTGCTCCACCCATTAAGTGATCCTTATAGTGGTAATCCTTGTGTTTGTTAGCCAAGGCGGGGACGTAGGGAGCTTGTCGAACCTCGATAATATTTCTGAGTGTCATCTCTTATTTACCGCTTTCTAGTGCATGCTTGGTTAAATTTATTGTGCAATTTAATTTTCCCTGCATATTTAAATTGATTTAATTTATTTGCATTAGATTGACCATAAGGTTGTGTAATACTGCTGTTAGGGGATTAACCTAGGGCATTAATTTTTGAAAATATCAATTCACCCCCCCTCTTGGGTTCACGGTGAAGCTAACAGTAAAAATAATTATTTTATTAAGTGGAGGTTCAAAATGGTTTTATGCAAAACACATCTTCATTATATATAATTATTCCTCTTTGATTAATTAGGCTCTTTAATGTATGACACATGCATTATTATTAAAATGAGTGGGGGATTGTAACTACATTTTAATATTGTATAATTTATAAATATTGTTGTAAGAACCCGAACCGTGATAAATGGGTTAAATAAATAAGAGAGGGGCAAATTGGGAAATTGGCAGATTTCGTCGACGAAGCCAAATTTCGTTGACAAAGCCTTTGTTCTTCTCGTCGACGAAATTCAGAGACTCGTTGACGAGGAGAAGTCGAGGGGTCTCGAAAAAACCAGAGATCCCAGATTCATCGACGAGGCCACCGATTCGTTGACGAAGTCAGTGAAAGATTCGTTGACGAACGCACCATTTTGTCGACAAATTGGGTCGGGTCAAAGGGCTCTAAATATCATTTTCCTTTACTTCCTCATTAAGAAACTTAGATTTTATCTCTCTCTCTCTTTCTCTCTCTAAACCTCTCCTTACTCTTTCTCTCTTTTTAGATTTCTTCGCCGATCGTTGATGGAATCAGAAATCTAAAGTTACCAAGAGGATCGTGGAAGGATTCTCTACAATTTCTACGGATTGAAATCTTGTTTCGAAGATTTTCGGGTTTTGGCGAAAAATCGAAGTAAGGCTCGATTTTCATTTCTGATCCGGTAGTTTTGTAGGTAACTATCTTGTGAACATATTCTGTACTATGATTTGTAGGTTTTGGTACTCAGTTCGATGTTTAGGGGCCTTGGAGTTCAGGATTTGCTATACGGGGTTAAGGTAAGGGGAATTATGTTTATATTGGTTGTTGATTAAGGTGTAATCCCAAGAGGGGGGGGGGTGAATTGGATATTAAAAAATTTAAGCCACTTAATTTTCTTTCACACACTTCTTATAAGTTTACCAACTACTTCTAGTTGCTTAATTACATGTGAGTGTGACAATCCTATCTATGTATGCAATATACTTGATTTTAAATATAATGCGGAAAATAAAGAGTAAAAGGAAGAGAGAAGACAAACACGATTTTACGAGGTTCAGCCAACCCGGCCTACATCCTCGTCTTGAGCAACCACTCAAGGATTCACTAAAAACCCTGCTCCTTAAAGTGGGACGGAGCTTCCCGTACAATCCGCTGCTTACAAGAGGTACAGCTTCCTCCTACTCCGCTGCTTACAAGAGATACAACTATCTCCTCACACACCGGTTCACACACTGAACCGTGTATACAATAAAATCTGTAAAATAACACTCAAAACAATGCTTCTAACAAAAGCTTGTAAGTACAATTCAAATTCCTAACACATTAACATATGATATAGCTTGAAGCTCTTGAATGTATGAAAACGATACAATCGTTTTATGAATGATTATGCATCAACACACAAATCCCGATTTATTCAAAACTCCCAAGTTAAAATATATTTGAAATGCCTCGGAGTTAACTAGGGTTCTTGGTTCACTTTTGTAAAGATGCAAAAGTATGTTTGAAGTGAACTCGTTAACAAAATCTTTGTCTTGAAAACAAGCTTAATCAAAATCACAAAGCTTTATTCCATGTATTCTATCACAAACTGAGAATATTAATTTTCAGAAAATATCCCTCAATTTAGAAATATAGTTATAAGTACCAAGGATATTTAATCAAGCTTTAATATATCAAAATATAAATCCTTTGAAGAACACCCCCTTGAATCAAAAATTAATCAACCACGTTAAATAAGTTTTCTCAAGTAATGATCTTCTCAAAAATATATTTTATATGAATTGATACACTCAAGATCAAAGCTTTTCAATACTTAGTCAAGAACAAGCAATGAGATGAGAATTTCTTAAGAATATAAACTTGAAAGATCAAACCTCAATACTAGATTGAAGTACAATAGAGTAAGCAAGTACCCTTTGAGAATCTGAGTTAATTTGCTCAAGCTTGAAGATTAAAGATTGAGAAGTAAGCAATCGTATAGCACTAAGAGTAGATTTTCAACGTTCTCTCAACAAGGTGTGTTCTTTTCTTTCTTGTGTGTCTCTGCCACGTTCTAGGGTTTAGACATTTAATATATATAGTGTATGACCCTTAGGATTGATCTCAGATGTTGGATCAATCAGATAGCTCGCGTGTTTTTAATAAAAATATGATTTTTTTAGGCTTTCCCGCAAGTTCAGGCAACCGAACTGGGGTTCAGGCTCCTGAAGTAACAACTTCAGGCGCCTGAGGTTCTAGGGTCAGGCGACCGAAGTACCTCTGCCAGATTCCATCTTTCCCATTTAATTCTTCAGGCGACTGCACTTAATCTTCAGGCTACTGAACTTATTCTTTAGGGTACTGAAGTAAAGTTCTGGCGACAGAACTCCCCTTTTTCTCAAATTTTCTTTTCTAAGTTAAAAATCTGCTTTGATTCTCTTCTTGGATCTTTTATAAAACTTTTTCAATGATTTGAAAACATTTCTACGTTCATACAGGTTCCCTAATGATATACATGAAATGCATGAAACCTAAAATCACTCTAAGTTATATTTGAGCTTCAAAATAAATCATATGACAATGTAAATACATAAGCTCTAAATACCCATTCCCAAGAGATTCTTGAACTTTGCCGCTTGTATCTTGATTCTTGTACTCTTTGAGTTCCATGGTACTTGCCAAGATGTGTAAGCTTCACTTGAAGGCTTCCATGACTCATTATCTTTCCGTGCATGCTTAATATAGTTCTTGTTCACAAACTTGATGCACAGATCAAATACCAAGTGATTTGTCATTATCAAAACAGGATTGGACTCGTAGAGTCAACATTGGTTATTTTTGAAATCGGACTCGGTGGAACTGTGGTCCAAAGTCCTGTGTGTGTTTTGGCTACTCATTTGGGGGGATCTAACGGGGGAAAACTACTAGTTTTTCATTATTATAGTTTTGGGAAAAAAGGGGCGACGGGCTGCGTCCCTGGTTTTGGTTGAAAATCGAGTATATGTTGATTTATACTGTGATATTAGGTTGACCGTGCCTTGACTTGTTTAAACTGTATTTGTTTGAAAAACCATGATTTAGATTACCAAATGAGTGTGGTTTGTTTGGTTATATGAGCATGCATGTGTGTGTGATATGTTGAAATGTTAGTAGGAACTGGGTTCCGAAATTGTTCTAGGTACTGAGAGTGTCCTGCTCTATTTTCGAGGTCGTAAGCCTATACCGGCAAATCAGGCCAAAGGGTGTGGATCCACCAGTTAGCGCCGGTACGATGCCATGGGAGTCGGGGACTAGCCATGTGCCGGTGGCGCCGTGCTTCGCGGGTTGGCTGGGCCAACGCCGGATTTTCGCAGACTGGCTTCAAGCCGAAGGGTGTGACGACACTGGGATTGCTGATCATGTGTTGTGTGTGCGTGTATGCACTGTGTAAATTAGTACTGGATTGCATTCAACTGCGTGTATGTTGCATCATGATAATACTCAAATGCCACACACCGATATAATTTGTGTTCTTCCTTATTGAGAGGTGTCTCACCCCTGCTGTACGTACATTTTTACTGGTCTTTCGGGTAACTGGAACTAGCATCCTAGTGTAGGGAGTGTAGTGGCCGGTGTACCGCATTTAGCGCTAGGTAAGTGCTAGGACTGTAATTTTAATGGGTTGCCATTTTGGGATGTGTTGGGCACCCGTTTGTACGTTTTGATAGGGCATTGTGTCTGCTCTTGTATAGACTCTAGTATGGTACTGCATATGTATGTTTTGTTTTTTCGCTATGTATATGATTGTGTTTGGATGTGTTTCGGGTGTTTGGGAACCCCATGGGGCCGGACCCTCATCCTTTGTATTGTATCTTTAGATGTTTATTGTATACAGGGACAGGTTAGGTTACATTTTCACCCCTAGGTCCCATTTCGGGGTTTGGGGCGTGATAGCTTGGTATCAGAGCTAACCAGGTTACTAGATCTTGTAGACTTGATTAGGCTTAGTTGTGAGTACATACCAGGGTATATGATGTGGATATGGGTAGAGTTGGTTGAGGGTTTTTCGGTTGCTAGACCGGGATTTGTTGACGGTATTCCGTGTTTTTCTTGGGATGACGATTCTAGTAAAAGTAGGGTAGATGATTGATGACTTTCATGTCGGTGTGATAGGACAGAGCTAGACCTGGTAGGGAGTAGTTAACACGATTTGTGTAGATCATTGTGTTAACTGTATGTGTTGTAGGGACACTGATAGATTCCTATTGTGTTGCAGAATAGAGCCCAAGGATAATAACCTGGGAAGTGGCTCCGAGGAGACTGCGAGTGATGAGTCTCCTTTTGTGCCTTGAGGTTTGACGAGGCAGGTATTACGGTAGATCGAGCGGAGTGTGAGGAGAAGCGAGCGCTTTCCTATTGCTACGGGGTGCACCATTGAGAGGTTCACATGCATGCATCCTATGACGTTCTCTGGAGGACCTGACCCAATGACAGCAGAGGACTGGATGGAGAAAGCTGAGAGGATTCTGGAAGTCTTGCACTGCACGGATAGACAGCGAGTCCTCTATGCTACTTTCCAGCTGTCTGGGGAGGCGGGTTGATGGTGGACTATAGTGAGTGTGGTGGAGAAGCAGAGAGTTGGTCTTAAGGAGATGACATGGAGCCATTTCAAGGAGGTGTTCTTCAACAGATACTTCCCGGCTTTCGTACGTGATGTGAAGGCAGATGAGTTTTTAGCGCTGACTCAGGGGAGTTTGACGGTGCAGGGGTATGCAGCTTGATACATAGAGTTGTCCCGCTTTGGACCATGTATGATCTCGAGCGAGTATGAAAAGACTTGGAGGTTCGAGAAGGGTTTGAGGAAGGATATCCGCAGACTGGTGGGTATACTTCAGATCTGCCAGTTCTCGGTGTTGGTGGATAATGCCACGGTGATTGAGACTGGTATCCGAGAGGACGAGGTGGATCCGGAATGGAGGAAGAGGACAGTACCTTATGGTTCTCAGATAAGATCTCGTCAGGGATTGTGGAAGAAAAGGAACAAGGGCTCGGGCTACCGTCAGAATATCGAGCGCTAGGATTCTCAGGGGAGTTAGACTATTGGTCGTTGTTCTAGGTGCCATAGGCGGCACAAGGGTCATTTGAGGGTAACTGCTACAACTATGGCCAGCCAGGTCACATGGCTTGTGATTGTTGAGCACCGAGGCGTGATGTGCCTGCATTCAGTGGGAACCGAGGGAGCAATCAGATACCTTGGGGGATCGTTCAGGAGGATACAGCTCCGACTAGAGTATACTCTTTTACTCCAGCGAATGTTGAGCATGTAGGTAACGTGGTGACAGGTACCTTGTTATTGCTTTCGAATAAAGCTTCTGTTTTGTTTGATTCGGGTGCAACCCATTCCTTTGTGTCTATAAATTTTGTGGGACGATGTGAGTTAGAGACCCAAGACACGAATGAGGTGTTATCTGTTACTACGCCATCAGGGAGTGTATCTTTTTGTAGGAAGATGTTGGTAGGCTGCCCAATGAAAATTCAGGGAAAGCTGCTACTGGCGAATCTTATGGTATACGACATGTCGGGGTTCAATATCATTTTGGGGATGGATTGGTTGTTCTCCAATTATGCTGTGATCGATTGTCGTAGGAAGGTGGTAGTTTTCAGACCTTCTGGGGAGCAGGAGTACGAATTCGTGGGATTGTGTGTGCGTTCAGCGCCACAAATTTTGTTGGCTCTATAGGCGAGGAGGCTACTCTTGGACGGATGTCAGGGGTACCTAGCTTGTATGAAGGAATTGCTGCGGGATGAGCTGAGACTCGAGGATATTCGGGTAGCCAGCGAGTTTCTAGATGTGTTTCCAGATGATTTACCTGGTTTACCTCTGGATCGTGAGGTGGAGTTCATGATAGAGTTGCTGCCTGGTAAGGCACCGATATCTAAAGCTCCGTACCGGATGGCTCCAGCAGAACTTCGGGAGTTGAAGGAGCAGTTATAGGAATTACTGGACAGGGGATTCATTCAACCTAGTGTTTCGCCCTGGGGAGCTCCAGTACTTGTTCGTGAAGAAGAAGGACGGGTCAATGCGGATGTGCATTGATTACCGTGAGATCAATAAGGTAACTGTGAAAAATTGCTATCCTTTACCTCGTATAGATGATCTCTTTGACCAGTTGTAGGGAATGCGGGTCTTTTCAAAGATTGACTTGCGGTTAGGGTATCATCAGGTGAGGGTTAGAGTGGAGGATGTAGCGAAGACAGCTTTCCGAACCAGATATGGCCACTATGAGTTTTTGGTCATGCCTTTTGTGTTGATGAATGCTCCAGCGGTGTTCATGGATTTGATGAATAGGGTTTTCCATGAGTACTTGGATCGGTTCGTAGTGGTATTCATTGATGACATTTTGGTATACTCGAGGAGTACAGAAGAGCATGAGGAACATTTAAGTTTAGTGTTACAGATTCTGCGGGAGAAGAAGCTGTATGCTAAGTTGAAGAAATGTGAATTCTGGTTGAATTATATTGTGTTCTTAGGCCATTTGGTTATTGGGGATGGTGTATCAATTAATCCTAGCAAGAATGAAGCTGTGGTCGACTGGGTAAGGCCAAAGAATGTGCAGGAGATTTAGAGTTTTCTGAGACTGGTGGGTTACTATATTCGATTCGTGGAGGGTTTCTCTAAACAGTCTGGACCTTTGACACGATTGACTAGGAAGGGAGTGCAGTTTGAGTGGACCAGTGATTGCAAGGTGCTTTCAGGAGTTGAAGCACCGGCTGGTTACTACTTCAGTATTGACCATTCCTTTGGGGGATGGTGGGTTTGTGATTTATAGCGACGTATATTTGAAGGTCTTGGGTTGTGTGCTTATATAGCAGGATAAGGTAGTGGCGTATGCTTCTCAACAATTGAAAGAGTATAAGAAGAATTACCCTACGCATGATTTGGAATTGGCTGCTGTTGTATATGCACTGAAGATCTAGCGACACTATCTGTACGAGGTGTAGTGTGAGATCTTCACTGATCATAAGAGCCTTAGATATTTCTTTACGCAGAACGAGTTGAATATGAGGTAGAGGTGGTGGCTAGAGTTGATCAAGGACTACGAATGCACGATCAGTTATCACCCGGAGAAGGCTAATGTGGTAGCTGATGCGTTGAGTTGGAAGTTAGGGCCTACGGCTATATCTGCGATTGTAACTCAGTGTCACATCAGACGGGATTTTGAAAGCTCAGGTATAGAGTTGGTGGTTGGTGATCATCAGGCTTATCTTGCTGGTTTGGTGGTCCAATCGACCTTGTTTGAGCGTGTAAAGGCCGCGTAGGCTAGTGATACAGAGTTGGCAGAGGTTATGGAAAAGGTATAGCAGGGACTTACTATAGAGTTTAACATCTCTGAGGGAGGTGTGTTGAGGTTTGGGACCAGACTATGTGTAGTGACCCAAAGAATAATAGCATTTTAATAATAAAGAGGGAGAGAAAAATAGATATAGAAACAGAAGAAGATCGTGTTCGTCAACGACATTGCAGTTTGGGGAATAAAATAATTTCAAGGAAACGGCCAAGCTTCGTCGACGAAGGTCTGAAGGATTTCGTCAATGAATATAGGGCTTTGTTGACGGGAAAATGCCGAGAGAGGTTTTGGGCTGCTCTGAATTTCGTCGACGAATATAGGGTTTCGTCAACGAATTTATTGAAGGACTTATTAATGAAGTGACGTGTCTCGTCAACGAATCTGACCCTATAAATAGCTAAAAACCAGATTTTTATTCATTTCTCAAGTCGCTCTCTCTCTCCTACGGATCCTCTCACTTCTCTCTTCGTTTTTGGCCCCGCCAGACACCGGATTGACGATCCGAAGCCACCACGATGTTCCTGGTGAAGTTCTCTTCAAGTTTGCTAGGACGGATCGTCAGTGGGATTGAGTTGGATTTCATCCCAAATTCAGTGTAAGGCCTTTTAACCTATTTTTGGCCTTATGATAGTTATAAGAAATGTTGTAGGCGATGAAATATTGATATTTAGTTCTGGAAATTATTATTTTTAGGGTGTTTTGTAGGAGGCCCTGCGGGTGTTAGGCTAGTATTCTATAGGGGCGTTCCAGTAGTCAGGTAAGGGAAATATGCTATGCTAGGTATTCTTAAAACATTATATAGTTTATTAAATGATGAAAATTATGTATTACAATATCGTGTGGCTGGTGAATATGATTATAGTACAGAGATATGCTTTACGATATTTCAGTATTTTGATTTTATGATATTTCAGTATTATGATTTTAGGATATTTTAGTACCATGATTTTATGAATCCCAGTACCATGATTACATAAATATCAGTATTATGATTATGTAGTTCCATATTATGATTATGCAGATGACAGTGTTATGATTATATAGTTCTCAGTATTACGTATGAACTACGGTTACAGTTTCTGCAGCATCATGGTTATTTCAGTACTTCAGAATCATGGTAAATCAGATAGATATGTATAAAAATATATTATATGATATCAGACCCTGTTGGACTTGCAGCTACAGAGTACGGTACCGTTGCTACAGACACTATGTTACTTTATAAGTGCAACCACCTATTTAGATAATACGTGGTAAGGTCGTTCACCTAGGCCCTTAAAGAGGTTAGGCTCCCCATCTAGATATAGGTTGAGGTGGGTAGATCGACTGACAGAGTATAGTGATTTATTCCTGGTTGGCCAGCTAGGGTAAATCCAACCTACGGGCCGCACAACCCTGTCATGAAGGGATAAATCATGACACACAGATAGCCACAGGGAACATTTTCAATTATTATTACATATGTATAGTTTTGCAGAAACAGGGAACATACTTACTTCTACTAGAAGTATTTTGAATAATAAACTCCAATACTGTCATGTTAAGTAATAGGGACAGGGGTGTATTTTATCACTTATACTAGTAGATTTCATGATATAGTAGCTCATTTGCCACACACTAGTAATAGCATATTTCTTTTTACTGAGCGTTGGCTCATCCCAGTATTGAAACATTTTTCAGGTGATCCAGGTAGGCGAGCAGACCAGACTCACAGATAGAGGGGCTTCTGTACTACCCTGCCAGTGGAGAGTGAGTTCATTTTGGGAGTATTTTTGTATACCCTAGTTAGTTAAGGGTATTTTGGGGAACAGACATATCTATATATTTTGGAAAACATGTAGTACTCTAGTATTGTGTGGTGTGGTATTTTATATATTTACATATGGATATGTTTATTCAGTTCTGCTTCTTGCTGCTTAGGTTTATGATTGGGTTTATCCTAGTATGGTATTAGAGTATGTTGAATGTTGTGGTATAAAAAAAAATTAGTTAATTAAGCAGGTCGTTACACTATGTGTTCTGAACGATGATGAGATCAGAAGGACGATTCTAGAGGAGGCGCATTGTTCTATATATACGGTACATCCTGGTAGTACAAAGATGTATTGGGAACTGCGTGAGACCTTCTGGTGGTTTGGTATGAAGAGGCAGATTGCTCAGTTCGTGGAGCAGTGTCTGACGTGTCAACAGGTGAAAGCTGAACATCAGAGGCCGGCAGGATCGTTGCAGCCTTTGCCTATTCTGGTGTGGAAATGGGAGCATATTTCTATGGATTTTGTGACCGAATTGCCACCAACGCTTCACGGGCAGAATGCTATCTGGGTGATCGTAGATAGATTGACGAAATTTGCTCATTTCATACTAATGGAAGTTGGCTATCCTTAGAGTAGACTAGTAGATTTGTATGTGCATGAGATTGTGAGAATGCATGGAGTACCGGTGTCCATAGTGTCGGATCGAGATCCAAGTTTTACTTCTCGATTTTGGATGAGCTTGCAAGAGGCATTGGGGATGAAGCTTACTTTCAGTACAGCGTTCCACCCCCAGACTGATGGACAGTCGGAGAGGACAATACAGATATTGGAAAGATATGTTGCGAGCGTGTGTGTTAGACTTTGGTGGTAGCTGGATACGGTTTATGCCACTTGTAGAGTTCGCTTATAATAACAGCTTCCAATCTAGTATCGGGATGGCACTGTTAGGCATTGTATGGTCGGAGGTGTCGATCTACTTTGTGTTGGGATGAGGTTGGTGAGCGTTAGGTGTTAGGACCTGAACTTGTGCAGCAGGTGTTTGAGAAGGTGGGTTTGATCCAAGAGATGATTAGATCAGCTCAGAGTCAGCAGAAGAGTTACACAGATGTTTGCCGCCATAATTTAGAGTTCGAAGTTGGAGGTAAGGTATTTTTGCATATTGCTCCGATGAAAGGGGTGATGAGATTTGGGAGGAAGGACAAGTTGAGCCCGAGGTATATCGGACCATTCGAGGTACTTGAGCGAGTGAGTCCGGTAGCCTACAGGATTGCATTACCTCCAGTACTTTTGAGGGTCCACGATGTGTATCACGTATCCATGTTGAGGAGGTACGTGTTGGATCCTTCACATGTTATTAGTTATGATGAGTTTGATATTGGGGATACTTTAGCGTATAAGGAGATACCTATTTAGGTTCTGGACCATAAAGTTCAGAAGCTTCGTACTAAAGAGATACCGTTAGTGAAGGTATTGTGGCGAAACCACGAGGTTGAAGAAGCTTCTTGGGAACTGGAAACGGAAGTACACCGAAAGTATCCACACATGTTTTGAGCACTGGTACGTGATCCTATTGTGGGTTGGGATAGGGTGGTAAGTCGTCGGGAGTGTATATGTATTGTGAACTCCTGAGACAGTTGTATATGTAACCATGGTATTCCTCTGCCACATGTGAGGGTATGTATGTGTACGTGTATGACGGGACTACGCTGTAGTGGTCACCAGTTTTCGTTGAGTTATGTTTACATGTTTGATTGTATGTATGAGTCTGTGAATGAGAGATGGCAAATTTCGAGGATGAAATTTTTGTAAGGAGGGGAGATTGTAAGAACCCGAACTGTGATAAATGTGTTAAATAAATATGAGAGGGGCAAATTGGGAAATTGGCAGATTTCGTTGACGAAGCCAGATTTTGTCGACGAAGCCTTTATTCTTATTGTCAACGAAATTCAGAGACTCATCGACGAGGAGAAGCCGAGGGGCCTCGGAAAAATCGGAGATCCCAGATTCGTCAACGAGGCCACTGATTCGTCGATGAAGGCACCATTTTGTTGACGAATTGGGTAGGGTCAAAGGGCTATAAATATCGTTTTCCTTTACTTCCTCATTAAGAAACTTAGATTTTATCTCTCTCTCTCTCTCACTAAACCTCTCCCTACTCTCTCTCTCTATAGATTTCTTCACCGATCGTTGATGGAATCGGAAATCTGAAGTTACCACGAGAATCGTGGAAGGATTCTTTACAATTTCTACGGATCGGAATCTCGTTTCGGAGATTTTCAGGTTTTGGTGAAAAATCGAGGTAAGGCTCGGTTTTCATTTTTGATCCTGTAGTTTTGTAGGTAACTATCTTGTGAACATATTCTGTACTTTGATTTGTAGGTTTTGGAACTCGGTTTGCTGTTTAGGGGCCTTGGAGTTCGGGATTTGCTATACGGGGTTAAGGTAAGGGGAACTATGTTTATATTGGTTATTTTAAAAATCAGACTTGGTGGAACTGTGGTCCACATTCCTGTGTGTGTTTTGGCTACTCATTTGGGGGGATCTAACGGGGGAAAACTATGGGTTTTTCATTATTACAGTTTTGGGAAAAAGGGGCCGACGGGCTGCATCGCTGGTTTTGGTTGAAAATCGAGTATATGTTGATTTATACTGTGATATTGGGATGACCGTGCCTTGACTTGTTTAAACTGTATTTGTTTGAAAAACCATGATTTATATTTCCAAATGGGTGCGGTTTGTTTGGTTATATGAGCATGCATGTGTGTGTGATATGTTGAAATGCTAGTAGGAATTGGGTTTCGAAATTGTTCCAGGTACTGAGAATGTCCGACTCTATATCCGAGGGCATGAACCTATACCGGCAGATCAGGCCGAAGGGTGTGGATCCACCAATTAGCACCGGTACGATGCCATGGGATTCAAGGACTAGCCATGTGCCGATGGCGTTGTGCTTCGCGGGTTGGTCGGGCCAATGCCGGATTGTCGCGAATCGGCTTCGGGCCGAAGGGTGTGACGACACCGGGATTGCTGATTGTGTGTTGTGTGTGCGTGTATGCACTGTGTAAATTAGTACTGGATTGCATTCAACTGCGTGTATGTTGCATCATGCTAACACTCAAATGCCATACACTGATATAACCTGTGTTCTTCCTTACTGAAAGGTGTCTCACCCCTGCTGTACGTACATTTTTACTGGTCCTTCGGGTTTCCGGAACTAGCGTCCTGGTGTAGGGAGCATAGTGGCCGGTGTACCGCGTTTAGTGCTAGGTAAGTGCTAGGACTGTAATTTTGGTGGGTTGTCATTTTGGGATGTGTTGGGCACCCATTTGTACTTTTTGATAGGGCATTGTGTCTGCTCTTGTATAGACTCTGGTATGGTACTGCATATGTATGTTTTGTTTTTCCGCTGCATATATGATTATGTTTGGATGTGTTTCGGGTGTCTGGGAACCCCACGGGGTCGGACCCTCATCCTTTGTACTGTATCTTTGAATGTTTATCTCATACAGGGATAGGTTAGGTTACATTTTCACCCCTAGGTCCCATTTCGGGGTTCAAGGCATGATAATTGTAGAATTTATTCCAAGGGAAATGTACTTTGGAAAGGGATATGTATCTATAATTTATGATGTCATTGATACATGAATTCATTGTTCTAAATACTAACTTCTTGAAACCACCATAAGCCATAAATAAAATGTCTTGAATGTTTTTATTTCATCTATATTTTTTCATTATTAGAGTAATAATATTTTAGATCAAGAGAAAAATAGAAGAGTATAGGAGCGAATCTTCAAGAGAAAAGAAAAAAAAGAAAAATAAAATACTATACCTGCAATGCTCTTTACTTACTTTCTTTCATTTTCTTTGTGAACATTGTTTTCTTAATGCAAAAAATAAGATTGAAAAGAGTAGAAGCATGAGAACTTCAAGTATGAAGAAATTCTCAAATTCCCTTTCAATTTTTCACTTGTTTTCTTCAAGTGTGAAAAAATTCATCTTTTTCACATGCACTTAATGGATGACTAGCAGTCTGTTAAGCTGAAATGGAAACGAATAAATTATGGAAACGGAGAAAATGGAAATATCTTAAAGAGGATGAGCTGTAGCCGCATACCATATTCATTCCATCAAAAACACAATTATCACATATTAAAATAATCCATTAAATACCACGTGCTCATTATCACATTAGAATGCAATAACTCCTTTCCTTCTATATCTATCCTATGTATCTATAAATAAGAACATTTGTGTTATGTGAAGTGTGCAAGTGAAGTTAGTGAGGGAGGAGTGTAAGAGTGTTGAAGGTAAGAGAGAGAAAGAGAGAAAAGTGTGAGAATAGTTGAGTTGAGTGTGTGTCTCCTCCTCTTGTTTTTCTCCCAAATTATAGTATATTTGGTATGCTTCGTGGACGTAGGTTAGATTAGACCGAACCACGTAAATCTAGTGTTCTTATTTTGTGTGCTTGTGTTGCTTGTGTGTGTGATTATTGTTCCTAGATCCCTAACAAGTGGTATAAGAGTCAGGTTGGAGCAAAGTCGCCATATCAGAGCAAAATTTCCAGATCGGAGCAGATCGGAGGTCTAGGAGCTATATTGTGCTAATTACGTGTCTAAGAAAAATTTTGTCTAAGAAAATGGGACTTAAGCAGTCCATTGTGACCCCTACTTCCCTAGGAATTTACTTGGTGTAATTTAGCACAATCATCACTAGGCTCCACTGCCACGCTAGTAGACACGTCCCCACTGCCACATCAACGCCACGTTGTCATTAGGCCCCACTTGCCACGTCAGCGCCACTTGCCACGTTAGTGCCATATCACCACTAGGTTTCACCTGTCACGTCAGCAGTTAGTTAACGGCGTTAATTAACGTCATCAGTAACGATATCAGAATATTCGGTTAAGTGGGAGTATATTCCGTTAAGTTTAACAAAAAGTTGACCGATTTTGACCAGGTTTTCAAAGTCATTTCAAGTTCATTTTTTTAACAACTTGAACAATTTCTAAGGTTTTTAGCCACTCTGAATCCAACCATGCTATCCATTTGAGCTGATTCCATCTCTAGATCAATGAATCGAGATGTCAAACAAAAATGACTCAAAGATCGAGATGTTTAATGACACCAACTTCGATTTCTAGAAGATGCAGATCGAGAACTACTTGTTTGGTAAGGAGTTGCACTTACCATTGAAGGGAAAACCAGATTCCATCAAGGATGACGAGTGAGAGTTGCTTGATTGAAAAGCTCTCGGAGCTATCAGGATGAGGCTGGCAAAGTCTATTGCCTTTAATATCAAGCACAACCACCAAGTCTCTTATGGATGCACTCTCCAACATGTATGAGCAGTCATCAGCCATCAATAAGCTACACTAAATGAAGAAGTTATTTACCATGAACATGTCCGATGGTGAAAGTTTTAGTAGACATCTAAATAATTTCAACAAGTTTTCGGATCAACTTGCCTCAGTTGCAGTCAAGTTTGATAGTGAAATACGTGCCTTACTGATTCTTAGTCAGTTGCCTGAGAGTTAGAAAGGTATTGTTACTGCAATTAGTAGTTTCGTAGGAAAATCAAAGCTGAATTTTGATGAAGTCGTCAGCATGATTTTGACGGAAGAGATTAGGATGTCTAACACTGTTTCCACTTCAAGTTCAACATTGAATGTGAAAATTCGAGGGAGAGATTCATGGAAAGAAAGCGAGCATGGCCAATCAAACAATCGTAGCAGATCTAGGTCCAAGCGATTAAAATCTAGAAATCCAAAAGGTTCCCAGGGCACAAAGAACATTGAGTGCTGGAACTGTGGAAAATTTGGTCATTTCAGAAATCAGTGCAAAGGCCCAAGAAAGGAATATGAGGCGAATACAGAAGCAAATGTTGCTTCAAAAGAAGGTGATATGTTGATATGCTATTTGGAAAGCAAGAAGGAATCTTGGGTCTTAGATTCTGGAGCCTCATTTCATGCCACTTGCAGTAAAAATTGCCTAGAGGAGTATATACCAAGTGACTTCGGTAAGGTATACCTTGGCAATGATCAACCTTGCAACATAACTAGCAAGGGAATTGGGAAGATCAAGATGAACAAATCAGTATGGAAGCTGAAGGATGTCATATATATTCCAGACCTGAGAAGGAACTTAATCTCAGTTGGTCAACTGGCATATGAGGGATATATCACAACATTTATGGGTGATAAATGGAAGATTTCAAAGGGTACACTGTCGATTGCATAAGGTAAGAAAAGTGGAATGCTTTATGTGACTTCTAATGCATGTACGTCTATTTCAGTTGCTACAGGAAATGTCGATAGCAACATTTGGCATCAATGACTTGGTCACATCAGTGAGAAGAGACTCAGGGTGATGCACTCAAAGGGAAAGTTGAGTGATCTATGATAAGTAGAGATTGATATGTGCAAGGATTGTATACTTGAGAAATAGAAGAGGGTTAGTTTCCAAACATTCACCAGTACCCCAAAGAAGGAGAGACTTGAAATAGTCCACTCAGATGTATGGGTACCGATGACGTTCTCATCCTCAGGTGGAAGGAATTACTTCATGACCTTCATTGACGATCATTCTCGGAAGGTATGTGTTTACTTCCTTAAATACAAATTTGATGTCTTTGATGCTTTTAATATTTGGAAAGCAATGGTTGAAAATGAGACTGATTTGAAAATCAAGAAGTTGAGAACTGATAACGGTGGTGAGTATGATGATATCGGGTTTAAGAAATTCTGCTATGAGCATGGTATCAAGATGGAAAGAACTACGCCAGGTATGCCTCAGCACAACAGTCTAGCCGAGTGGATGAACCGATTATTGACTGAAAGAGCCAGAAGTATGCATATGCAGTCAGGCTTACCAAAGTAGTTTTGGGTAAAAGCAGTCAATACAACAACATCCTTGATTAATAGGAGTCCATCAGTACCATTGGACAACAATCCACGAGAAGAGGAATGGAGTGGAAAAGAGGTGAGACTTTCACATTTGAAAGTTTTTGGTTGTGTAGCATATGTGCATGTTAATGATCATGTCAGAAACAAGCTTGATCCAAAGTCCCAAAAATGCACCTTCGTCGATTACGGTGAAGATGAGTATGTGTATCGCATTTGGGATGATGAAAACAAAAAGGTGATTAGAAGCAGAGATGTGATCTTTAATGAAAAGGTGATGTACAAAGACAAACACACAACAGAACCCGCAAACCCAGTTCAATATAAAACAACCTACGTAGACTTGGATGATGTCCTAGAAGGTGTCAGGACACAACAGCGAAACACCGAGAATCCTCAAGAAGAGGAGAAACAACAGCAAAATGTCGAGATTCCTCAGGTAGAGGAACCTGTGGAGCAGATTGTTGTACCACCGTCTTCTACTCCAGCTCCGGAGCTTAGGAGATCTTCTCAGTAGCATGTACCAAATTAGAGGTCTATGAATTATTTACTTCTTACAGATGGAGGATAACCCGAATGCTATGATGAAACATGTTAGACGGGAGATTCGAGCAAGTGGGACCTTGCAATGAAGGATGAGATGAAGTCCCTTAACTCCAACAAAATGTGGAAACTAGCTAAGTTGCCCAAAGGTAAGAAAACTCTTCACAATAAGTGGGTATACAAGATCAAAGGGGAGCATGGCGGATCCAGGAGATGCAAAGCCCAATTAGTAGTCAAAGGCTTCGAGCAAAAGGAAGGAATTGACTACACAACCGTTTTTACATCGGTTGCAAAGTTAACAACCATTAGATCAGTCTTGAGCATTGTTGCCTTAGAGGGTCTACATCTCGAGCAGCTGGATGTGAAGACAACATTTCTTCACAGTGATCTTGATGAGGAGATTTACATGCACCAACTAGAAGGATTCTCAGTAAAAGGTAAAGAGGATCTTGTGTGCAGATTGAAGAAGAACTTGTATGGTCTTAAACAAGCTCCCAGGTAATGGTACAGAAAATTTGACAGCTTTATGCATAGAAAAGATTTTCAAAATTGCAATGCCGACCATTGTTGCTACTTCAAGAGGTATCATTCTAGTTATATCATACTATTGCTATTTGTTGATGACATGTTACTTTTAGGACCAGATATAGGAGAAATAAAAAAATTGAAGCAGGAAATGTCAGAGGAGTTTGACATGAAGGACTTGGGTTCAGCCAAGAAGATACTTGGGATGCAGATCTCCATAGGTAAGCAATAGGGAACGTTGCGGTTATCTCAGTCGGAGTATATTAGTCGTATTTTACAGAGATTCAACATGAGCAACGCCAAGGTAGTAAATACGCCATTGGCTTGTCACTTTCCTCTCTCCAAGGATCAGACTCCCCAGATAGATGAAGAGAAGGACTTCATGGCTAAGGTACCTTACGCCTCAGCCATTGGAAGTCTCATGTACGTCATGGTTGGTACCAGACCAGACATTAGTCAAGCAGTGGGAGCTGTCAGTAGGTTTATGTCAAATTCAGGGAAGGCTCATTGGGAAGCAGTGAAGTGGATTTTGAGATATCTACGTGGCACTATTGATAAGTGCTTATGTTTTGGCAAAGGATATTTGAAAATTCGAGGATATGTTGATGCCGAATTTTCAGG
The DNA here is from genome assembly GCF_029873635.1 of Malania oleifera. Taxonomy (NCBI): domain Eukaryota; kingdom Viridiplantae; phylum Streptophyta; class Magnoliopsida; order Santalales; family Ximeniaceae; genus Malania; species Malania oleifera. The sequence goes on along the minus strand of NC_080417.1, from coordinate 59,774,856 downwards.
TGAAATTGATCATCACAGAAGTACCATCAAATATATGTTCACTGTTGGTACAACAACTGTTAGTTGGATGTCACAAATACAAAAGATTGTTATTTTATCCACTATAGAAGCTGAGTATGTAGCCGTGACAGAAGCCAGTAAAGAAATGATTGGGTTTCAAGGTTTGTTAACAAAGCTTGGAATAAAGCAGGAAAGAAATGTTTTGCACTGCGACAGTCAGAGTGCGATACATTTGGCATATAACTCTGCATTTCATTCCAGAACCAAACACATTGGATTGCATTATCATTTCGTCAGATCTCTGTTAGAGGATGGAGTGTTGACACTGGAAAAAATCTAAGGTAGCAACAATCCAGTAGATATGCTGACAAAGGTTGTGACTACAGAGAAGCTAAAGTTGTGCTCAACTTCAGTTGGTCTTCATGCTTGAAGATAGATTTGAGCACGTCATTATCTATATACTGGTTGAGATAGTATTTCTGTCTCCAAGTGGGAGATTGTTAAGCTGAAATGGAAACGGAGAAAATGGAAATGCCTTAAAGAGGATGAGATGCAGCCGCGTACCAAATTCATTCCATCAAAAATACAATTATCACGTGCTAAAATAATCCATTAAATACCACGTGCTCATTATCCCATTAGAATGCAATAACTCCTTTCTTTCTGTATCTATCTTATGTATATATAAATAATAACATTTGTATTGTGTGAAGTGTGCAAGTGAAGTGAGTGAGCGAGGAGTGTGAGAGTGCTGAAGGTGAGAGATAGAGAGAACAGTGTGAGAAGAGTTGAGTTGAGTGCGTGTCTCCTCCTCTTGTTTTTCTCCTAGGTTATAGTATATTTGGTGTGCTCCGTGGACGTAGATCAGATTAGACCGAACCACGTAAATTTGGTGTTTTTATTTTGTGTGCTTGTTTTTCTTGTGTGTGTGATTATTATTCCTAGATCCCTAACAAGGTCAACTAGAGAAAGATTCATGTAGTCAATAGATTTAAACTTGAAGGGATTTTTTGGTAATTTTTAAAAACACAGGGGTGAAGTTTCATATTTAAAAATTTAGGAGGTATTGTTGGATTTTACCCCTTTTTTAACTCACCTTTCCTCTAAGAGTTAAAGATACAATGCAAGTTCCTTTAATTTCACTTACCAATACTATATAAATAATTAAACACTATTGTTCAAAAAATAGTATATAAAATTCATCAATTATATTGAACTTCTTTTCTATAGAAAAATCACGACTTAAACCACTCAAGTATGATTAAATATAATATTACAAGGTGTAACCTTTGATGAAAATGAATTCTTCTCGATGACCATTATACAACTTATGACAAAGTTTTCATACAATTTTGTCAAGTTGTAAAGATAAATCAAGCCAAGTAATTATGAGGTCATTATTGTGAAGATTTTTTTTTTGAAGATAGTATTTAGAAGGTTTTCTTTTATGAGACCTTAAAAAAATTACTTTTTTTTGGTATTGTATAGTGAATAAAAACTTTATTAGCTAGGACGAACTCTGTTTGGAATATATAGTGAAACTAATTTTATAGTGTAAAAAATTAATTTTAGGTTAACTTTCAATAATTAAATTGTTAAATCATACTCGTGGGATTAAATTTTAATTTTAAATCTAAAATCACTTTATGACAAAAACTTGATAGCAAAGCATTCTTCAAAGTTAATTTGAGAAAAAGAAAAAGCACTTTTCAATTAAATAGTTGCATACTATCTTAGAAATAGCTATATAGACATATATAAAGTGTTTTGAAATTATCATTTAATAATTTAGTTAATGAATCATAATTGGAGTGGAAAATTAATTTCAAACCTAAAATCTTCATGAAATTAATGGATTTTATAGTCAAAACTTTCTTCAAGATTAATTTTTTAAACAAAGATAATTTTTTAATTATCTTAAAAGGTAATTTCATATTTGAATATTGCCTTCACTCCAAAGTTATTATAAATATTTTATAACTTGAACCGGTATGGATTTTATAGTCTAAACTTTCTTCAAGATTATTTTTTTAAACAAAGATAATTTTTTTAGTTATCTTAAAAGGTAATTTCATATTTGAATATTGTCTTTACTCCAAAGTTATTATAAATATTTCATAACTTGAACGAAGTTGATTTTGGCCCAGAAATACCTCAAGGTTATTATCAAGAAATCCTTGAATCAAGTTTTCCAACTGAATCACAAATTTTAACAGAAGAACAAAGAGAAAACCTTTACGAAGAAAACCAACGAACAAATTTTCAAGGTCACTTTCTTGCGTAGGGACTCCATTTTCTTCCTTAACTTTCTTTGATTCATAAATTTATCTTTTTTCAAAGGCAGTGAGATAATGATCCCACCATTCTCTAAGGGTTCCAGTAAAACCATGAGTAAGGAGAGAAACTATTTGTTCCTCACTGGCTCTATTTGAATGAAGTCTATAGGCAGTTGCTGCCATAGCCATTTGATGTAAAAAGGAATGAAGTTGATGTTCTGTTAAGCCATCAACTCTCCATTCATGAATTTCGTTACCTTGAAAATTTCTTTAAGGAAGAAGATCGTTTGATTCTTCTGATAAAAGACTTGGAGGTGTAGGTTTTTTGTAATAAGTTCTTTGATTTTGACTTTTCCAATCTTTGATTTTATTTATATTAAAGCTTTCTTCTGTAAAATTTGATTCAAGAGTATTTATGGCTTCTTTTGTTATTGTGTTAATCTTTAGATTTGAGGTTTGATTAACTAGTTCATCAATTCTTTTGATAAGTAATTCATTCTGTTTGTCAAAGTTAAAATTCTTAAGGTTATGATCTAATATATTGAACTTAATTGGTTCTTCAAGTCTTTCTTTCGATTTACTTGATTCACCTTTCTCATAAGTACTATTAATTTTTATCTCAAGGAGATTTTCAAGTTGTTCCTCGATTCTTGTTGATTGAGTGGCCATTGATCTTAACATATGATTTTTATAATTATTTTGACTAATTAATTGGTCAACTTCTGATTTTCCTTTGCCTTCCTTGAAAGGAGAGGCTAAAATTTCCGTTCCTTTGTAATTAAACCTAATTGAATTTTCTGGAGGATGAATTGCTTTGATGAAATAATTATCAGTGGTTTTCCAATTTTTTACAGGATTTTGTATTACATTAATTGTTTGCCTGTCTTTAACAAATTTGAAGAAAGGAATGTTTTCTTTTATCTGTTCCATCTTTTTAAACCATTCTGTCTTAATTTGTTCTCTTTCTTTATGATTATATTTTTTGATAAATAACTTTCTATTTTTCTTATTAGGTTCATGGTAATAATCTCTTTCAATTATTTTCATGTTTGGTTCAAATTTTTTATTGATAACCATAACATTCCTTCGTTGGTTTTCTTTGTAAAGGTTTTCTCTTTGTTCTTCTGTTAAAATTTGTGATTCAGTTGGAAAACTTGATTCAGGGATTTCTTGATAATAATCTTGAGGTATTTCTGAGCCAAAATCAACTCCTTTTATCTTAATATTTGTTTGATTTGGTTCAATATAAGTGTAAAGGCTTGAAATACTTTTTCTTCCTAAATCAATCGTTTGTTTTGAAGTTTGTCCTAGACTGTGGCTTCTTGTGAGTAAAGGTTGAAAGTTAATTTTAACATTTCCTTCTTGATCTTGAATAACTCTTGTGGCAACTGATTTTTGTGTTTTCGGAATAATTTGATGATCTGTCTCGTTTAAGTTTGTAAGTTTGAATGTCAAGTGTTAATAATTTATAATGATTCATCATTAAGATTCGTCCTAATGTTTGGATAACATTCAAAATAAATCGGTCCTTCTGCAATATTTGACTCAAGCATTCCTAATAGGGAATCATTGAATTCATGATGTCTGGCATCACGAAGGACAACACAAACTGGTTTGTTGAGTCTTGCTCTTGTTAAAGGAAATAATCTCACTTGGACCATTCCAATATGAAGTCTATCATATTTTGATCTTAGGGACTCTAGATCTTCTAGACTAAAGAGTCTTTTCTGCTGTCTTGCTTCATTAGTTGTTAATGGTTTGTAAATTCCCAATCTCCCCTAGCTTGAATCTCATTCCATAGAAGTTTCTTGGGATGAGAGGCAAAAGATTTTCTATTATAATTAGCTTGTAACATAAGTGTTTCGCCTTTTTCACTTGTTTGAATTGAATTTGGTAATATTGTTGAAGTCATTGCTTTATAATAAATTTGATAAATAAGTTCAAGATTTGAACTTCTTGAGTCCATATTGTAACCTTTAGTTTCTAAATTTGCAATCTCCCCCGGCTTGAATCTCATTCCATAGAAGTTTCTTGGGATGAGAGGCAAAAGATTTTCTATTATAATTAGCTTGTAACATAAGTGTTTCGCCTTTTTCACTTGTTTGAATTGAATTTGGTAATATTGTTGAAGTCGTTGTTTTATAATAAATTTGATAAATAAGTTCAAGATTTGAACTTCTTGAGTCCATATTGTAACCTTTAGTTTGAATGTCAAGTGTTAATAATTTATATAATGATTCATCATTAAGATTCGGCCTAATGTTTGGATAACATTCAAAATAAATCGATCCTTCTGCAATATTTGACTCAAGCATTCCTAAAAGGGAATCATTGAATTCATGATGCCTGGCATCACGAAGGACAACACAAACTGGTTTGTTGAGTCCTGCTCTTGTTAAAGGAAATAATCCCACTTGGACCATTCCAATATGAAGTCTATCATATTTTGATCTTAGGGACTCTAGATCTTCTAGACTAAAGAGTCTTTTCTACTGTCTTGCTTCATTAGTTGTTAATGAAATTGATTTGTTAATAATTTTGATAAAATATTTTTCATCTTTCTCAATTGATCCTTTATGTTTAATAATTTGACTTTCAGATCTGCTCATTTTCCAGATCTTGTTTAGTATTCATATTATTACATATAAAAAAACTAACATCCAATTTTATAATTTTAATTTGTAAGGAATGCATTTTAAAATTTTAGTTTATCTTTTTTTAACACTATAATTTGATAAGTTACTTGAATTTAAAAATATTGAATAATGTTTTATTTGTTTTATGATGTGTTTAGCCATTACATTTTGTAGTATTATAATTATTAGGTATTTTTATAATTTATTAGTAATTTTTATTTTCTCATATATTTTTTAAAATTGGGATTAATAATAAAAAAAATTTGTTATGCTAATGTCAATTGGTTGATCCAAAATGTTTGGACCAAACAGACTAATTAATTTTAAAATAAATTAGGTCTTTGAGTCAATTAGTTTTCAAGATATAATATTGACCTTTTTTTTGATTTAATTTATTAAATAGATATCATTTTAAATTATTATTTTATTTGGCTAAAATTAATTTGTTCACATATACTTAATCATTGACTAACAGTAAACTAATGAAAGGTTTATTTTGTCAACAAAATTGAACTTCAGGGGGTTCTTTGGTAATTTTTCAAAATAAAGGGGTTAGAGTGTCTTTTTTAGAAAACTTAGGGGGTGTTGCTAGATTTTACCCATTTGGAAAAGATCAATCATTGTGGCACAATGGAAAGGAAAAAAGAAACCAAGCATAAGATGCATGAAGTGAAATTTTGTAATTTTTTAGCATTGATTTCTCTCCTATTTTATGCATACTTACACTAGGGTGAATTTCGAAAGTTTCAAATTTGAATCGACTTGATGTAAATTTTTTAAATTAAAACTTGACTCGATTGAACTAAATTTGATTAAATAAATATTAAATATATGTAAAAAGTATACGAAATACATAGAATACATAATATATGTACAAACTATATAATATGTCACTTGCACAATATATAGAAGATTAAATTATCATTAGTTCGATTAGGCTCTCTAAAATAGTATTGTGAAATTTGAACTTGTCAAATTACCCGATCCGCAGATTATACTTTTCAAGCACTTTGCAAATTCTTTATTAATCTTTCAAGTGCTCACCTTCTAGTTACTCCTTGAGCGTCATTCATAATCATTTGAGAGTTTAATAGTGTAATATTTTTATTGTACTTATCCGCTCAAACTTGGAGCATTCTTTGTACGTCAATTTCTATTGAAGGAGAGAGACATTTCTGCCTAGTGAAGGAGAGAGGCATCTCCGCCTAGTGAAGGAGAGAGGCAGCTCCGCCTAAGTAAAGGACAGACGCATCTCCGTCTATTGAAGAAGAGATTGTAAAGGCATCTCTGCCTACTAAATGAAAGAGACATCTCTGCCTACTGAAGGAGAGAGGTTGTTCCACCTATTGAAGAAGTGTTTAGGGGAATCCTCAAGTGGGTTAGTTAAGGCAAGGATAGTAGAACCATGCAAAAACCTAGTTTTAATCTCTCTTCCCTTAACTCTTTAATTTGAGCACATTTACATTCATGCTTATTTATTATGAATATTGATAATATCCGTATATATAGATCATGTGCTTAAAATTGTGGTTAAAATTGTTCAAGTGTTAGATTAAATTCTTAAATATCCAATTCACCCCGCTTTTGGGATTACACCTCAACTTACAATTAGTATCAAAGCTCGATTACAATAAATTTAATCGTATTTGTATAAAGATCACATGGCACACATTGGTGTATCCCCGTTTGGTGAAAGTCAATCATCTACAAGGCCTTCGGTATTTTGTGGTGTAAATTACACCGCTTGGAAACAAAGAATGAGTATTTTTATCTGAAAAATGGATTGGAGTGCTTGGAGAGTGATTGTTGATGTTGGACGGGGTTGGTCAACCTATGTCCTACGATTCAGCCCTAGCAAGCACATACACTCAATACACTTTAAATTAAAAATTTAATTACTCAAACATAAACACAATAAATTAGAGAACATTTCACATGTTTTGGGATTTTTAAAGGGTGTATGATGTTGTTTTGAAATAAATCTTAAGAGTTCTTTCACAAAGGAATCAAGTTTAAATGCAGAAAAGATGCTATTTCAATTTTTCAAGAAATAAGTTCTATGTTTAGCACAATAATATTCCAAGAATTGATTTTAAACTAGCAAGTATCAATATTGTAATCTCAGGATTCAAAGGGCTTAAGGAGCATGAAATTTCAGGGTTTTCAAGCAAAGACTTACAAGATAAAGTAATGGCTTATAATCAAATAGAGCTTAAAAAGTTTACAACCTTACCCAAGGAAAATATTTGGGATGATTGGAGATTATCTAACACAAGATTAAGTAAGATTCATAAATATAGATAAATTACAGAAATTCAAAGGCTATTTCAACTGGGACTAAGGGCTTCAAACCATAGTTCACAACCAATTAAGGGCTTATGAAAATATCAATCTTACCAATGAAATCGTTGGATGACTTATTATGATTCATACAAACTCAAATCCTGCCAAAAAATCCTTGGAACAAGCTTCGAAATGTAATGATGGAAGTGGAACTGCTGTGTATATAAAATCATCGTGTGGGTGTATGGGGGAGATGGTCGTGTGACGAGTGTGGGATGTGTGGAGATGGAGTCTCTGGAATAGTGGTCTCTTACCACCAGATCTTTGGGGAGAACGATGTAGCCTCTCATTATACAATCTCAAGGATAGCACAAAGCTAACAAGATTCACAAAAGGAATTTCCTTTCAATATCAATATATTCAGACTTAGCTACTTTCAGTTCTTACAATGGAGAATGTGAAGACTTAGCACAAAGGAGACAAGACAATTAAACAACTCACACTTCCCATACAAGCATGGGAGACAAAGAAATAGATGCACACTCACAACTTACTAAGAAGCACATGCAAGCAAGTTGTATTGCAATATTACATATTAAACAAAAGTCAAAAGGAGGGGTCCAAATCCATGTGGGATCCACAAAAATTTGTAATGTCCATATGAGTCTCGAACTTGCTTATTTTATTGGTCAGATGATGGTATTTTCGACTAGGTCGCGCCCCCCAAGGCTCCTGGTCGCACTCTTGGTCGAAGTTCTCTAGAATTATTCAGTGTGTAGGAGACTTGGTCGTGCCTCATGGTGTCCTAGTCGCGCTCTTGTCGATACTCACTGTAAAACCTACGAGCTACTGATGGTGGACAATTTTAGCCGCAAACACCCTTCAGTATTTGGGGCATAACTTCTACTAGAGAACTCCAAATAGCTGCGATCTTGGTATCAAAAGAAAGCTAAGAAAATTTTCCACAACTTTTGTGCCTAACTTTTTTGAAGATGGGAAGTTGTTGATAGAGAAAATTGCACATCAATTCAGCAAAATATCAAATCCAAAAATATCCAAGCAAGTACAAATCAACATAATAATAAAATCTTCCATCCCAATAATTAGATGGTCTTCAAATAAACAAAGTCTTCAATTAATCCCATGGATTTTTGCAAAACAGTTATGAACTAAAGTGGATATATAGAGGTTGTCCACATGTCACTATGTCAGCAAAGGAGTGGACATCGAGAGGTCGTCCACGTGTCACAACATCTATAAAAGAAAGGGGTAAGGCATGTTGATCCCCATCATCTCTCCCAGACCCAAAATAATTCTTCTTTGAAGAATTAAAAGTGGTGTACTGGAATACATCTTTGGGTTATGATGAAGGAGATCTTCCTTAAGATTCCAGCTCCTCTCGGGAAGTGGTTTACTTCTCCAATTGACCAAGAACTTCTGGTATGATCCTGCTTGTGTGAACTTTGTCTTGTCATCAATGATTGCATCAAGGTTCTTGGGCATGGATAAGGATAAAGGCAAAGGTAACTTTGGTATTTTAGGTTCAAGAGGAGTAGGAAATGGAGTGGGGTCACCTGCAGGGTTAGAAGTTGAAGGTTCTACAAAAGAAGATGCTACAAGAAATGCGGTTAGATCCTCAACATTGAAAACATTGCTTATGCTTAAATCAATAGGAATATTAAGCATGTAAGCATTAGAACTAGTTTTCTTTAAAAATTTGAAATGATCCATCTTGTTAGCATGCAACTTCCTCACCTTTCCTACAGGATACTTCTTAGGACGAATACAGACCATAACCATATCATCCTTTGAAAATTCTTTCAACATGCGATATATGTCAGCACTAGATTTATAATGTTCAATTTTCAGATTAACCTTCATTTTTATGTCAGAGTGTAGATTGTGTATATGCTTTGCAAAAGCATTAGTCGACTCACTCACTCTAGACTTAAGTGGTAGTGGAGTAAGTTCTACTTGCTGTCTAGGACTATATCTGGTGATAACCTGAAATAGGCTACGACATGTGGTCCTATCCATGGAACTCTTGAATGCAAAATTAGCCACAGGAAGGCATAAATTCCAAACTAAGTTATTCTCAACTACCAAATATTTCAATAGGTCCCTAAGGCTCCTATTCACTACTTTAATTCACCAATTAGTCTGCGGGCGATAGGCACTAGAAAATTTGAGTTTGGTGATTAACATAGTCCACAAGGCTTTCAAGAAGTAAACTATGAGTTGTACATCTCTATTGGAAACAATGGTTTTAAGAAACCTATTCTTGACGACAATCTTGTTGGTTGCTTCATCATGGATGCATGTAATCCAAGTGTTATCTTCCTTGGGAGTAAAAAGACTAGGGCAGTCACTTATGCTCTCCTGAATAAGGTCATATTCCCTCAGCTCATTCACTTGTTTATTCAGCTTCTCATTTTCTCTCGGGGTTCACTCTATGATGTGGTAAATGAGGCAAAGATGAACTAGGAATAAGATTAGTGACATGTTGATTCTTTCTCATAGGGGGTGACTCACTAGGTGGCTCAAAAGTGACATCCTTAAACTCAGATGGTAAGGATGATACTTCTAATGACGTTTCCTGCTGAGAAAGGGGTGTTTCAGTTTCCCTAGCAACAACCACATTCACTTCCTGTGTATCTTGACTTTCTTGCTCGCACAACTTTTTACTTATGGTGTTCAAGGATTCTCCACTAATTTCTTTCTTTTCCTTTTTATCTTTCTCATCATCCTCCCTATCAAGCGCCAAGTTCCTTGTGGGACATTGTTTGGAAAAGCATCCTTGTTTATGACACCTAAAGTACACTGCACTGCCAGAACTCTCGTGAGAGGATCCAGTCATGGGTGCTATTCCTTTGTCCATAGGTTAGTGGATTATGGAATTGCTCCCTTGGAAGGAGACTTAACCTGATTGCGCTGGTCGAGACTTGTTATAGTTTTGTACCCTGTTGACTTTATGAGTCCTATCCCGTTTTGATAATGACAAATCACGTGTATCTCATTTGTGCATTTAGTCTTTGAATAGATTTATATTTTAGAAGACACAAATGGTCATTGCAATATGGAGGCCATGAGGCACTTAAAGCTCACATCACACAGCTCATTACATGGCAAATTGAAGAGCAAAGAGTGAAGACATTCATTATTTCAATTGTATTACTTTTAGTTTCAATTGTAAATGCATGTCTAACTTGATCTAATTTGAAGCTCAATATCGACCGTAGTTTGCCACTAGGAATTTGATTTCTCATGGAAAACCTTTGGCTTAAAAAGATAAAACTTATACAAAAGGTTTGTAGTGTTTTTGAGATCAAAAGAGGGCCAAAACTCATTTTTGTAAAGGGTCAGTCGACTGACTGTTAAGCCTAGTCGATCGAACATAACAAATGGCCAAAACTTATTTTTTTGTAAAGGGCTAGTCGACTGGACTTACAAGCCCAATTGCTCGGACTTCATGCAATGAAGATCTGGCAAACTGGATCAATGGCCCAGTCGACTGAACCGCGCGAAAAAGGAAAATTGCCTTGGGCCAGTCGACCAGAACTCTACCATTTTGAGCAGAAAACAGACATAAAATTCAAAATTAAATTATTATTTTATTCCCAATGCCTATAAAACGGTCATATTTTGAAAATGCCTATAAATACCTTGCCCAAAGCACTCAAAACAACTTTTGTAAATCTTGCATTATACTCTTGAATATTTGGGCATTGCTTTCACTCATCCTTTCAAAATCGAGGAAGCATTTTACTCTCATCTACTCTTTCATTTGAAAATCTCTTCTTGAGAGCAAAAACCAAGTTTCTCCAAACATCATTTATTGTAAAAATATTTGTTGGGGAAAACATTTATTGTTCTTAGATCCCTAAAGCATTTATTGCATACTTATTTTTTAAATCAAAGATCATTTACTCTCATCTTCTCTCATTTATTTCAAAAATATTTTTGAGAGAGAAACCCTAACTCTATTGAGCTTAAATCTCATCTTGTGAGAGTGCATTAGATTTTCATTGTACAACTAAGCTTTTGAAGAAGCATCTCTTAGTACGCAAAAACTTTTATTCTAATTATATTTGGGGTTTAGGTATAGAACTGTGCCAGGCCTGGGGTATCGCTTGGAGAGGCTGCTCCGCCTAGAAGGAATGGTGTAACGAGGGGCTCCACCGGAGTGAAGGAGTGTGTATAAGGTGGCTCTGCCTTATTTAAGGAGTGGAATAGTGAAATCCTCAAGTGGGTTGTCTTGAGGCGAGGACGTAGGCGGGGATAGCCGAACCTTGTAAAAATATTATGTTTGCATTCTCTTTCCTTAGACTATTTATTTTTTTGCACTTATATGTTTATATTTAATTTTTTGTGATTATTGTATATGTGTTAAACATTTACATACTTAAATATTTGTTGGATTTGAGATTTATCAAAAAACCCTAAGTTTGAGATATATTTGTTGTGTTTTAAAAATAGGGCAAAAAGTGACCTAGATTTTTAAAATATCCAATTTACCCCCTCTTGGGTTTACACCAAAAATCACAATTGGTGTAAGAGCCTTGTTGCAAAAAGCTTAAATGTTTTTGCTAAATATCAGATGGCTCATTTTGGTGTATCCCCTTTTTGTGAGGACAATCGTCCACACGCTCTCCAATCTTTTGTGGTGTTAACTACACCTTTTGGAAACAAAGGATGAGGATTTTTCTTCAAAACTAGATTGGAAAGTGTGGAGAGTTGTCTCCGAGAGAGATTATATATTGGTAACAACTATTGAAGGAAATAGTGTTCTTAAAGCTGAAGATGATTTTACTGACGATGATATGAAATTAGTAAAAGTAAATGCTAGTGCCATGAATCCTTTATACTGTTCATTAGATGCAAATGAATTTAATAGAATCATGGAATGCAAAATCGCTAAGAAGATTTGGGATAAACTAGAAATAACATATGAGGGAACTAAGGATGTGAAGGATAATCGCATAGATATGCTTACTAGTGAATATGAGGCTTTCAAAATGACTGCTAGTGAATCCATACAATCCATGTACACTAGATTCACACACATTACTAACTCTTTACATTCTCTTTGTAAGACTTATCCTACATATAAGATGATTAGGAAAATACTCAGAGGGCTACCTCCAATTTGGGAGCCAAAAGTAACAACTATAGCTAAAGGAAGAGATTTGAAAGCAATGATGCTGAGTGAGCTTATTGGATCCCTCATCACATACAAAATGACAATCAATGAGAGGATAAACAAGCAGAGCATAATGAAGAAAGTTACAACTCTCAAAGCCTCAACAAGTAGCTCAAGTGAGGAAAATGATCAAGACTTTGACGAGGACATGACCTTGGTGACCAAGAAGTTTAGCAAGTTCTTAAAAAAGAACAGGAGATCTGACAGAAAATACCAAGTCTCGAGAACAGAAAAAGGAGAGTCAAGCAAGAAAAAATAGAAATCAGATCCTCCGACATGCTATAACTGCAATGAAGTAGGCCACATCAAGCCAGAGTGCCCATTACTCAAGAAAGACTCTAAAAGGAAAAAGAAGGCAATGAAAGTCACTTCTTGGGACAAACAAAGTACCAGCAGTTCTGACAGTGACTCCAGCGACAATGAAGTCGCAAATTTGTGCCTAATGACATATAGCAACCATGAGGTATAATCATCATGTTCTTTATCTTCGTATTATTCTAGTGATGATTCTAATGATAATAGCATGCCTACTTATAATGAATTGCAATAGGAATATCTTAGTGTTATTAAAGTGCTTGAGAAAATAACTAAGAACACTTATTTGAAAAATAAAAATGAAGAATTGTCAAAAGTTTTGGAAAATCAAAAGGAGTCTCATTCTACTTTGATGAAAGAAAAGAAGTTGAAAATTGAAAGTTTGGAAAGAAAACTAGAAGATGACTCCAAAATTATTTACAAATTTATAGAAGGCCAAAACAATTTTGAAAAACTCTTTGGTGCTCAAAGTAAATCTTTAGACAAGGAAGGACTAGGTTTTAATGGAAAAGAAAATATGAAACAGAAACATCTTTACATGGGCTATTTCGTGAATGAATCAAAATCTTATATTCCCTCTAAACATTACTATATGCATACACATGTTTTAAATGTAAGAAAAAAGGCCATATTAGATTTGACCGTTCTTTAAAAAACAAGGACATTAAAACCAAGATGGTTTGGAAAGTCAAGGGAGATTCAGGTACTAACCCTAAAGGACCCAAGAAAATTTGGGTACCCAAAGTAGTTATTTAAGTCTTTCTTGCAGGTATGCTTCAGGACATCCTCTACTAAGGACAAATGGTATATGGACAGCGGATGCCTAAGGCACATGACGGGTGATAAAACCAAGTTCGCATCCATCACACCAAAGGACGGAGGGTACATCACCTTTGGAGACAATGCCAAAGGAAAGATCGTTGGAGTTGGTAAGGTCGGTAAGGAACCATCTCTCATTATTGATAATGTTTTTCTTGTGGATGGTCTAAAGCATAATTTGTTAAGTATCAATCAATTATGTGACAAAGGGTATATAGTTTCTTTTGAACATGATAAATGCATTGTTGAAAATCCATCTAAGCATAAAATATTGTTTACTGCCGATCGTAATGATAATGTTTATACTACTAGTTTTGACAACTTAGCCTCTCAAGAAGTAAAGTGCTTTTTTTGTAAATAATGAGGCTCGTTGGCTTTGGCATAGGAGATTAGGACATGCTAGCATGGATTTCCTTTCAAAACTGGTAAAAGGAGAATTAGTTAAAGGTTTAAAGGCTTGCCTAAGACACAATTTGTAAAAGATAAAATCTTTGACGCATCTCAACTAGGTAAGCAAACCAAGTCTAACTTTAAAAAGAAGAAATTTATCTTCACTAGTAGACCACTACAAATGCTTCACTTAGATTTATTTGGCTCAAATCAAGTCCAAAGTCTAGAAGGTAAATCTTATGCATTTGTCATTGTTGACGGTTACTCTAAATTCACATGAGTTTTATTTTTAGCATCTAAAGATGAAGCATGTGAGAGACTTACCAAATTATGTAGGAAAATTCAAAATGAAAAGGCGTATACAATCACACATATTCGGAGTGATAGAGGGAGAGAGTTTAAAAATAAAGATGTGGAAAACTTTTGTGATTTACATGGCATATCCCATAACTTTTCAACACCTATGACTCCACTACAAAATAGTGTAGTTGAAAGAAAGAATAGATCCTTACAGGAAATGGGTAGAACTATGCTTAATGAACACAACCTTCCCAAATATTTTTGAGATGAAGTAGTAAGTACTGCTTGCTATGTCATGAATAGAGTATTAATCAAGTCCACTCTCAATAAAACCCCTTATGAATTGTGGAATGGTCATAGGCCAAATATTTCCTACTTTCATGTCTTTGGGTGTAAGTGTTTTGTTCTCAGAGATAAAGATAACTTAGGAAAATTTAATGCAAAATATGATGAAGGAATATTTCTAGGTTATGCTTTGGATAGTAAAGCTTATAGAGTATTTAACAAAAGAACTTTAACTGTTGCAGTATCTATTCATGTTGTGTTTGATGAGTCCAATCCCTTCTTTAAAAAGACTGGTGAGGATGATTTATAGATTAGAAAGGGGTTAGAAAAATTCTCCATTGAAAATAATAAAGAAAAGATCACAGAAATTAAAGAAACATCTATTGAGGATAACCAGATAGAGAGTGAGGTTCATGAGCTGCTTAAGGAGTGGAAATTTGTGAAGAATCACCTCGAAGATCAAATTATTGGTGAATTTTCATGTGGAGTAGCCACTCGTTCATCCCTTAGAAACATGTGTAGTCACATGACATTCTTGTCTCAGGAAGAGCCCAAAAATGTGAATGAGGCAGTAAAGGATGAATCTTGGGTGATATCTATACAGGAAGAGGTAAACCAGTTTAAGAGGAACAAAGTGTGAACCTTAGTTCCCAGACCAGATGATCATACTATCATTGGAACCAAATGAGTCTATAGGAACACGAAGGATGAAAATTGGGTTGTAATTAGAAACAAAGTCAGATTAGTAGCCCAAGGGTACAACCAAGAGGAAGGAATAGACTTTGAAGAAACATATGCTCTTGTGGCTAGAATGGAAGTCATTTGTATGTTATTAGCCTATGCATCCTTTAAGAACTTCAAGTTATATTAAATGGACGTTAAAAGTGCATTTTTGAATGGCTACATAAATGAGGATGTATATGTTGAGCAACCTCTAGGTTTTGAAAATCATTGATTACGCATCAAAGTTGCGTAATTAGGTATTTAAAATCATGAATTAAAGATTACAATTTCACTCAAATGCCTAATTATGTCCAATATTTCAATATTGAGTTATATTTATAATATTTGAATTTTTTATCCTATACTTGCCTTAAATTTATAAGTTTTTATATTTAATTATTGTAGGGTATTTTGGAAATAAAGAAATGAAGTGGGCTATGCAAAATGAAGCAAATGGAGGCGTTAAGTGCAAAACGAAGCTAATTGGGTAATTATGGATAGTTTCGACATCACTTCATAATATGGGAATAACTTTCTCATCCAAGCTCTGATTGAGATGATTCAAGATGATATGGAACGCCAAGAAAAATATTTACAACTTTTAAGTTTTTAGTGTTGAGAGATATTAGCTGCATCAAGGTCAAAATTGGGCTTGAAGTTGCTATACCTGCTACAGCAGTCATGCATAGGGGCCCAATTTCATGCAATTAAATGGGCTGACAGTGTGGAATGGTTGTGGGCTACAATGGCAGCTGTGATATGAAGGAAAGGAAGCTAAATGGGCTAGAAAAAGAGGCCCATGCACCTCTTGAAGAAACTCCACATGACTGGGAAAAGGAGCGAGGGGGGAATAGGGTTTCTTTTTGGTGTGTTCTTTTTGGGGGGGGGGGGGGTCTCTTTTGGGGAACTGTGCAGAAGAAAAGCAAGGGGGCAGCAGTAGTAGCAGCTAGAGGCCTCCACACCATTTGGCCATCTCTCCATCTCTCTCTCTCTCTCTCTCTCTCTCTCTCTCTCTCTCTCTCTCCATCTTTTCCCTTCCTTTATTTATTTACCTTTTTTTTTTTTACTTCATTGTCATTTCAATACTTATTTTAATATATAGTTTGAGTTGACTACTGGATTGAGTATTTTTATTTAAGTATTGTTAGATTTATTTATGTTTAACATCTTTGTTGGATTAAGTTTATTTTCAGTTAAGCCAGTGTTGAGTTTGGTTTATTTAATTACTTTGTTTAACTTTAATGTCATTTTAATATTTGTTGGAACTTATTATTGTTGGATTAATTTTCATTTAAGCTCATTTTAACGTGGATTTATTTTTTTTAAGCATTTGGTTGAATTTATTTTTGTTTAAGACTTTGTTTAAGTTAGTTTATTTTTGTTTAAGATTTTTTTTTTCTTTTAGTTTATTTTTGTTTAAACCTTTGTTTAAGTGGAGTAAGTTTATTTAATTGTTAAATGTCTTTATGACAATCTTATCTTGTTTATATGCTTATATGTTTTTGTGAGAACAACACTGCAACTTACTATCCATAATATACTACAAAAACAACAATAAAACCAAGCCTTAAGTCCCACTAGGTGGGGTCGACTATATGAATCCTTTTTCGCCAATTTATGTGATCATGGACCATTTTTTTTTTTATAGATTCAGGGATATTAAATCCTTACTCACTATCTCCTCCCAAGTTATATTAGGTCTTCCCCTACCCCTTCTAATGTCCCCCCATAGTAACTAACTCACTTTTCCTCACTGGTGCACTATGTGGCCTACGTTGCAAGTGTCCATACCATCTAAGTCATCCCTCCTAATTTTATCTTCTATAGGAGCTACACCTAACTTACTGAAAATATGTTCATTCATTAATTTATCTTTCGATGTTATACCACTCATCCATCTAAGCATTCTCATCTCGGCAACTTTTACTTTTTGGATATTATGTTTCTTCGTTGCCCAACATTTCGATCCATATAGCATAGCTGGTCTTATAACTGTCCTATAAAACTTCCCTTTCAATTTAACTTTGTCTCCAATATTCCTCTTATCATTACTATCCATAATGGATGATAGTTGGAACTGTATTAAGCTATACTGAATTGATTGAATACCATCTACATGGTTGATGCAGAATGCTTGTTGTAGAAAAATTTTAGGAGACTTGCATGCTATTTGAACTAAATGCCATCTATATGGCTGATGAAGACCTTGTGAACTCATGCAGGTAGATAACTAGCATATTGTATGATTGATTTAATGATCAAATTTAGAAATACATGCTAACTAGTTGACTACAATTATGATTCCATCAAACTCTTTTTGAACTCCAATCTTTGCAAGTCTTATGTACTATCAAATTTGTGATGGTTTATGGACTTTTTCTAGCCTTACCATGTTTAACATGTCAATTTGTTTTTAAATGACTAGTTATACTGTTTTGTGTACAAATCTACCATTTTTTTTTCTTTTCAAAACAGCTACAAGACTGTTGTCTAAGCCCATTTTTGTGTTAAAAAGGGGGAGCTTCTCAAGTTAAGGATTTTTTTTCAAATACTATCATGCTTAGCTTAGTCCTTTCGTTGATGACAAAAGGGGGAGAAAAATATTTGAGCAAAAGTGGGCAGAAATATCAAAATTGGGAGAAAATTTTTTGGGGGGTGGGGGGGGGGGGGGAGGGGAGAAATATCTGAGCAATTGCTAAAACTAAATGCATATTGAGCTGAATTTCAAAACTTCTCAACTCTAAATTTCAATGTATTATTTCTACATATGCTTGGATTACATTGTTTATTGTGAAATTATACATATTGTAAAGGGGATCCTTGTAAGGCGAACCTCATTTTGTTGTTGTATTTATTATCATCAAAAAGGGGGAGATTGTTGATTTTATGAGTCCTATCTTGCTTTGATGATGACAAATTACGTGTATCTCATTTGTGAATTTAGTATTTGAACAGATTTATATTTTAGAAGGCTCAAATGGTCATTGCAATATGGTGGTCATGAGGCTCTTAAAGCTCACATCACACAGTTCATTACATGGCAAATTAAAGAGCAAAGAGTGAAGACATTCATTATTTCAGTTGTATTTGTAACACCCCAACCTGGGTCTGCCAGGGAGCACTGCGTCTCTCCTCCTCTACCTAGACCAGACAACAGGGGGGGCGGACCTTATTGGACTAATGACTGGCCGCACAAACGAACACGTGTTCTTTTCAGTGTGTTTTGTCCTCACTCACACTTCCTGAGAAAACTTCCCAGGTGGTCGCCCATCCTAAGATTACTCCAAGCCAAGCACGCTTAACTATGGAGATCTTATGGGAAAGCTCCCAACTAATGCCCCAACCTGGGTCTGTCAGGGAGCACTACGTTGCTCCTCCTCCACCTGGACCAGACAATAGGGGGGCGGGCCTTATCAGACTAATGACTGGCCCCACAAACCAATATGTGTTCTTTTTAGTGTGTTTTGTCCTCACTCACACACTTCTTGAGAAAACTTCCTAGGTGGTCACCCATCCCAAGATTGCTCCAAGCCAAGCACACTTAACTATGGAGTTCTTATGAGAAAGCTCCCGAAAAGAAAGGTGTACCTTATTGATATGGGTAGTAACATCTAATATTTTTTAAGTCTTTTCATCTATGGGGTACAACATTCTCCCCAACCTGGGTCTGCCAAGGAGCACTGCGTCTCTCCTCCTCCACCTAGACCAGACAACAGGGGGGTGGACTTTATTGGACTAATGACTGGCCCCACAAACCAACACGTGTTCTTTTAAGTGTGTTTTGTCCTCACTCACACACTTCATGAGAAAACTTCCCAGGTGGTCGCCCATCCCATGATTGCTCCAAGCCAAGCACGTTTAACTATGGAGGTCTTATAGGAAAGTTCCTGAAAAGAAAAGTGCACCTTGTTGATATAGGTAGTAACATGTAATCTTTTATGTCTTTCATCCATGGGGTATCACATTCTCCCCCACTTATAGAACGCAACGTCCTCATTGTGAACCCACATTTCCAAACTCAGGCGATGTGAATGTCATCACATTTCCGGCTGGGTGTTGGCTATGATACCATTTGGCAACCCAAAGGTCACAACTAAAGCATACTAGGACACTCACCTTACTCAGTAAGCCCTCAAGTGATAAATTGATCTCGTACTCACATAGTTCATAAAAAAGTTTACCGACAAAGGCCCTAAGGATAGGGAAATATACCCGCTCATACAAGTAGGTTCCCTCTGCCCAAATACGTTATGCGGCTACTGCCACATTTGTAACTACTAGTGCACTCGCCTTACTCAGCAAGCCCTCAGGCGAAAGGTATGCCTCGCCCAATCGTAACATGTTCTACGTACATACATACTTCAAATATCATAATACATCATTCTTTCTATCATTATTCAATCATACACATCTGTTCATATACATAGCTTAATATTGCATTGCATTTCACTTTAAGTGACTCTTTCCCATTCGTATCATTCACATTTCATATTTCATTTCATTGCATTGTCATTTCATTGCATAATATTTTCATTTCATTCCTTTGTACTACAGCCGCTCTTTAGTCGTCATTTGTTAGTCCACTTAGAAATGAGTTAGATCTACTAACAATTAGTCCACATAGAAATGCGCTAGAATTTGCTAACCCAGCTTTCAGCTGTTGTACGTTTACATGGTTGCATTTAACATACACAGACAATATTGTCCATATCATATTTTATTCTCATTACTTTACTTACTTAGCCTGCATCTCATACATTTAACATATATTTCCACACAACATTCTATTTACTCATGTCACACAATTTAGCAATAAAATCAATCACTGCCTGTAAAATAAGCCAACCAACATTTAATGTTTATATACTGAAAATACCTTTCATTCCTTACATAATTATCCTGAAAATATTTCCCACTTTCATCAGTTCATTTTTGCATATACATATCTAATAAACAACTCTAAACTCGAAAAAAATATAATTTAAACAGTTGACATTTTACCCATACCGAAACATATACACGTACATATAACACAATTTATTTTTCCATTAAATTCATAAAAATTCTGATTTAATATATATTTTTCCCCTTACCTGATTTTTTGAACTACGCCAACAGGGATCTCAAAAAATACCTGTGGCGCTCACCCGGACCCTGAATCAAAAATCCTAATTCCATTAAATTAATACTAAATAAAATATTATTTTAATACTTTCTAGGCCCTTAAATACCCAATAAATAATTATACCCTCAAATATAGTCAAATTATCAAATTTCTGAAATCCCACTCTCGCTTTGGAGTGGGGCCTAGAAAACCCCAATTGAAAAATTATCTACGTCAAAATGACGACGACGGCGACTAAGACCACGTGGTGGTACCCGATCGTCGATTTAACTGCATATTAACAGCGAAATTGAGAAAATTGGAAAAAATTACCTTTCCCCAAGAGCAATACCTAAGTCGTTCCCACGACAAATCTGCTCTAGTAGAAATGTCGGCAGCGGAACCAGGAATCCAACGGAACCTTTCGTTTCTCGATCCGTCGCAAACTTATCAAGAAATTAAGAGAGAAAGAGACAGGGATGGACGTGGAGCGCGCTGCAGGAATGAAGTTTAGAGTGGGGGGGGGGGTGCGTGTCTGACTACTGGTTGTTCTTCTCGTTCTTGTGTATTCTTTCTTCTTCTTCTTTCTTTAACTTTACTTTATCTATATATATATATATATATATATATATATATATATATATATATTATAATAACTTACTTATATATATATATCATTTTAATTAGTTTTTTTTAAATCCAATGTAAAAATATTTAATTTAATAACTAATTATTTAATTATTTAATTTATCTTAATTTAATTTAATTTTTTTATTTTTTAATTTTTTTTCTTCTTTTTCTTACACCATTCCTTTTATTTATTTATCTGTTATTTTATTTATTTTCTTTTCTAAATATTTTAATCCTTTTAAATTTTCGGGTCTTTACAGTATTGCTTTTAGTTTCAATTGTAAATGTATGTCGTACTTGATCTGATTTGAAACTCAATATCAACCATAGATTGCCCCTAGGAATTCAATTTCTCGTGGAAAACCTTTGGCTTAAAAAGATTAATACAAAAGGTTTGAAGTGTTTTTGAGATCAAAACAAGGCCAAAAACTCATTTTTGTAAAGGGCTAGTCGACCGGTTGTTAAGCGTAGTAGACCGAATAGAACAAATGACCAGAACTCTTTTTTTTTAATTTTTTTTTGTAAAGGGCTAGTCGATCAGACTTACAAGCCCAGTCGACCGGACTTCATGCAATGAAGATTCGACAGACTAGATCAATGGCCCAATCGACCGAGTTGCGGAAAAAAGGAAAATCGCCTTGGACCAATCAACCTGACCATGGGTCAGTCGATCGAAACTCTCTGGTTGTGACCATTTTGAGCAGAAAACGACCATAAAATTCAAAATCAAATCATTATTTTATTTCCAACAGCCATAAAACGATTATATTTTGAAAATGCCTATAAATACAAGCCCAAAGCACTTAAAACAACTTTTGTCAATCTTGCATTATACTCTGAATATTTGGGCATTGTTTTCACTCATCCTTTCAAAATCAAGGAAGCATTTTATTCTCATCTACTCTTTCATTTAAAAATCTCTTCTTGAGAGCAAAAACCAAGTTTCTCCAAACATCATTTATTGCAAAAATCTTTATTGGGGAAAACATTTATTGATCATAGATCCCTGAAGCATTAATTGCATACTTATTTTTTTAATTAAAGATCATTTACTCTGATCTTCTCTCATTTATTTCAAAAATATTTTTGAGAGAGAAAACCTAACTCTATTGAGCTTAAATCTCATCTTGTGAGAGTGCATTATATTTTCATTATACAACTATGCTTCTGAAGAAGCATTTCTTTGTACGCAAAAACTTTTATTCTCATTGTATTTCTGGTTCGGGTATCGAACTGTGACAGGCGTGGGGTATCATTTGGAGAGGTTGCTCTGCCAAGAAGGAGTGGTGTAACGAGGGACTCCACCCAAGTGAAAGAGTGTGTATAATGGCTACGCCTTGTGTTAAGGAGTGGAATAGTGAAATCCTCAAGTGGGTTGTCTTGAGGCGAGGATGTAGGCGGGGATAGCCGAATCTTGTTAAAATCTCGTGTTTGCATTTTCTTTCCTTACACTATTTATTTTCTGCCCTTGTATGCTTATGTTTAATTTGTTGTGATTATTGTACATGTGTTAAACATTTGTATACTTAAATATTTGTGGGATTTGAGATTGATTGAAAAACCCTAAGTTTAAGATATACTAGTTGTGTTTTATAAATAAGGCAAAAAGTGACCTAGATTTTTAAAATATCCAATTCACCCCCCCTCTTGGGATTACACCAAAAATCACAATCCTTTAAGAGTGTGGCTCATTTGAAAACCGTTCCCAGAAGCCCTTTATTCATTTGCTAAAAGTTATAAGCTAAATTATAGGTCTGTTCAAGGGACTCAATGTGATGGAGAAACAGTTCTCTCCTTAGTTCAGGCCTTAATCCTATGCAAAATCGGGAGATTTGTTGACTAACAGTCTCATAGACACCACATCTTATAGAGAACTCATCGAATTGACTCATTTACTTTGAAAAAGTCATGCTACCTTTATGCAAGTTGTACAACTGATCTAAAAGGTGCTCTTTATAACTAAGGGGTAGATACTTCTCCTTTAGCCTATCCTTTATTAGATCCCAATGATCAATGGGTCGATGATCTAACCTCGCTTCCTGCTGCTCGACATTCATCCAATGGAGCTTAGCTTTCCCCGTTAACTTCAATTTTGCAAACTTAACCAGATGAGGGTCAGTCATCTTACTCCAATCAAAATAGGAATTCATCCCAATCAACCAATCTTGGAAGACTTCAGGATCCATTTGCCCATCATAGGTAGGGACTTCTATCCTCATTACATTCTTGTAAGAATCACGATGGTCCCTTTGGTAAGATCTCCTAACATGAAGGTCACCAACGTCATAGTCCTCATCCTCCCAATGTTGGGCATATGGCTCATGACATGGGAGTCTCCTAGCAAGATCATCTTGACGATTCACTCACCTTTGTGGAAGAAGGGAAGGTCTTTCTTTAGTATGCATAGGTGGCTCACTCTCAACATTAATCCTACGACCTAGATAAGGATTCCTAACTTGAGTAGCCATCCTAGGGGTTGGGGAAGGATTCAGACACACTAGGGAAGCCCTTGGAATGTTGTTTGGTCACTCAAAGTAGGGTCAACTGCAAACCTAACCTAATTAAGTTCCAAATATCCAAAATTCAGAATATAGGTGGGTTGTTTTGTGCAAAATATAAAATCTACACAAGTTGTACAGTGCCAATCTATCAACTGTTTTAGTTTGAAACTAAAATTCGGCGAGCTAAGGAAATGAGACTTTGAGGGCTCAGCCTATTCTAACCTAGGCTCTAATACCAAGATGATGTAGGACGGGGTTGGTCGACCTATGTCCTATAGTTTAACCCTCACAAGCATATACACCCAATACACTTTAAATTAAGAATTTAATTACTCAAATATAAAAACAATAAATCAGAGGACATTTCACATGTTTTGGGATTTTGAAAGGGTGTATGGCGCTATTCTGAAATAAGTCCCAAGAGTTCTTTAACAAAGGAATTAAGTTTAAATGCAGAAAAGATGCTATTTCAATATTTCAAGGAATAAGTTCCATGTTTAGCACAACAATACTCCTAGAATTGATTTTAATCTAACAAGTATCAATATTGTAATCTTAGTATTCAAAGGGCTTAAGGAACATGAAATTTCAGGGTTTTCTTACAAGATAAAGTAATGGCTTATAATCAAATAGAGCTTAAAAAGTTTACAACCTTACCAAAGGAAAATCTTTGGGATGATTGGAGATTATTTTACACAAGATTAAGCAAGATTTAGGAATATAGATAAACTGTAGGAATTCAAAGGCTATTTCAACTGGGACTAAGGGCTTCAAACCATAGTTCACAACCAGTTAAGGGCTTATTAAAATATCAATCTTACCAATGAAATCGTTGGATGCCTTGTTATGATTCACACAAACTCAGATCCTGCTAGAAAATCCTTAGAACAAGCTTCGAAATGTAATGATGGAAGTGGAACTGTTGTGTATATAAAATGGTTGTGTGGGTGTATGGTGGAGATGGTTGTGTGATGAGTGTGGGATATGTAGAGATGGAGTAGCTGGATAGAATTTGGGGAGAACAATGTAGCCTCTCACTATACAATCACAAGGATTGGACAAAGCTAACAAGGTTCACAAAAGGAATTTCCTTTCAATATCAATATATTCAGACTTGCTACTTTCAGTTCTTACAATGGAGAATGTGAAGACTTAGCACAAAGGAGACAAGACAATTAAACAACTCACACTTCCCATACAAGCATGGGAGACAAAGAAATAAATGCACACTCACAACTTACTAAGAACAACTTACTAAGAAGCACATGCAAGGAAGTTGTATTGCAATATTACATATTAAACAAAAGTCAAAAGGAGGGGTTCAAATCCATGTGGGGCCCACAAAAACTTGTAAGGTCCACATAAGTCTCGAACTTGCTTTTTTTATTGCTCAGATGATGGTATTTTAGACTAGGTCGCACTCCTGGTCGAAGTTCTATGGAATTCTTCAATGTGCAGGAGACCTAGTCCCACCTCATGGTGTCCTGGTTGTGCCCTGGTCGAGACTTTCTGTAAAACCTACGAGTTTTTGATGGATGGACAATTTCAGCCATGAACACAATTCAATATTTGGGGCATAACTTCTACTAGAGAACTCAAAATAGTGCGATCTTTGTATCAAAATAAAGCTGAGAAAATTTCTCACAACTTTTGTGTTTAACCTTTTTGAAGATGGGAAGGTTTTGATAGAAAAAATTGCACATCAATTCAGAAAAATATCAAATACAAAAATATCCAAGCAAGTACAAATCAACATAATAATAAAATCTTCCATCCAAATAGTTAGATGGTCTTCAAATAAAAAAGGTCCTTAATTAATCCCATGAATTCCTGAACTAAAGTGGACATTTGGAGGTCGTCCACGTGTCACCATGTTAGCAAAGGAGTGGACATCGAGAGGTCATCCACGTGTCACAACATCGATAAAAGAAAGGGGAAATGCATGTTGATCCCCATCAATTTTTCAATGGAAGTATGTTACTATGAAAATTGTTAATAATAAATAAATTCCCAAACTAGAAAATGATATGAATGAAAATGACATTAAGCGAATGCAAATCAATTTTAGTGTTATGAACGCATTGTATTGTGCTTCAGATACTAATGAATTTAATAGGATCATGACTTGTCAAAGTGTTAAGGAAATATGGGAAGAATTAGAAAATACTTATGAAGGAAAAGAA
This sequence comes from Malania oleifera, assembly GCF_029873635.1. Lineage (NCBI taxonomy): Eukaryota > Viridiplantae > Streptophyta > Magnoliopsida > Santalales > Ximeniaceae > Malania > Malania oleifera. The sequence continues at coordinate 59,749,211 of NC_080417.1, read as the reverse complement.
GAGAAGAAGGCCACCACTTGGGATGATTCAGACTCAAGTGATCAAGAAGTGGAAAATTGTTGCTTGATAGCATTAGATGATGAAGAGGTGCACGTTTCTTCTTCTACCTCATTTAATGATTCATGTAATGATTCTTGTGATGAATCCTGTAATATATCTTATGATGAATCCTGTGATGAATCTTGTGATGAAAGTGTGCCATCTTATGAGGAACTACAAAAAGAATTATTTAAGGTTTATAAGATTCTAGCAAAGATGTCTAAAAAGAACAAAATTTTGAAAAATGAAAATGAAAGTTTGGCAAAGGAATTAAAAGATTTTAAAAATCTTATGCCACTTTTGAAAAGGAAAACGATGTGGAAATCACTAGCTTAGAGAGAAAGGTAGAAGATTATTCTAGAATAACGTGAAAATTAGTGAAAAAGATAACTCAAATAAATCCTTATGAGTTAAAAGAAATAGATTTTTCAAAAACGGTTCGGGTTTATCTTATAAATCTCATGGTTATAATAATTTTTATGCCTCATCAAATAGAATCAATAAGCCAAACAAAACTTGCTTATACTATGAAAGGAAAAGTCACATCCATTACACTTGCCCCTTTGGAGGTGCTAGAGGCAAAGAGAAGATGATATGGGTACTCAAGAACACAAATTCCTTAGGACCCAAGGAAGAATGGGTACCCAAACATAGTACATGATTTTTAGAATAGTTCTTCCTTCGATCTTAGGATTAGTTATTTATTAAGAATTAAGAAGATTCAACCATACTTAAATGAAAAGGGATAGTGATGACTAAGTACTTGGATAGTGGATAGTGCTCAAGATGTCAGATCCTAGTATCCATATTTACTATACTGAGGACTTTAGAGAATTAAGCCAATATGAGAAATTCAAATGATAAATCCAATATGATCTTTTAATTGTATATATTATTGTTGATTGGTTAGTATATGAAAGTATTGGTTATAGTTCAAGGGATGGGATAACATGCTAACTTAGGAGTAGAAAGTAATGAAACAACATTTGCTTGAATGAGACATTAGTCTCCACATAAATCGAGATCATTCCTCCAAAATGTCAAAAGTAAAGGTTAAGGGCTTAACTAGCCTATTTAAGTGTTACAATATAATATTTTTTTGGAACCTTATCTTTCTGAGATGAATAACCTAGGTCATCTACTAATTGAATAAAGTCTCAAAAGCATGCCCTAGAAAATCCACTTCCAATGGACAAAGGTGTCTTCCTTAGTTATATAATTCTTAATGTTTAAAGTATGCTTAAATATGAATATCTAAAGTATAACATATTTTGCCCATTACACAGAATTGAGTTTTAAGGGAGTTAATCATAACAACATAAGTATTGTGTACCATCCAACCCTAAACTCATCTTGGAACATTAATGCTTGATCAAAATTCAAAGACATTCAAAAATGAAAATTCAGTCATAATTCAGCATATCAAGCTCTACTAGTGAAACCTTCACAAACTTGGTTATAAGCACTAATCATCATAATCGTTTCTTAAGCAGTAATCTGCTAGTGCTTACTAAAAGATGAATCATGAATTAAATCAGTTTGAAAGAGTTTGGATCTTAATTCCTAGGCCTAATGATCATACTTTTCTAAGAACTAAATGGATTTCAAGGAACAAAAAGGATGAGAATAGTTTTGTTGTCCGCAACAAGGCTAAGTTAGTTGCACTAGGTTTCAATAAAAAAAAAGGTATCGATTTCAAAGAAACCTATGGACTAGTAGCTAAACTGAAAGCCATTTAGACTTTAGCATATTGATTGCCTATGCATCCAATAATAATTTCAAGCTTTATTAAATGGATGTTAAAAGTGAAATTTCTAAATGGATTCATAAGTAAAGAAGAGAATTAGGTTTATTGCAATGTTGGGGAAGTTGTATAAATCAAAATTGGCCATAAAATAAGTGTTCAAATTTTATGAAGCATGAACCTTCAGCAACAGGGGTTTTTAAAACCTTAACCCCCATGCTAAAATATAAACATCTATTCTTTCTCTCTTCATCTCCTAAACTCCACTGAATCACCCAGAATCTTAATGTGATTAGGCAAAGAAAACCAATGAGTTGATTAGACTTAGAAAGTCCTAAAAATGGTGCATTATATTACAACATAACAAGTCTCCCTTACAAGGTTTGGCCCGTATATAGGGATTGGTTCAATTCCCATGAAGCGCTCCAACTGATAAATCGGAAACCCAAAACCAAGGATTGTAAGAATTGGCTATTATTGGAGACTGTTTGCATTGTTTGTATAAGAAAGTGTTATAGGTTTCAAACTTATGGTAATATGAAGGCACTACCTATTCCATTAAATTAAATGCCAATAATGATAAGACTCCTTTTGATGATAGGGAAGAATTTAAAAGCAAAATGGAGTTATGCAAAATGGAGATCTCATTTTTTTGAGATCAAACGGGGGAGAATGTAGAGCACAATGCAGAATGGATGAGCTTAGATAAAAAAAAAAGGGAGAACCTAAAGCAAAATTGAAAATCTTATGCAAGAAATCAAAAGTTGGGTGAGCTTAGAACAAAAATGGAGATCTTATGTTTTGATTATGCCTTTTTGATGATGTCAAAAGGGGGAGAATTAAGAGCAAAATGGAAATTTTATGAAAATGGATGGAAAATTTAGCACAAAATACTAAATGGAGAATTTAGGCAAAATGCATGCATAAATTGATTTTAAGTATAAATCATATTATAATTTTTGGAAGCAAATATGATCAAAGTTAAGCTCAAAAAAGTATTACTTGAAAAATTCTAAGTCTTGATCTTAATATGCTTGAAATGATTTACGTTGATTATTTATTGTTGACCTTATTGGTCACGCCCGGTTTTGATTATGACAAATACTCATTGTATCTAATGAGTAGTTGAGTTTTTGTGCAGGAATCAAGAATGATAAGATCAAGATGTGCACAAAGCAAGAAAGGCTTGAAGACAATTTCATAAACTCTTAATTATAATATTTTCCAGTGAAATTGTCTGTAATAGTAATTAGGGTTTTTCGGTTTGTAATAAGCTCACACACATCACATGAATGATTTACTTTGTAAGCTCAAACCGAACCATAGAAAGACCTTAGGGTGAACCATCGGTCGACCGATACCGGAGTTTTTCGGTGTTTCCAAACTGGACCCAAGTGACCTTAGGACACTCACTTTTGCACTTGTATGTAATAGGCACTTGAATAGGGTTTGAATGTTGCAAAAACGGACCGAAATGCACACTTGGTGTACTTTCGGTCGACCGGCCAACTCAGTTCATTTTGGCCCGGTCGACCGAAACCGGTCCGGGTCAACAGTTTGACCCAGGCCCGGTCGACCGAGCACTTATAGGTCATTTGACCTCGGTCGACCAAACCTCTTGGGGGTCAACAGTTTGACCTCCCGGTCGACCAACCATTTTTGTTCTTCAACAACTTGGTCGACCGAAAGGTCTCGGGAAAATTCCCAATGGTCTGGTCGACCGAGCCATGCAGTTCAAAAAGGGGCCGGTCGACCGAATCGCGGTATTTTTGAAAATCGCCTTTTTCCGGTCGACCGACCACTCAGTTCAAAATGCTCCCGGTCGACCGAGCTACTTGAGTCCTGGTCGACCGAACCACTTTTGGTCGACTGGACCTCTCGGGTTGCTCCCATTTTTACTGTGGTTAATACTTTTCTAAACAGGGTTAAAATGCACTAAACTCCATTAAACTTTTCTAATAATACCCTATAGGTCCCCAACGGTCATATTTTCTCCCTTGCCTATATATATATGCCTTCATTTGCAAAGATAAAGGTGATTAGCCACTTTGATTAGGGAAAATTCTTTGAAAATCCAAAACCCTATAATACTCATTCTTAAGCCTCCTACACTCATACTTACCTTCTCATACAAATTAAACCCTTTGTAAGTTGATTGAGTGCTAGTTTAAGTAGGTTTGCTCTCCCATTCATATTTGATTGTTTTATTATCCTTGAGAGCTAAACCTTGAGTATTCTTAGGGGACTTTATTAATAAGTCTATCCTAAGAAAACTTTGATAGATCTTCTAAGATTTGCACCTCCATTGCAACATCTTAAGAAGATAGTATTTGTATTTTGGTTGCAAAACATTTTCAAATATCTACTGTGTTATTAATCTTGAAAATATTTGATGAGATATTTGATAGTGTGATAAAATCTTTGTTGCAATACTCGTTAACTCATATATCTTTTGCTGAATACAAAGATTGAATATCCTTTTGCAAACCAAACTTATACGTTGCTAGAGCTTCATATACATATGTGTATTGAGAAAACTTGTTGATTGAAATATATGAAGTCTGAATGATATCTTTGTTTGAGCACTTAGATTGAATATCCTGTGATACAAAGATCATTTAGGTTTGCACTCTCACGCACTCATTACAACGATAGTAAATCTATTTGAGAGTTGACATCTTAGACCACACTGAGCTTACAAATTAATTCATATTTGTGGTGTATATTATTGCGCGAATTTGGGTACATATCTGCTTTACTTGAAAGCACAATCACTGTACCATTTCATTGTAATACACTTTGATTGTATTTCCAGGCACGGGCCTGAAGAGGGAGACTAGCCCTGGAATAGTCCCGGATTGGCTTAGACCCGGTTAGGAAAGCTAGGTGCGTCGTCCTGTTAAGGCGTGTAGGTTGAGGTCAGCCCCGCTAATTGACCTGGTTAAGGTTGAGGTCAGCCCTGTGTTAATTTGACCTGGTTAAGGTTGAGGTCAACCCTGTGTTAATTTAACCTGGTTGTAAACGGTGCCGCTCCACCCTTAAGTGAGCTGTTAGTGGAATCCTCTAGCTTGCGAGCTTGAGGCGGGGACGTAGGCACGGTTGGCCGAACCCCGATAACATATCGTGTGTTCATTTTTATTTCCGAACTTTATATTTACCGCACATGTATGTTATGGGTGAATGATGCGTATGACTTAATTTTCACATTATATTTATCTAAGCATTTGGAAATTGAATAGGCATACCCTAGGTTGTGTATATATTGCTATTTATCCAGTTCAACCTAGGTGATAAATTTTAAAATTCCAATTCACCCCCCCTCTTGGGAATACACCAATTCTAACATTTATCTTTATGCATATTGTGAAGGGGGGGGGGGGGAGCTTGTAAAGGCAACCTCATTTTGCACCTTGTTTGTCATCATAAAAAAAGGGGGATATTGTTGGCCTATCTAGGTTTCATCTCGTTTTGATAATGACAAACCAAGGCATCTAAGTGTGCTTCTAAGTGTGTTCACGGGAATTAATGTATTAAGCAAGATAACATATGCAAATTGGAAAGCCATGAAGCGTACAAGATGATTGTATTTGGCTATAATCAATGGAGATTATAAAGACCAAACTTGAAGACTATGGCTATGATCATGGAGCTCAGGAAGTCCAAGCTTGAAGAATTAAAAGAATTTTTCTTATATATATGGCAAATAGGACCTAAGTGAGTACACTATTATTGATTATATGAAGTAGCTCATAGGTGACCTTAGTTGAACCCTAGGCACTCTATATTTCATTGAAAATCATTTTACAAATGTGCAAAAACTATTTCAAAGTGTTAAATCATTTTTGGAATGAAAAACTAAGGGTCTTGAGGCTTTAGGAAGTTAAGGCGAGTGAAATAGAGCATTCAGTCAACTGAATTGCCACTGGAAGTGCACAATATGAATTCCAGGTAGTTCAATGACCGAACCTTAGAGGTCGGGCGACCAAATTAGGTACTGACTTGCAAGCTTCCAGCTCCAGGAACTTGGTCAACCAAACGTAGAGTTTGGGTGATCGAATCAAGAAGTTATTGATCGAAAATTTCAATTGACTTTCATGATTTTCATCTCTAGAGAATTTGAGCGACCGAGTTGGCGAAATTCAAACCGCAAAATCTAGAAAATAGCTAGTTTTGAAAGTGATAAATTATTTATTAAAGCCTAATAGTCATAAAACGGTTAGTTCATTATCTTGCTTATAAGGGAAAGGATTGGTTTTGATTTCTATTATTATTGGTATCACTCATACATAAATCCAAGCTTTTGATCTTTGTTGAAAATCTTTTTAAGCACTTTTCAAATTCTTTGTTTATCTTTCAAGTGCTCACCTTCTAGTTACTCCTTGAGCTTCATTCATAATCATTTGAGAGTGTATTAGTGTGATATTTTTATTATACTTATCTGCTCAAATTTGGAGCACTCTTTGTATGTCAATTTCTATTGATTCCACAGTGTAAAGGCATCTCTGCCTATTGAAGGAGAGAAGCATGTCCGTCTAGTGAAGGAGAGGGGCATCTCCACCTATTGAAGGAGAGAGGCAGCTCTACCTAAGTAAAGGAGAGAGGCATTTTGTTGGAATTGGTATATTCCCAAGAGGGGGATGAATTAGAATTTTAAAAATTTCTTCCTAGGTTGACTTCAAATCAAAATCAGTATAGTACAAACCTAGGGGCTTTCTATTTTATCATAAACTCAATCAAATATTAAAACAATTAAACACAAACATTCAAGTGCTAAAATTTAAATGCAGAAATTAAAAGCAGGCATAAGAAATGTTATCGGGGTTTAGCCAATACTGCTTACGTCCTCGCCTCAGCTCACAAGCCTGAGGATTACCACTATGGCTCACTTAATAGGTAGAGTGGCACCAGTTACAACCAAGTCAAATTACCAGGGCTGACCTCAACCTTAACACTCTCCTTACGGGGAGGACAATTCCCAGCTTAGGCCTTGCCTGGATTACAATCATATAAATTTTTTCGTTCAAGCAAAGGTGCTTCTAACACAAGCAGATTTGTACAAAAATATGTTCAATACAATTACAAATTGCACTTCCATATGATATTAAAGTATAAGCTCACTGAAGTCTAAATGCCAACTCTTAGTTATATGCAACAATAACAATTTATGTGTGAAAGTGGTGTGAATATGTCTTTGAGTTAAAATGTGTATATCAATCACAAGCAGTAACTTCAAAGAACTCAAGTGAACACTCAAATATCTCTAGAACAAATAATAAGTATAAAGTATAGGTGACATTTGAAATCAAGCTTGTTTGAAGAGTATTTCACAAAAGCACAAAAACAAGCCTTTGAGTACATGCAACAATAATGCAAGACTCACAAGCTCTAGAGAGTATTCCCATGGAATATTTATGAATTAAATCACAAGGGAACTCTCAAGCACACTCTCAATAAAATTAATATCTAACAAATACAATGAGAGTGTGAGCTAATATAAACAATTTCAATAATACTCTTACTAAAAGATTTTAGCAAGTAGGACGAGTAAGAGATGTATTTTTGGCTTGTGTATAAGAAAATAATGGTTTGGAAATTCAGGGAGTTTTGGCTAATGATATTTGCTAATCCCCTATTTAATCTTTCCAAATGAATTGGTATATATAGATATTCATAAAAATATAACCATTTAGGGACGTAGGAGTCTTTTAAGAAAAGATTAATGAAGGTTAAATAAAATTAACCTTGTTTTACTGCAGTTAAAAATATTCAACCCGAGAGTTTTCGGTCGACTATATTTTAAGTTCGGTTGACCCAATTGCCAAGTTCAGTCAACCGTGAAGATTTTGAACTGAAGGTTCGGTCGACTAATTTAGGGCAATTTTCGAACCCTTCGAGGTTCGGTCGACCATATCTAAAATTCGATCTTCTATTCTTATGGTTTGGTTGAATATATTAAAAATGAACTGAAAGTTTGGTTGACTGAGTCGTTGAGGGTAGACACGTGTGAGTTCAGTCGACTAAGGAAGATACGTTAAAAAAGAATTCGGTCAACTAAGTGAAGTCAAAATGTTGACTTCCACCCAGTTCAGTCGACTAAGGCAATTTATACTGCCTAGGTTCGGTCGACTGAATTTGTTCACAAACTATTTTTGGCCCAAATAAAGACCTAAGTTAAATCCCTATAAATGTGAGTTATTGACCTAAATGCTTGCGGGATTCCTATAGTCATTCTATGGTTTTATTGAGCTTATGCAAATATATCATGTAAGACATGCAAATATATTACAGACCAAATTTAAAACTAAAAGCAATACAATGAAAAACTTCTTCTTCTATCTTTTGCTCTTCAGATTCCCATGGATTATGATAGGAGTATGTGTTCTTTAAAGTCTTTTTGGCAACCACATCACTTTCATGTGTGTGTTCTAAATGATTAACCTATTCAAGTACTTCGGAACACACATTAGTAACATGCGGTTTGTCATTATCAAAACCAAGGATCAGACTCAAAAAGTCAACATATCTCCGCCTATTAAATGAGGGATTGTAAAGGCATCTCTGCCTACTTGATTAGGACCGCCTCCCATCTAACACCTAGAGACGTAAATCAAGTCCAAGCAATGCTTAAACATGTCCGTGGTAACAAAAACTCCACCTAGATGAACACCTAGCTTCTTGAATGATTTTTTAAACTACAAAGCTACTTTGGCAGCCTCAGCCACTGCCAAATACTCTGGTCCAGTTGTAACTAATGCAACTTGAGACTATACCCTGGACTCCCAACAATTAGGCCTTCCCACAACATACCTCGTTGTAGGCCTCCTGTCATCCAAATCTCCTATGTAGTTTGCATTTGTGAACCTCACAACTGACGGATCACTCTATTGCCCACCAAAGTACCTCACTATACTAACGTAGGAAACCTTTGACATAACCCGAACATCATCGTCCGTCCTTGAGTACTAAGTGGTAGACTGTTTAATTTGACTTGCCAATGGTGTACCGGTGACCAGTTTAACATTAACTATACTAAACCTCTCCAACACCTAATCCACAAAACCACCCCTGAGATAACCACAATCTTCCTGCAATTTTGCCCACATAGCCACCCTGAGATAATCTCAATATCCCTACAGCCATGACCACAAAGCCATCTGGATAATCTCAATCTCCCTATAACTTTATACTTGCAAATATCCAACCCAAGAATCTTCTTGGTAGCACCCAAAACCTTCATGTCAACTTTTTTACTCAATAGAGTCTCCAATTGATTTACCTCAATCAGAATCTTCCCAGAAATTGGCATGTCACTTACATAAAACAACATAATAATTTCCCACTTGCATCCTATCTCTCTTTCCCCCTCTAGGAGCTCCACTAACCGCCATGTCTCATTCTTATACAATAACTCCATCTCCTCCACCATGACACTTATCCACCTACCCTTCTTTTTGGCCATGCATTGCCTCCTGAAAGGTAGTGGCATCCTTTGTGGTAGTAATGAATACATAAGACATCAGATTAAATTTATACCTGGGCGGTGACCTGATAGTGCCTCTGAGCCCATTGTGATCCTGCTGGACTTATGAGCTTGAACTCCTGCATTATGACTAATGTCATATCTACCCTAAGTATGTAACTCCACCTTTATTACAATCTCCTTTATGCTACCGTTTATACTATGATACTGCAAGTTTCCTGAGTTAAAACTCCCTACACTTCTGCCCTAAGTATCCAACTCCACCTGCATAGCAAGCTTATTGCTACTGCAGCTTTTTGGCACATGTTTCTCTTTATCTACCTGAGTACGCTATCCCATGACTTTACCACCTAAAACCATGTCTCCTATAATCGCCACCATGTTTGCCATTGGATCACCCATCTTTCTTATACACCAAAAAGATGTACCGTCTAGACATCACACCAAGCCTAGATCCCATCCCACTAGAAACGTGCATGGTTGGTCTCCAAACTCTCTCAAACCAGAGAAGTCTACAACATAATCTGTCCAAGCCACTATTGCAACTCCCCCATATAGTGATACCTTTGGCGATCAATTAATCGAGAAACCTACCATACTCGATGACTTTACCAAGAAGTTCCTTGCAAGCCCTGTATACACCATGGCATGCTAGCAAAACTCCTTGAACATCAATGTAATTAACTAATCTCCGACTTTAGGAACTCTCTCCTGATCTGGTACTCTACCTCAGCCATAAGTTAAACATGGTAAACATCTCCAACTTGTGCCGCATGAGATACCCCCAGACCTTTCATGATAAACCCACGAAATACTTATGCCTAACCTGTGGTGCTACCCTCACTAGTACCTAAACATACAAAACAATGTAGTTAAGAATACCCTTCGTTTTGTGTGTGGTTGGTTTACACAAAACGGTATTATTTGACTCAGAACTTGCAACTACAACTCTGCCTACAACTGTGTTACCTAGAAGCGAATAGAGATTCCCTGCTAACCTTCGTCCCTTCATCACCATCAATACGCCTTTACACACCATCATTGTCCCACCTTCGGACCTATAACTATACCGTTATAATCCAAAGTGCCCAATGATATCACATTCTTCCGTAGATAAGGTACATGCCTTACACCACATAACATCCTTACCACACCATCATACATCTTGATTCTGATATCCCCCATTTCGAAAACTTTACAGACTACATTGTTTCCCATCAGAATGGAACTAGAACTCACCAATCTATAAGTGGTGAACTAGGTTTGATGAGCATCATGTGAAAAGAACATCCTGAGTTTAGGATCTAAGAATCCGTGAGGTGTTCTGAACTTGATGAAATAGAAAGCATCTCATAATAATTGCTCCCTAAATCTCCTTCTTCCACTATATTAGCAGATTTTGACGAAACCTCTTGAGTTTTTACTTTCCCCTTCTCCCACTTCAGACACTCCGATTTTATGTGCCCTATTTTCCCGCACTTAAAATAGTGAACGTCATTCCTCCTCCTGGACTATGGTTGAGTTTTATTACCACTCAATCCACTCTAGGACTTGCCTCTCCCACAATCCTAATTACCCTTTGCAACGAGCCCTTCACCATGTGAACCCTCAATGTTAGTATTCTTCCTCTGATAGAACCCTAGCAATGCACTCGTGATGTCCTCCTACTCCAGGGTTTTTGTCCCCCGAGTCAGCGTCGTAACCAGATTCTCATGTGTAGGTGACATAGGTAGGGAATTCAGTAGCATCAACACTTTGTCCTCTTCCTCAAACTTCACATCAACTCACCCCAGATCACTAATGATCTGGTTAAATGTGTTGATGTGTTGAGTCAAATTTGAACCCTCTACCATCTTAAGCCAACATAATTTTTGCTTAAGATACAACTTGTTTGTCAATGACTTGGACATGTACCGGTGCCCCAATTTTAGCCAAACTGCTGATGGTGATTCCTTATCCATGACGTAATACAACACATCATCGGCCAGACATAACCTGATAGTGGACGCAAGTCTCGCTTCCAACTCCTTCCAACTCCTATCATCCATGCCTTCCGACTTCTTTTTGTATAGACCCTTCACCATCCCTTGTTGCACTAGCAAGTCCTTCACCCTCCTCTGCCAAAGTCTCAAATTCCTCATTTCATCTAACTTACCAACCTCGAACCTCGTAGAAGAAATCCCAGCCATTGCGAACCAATAGCTTTGATACCAATTGTTGTGCAAATAATTAATGCTTTGATACCAATTGTTAGTGTTGAATGCGCAGCGAAAGCATACAAACAATTACAAAAAATTCGGATCAAGCAATTGTAAGCACTCAATGATGAACTATACAGAATTAACAATCAACCACAAAGCATAAAAAAAAGCAATAAGAACACACACGACACAAGATTTACGTGGTTTGGAAATTTGCCTACGTCCACGGGAGCAGCAACTGTTTTTAACTATCATAATGAAGCTTACACCAAGCTTATCAAACTAGGGTTGCATAATATGATTATATACTAGAACTATGCGTACAAAAGACTTCTACTATATCTAAAATACTTCTGTAGTGATTCCCCGAAGGAAAATCCTCCAAAATCTCCCAATCTATTGATCTCAGATTTGAAATTCCATAACGTGTGCGAGCATAACTATAATGACCCAAAAATTCATACTATTTTTTTTTTCAAACACTGTCAAGCTATATAACATAACTCTGATATCCTGTATATATATACATAACATCATCACGGGCCCAGAGTGGGTGCCATGGTAACCAGTGCATTTCATACATACTACCTATTCAACGGAAAACAAAAGTATCCAAACCATATCCCAAAATACATAATACCAGAGTACTACAGAACCACCCATATTTACATATACATATACATTCTTTTCCCAAAAATCCCAAAATGCAGAGGGCTCTATTACTCAGTCCAAAACTCACCCCAGTACTATGTTGACTCAGCCACCTCTTCTATCTTTGAGCCGACCCTATACGTCTCTCTGGGTTACATTAAATGTTTATATCGTTGGGGTGAGACATCTCTTAGTAAGAAGAAACATGTTATTACCAGTGTGTGGCATATGAGTTTATACGCAACATAACCTTTTATTAAAACAACAAATGAGATACCATGTAAAAGTATCTGTACTATAACCCACATCTATGTCATTTAAAATAGAGTAATTCTGAGTTAATTATTCAAACATACTTCTATCAATAATATATAATCTCTATTTTACGTGTATAATGTATGTGTATATAATTATGAAAACTTCCCTGGATGGTTGTATGTCATGATTTAACCCCTCATGATAGGGTTGTGTGGCCCGTAGGCGGGACTAAACACTGGTTGGCCTACCAGTGCTAGTCTAACTATACATATATATATACATATATATATATATATATATATATATATATATATATGTATGTATGTATGTATGTAGCATGAAAGGCCTGCTCTACCTGTTCCGGACGCCAGGGAGCCCTCTACTCTACTTATGGCACAATCGGCATCCAACACCACACTCTATATGAGATGTATGGTTGCACTACTATACTATATAGCTACAGTACCGTGCTTTGTAAACTATTTTGTTCCATCAAGGTCTGATACTAACTAATATTATATCTATATAATTTCTATCTATTCTATCATGATTTTGTATCAACTGTAATCACCATGATGCTGTATTTCTCTGTAGTAACCATGACACTATAATATAACTTTAGATCTGTATCAACTGTATTTTTGTATGTCATGGTTCTATAATCTGTATATCATGGTTCTGTATAACATTGTATAATCATGGTACTGTAAAACACTGTATAATCATGGTTCTGTAAAACACTGTATATATATATATATATATATTCATAATTTTGTAAAATATTGCATATTCATGGTTTTGTAATCTGAATCGCATAGTTCTGTATAACATTGTATAAGTTGTATATTATAATTCTGTAAAAACTATATAATCATAGTTCTGTAAATCTGTATAAAATTATGTAATATTCCAGTACTTCTTATGCTACACAGTTAAATAAAACTCATTAAATATAATTTGTAATACTGTATAATTTTCGTGCTCTAATTTATTCAAAAAATCATACTCTCGAACTCATAATCAAATACTATGCTTTACTGTTAAAATTTTTAATTTAACTAAAATAACATATTTCCCTTACCTGGCTAACTGTACTCATTTACTGACTTCTAATTCACGCCTACGGCGTTCATGATTCCAAAACCCTGAAATCACAACACCCTAATTTAATCAACTCTAACTTCAGTATATTTTCATCTAACACAAATTCTGGGTTCAGAAAAGCCTGATAACCATGAAAACCCTAAAATCACCTACTTACCCTGATTTTGGGATGGTGGCTGAACTTCTCAAACTAAAATTCTACTCTGGCTAAGTTGTAGAGAATCTCCATGGGATCACTATGGTAACTTCTGATAGTCGAAATGGGGAAGATCGGAGCCAAAATCTTATAGAGAAGGCAGAGGATCCCAAAATCTAGAGAGAGAAATAGAATAGGGACTGATTTCTCACCAAAAATATGATTTTTGCTAATTTATAGGTGGTTGGCCACATGGCTTCGTCGACGAGACACGTGGACTCATCGAGGAACTGAAGAAGAGAGTTCATCGACAAAGGCCATGAATTCATCGAAAAACCTTAATGTCCTGTAATCTTGCTCTCAGTATCTCTTCGTCAACGAGACACATGTCCTCGTCGATGAGTCAAAGAAGTCTATTCGTCGACGAGCTCAAGGTGCTTGTTGACGAATCCCTATCGATTCTTCTTTATAAATCCTTTTTCCTTCTTTAATTTCATAATTTAAATTTTTGGGTCTCTACATTCTCCCCTCCTTATAAAATTTCGTCCTTGAAATTTTCTATATACGCCGAATACCATCTTTTGTGGAAAATTTGCTACTTATTTTATTAATTACCCTCACCTATGGCAAAGGAATACCATGGTTACAATTAGGGTTCTGGGAGATTCTAGGTATATACATAAAAGAAAATTCTCCCAAAACCAAAAACACTACTTATCCTATAATCTAAAATACAACTTATATGTACATTATCGTGCTCTGCATATAATAAAACCAAACTATATTTACTTTACCTAAATTATTACCATTCCTTTCTGTCTAATGCTAGTCCCCACTAAACAAATGTGGGTTTTTATGTCGTATCTCCTCCTCTAGCTCCCACGAGGCCTCCTCTACTGCATGACTCTTCCATATGACTATTACTAGTGGAATTTTCTTGGTACGCAACTCCTATTCTTTTCTATTTAGAATCTGTACTAGTGTTTCCTCATATGATAGAGTATCTCTAAGCTCTATCTCCTCATAGATGATCACGTGGGAGGGATCTATGACGTATTTCCTCAACATGGAAACATGGAATACATCATGAATCCTGGATAGAGCTGGTGGTAAAGCTAGCTTATAGGCAACTGAACCCACTCTCTTAAGTATCTCGAATGGGTCAATAAACCTATGGCTTAGTTTACCCTTCTTCCCAAAGCTCATGGTTCCTCTTAGCGGTGCTACTCTCAAAAATACCTAATCTTCTACATGAAATTCTAGCTTTCGATGGCAAGTATCTGTATAGCTTTTCTACCGACTCTGAGCTACATTGATTTTGTATTTAATAAGTCAGACTTTATCATACGCCTGCTGCACTAACTCTAGTCCCAAAACTCTCTTTTCACTCATTTCATCCTAGTATAGTGGAGAATGAAACCTCCTACCATATAATGCCTCGTAAGGCGCCATCCCGATGCTGGCCTAGTAGCTATTGTTATACGAAAACTCAACCAGTGACATATACTGGATCTAACTACCCCTGAAATCCTGCACACATGCTCATAGCATATCCTCAAGTATCTGGATCATCCTCTCGGTTTGCCCATCAGTTTGGGGATGAAAAGCTGTGCTAAATGATAACTGAGACCCCAAAGCCTCCTGCAAACTCCTCCAAAATCATGATGTAAATCGTGGGTCTCGGTCTAAACTATCTTTTGTATGTATAACTTGGCTAGTTTGTTCATAGAGTAGTTGACTTTAATAGGGAGAAAATGAGCGATCTTAGTTAATCGATCAATGACCACCTAAATAGCATTTCGTCCATGCAACGCCGGTGGTAACCCTATAACAAAATCCAGAGAGATATGATCACTTCCACTCAGGGATGTGGAGTGGCTATAACTGTCCCGTCGGTCTCTAGTGCTCAGCTTTTACCTGCTGGCACGTTAAGCACTGTTCCACAAACTCAACTATCTCCCTCTTTATGTCGCTCCACTAGAAAGATTCCTAAAGATCCCGATACATTTTAGTACTTCCTGCATGCATTGTGTAAAGGGATCTATGTGCCTCCTTTAGAATAGCCCTCCTAATCTCAACATCTGTAGGTATGCACAGCCTGGCACGAAACCTTAGAACTCCATCATCTGAAATACTGAACTCCTCCCTCTGTCCATCCTATACTTTATCTATCAGCTCCACCAATTCTACATCATTCCTCTGAGCAACTTTAATCCTTTCCTACAAGGTAGGCTATAACACTAGGTTGGAAATATATGCTTGGTGATCATTATCCACTAACTCCGCACCGAGCCTCTCCAAGTCCATTCGAATCGGATGCTGAATCTCCACTACTGACAATGCTACTCCCACTAATTTTCAACTCAAAGCATCAGCCACCACGTTTGCTTTCCCTAGGAGATAGCTGATAGTGTAATCATAATCTTTAATGAGCTCTAACCATTTTCTCTGCCTCATATTCAGTTCTTTTTGGGTGAAAAAATATTTCAAACTCTTATGGTCAGTGAAAATCTCACATCTCCCACCATAAAGATAATGCCTCCAAATCTTTAGAGCATACACCACTGTAGCTAACTATAAATCATGTACTGGGTAGTTCTTTTCATACTCCTTAAGCTACTGAAAAGCATAAGCAATAACCCTCTCATGCTGTATCAACACACACCCAAGTCCCTTCTAAGACGCGTCACTGTATAGAACAAATTTATCCTCTCTTAATGGAATAGATAATACCAGTGTAGTGACCAACCGTTGCTTTAACTCCTGAAAGCTCTGCTCACACTTGTCAGTCCATGCAAATCTCACATTTTTCCTTGTGAGTCGTGTTGGTGGCCCGATAATCTAAAAAAGCCATCCACAAAATGCTTGTAGTACCTTGCCAGACCTAGGAAACTCCTGACCTCTTGAACGTTCCATGGTCTTACCCAATTCACCACTGCTTCTATCTTGCTTGGGTTTACTGATATGTCATTCCCAGAGATCACATGCTCGAGGAAAGTGATTTCCCTTAGCCAGAATTCACATTTCTTAAATTTAGCGTATAACTTATTTTCCCTTAATACCTGCAACACCAACCTCAGATGATCCTCGTACTCCTCAAAACTCTTCAAGTAAACTAGTATATCATTAATAAATACCACAACAATCTAGTCTAAGTATTGATGGAACACCCGATTCATTAGGACCATAAACACTGCAGGTGCATTATTCAATTCGAACAGAATTACTAAGAACTTGTAGTGCCCATACCTAGTTCAGAAAGTTGTCTTCGAAAAGTCCATTGCTTTAACTTTTACCTGGTGATATCCCGACCGCAGGTCAATCTTGGAGTAGACCTGGGTCCCCTGGAGCTTATCAAATAAATCATTAATTCTGGGAAGAGAATATTTATTCCTAACTGTCAATTTTTTTATCTCTCTATAATCAATGCACATCCTCATAGTCCCATCTTTATTTTTCACGAATAGAACTAGTGCTCCCTATGGCGACACACTAGGCCTGATAAATCCTTTATCCTACAACTCCTGCAACTGGTCTTTCAATTCTTTCAATTCAGTTGGAGTCATTCTGTAGGGCACTTTAGATATCAATGCTGATCCTGGTAGTAAATCCACGGCAAAATCTATCTCTCAATTTGGTGGTAACCTAGGTAATTCTTCTAGAAAAACATCTGAAAATTCTCTAACTACCGGAATATTAACTTATTTCAATTCTTCATTTGGAATCTCCTTTATATAAGCAACATACCCCTTGCAACCACCCTGAAGCAACCTCCTCACCTGAATACCCGACACTAACTGTGGCGAGGCGCGTACACGTGACCCCATGAATCTGAATTCCTCCTTACCTGGGGGTCAGAAGATCACTTCTTTTTTATGACAATCAATGCTGGCGTAATTAACTACCAGCTAGTCCATACCCAATGTCATATTAGACCCCTACATGTTTAATACCATGAGATTGATTGGTAATACTTTCTCTTGAATGCCCATTAGATAGTTTTTAAGTACCCTTCTACACCTTACTATTGATTTAGTTGGAGTGACTACTGACAGTTCAACATCTAACAACTATACCTCAACCCCAGATAATTTAGTATATCTCGATGACACAAAATAATGGGTGACATCTGAGTCAAACAAAACAACAAATTTATATGGTAAAACATTAACAATACCTATTACGACGTCGCCTTCAATCTCCGCATCTCCCGGCGTCAATGTATAAACCCTCACTGGGGCTGTGTTCCTCTACTGGCCGCCATCCCTAGGTGCTTGATTATGTCTCTGGATCTGTCTAAGGGCTGGTGCACTGTTTGTTGGCGAATGACATTCCCGTGCTATGTGTTCGAGTCTACCACATCTGTAGCAAACATTGTTTCCCAAACGACATCCTCTCGTATGTCTCCTACAGCAAATAGGGCAAATAGGGTATGTCTGCTTACCCTGGTACACATGATCTCCCCTCTCCTATCTCTGAGCTCTGCCATATCTATCTCCCCTCCAAGGGCCTTGACTGGACCATGCCTGAAATCCTAGAGGCGTGGGCCTCTTTCTTTGACTCGGTGTCCCCGTATCTCTTTGGCTACTCTCCTCTACCACTGTGGCCCTATCCACCAATTTGGAGAAATCATACACTTTTAGGACTACCACCTGCTTGTAGATATCCTGCCTCAAGCCCCTCTCAAACATCCTCACCTTTTTAACCTCATTTGGGATGACGTAGGGGGCAAAGCATGACAGCTCAATGAACTTTGTTGCATACTTCTGGACCGTGAGATTTCGCTGAGTCAATTTTATAATTTTTGCTACTTTAGCATCTCTGACGATGGTAGGAAAATAATGATCAAAGAAAATTTCTTTAAATCGGCTGCAGGTCATAGCCATTGGTACACGTCTCTGCTCCTCCAATAACATGTAGCCCTCCACCATCTTTTGGCCTCCCTTGTCAACTTATACGTGGCATAGAGGACCCTTTACTCATCGGTGCAGTGGAACACCATCAGTATTTTCTTCATCTCTTGCACCCAGTTTTTCAGCAATTGCAGGGTCAGCTCCTTTTGAGAATGCCGGAGGATTCATTTTAGTAAACTTCTCGATGGTACAGCCTTGGTCTGTCAATGGGCCTCCCTGCTCTTTAGAGCTCCGCACAATCTCAGCCATAACCTGCTGAGCTACACAGCGTAAAACGACATTAGAATCCCCGCCGCCCTTGCCAGAAGGCCCAACACCATCGTCACTGCTAGCACGAACACTGCTATTTCCCGGATCCATCCTATAACAACACCAAAATAATTTGAGAATCTATACCTTATAACATTATTCTTACATTAATCTAAATAAGATATCCCCTTACCACTTATTTTTAATTTATGGTTCAGTCCTACCATCTGGAAATAGAAACCGACGATAGTTTACTATGGTTTTCCTGGAATCGTCACCCCAGGAGAAACACAAAAACCAACCCGAAGTTCCTGTCTCCAAACTTCAAGACAAAACCCTAAATTCTCACCTTAACTTCCCAACATTAACTCATTGAAATTCTAATCTATCCCAATTTCCATTCTCTCCTAGATCTATTCCTATACTCTGGAATTATTTTTCGTTGTACTCTATAGTTTACAAAACCTAATAACCTAGGCTGTGTTACCAAATTGTAACAACCCAAAAATTCATACTATTTTTTTTTACAAACACTGTCAAGCTATATAACATAACTCTGATATCCTATATATATGTGTGTGTGTGTGTGTGTGTACATAACATCATCACGGGCTCAGAGTGGGTGTCGTGGTAACCAGTGCATTCCATACATACTACCTATACAACGGAAAACAAAAGTATCCAAACCATATCCCAAAATACATGATACCAGAGTGCTACAGAACCACCCATATTTACATATACATATACATTCTTTTCCCAAAAGTCCCAAAATGCTGAGGGCTTTATTACTCGGCCCAAAACTCATCCCAGTACTATGTCGACTCAGTTGCCTCCTCTATCTTTGAGCCGGCTCTGTACGTCTCTCTGGGTTACCTGAAATGTTTATATCTTTGGGGTGAGACACCTCTCAGTAAGGAGAAACATGTTATTACAAGTGTGTGACATATGAGTTTATACGCAACATAACCTTTTATTAAAACTATAAATGAGATATCATGTAAAAGTCTCTGTACTATAACCCATATCTATGTCATTTAAAATACAGTAATTCTGGGTTAATTATTCAAACATACTTCTATCTATAATATATAATCTCTGTTTTCTGTGTATACAGTATATGTATATAGTTCTGAAAACTTCCTTGGACGGTTGTATGTCATGATTTAACCCCTCATGACAGGGTTGTGTGGCCCGTAGGCAGGACTAAACACTGGTTAGCCTACTAGTGCTAGTCTAACTATATATGTCTGTAGCACGAAAGGCCTGCTCCACCTGGTCCGGATGCCAAGGAGCCCTCTACTCTACCTGTGGCACAATCGGCATCCAACACCATACTCTATCTGAGATGTATGGTTGCACTACTATACTGTATAGCTATGGTACCGTGCTCTGTAAACTGTTTTGTTCCATCAGGGTCTAATACTAAGTAATACTATATCTATATAATTTCTATTTGTTTCACCATGATTTTGTATCAACTGTAATCACCATGATACTTTAATTTTCTGTATTAACCAAGACGCTATAATATAATTGTATATTTGTATCAACTATATTTCTATATGTCATGGTTTTATAATCTGTATATCATGGTTCTGTATAACACTGTATAATCATGGTACTATAAAACATTGTATAATTATGGTTCGTAAAACACTGTATAATCATGGTTCTGTAAAACACTGTATATATATATATATATATATATTCATAATTTTGTAAAATACTGTATATTCATGGTTCTATAATCGGAATCGCATGGTGCTATATAACACTGTATAAGTTGTATATCATAATTCTATAAAAACTATATAATCATAGTTCTGTAAATCTGTATAAAATTCTGTAATATTCCAGTACTTCTTATGCCACACAGTTAAAACTAAGAGGGTGTTGCTGGATTTTACCCTATTTGATATAAAGAGAAAATGTAATAGAATATAATTTTCCTTCTAATTTGCCTTTCCTTTCTTTTCTCCAAGAAAAATTATTGATTCAAACAAACCTTAAATGATTTGGAACATCTATGTTTTTATAATAAAATAGTCTTAAAAATACATTAAATTTAAAAACATCTCCCAAAATATATTTGGTTCGTTGACTTCATTAAAAAATTGAAGGTGGTCAATTATGGATTCATGATCTTCTTTCCCCTATTTTTCTTCTCATTTTTTCCTAAAGAAATTTGGTTGTTAATGAAAGGCAATAAAGAATCTTTGTTGGGTTCCCAAGGAAATTTCCTTTGTTTCCATTTCTTTGTTTGTAATTTCACATTCTAATGATGTTTTTTGAGGCCTATGATAATTGATTTTGCATAAGAAAGTTACTAAATTGTTTCTGAAATCTTTATATAAGAAAGTTATTAGATTGTTTGTGCAATTTTTGTACACCTCCCTAAAATAAGATATAAATTGGTTAAGTAGCATTTGAAAAGCTGAAGGGAAATAGGCATCTCTAAATATGTGAGCCAAACATCACCCTAATACATAAGTCGAACATTGCACAAAGGACAAGTGACACCCTAGATGCATGAGATCGTTTAGGCATCACCAAAAAGACAAAGAATCTACTCAAAAGAGAGGATAAACTTGTCATAACAACCAAAGGGCAAAAGAACGATTGAAATCCCAACTAAGCAAAGCATTAAAAAAAAGAAAATAGTTGAGGATTTTTCACTGCATCTATCATAATGAAAAGGTAACACATGACCTGATTCGCAGGAGCATATCTAGGACCTTTACAAGCAACAAAAGGATCAATCACTAGCCTGAGCTAGGTTCTATGCCACCTATGAGGCTCTCGAACACTTTCAAATAGATGCCTTGCTTATGCAGAGATGACAAGGCTGGCAAATTTAACGTTAACCAAAGGCAAGGAATTAATATAAACTCATACTAAAGGTTATTACTATTATGAATCCCATCTTGGAGGACTTCAAGAATGAAATAAAGACCTTGATGGAAGACATGTTCAAAGGATTTTCAAGGAACAACTTGAATTCCCCTTTAGAACTACCTCACCTTTGCCTGAACTTAGGTTTAGGCAAGCTAATGCAATATAAAAGTCGAGCGAGGGTCTTGAGTCATCAACTATGGCAATACAACAGCCACAAGGGTCTTACCTAACAAACACACTAAAAAGGAAGTGGTTGAGGACGAAGCCAAGGCAAGCCAAGCTTTAGAGCAAAGGGCAATAGGAGTTGGACCCAGAGGACTTACTATCCAGAAGTCACGCTCCTCACTCATAGAGGGGGAACAATTTTGTCCTTGCCACTTTAATGGTCAATGCAAGACATAATGTCAAGCTTATGCCACAACCCTTGTGTTGTAATAAATCATATCCTAGTCCTCGGGGGGGGGGGGGATTTTTATTGAACATTGTGTAAATCATTTTGTGGAAGATATATTATTTATATTTTTAAAATAAGACAAAAAATTTCTCAAATAAATAAATTACTATATAATATATTAAAGCATGCATATTATAAATCAATTTACAAACAAAAGTATCATAATCTTTTAAAAGTAAGGTCAAACATTTGAAAAAAGAAATAAATTTTTATACTATACATAAAAGTTGCACAAATTATCCTCATCTTTTGAAAATAAACTAATTTTTTAAAATAAATAAATTTATGTACTATATATAGAAATTAGAAAGTAAATTAAATAAAAATTAGATTAATTATATTTATTATTAGCCCTAAGGTTTTATTAACTTGATTTAAATAATAACAAACTATTGTGTATTAATGACTTTGTGCTTAAATTATTTTAATAGGATTAAGTCATTAAAATTGAAGAATTGAGAGAAGATTTAAAGAGTTAAATTCTTATTTATTTGTACTTTTATTCTCTTAATTGCAATATCATTCTAAAAGTATTAATGGCATGACAAAAAAACTAAAACTAGAGAATTAGAAATGAAAAGAAACCAAACTCGACATCGCAACTAAGGGCGGTCAACCAACCCACAAGGGATGATCAACCAATTCAAGGAAAAGTTGAAGGCGGTCGACCAGTCCTTGAAGGCGGTCGAACGATCTGCCTAATTCTAGCATCAACGATCTAATTTTTCTCTCTAATGAATAGTAAGTGGTTGACCAAACTTAGTAAACAGTCGACTAGTCTAACCTGAAAAAAAGTTTATAAGAGGCAAAAAATGGCTAATTTTTCTCCAATATTGTTGAGAATTCCACTTGTGAATTTGTCCCGCATTGAAAAAATTGAGTGAATGATGGGTGCTTATATACATGGTTGGACCCAAGACCCAATAGGCGTAAGCTTTTAGGTCAAGTTGGTACTCACCCATATATATCAAGCCCACCCACGGACTCCTCCAGTGATAACAAGTGGTATTAGAGCCAATGGTTCGTAACTCTGGGCGAGCGACATCATAAAAGTTAAGGTGTGAAGCTAATTCTCCTGATGTGCTCATAGTTGGTGGACCAAGTGTGTGACCGAGGCTAATAAGGATCATCTAGGCATGGAAGATAGATCTGAATAGGGTCAAGATGTGTGGAGGTAGGATTGGTTTGGAGGCCTGTGAAATGCAATTTGAGGCACGTAAGACGTGGTGGTAAGACCCACTTGAGCAACTGTTGGAGAAATGATCTTACTTAAAGGAGATGATTTTCGTTTAAGGGGGAGCAGTTGGAATTCAGAAGTGAGGGGGAGATTGTTGAGAATTCCACTTTTGAGTTTGTCTCACATTGGAAAAATTGAGTGGATGATGAGTGTTTATATACATGGTTGGACCTAAGACCCAATAGGCTTAAACTTTTGGGTAAAGTTGGTACTCACTCATGTTTATCAAGCCCACCCATAGTGTAACGACTTGCCTATTTTTACATATACATATATTCATATTTATTTATTTATTTTTCTACATAACAACATTCATAATAATTCTAATATCTTGCTAAACTGATATAGTCATGATCAACCCGGACCCATGGGTACTGGGGATATATCTGTCATACATCTCTGATACCTAAGCAGTGAAAAATATAAATTATATACATGTCATACAACAACGAGCACAATATCAGAATTCTACTGAGTCTGTCATATGAATACAAACATCCACAAAAGGACCAAAAAGTACCTTAGGGTCATAACCCAAAACCAATTTGACCCTAACTCAACTACTTACCCTTCTGATAGGGTAGTTCGGTCAACATATACTGCTGTGGAGCTCTATCTGCCCTTCTATCTAGATTTCTTAAAATGTTCGTAATGCTGGGGTGAGACACCTCTTAGTAAGAGAGATAAACTAATATCAGTGTGTGGCAACATGAGTATTATCGTGCTTAAACATGAACTGTGCATAATATATATATATATATATATATATATGATAAATCTAGCTGTATAATTTCTAAGTAAAACATGATTCATCATATAATAATAAATAACGTACTAAATTCTGTAATCATGTAAACATCTTCTATAACTATACAATATTGAATTAATACCTAGGATGGATAGCTAGCTGATGTCATGTCTTACCCCCACATGATTGGGTTATGAGACCTGTAGGTGGGACCTAGTAATGGCTGGCCGACCACACTAAGTCAAACATATGTCCGTAAGTACGATGGGCTTGCCCCACCTAGTCCAGACAGCCAAGAGGACACCTGCACTACACTGAAGTCATATTGCCTGTCATCTCCCACACTCTATCTGAGATGTGTGGTAATACTAACATAAACTTATACTTGAACTTGAACTTATCATATAGCTATAGTATCGTGCTCTGAAATCTAGACTATGCCATCCGAGTTCTAATAACATATAGTATATTTCATATTATTGATACATAACTGTTTCATATTTCAAAGTAATATCTGACATGATAATATTTTCCTGATTTCTGACATAACATGCATAATTACGGTGAAAAGCAAGGTGAAGTCCAAAGAGGGGGGGTGAATTGGATTTTAAAATTTTCTTTAAATTCCTTATGAGAATTCTTAAACTTCTTTTATTTCTTTTAAACAATTTTTGACTTGTTTGTTTGACTCTTTAATCACAAAAGAATTTAGATTCTTTTATCCAATCAACAACACTATTGCTTAGCCAAACAAGTAATCAATCATTCAACCAAATCAGTCAAGCAAAATTTGAAAAAAAACAACTAATTGATTTGTCAAGTATAAGTTAACTGTAGCACTATTTGATTAATAGAAAATTCAGCACTCTATGGAATATAAGCACAAACCTCTCAATATCAAACTTTAAATCATTCAATCACAATATAGCTTATGTTGTCAGCCCTATATATAAAATTTCAATCAAGCCCTGTATATATGATAAGTTATGCTTACTGATATAAAGCCCTGTATTGATGGTTTTGCTTCTTCAATATGATGTGCAATATAACATCCAATCAACACAATATCCACACTCTTTCCAATATACAGAACTCAAATAAACTCTCAGTTAATTTATCTTTGGGATGTTAAGCAAGAAACATACTCCAGTATGGTTTCCGCAAGATATGGTGTAATCAACATACTCTCTTTCGGTTTCCGCAACCCAAATCAAAATTAAACTTTAAGTTTACTTGATTCTCAAATATATGTAGTATATATGATTTTCAATTTTAAACCATCCACACAATTTAAATATGCACTGAAAATAAAGAGTAGGGAAAGAGAGAGTGAGACCGGGATTTTTACGAGGTTCGACTTATACCCAACCTACGTCCTCGCCTTGCCCCACCAAAGGATTCACTAAACCTATTCCTTTAACGGGCGAAACAATACCTTTACACACTCCTTCAGCAGGCTAGAGCGCGCCTCTCCATACAATGTCCCCTCGTTCGGTCACTCCTTAATTAGGCTAGAGCTTGCCTCTCTAAACAATATCCCCTTGCTTAGCCAACGATCCGAACACCTCGAACCGTCCGAGAACTACACAAAATATGAAGAAAATACTTCATACAAAGCACTCTCAAAATAGAGTAGATTAGTACAATTTCAGTTCTAGGTACTTCAATAATTTAAATACCACAAAGAAATAGAATTGAAGCTCAAGAGTAGAATTCACCAAGGGTTCCTTTGTGCTTTGAGAAAATTCAGTATGAGAACCTTGGGTTGGTATTTCAGCAGCAATTCAGATGATCTCTCTTCAGCAAGAGTTTGAGCAATTCAAAGCTTTGAAAGAGGTTGAGAGATTTGATACAAGTGTGCTATGTGATTGCTTGTCTCTTTGAAATCTTGAGATTAAGGAAATATTTATAGGCATTCTAGGCTTAGTTTCCTTGTTCAACAAGTGACTTGGAGTGTCCTCCAAGTTTTTCCAACGTTCTTACTTGAAAAAACCAATTTTTGAAAATTTCCCGTTGGAGTTTAAGAATTCAAAAACCCGTGGAGTCAGTCGGCTGAACAGGCGATTGGGTAGTGTAAATTCATAGGGTCAGTCGGCTGGGCAAGCGGCTGACACCCTACTGTCTCTCATAAATTAATTCAAGAAATGGTTAGTCGGCTGGGTGATTTTACCTTTGCTGAGTCAGTCGGCTGGACAGATATTTTTTCTGTTCTTTTTCTATCAGTCGGCTAACTGAACCAAGGTCTTTTTGGTCAGTCGGCTGGGCAGACCATCAACTAATTTTTCCTTTTTGGTTTTTCAAATTTAGTTTTGCTCATATGTTTTGACCTTTCATAAAAACATTTTCCGGGGTTTTTAAAAGGTATCTAAGTCCATATAATATCCCCTAAAGAGCTCCAATAATATTTCAAAAGATAATTAAATATTAAAGTACTTACATAAAGACTTCTAAACTTTTTGTTATTCTTGAAAACTTTGAGTCTCCATGCTTTGGTCTTTTCATCTTCAAGCTTTAAGATACTTCAAGCTTTTCATTGAGTTCTTCTTTATCTTCAAGCTTTAATCTTTTGATGCTTGATGTCTTGAAGTAACTTTCACTTGACTTGTCTTTAATTTCCAAGCTTGTATTCATGACGAATGTGAGAGATGAGATATATATACCTGAAATAGAATGACTCAACAACACATGTTAAACTATCTACATTTGTTATCATCAAACCATGATTGAAAAACCTAGTTAGGCCAACAATCTCCCCCTTTTTGATGATGACAAATGAGAAGCAAAGATAAGGATAAAAATCCCCCTAACTATTAAGGATAAAACTCCCCCTAACTATATGCATTCCTTAACATGTGCTCAAAGTCATAGATATCAATATGCTCAAGATATCAATATGCTCAAAATCCTTAAGAGCATAAATATGTCATATTCCATAAATCTTCCATACATCATAGATGCACATACATCATGTTCAATCATATCATTTTTAAGGATAAACATTCCACACATAAATAGATACATGAACATTCCACACATAAATAGATATAATTCCATACATAGATAATCATAATTTCATACATCATTCCGTATGCGTTCCATATTCCATACATAGAATTCAAACACTTCTATCTTTGCTTTTCACAAACTCTCCCCCTTTGGACATCAATCAAAAAGAAGGGGAAATAAGCAAGCAATACAACCAAGCTAAGTGTTTTATCATTACATACTGAAATACAAGCAAAAAGTTACAAATATGAAATTTTCAAGGAACTCATCACATCAGTTATCATCCGCTTCATCTTCTTCTTTTTCTCCAGATTCTTCATCTTCACCTTCTTCAGAACCATGTTCTTCTTGTGTGTTTTCCTCATCACCATCGCCATCTTTGGAGTCCTTTTCGTCACTTCCAACATTACTAGCAGGAGCATAACTAATATCCATAGGATCAAGAGGACGAAAGGAACTGGCTAGGTGTTTTTCAATACGACGCAAGCAGTGATCAAGTGAAGAATAAATTGCTTGAAGAGCGGAGAAGTTAGTTTGAAGGGATTGGATTCTTGTTTGCATGTTTTGACTGAAGCTTGTGAATTGTTGATAAAATGGATCAAACCATGCAGGAGGACTAGAAACAGGAGGAGGTGGACGTGCTTGACCTCCACTACCCTTGAGAATCCATCCATAATCATATTTTTCATACCCCATCAATTTAATAGTTGTAGAATTAAAAATATCATAGTGGGTACATTTGACAAAAGGATCGGAGGATGAGGATATGTGTAGTTTGGCAAAGAGCATATTTAGGATTCCTTCATACGGAAGGGTAACTCTCTGTGCCTCTACTTATGAGAGCATCCATTTGAGCATAAGGCTTGGTAGGTCCAGTTTCTTGCCTTTGAGCAAGCACCAAAGGACAAAACAATCTGCATGTTTATATAAGCATGGGATCCTGCTTAAGGGAGGATATTATACGTGACGATTTTTTGCAGAATTTGTGCTTGAAGATTCAAATTTTTATATAATGGAGGACCTTCAAAATAAACGGGTGCTTGATCTAGTACCAACGGAAGAAATTATTCCGGAGTGAAGTCTTGTTCGTAAATCCAAGATGTGCCAAAATTAGGACATTCAAACTCGCCATTGGGAATTCGGAAGATTTTTGCAAGAGATTCTGGAGTAAGAGATATGGGTTTTCCCATAACATTTTTCGAAAGTCCATGTGCTTCTCTAACAAGATTTGCATAAAAATTTTTAATAAGGATCGGAAAATGTCCCTTAGCTTGAAATAGTACAAAATTTTTCCAACCTAGGGCTTCAAACAATGAAATGATATGCGAGAAATCAGTGGTGAAGAATGACGTATCAAGAACTTTACCGAGGAGAGGTTCCGTCATGCTTAAATGATTGTGGTAGAAGCTCTTGGAGTGAGGGGCAACAAGCCATTTCTCAATGGTCGGATCTTCAGAGTGGTGAGTCAAAGTGGAAGCCTTCAAATTCCCAACTGATTTGGTCCTTGGCATTTTTAAGTTCTTTAGTGGAAGAATGAAGATTGTAGTGATGGATTTCATAGAGGGAAGATGGGATTTCGTAGTTTTTGGAGGAGAATAGGTTGAGGAGAGGAAGAGGTCGAAGGTAAGGAAGAGAGGAAACCCTAAGTTAGTTGGCTGACAACTTGAATGACTCACGTTTTTATAAATAAATGTAGGGTTTTTCCGTCAATCAGTCGGCTGACTAATGGATCAGTCGGCTGACTACATTTTGTTTCTGAAACCGTAGCTTAGTCAGTCGACTGGGTCTTGGGCCAGTCGGCTGACTGTGCAATGAGCTCTATTCTCTTCATATTTTCTTTTTCTTTTGATTTCAGTTACGCATCCAACTTCATGTATTCTAATGCTTTCTATTTTTTGCCTTATGCTTCATTCATTGTTTTGAGGCCAATAATTTCATAAGCTCTTTAAACTCATCTTTTAGTTTTTCTACTGGTTCGTTTGTTAATTATGAATTAAGTTACTTTTCTCAATTTTTAAAGGGGAATGACTTAATCCATGGAGTTTTTCATTTATGAACTAGTCTTTCATCTTGGTACCCATACTTTCTTGGGTCCGGTTGGTTTAATAAAGGATGTTTCTTTTATTTTCCATACTTGTTTAGTTTTCACACCCTTTCTCTTGAATGGACATTCAAACTTTATATGCCCTTTTTGCTTACATTAATAGCATATTGTATTAGTGTACGCATTACTAGATGTGGTAGCATAGTGTTTAGATATTTTTGAAAAATATCCCATGTAAAGGTTCTTTTTGTTTTTATTTTCAACCCTGTTAAAACCAATGCCTTATTTATTTAAAGTCATCCTTTGTAAGCCTATCATTTTATCAAAATTAGTCTTTCCTTTAGTGAAGTTATGAATGATCTTCTCTTTATCTTCAATTTGATTCTTGAGATCATTTATTTCTATCTCTTTCTTGTTGTCAACCTTCTTTAGTGATTTTTCTAATTCTAGAGATAGCTTTCTTATATTATCCTCTAATTCAGGAATATATATATATATCTTTCTTATACACCGTAGAGGATAAGGATTGAAGGTCTTCTATCATTCTTTCATTCTTGATTTCTAATTCTTTGATTTTCAAGTATTTTTCCTTTTCAGCAAGATTTTTGGATTCTAACTCTTTTGTCATAACTTCATTCTTACTTTTGATTTTCTTGATTATAGAATCTTTTTCTCTTTTTGCAGCCTTAAGGGATTCTAACTCTTTCATTATACCTTCATTCTTATTTTTCAATGAAGTATTTTGTTTGGTTACTTTAATTAGCATCTTATGAACTTTGAATAAATCATTTTGAAGTTCTTCATAAGATGGCATGCACTCATCATTGGATTCATCACTACAAGAATTATTTAAAGATTTAGATGAGGAGCTTTCCTCATTGTCCCAAGCCATAAAGCACGTATAAGCAACCTCTTAGTCACTTGATTCATTTTTCGAACTACTTGTACTATCCCAAGTAGTAGCTTTCATGGTATTTTTCTTTTTCTTCTTAGACTCTTTGTTTAGTAGTGGACATTCAGGTTTTAAATGTCCAGCTTTGTTGCTATTATAGCATGTAGGAGTTTTATTCTTTGATTTCATGCTAACATCTTCTTCTTCTTATTTGGATTCTTGGTTTCTTCTTTTAAATTTGTTTCTCCTTCTTAGTATCCTTGCTAGCTTTTTAGATATGAAGGCTTCTTCATCTTCATCCATTTCACTACTTGAGTTTTCTTTTAAGGCTTTAAAGGTTATTGATTCTTGGGCTTTGGTTTTTCCACTCTTTTCATTCATTGCCAATTCATATGTGAGTAAGGAACCTATAAGTTCATCTAAGGAAGTGGTTTTCAGATTTCTTCCTTCCGTTGTAGCAGTGGCTTTTGGTTCCTATTTAGGTGGCAGCCCTCTAAGAATTTTCCTTATCATCTCATAAGTAGTTTAGGTTTTTCCTAGTGCATTTAGGGAATTGATTATGTGAGTGAACCTAGTAAACATATTAGTTATGGATTCATCCGGGTTCATTTTAAAAGCTTCATATTCACTTGTAAGCATATCAATCCTATTATCCCTAACATCTATAGTGCCTTCGTAGGTGACTTCTAGCTTGTCCCATATTTCCTTAGCTGATTTGCAAGCCATTATTCTATTAAATTCATTAGCATCTAAAGCACAATATAAAGCATTCATAGCACTAGAGTTTATTTGCAACATTTTATAATCTCTTTCAGTCACGTCTTTCTTTTCCTTAGGTATTTTTTTCCATCTACTAATGTGGTAGGAATTAGATCACCATCCGTGACAACCTCCTAAGTTTTACAATCCATGGTTTGAAGGTATATTTGCATTCTCTTTTTCCAAAATGTATAGTTGTGTCAACAAAAGATTGGTGGCCTAGTTGAAGATTGTCCTTCTCCAAAGGGAGCAATGCCTAAGTGAGCCATTAGGATCTATTTATAGCTACTAATTAAGATTTTCTATAACTTGGCTCTGATACCAATTGAAAAGTAAGGTGAAGTCCCAAAAGGGGGGGTGAATTGGATTTTAAAACTTTCTTTTAATTCCTTTTGAGAATTCTTAAACTTCTTTTATTTCTTTTAAACAATTCTTGACTTGTTTGTTTAACTCTTTAATTACAAAAGAACTTAGATTCTTTTATCCAATCAACAATACTATTGCTTAGCCAAACAAGTAATCAATCATTCAACCAAACCAATCAAGCAAAATTTGAAAACAAACAACTAATTGATTTGTCAAGTATAAGTTAACTGCAGCACTATTTGATTAATGGAAGATTCATCACTCTTTGGAATATAAACACAAACCACTCAATATCAAACTTTAAATCATTCAATCACAATATAGCTTATGTTGTCAGCCCTGTATATAAAATTTCAATCAAGCCCTGTTTATATGATAAGTTATGCTTACTAATATAAAGCCTTGTATTGATGGTTTTGCTTCTTCAATATGATGTGTAATATAACATCCAATCAACACAATATCCACACTCTTTCCAATATACAAAACTCAAATAAACTCTTAATTAATTTATCTTTGGGATGTTAAGCAAGAAACGTACTCCCATATGGTTTCCACAAGATATGGTGTAACCAACATACTCCCTTTCGGTTTTCGCAACCCAAATCAAAATTAAACTTTAAGTTTACTTGATTCCCAAATGTATGTAGTATATGTGATTTTCAATTTTAAACCATCCATGCAATTTAAATATGCACTGAAAATAAAGAGTAGGGAAAGAGAGAGTGACACAGGGATTTTTACGAGGTTCGGCTTATACCCAGCCTATGACCTCACCTTTGGCGAACCACCAAAGGATTCACTAAACATGTTCCTTTAATGGGCAGAACAATACCTTTACACACTCCTTCAGTAGGCTAGAGCCCGCCTCTCCAAACGATGTCCCCTCGTTCGGTCACTCCTTAATTAGGCTAGAGCTCGCCTCTCTAAGCAATATCCCCTTGCTTAGCCAACGATCCGAACACCTTGAACCGTCTAAGAACTACACAAAATATGAAAAAAATACTTCGTACAAAGCACTCTCAAAACAGAGTAGATTAGTACAATTTCAGTTCTAGGTACTTCAATAATTTAAATACCAAAAGGAAATAGAATTGAAGCTCAAGAGTAGAATCCACCGAGGGTTCCTTTGTGCTTTGAGAAAATTCAGTATGAGAACCTTGGGTTGGTATTTTAGCAGCAATTCAGATGATCTCTCTTCAGCAAGAGTTTGAGCAATTCAAAGCTTTGAAAGAGGTTGAGAGATTTGATACAAGTGTGCTATGTGATTGCTTGTCTCTTTGAAATCTTGAGATTAAGGAAATATTTATAGGCATTCTAGGCTTAGTTTCCTTGTTCCATAAGTGACTTGGAGTGTCCTCCAAGTTTTTACAAAGTTCTTATTTGAAAAAACCAATTTTTGAAAATTTCCCGTTGGAGTTTAAGAATTCAAAAACCCATGGAGTTCGTCGGCTAGACAAGCGACTGGATAGTGTAAATTCATAGGGTCAGTCGGTTGGACAGGCGGCTGACACCCTATTGTCTTTTAATTCAAGAAATGGTCAGTCGGCTAGAGAGACAAAGTTCATTTTGGATCAGTTGGCTGGGTGATTTTACCTTTCCTGAGTCAGTCAGTTGGACAGATATTTTTTCTGTTCTTTTTCTGTCAGTCGGCTGACTAAACCAAGGTCTTTTTGGTCAGTCGGCTCTGCAGACCATCAACTAATTTTTCCTTTTTGGTTTTTCAAATTTAGTTTTGCTCATATGTTTTGATCTTTCATAAAAACATTTTTCGGGGTTTTTAAAAGGTCTCTAAGTCCATATAATATCCCCTAAAGAGCTCTAATAATATTTCAAAAAATATTTAAATATTAAAGCACATACATAAAGACTTCTAAACTTTTTGTTGTTCTTGAAAACTTTGAGTCTCCATGCTTTAAAGCACTTACATAAAGACTTCTAAACTTTTGTTATTCTTGAAAATTCTGAGTCTCCATGCTTTGGTCTTTTCATCTTCAAGCTTCAAGATACTTCAAGCTTTTCATTGAATTCTTCTTTATCTTCAAGCTTTAATATTTTGATGCTTGATGTGTTGAAGAAACTTTCACTTGACTTGTCTTTAATTTCCAAGCTTGTATTCATGACAAAAGTGAGTGATGAGATATATATATGCCTGAAATAGAATCACTCAACAACACGTGTTAAACTATCTACATTTGTTATCATCAAAACAAGATTGAAAAACCTAGTTAGGCCAACATACGACATCTGCGCTAGTTATATCATAACATATAAATCACGACATCTGCGCCGGCCATATCATAACATACTGAACATAAAATTTCTACACTGTTTAACATAAAAATTTTCAACCATAGTTCCTGTACTGCTTTTATGATTTTTCTGAAAACTGTCGTAACATGCTTATTCTAGAAAAATCATAGTATTCTAATATAACATAATTTTCATAGAAATCTATACTCATGTCACACAAATGTGAGTAATATCCTAACATAAAATCTAATCTGAAATCATATTTTCTGATAAAATGTATTAAATATATTTTCCTGTTCAACAGCAGTATTCTACAACACCATACTATAACATACGTAATTTCTGAAAATAAATATTTTATAATAATAATTAATTTCATGAAAAATGCTGACATAATTTATCCCTTTACCTGACTTACTGAGAAGCCCACAAACTAACTAAACTTACTTTGTGTGTTCCCAACTCAATACCCTGAAATTTATATTTCTCCAACAAATCAACAAACACCAGTAAAATACCTTCCTATACATTCCCCTCAGTCTAGAAATACTCAATAACTTATAGAACTTAAAATAACCAACTTACCTAGATTTTGGGATTGTGCCCAAACGCCCTAAATCAAAATTCTGATCCGGCAATATTGTACAGCATCTTACCAAGAGTAACGTGGCGGCTTCCGATTGTCAAATCGACGAGAATCGAATCCAAAATTCTAGAGAGAAGTTAGAGGGAGACAAATTTGAGAGAGAGAGAGAGAGAGAGAGAGAGAGAGAGAGAGAGAGAGAGGGTTTGCATGCGAATTTCTCGCTGAAATCATGATTTGAGCTTATTTATAGAGTCTTGTCCATGTGGCCTCGTCGACGAGACATGTGACCACGTCGACAAGACACGTGACCTCATCGACGAGTCCAAAGAGGGAGTTCATTGATGAAGACTATGGGTTCGTCGACGAGCCCTCATATCCTTAATCCTGCTCTTAGTTTCTCTTCGTCGAAGAGACACATATCCTCGTCGACGTTCCCAAGAAGGCCACTCGTCGACGAATATTTTGTGCTCGTTGACGAGACCCTACTGAGCCCCCTTGGAAAAATCCTTTTTCTCTCTTTTTCTTTATTATTTTATTGCTATAATTCTCTGAGATTCTACATTCTCCCCTCCTTATAAAAATTTTGTCCTCGGAATTTGCTATCCATACTATACACCATCCCTTGGGGAAAAATAGGCTACTTATTTTATTACTTACCCTCACTTATGGCGGAGGAATACCGTGGTTACATATACAGTTCTGGGAGATTACAATAACTGAACAAAATTCTCCCATAACCAACCAAAATAAAAACTAATATATGTACTGATTAACCTGCAAAAGAAACATTACTTACTTTCCTGATCTTTTCTTATTACTGTTGATCCCCACTGAAAAGGTGCAGGTATTTCTGTTGTATTTGTTCATTGAGCTCCTATGAAGCTTCTTCGACTGTGTGATTCGTCCATAGGATTTTTACTAATGGAATGTTCTTACTGCACAATTCCTGTTCTTTCCTATCCAAAATCTACACTAGTGTTTCCTTATATGCCAAAGTATTACTGAGTTCTATCCCTACATAACTGATCACATGGGAGGGATCTTGGACATATTTACTTAACATGGAAACATGAAATACGTCATGTATTTTGGATAAAGCTGGTGGTAAAGCTAGTCAATAGGCAATTAACCACTTTCTTAAGTATCTTGAATGGGCCAATAAACCTAAGGTTCAGCTTACCCTTCCTCCCAAACCTCATAGCTCCTTTCAGCAGTGCTATTTTTAGAAATACACGATCTCCTATATCAAACTCCAATTTCCAACGGTGAGTATCAGCGTAACTTTTCTACCGACTCTGAACTGCTCTGATTTTATCTCTAATTAGTCAAACTTTATCGTATGCCTGCTGCACTAATTCTAGTCCCAAAACTTGCCTCTCACCTGTCTCATCCCAGTATAGTGGAGAACGACACCTCCTACCATATAATGCCTTATAAGGTGTCATGCCAATGCTGGTATAATAGCTATTATTATATGCAAACTCAACCAACGACATATACTGGGTCCAACTACCCTCGAAATCTAGCACACACATTCGTAGCATATCCTAAAGTATCTGGATTGTCCTCTTTGTCTACCCATCAGTCTGAGGATGAAATGTCATGCTAAATGATAACTAAAACCCCAGAACCTCCTGCAAGCTCTTCCAAAACTGCGATATGAAACGTGGGTCTCGGTTTGATACTATAAACACTAACACACCATGTGATCGTACTATCTCTAGAATATATAATTCTGCTAGCCTGTCCATGGAGTAATTAACTTTGATAGGGATAAAATGAGTAGTCTTCATCAGTATATCTACAATCACCCAAATCGCGTTCTGCCCATGTAATGTTTGTAAACCTGTAACAAAATCCATAGAAATGTGGTCCCACTTCCACTCAGGGATATGAAGTGGTTGCACTTGTCCCTCCGGTCTCTGGTGCTCAGCCTTCACCTGCTGGCACATCAAACAATGCTCCACAAATTCGGCTATCTCCCTCTTCATGTCGCTCCACCAGAATGATTTTCGAAGATCCCTATACATTTTAGTACTGCCAGGATGTACTATGTATAGGGATTTGTGAGCCTCCTCTAGGATTGTCCTTCTGATATCCATATCTACAGGCACGCACAGCCTGGTACAGAACCTCAGAGCTCCATCATCTGAAATACTAAATTCTTCTCCTTGTCCATCCTACACTTTAGCTATCAGTTCCGCTAGTTCTGCGTCATTCCTTTGAGCAACTTTAATCCTCTCCTATAGGGTAGGCTGTACCACCAAGTTGGCAATAAATGTTTGGCGATCACTCTCTACTAGCTCAACACCAAGCCTCTCCAAGTCCATCAGAATCGGGTGCTGAATTACTGCTGCTAACTGTGCCGCTCCCCCAGATTTTCAGCTCAGAGCATCAGCCACCACATTTGCCTTCTTTGGATGAAAAATGCTGATTTAATTTATCCCCTTACCTGACTTATTGAGAAGCCCACAAATTAACTAAACCTACTCCTGTGTGTTCCTAACTCAATACCCTGAAATTTACATTTCCCCAACAAATCAACAAACACTAGTAAAATACCTTCCTACACATTCCCCTTAGTCCAAAAATACTCAATAACTTATAGAACTTAAAATAACCAACTTACCCAGGGATGGTGCTCAAATGCCCCAAATCAAAATTCTGATCCGACAATATTGTAGAGAATCTTCCCAAGAGTAACATGGTAGCTTCCAATCGTCAAATCGACGAGAATCGAAGCCTGAATTCTAGAGAGAAGTCGAAGGAGTTGAATTTGAGAGAGAGAGAGAGAGAGAGAGAGAGAGAGAGAGAGAGAGAGAGAGAGAGAGTTTGCATGCGAATTTCCCGCTGAAAACCCGATTTGAGCTTATTTATAGAGTGTTATCCATGTGGCCTCTTCAACGAGACACATGACCTCATCGACGAGTCCAGGAAGGGAGTTCATCGATGAAGACTATGGGTTCGTTGATGAGCCCTCATATCCTTAATCCTGCTTTTGGTTTCTCTTCGTCGATAAGACACGTGTCCTCGTCAACGTTCCCAAGAAGGCCACTCGTCGACAAATATTCTATGCTCTTCAACGAGACCCCATTGAGCTCCCTTAGAAAAAAAAAAAAAATCTTTTTTCTCTCTTTTCCTTTATTATTTTATGGCTATAATTTTCCGGGTCTCTACATTCTCCCCTTCTTATATAAATTTCGTTCTCGAAATTTGCTATCCATACTATATACCATCCCTTAAGGAAAAATGGGTACTTATTTTATTACTTACCCTCACTTTTGGTGAAGGAATACCATGGTTACATATATGGTTTTGGGAGATTACAATAACTAAATAAAATTCTACCATAACCAACCAAAATAGAAATTGATACATGTACTGATTAACCTGCAAA
Organism: Malania oleifera; assembly: GCF_029873635.1. Classification (NCBI taxonomy): domain Eukaryota; kingdom Viridiplantae; phylum Streptophyta; class Magnoliopsida; order Santalales; family Ximeniaceae; genus Malania; species Malania oleifera. The sequence goes on along the minus strand of NC_080417.1, from coordinate 59,711,796 downwards.
AGACACATTACTTACTTACATAATCTTTTTTTATTACTGCTAATCTCCACTGAAAAGGTGCTGGTATTTTTGTCGTATTTGTTCCTCGAGCTCCCATGAAGCTTTTTAAACTGTGTGATTCTTCCATAGAACTTTTACTAATGGAATGTTCTTACTACGCAATCTTGTTCTTTCCTATCCAGAATTTGCATTAGTGTTTCCTCATATGCCAAAGTATTACTAAGTTCTATCCCTACATAACTGATCACATGGGAGGGATCTGGGACATATTTACTTCACATGGAAACATGAAATACGTCGTGTATTCTGGATAAAGCTGGTGGTAAAGCTAGTCAATAGGTAACTAACCCCACTTTCTTAAGTATCTCGAATGGTCTAATAAACCTAGGGCTCAGCTTACCCTTCCTCTAAAACCTCATAACTCCTTTCAACGGTGCTATTTTTCAGAAATACATGATCTCCTATATCAAACTCCAATTTTTGGTGGCGAGTATCAACGTAACTTTTTTGTCGACTCTGAGCTGCTCTGATTTTATCTCTAATTAGTCGTACTTTATCATACGCCTGTTGCACTAATTCTAGCCCCAAAACTTGCCTCTCGCCTATCTCATCCCAGTATAATGGAGAATGACACCTCCTACCATATAATACCTCATAAGGTGCCATACCGATGCTAGCCTAATGGCTATTATACGCAAACTTAACTAGCGGCATATACTGGGTCCAACTATCCCCAAAATCCAGCACACACGCTCGTAGCATATCCTCAAGGATTAGGATTGTCCTCTCCGTCTGCCCATTAGTCTGAGGATGAAATGCCGTGTTTAATGATAACTGAGATCCCAGAGCCTTTTGCACGCTTTTCCAAAATCGTGATGTGAAACGTCGGTCTCAGTTCGATACTATAGATACTGATACACCATGTGATCTATTGAATATATAATTCTGCCAGCTTGTCCTTGGAGTAATTGACTTTGATAGGGATCAAATGAGCAATCTTAGTCAGTTTATCTACAATCACCCAAATCGCGTTCTACCCATGCAACATCGGCGATAAACCTATAACAAAATCCATAGAAATGTGGTCCCACTTCCACTCAGGGATATGAAGTGGTTGCAACTGTCCCGTCAGTCTATGGTGCTCAGCCTTCACCTACTGGCATGTCAAACAATGCAAATTCGACTATTTCCCTCTTCATGCAGCTCCACTAGAATGATTTCCAAAGATCCTGATACATTTTAGTACTGCCAGGATGTACTGTGTATAGGGATTTGTGAGCCTCCTCTAGGATCGTCCTTCTGATATCCATATCTACAAGCACGCACAGCCTGGTGCAAAACCTTAGAGTTTCATCATCTGAAATACTAAATTCTTCTCCCTGTCCATCCTACACTTTAGCTATCAGCTCTGCTAATTTTGTGTCATTCCTCTCAGCAGCTTTAATACTCTCCTATAGGGTAGACTGTACCACCAATTTGGCAATAAATGCCTGGTGATCACTCTCTACTAGCTCCACACCGAGCCTCTCCAAGTTCATCTGAATCGGGTGTTGAATTACTGCTGCTAACTGTGCTGCTCCCCCAGATTTTCGGCTCAAAGCATCAGCCACCACATTTGCCTTCCCTAGGTGGTAACTAATGGTGTAGTCGTAAAGCTTGATAAGTTCTAACCATTTTCTCTGTCTCATATTCAACTCATTCTGCGTGAATAAGTACTTCAGACTTTTATAGTCCGAAAATATTTCATATCTCTCTCCGTATAGATAATGCCTCCAAAATTTCAATGCATGAACCACTGCAGCCAATTCTAGATCATGGGCAGGATAATTCTTTTCATATTCTTTTAATTGTCTGGAGGCATAGGCTACAACTTTGCCCTACTGCATCAACACACATCCAAGCCCTTTCAAAGAAGCGCTACTATAGATCACATAAGCATCACCTCCTGATAGAATGGACAATAGTGGCGCAGTGACAAGCCTATGCTTCAATTCCTGGAAGCTCTGCTCACAATCATCATTCCATTCAAACCTGACATTCTTCTTGGTTAGTCACGTCAAAGGCCCTGACAATCCTGAGAATCCCTCTACAAACCAACGGTAATAACCCACCAGTTCCAAGGAACTCCTGATTTCCTGAACGTTCCTCGGTCTGGCCCAATTCCCCACTACCTCAATCTTGCTGGGATCTACTGAGATTCTATCCCCTAATAGAAACGCAACTTTCTATAACCAGAATTCACATTTTCTAAATTTGGCATACAATTTCTTTTCCCTGAGCATCTCAAGTACTAGCCTTAAGTGTGTCTCATGTTCCTCAAAACACCTCGAGTAGACCAGTATATCATCAATGAAAACCACAACGAACTGATATAAATACTGATGAAATGCTCTGTTCATCAAATTCATAAATACAGTAGGAGCATTCGTCAGTCCGAATGGCATGACCAAAAATTCATAATGCCCATACCCAGTTCAGAACGTTGTCTTAGAGATGTCTTTTGCACTGACTTTTACCTGATGGCACCTAGAGCGTAGATCAATCTTTGAATAAACCTGTGTACCCTGAAACTAATCAAATAAATCATCTATACGGGGTAGAGGATACGTGTTCTTAATTGTTACTTTATTTATTTCCCTGTAATCTATGCTCATTCTCATAGTCCAGTCTTTCTTTTTCACAAATAAAACTGGAGCTCCCTACGGCGATACACTAGGTCTGATAAACCCTTTATTTAATAAATCTTGCAACTGATCCTTTAATTCTCTCAATTTTTTTGGGGTCATTTGATAAGGAGCTTTAGAGATCGGTGTCGTCCCTAGAGGTAAATCGATAGCAAAATCTACCTCGCGGTCGGGAGGCAAACCGGGTAGCTTCTCTGGAAAAAAGTCTGGAAACTCCTTTACCACTGGTATACTGACAAACTTGAATTCATTTTCTATCTCCTCCTTTACATAGGCCATAAACCCTTGACATCCTTCCAGGAGTAGTCTTCTCGACTGAATGACTGACATTAACTGAGGTGGGGAATGCACCCACGACCCCACAAATCTGAATTCCTGCTTTCGCGGTGGTCTGAATATCACCTCTTTCGAATGATAATCAATACTAGAAATAGTAGCTGCCAAACAGTCCATACCTAGTATTACATCAAACCCATGCATGTCTAGCACAATTAGGTCAGCTAGTAATACTCAACCCTGAATATCTACTAAATAGCCTCTGAGCACCCTACGACACCTCACCACTAACCCTGTTGGTGTAGCTACTGGAAATTCAACATCTAATAACTGTGTCTCGACTCCAGACAACTTAATGTATCCCACAGACATAAAGGAATGGGTGGCACCCAAATCAAATAAAACAATAACTTGATATGATAAAGCAGTAAGGGTACATGTCACGATGTCACCTGCGATCTCAGCGTCTCTCGACGTCAATGCATAAACCCTCGTCGGGGCTACATGCCTCTGCTGGCCTCCATGGGGTGTTTGATAACCTCTTTAGTAAGGTTTGGGAGCCGGAGCGGTACCAGGTGGTGTAGGGAAATCTTGTACTAAATGTCTCGATCCTCCGCAGCGATAAAAATGCCTCTCCCTACACGAAATCCCCCAAGTGTCTCTTCCCACATGTCAGACAGACAAGGTAGATCTACATGCCCTGAACCTCATGACCCCTCAGCTCCTGCCTCTGTCCCTTACCATAATTACCTCTCCTCCATGGGCCTCGACTAGATCCCCGCTAAAAGCCTGAAGGCGTGGACCTCTTCTTCTGTCCCTGCTCCTCTACACCCATCCTCTTACTGGCCTCTGCCACAACTGCTCTGTCTACCAATTTAGAAAAGTCCTATACTTTTAACACTACTACCTGTTTGTATATTTCTCACCTCAAGCCTATTTTAAACAGTCTCGCCTTCTTTGCCTCATCGGGAATGATATACGGGGCGAAATAGGATAACTCTATGAACCTTGCCGCGTACTATTGGACTGTTTGCTGTCACCGCTTCAAATTTAGGAATTCCTCTACTTTGGCCTCTTTGGTAGTGGTCGAGAAGTATCTGTCAAAAAATAAATCTCTAAACCGACACCAAGTCATAGCTATAGGTACTGACCTCTACTCCTCCAATAGTTTTACAGTAGTCCACCATCTCTCGGCCTCTCCTGTTAGCTTATGGGTGGCAAATAAGACTCTCTGCTCCTCCATACACTATAGCACTACCAATACTTTCTCAATTTCCTGCATCCAATTTCGGCGACTGCAGGATCAGCTCCTCCTAAAAATGCTGAAGGATTCATCTGGATAAATTTATTTATCGTATACACGTGGCCTGCAGATGGACCTCCTTGCTCCTTGGAGCTCCGTGCAATCTCAGCCATGACCTTTTGAGCTACACTGCTTAATACCGCATTTGAATCACCTATGATTGCACCCAAGGGCCCTAAACCCTCACTACCGCTCGCATGAGCACTACCACCCCCAGGGTCCATCCTAAAAAGATAATAAGCATAGCTTAGAGATCCTATTCACAAAATTTATGTATCTAACCACTATCTTGACATCCTTATCTTAAATCAAGATTCAGTCCTACACTTTAGAAACACAACCCGATAATAGTTTACTATGGCTTTCTTGAAATTGTCACCCTAGGAAAGACACAGAAACCACCACGGAAGTCCTGCCTCTACACAGTAGAACAAAACCTCGAATCCTTTTTCCTATACTCTGGTATTATTTATGCTGCATTCTAAAGTCTACAAAACCTAGCAACCTAAGCTCTGATACCAAACAGTAACGACTTGCTTATATATGTTGTTATATAGAAATAAATAAATATGAATATATATATATATATATATATATTCATATTTATTTATTTATTTATTTCTACATAACAACATTCATAATAACTCTCATATCCTGCTAAACTGATATGGTCATGATCAACTTAGACCCATGGGTACCAGGGATATAACTGTCATATATCTCTGATACCTAAGCAGCAGAAAATATAAATTATATACATGTCATACAACAATGGGCACAATACTAGAATTCTACTAAGTTTGTCATATGAATACAAACATCCAAAAAAGGACCAAAAAGTATCCTAAGGTCATAACCCAAAACCAATTTGACCCTAACTCAACTACTTACCCTTTTGACAGGGTAGTTCGGTCAACCTCTACTGTTGTGGAGCTCTATTTGCCCTTCTATTTGGATTTCTTGAAATGTTTGTAATGCTGGAGTGAGGGACCTCTCAGTTAGGTAGATAAACTAATATCAATGTGTGGCAACATGAGTATTATCGTGCTTAAACATGAACTGTGCATAATATATATATATATATATATATATGATAAATCTAGCTGTATAATTTCTAAATAAAACATGATTCATCATATCATAATAAATAACATACTAAATTCTACAATCATGTAAACATCTTCTATAACTGTACAATATTGAATTAATACCCAGGATGGATAGCTAAATGATGTCATGTCTTACCCTCACATGACTGGGTTGTGCGGCCCTTAGGTGGGACCTAGCAATGGCTGGCTGACCATGTTAAGTCAAACATATGTCTATAAGTATGATGGGCTTGCCCCACCTGGTCCGGACTGCCAGGGGGACACCTGTACTACTTTGAAGCCACATCGCTTGCCATCTCCCACACTCTATCTGAGATGTGTGGTAACACTAACATAAACTTATACTTGAATTTGAACTTATCATATAGCTACGGTACTGTGCTCTGAAATTTAGACTAAGCCATTCGAGTTCTGATAACATATAGTATATTTCATATTACTTATACATAGTTATTTCATATTTCAAAGTAATATCTGACATGATAATATTTTCCTGATTTCTGACATAACATGCATAATTACGGCATCTGCGCCGACTTGTAAATCATGGCATCTGCGCCGACTATATTATAACATATAAATCACGGCATCCGCGCCGGCCATATCATAACATACTGAACATAAACTTTCTGCACTGTTTAACACAATATTTTCAGCCATAGTTCTTGTATTGCTTTTATGGTTTTTCTGAAAACTGTCGTAACAAGCTTATTCTGGAAAAATCATAGTATTCTAATATAACATAATTTTCATGGAAATCTATACTCATGCAACACAAATGCGAGTAATACCCTAACAAAAAATCTGATCTGAAATCATATTTTCTGATAAAATGTATTAAATATATTTTTCTATTCAACAATAGTATTCTCAAACACTATACTATAACATACGTAGTTTCTGAAAATAAATGTTGTATATTAATAATTAATTTCATGAAAAATGCTAACTTAATTTATCCCCTTACCTGGCTCATAGAGAAGCCCACAAATTAACTAAAACTATTCTTATGTGTTCCTAGTTCAATATCCTGAAATTTATATTTCCCCAAAAAATCAACAAACACCAGTAAAATACCTTCCTACACATTCCCCTTGGTCTAGAAATACCCAATAACTTATAAAACTTAAAATAACCAACTTACCCAGATTTTGGGATAGTGCCCAAATGTCCCAAATCAAAATTCTGCTTTGACAATATTGTAGGGAATCTTTCCAGGAGTAACGTGGTGGCTTCCGATCGTTGAACCGGTGAGAATCGAAGCTAGAATTAGAGAGAAGTCAGAGAGAGACGAATTTTAGAGAGAGAAAGGGTTTGCATGCGAATTTCTCGCTGAAATCCTGATTTGAGCTTATTTATAGAGTGTTGTCCACGTGGCCTCGTCAACGAGACACTTGACCTCGTTGACGAGTCCAAGAAGGGAGTTCGTCGATGAAGACTATGGGTTCGTCGACGAGCCCTTATATCCTTAATCCTGCTCTTGGTTTCTCTTCGTCGACGAGACATGTGTCCTCGTCGACGTTCCTAAGAAGGCCACTCATTGATAAATATTTTGTGCTCGTCGAAGAGGCCTTGTTGATCCCGCTTGGAAAAATCCTTTTTCTCTCTTTTGCTTTATTATTTTATTGCTATAATTCTCCTGGTCTCTACACATAGACTCCTCCGGTGATAACAAATATTGATATATATGCCCTCCAAAGCTTAAGGAACATGAGAAAACATATTCATACTAGAATTTTTAATTGCCCAAACTCTAAATCTCTTTCGATATCTCTTGCGCCATTTTTTGACTATTCCTTAAGAGTTAGTCTTTAGCATCAACTTACAAATCTTTCTTTGTAAGGATATTTGAATTATAATCTCTCTTGTAAATTAGTGTCCTAGCCCGCCTCTGTCAAAATACGGTGTTTTATTTTCCTTGTCTCCATAGGGAAGAAGGGGTTGTATTTGGTTTCTTTGTTTCCAAAAAAATAAGGATTGAATTGATATCCTTAGCCAACTCTGTTAAAATAAGGGGTTAATGGAACCTTAATGTGGTTTGTCTCGATAGAGTAAATATGGGCTAGTTGTTGAACTACTATAAAAGAAGTTTGCATCTCTCACCCCTTCTTTCTTTTGAATTCATTGTTTTATATTTGTGTATTTGCTTGGTTTGTTTAATTATTTTAAATTTTATATAAAATTTTTAAATTTTTATTAAAACCAATTCACCCCTCCTCTTAGGTTCCCACTTTAGTCAACATTTACCATGTCTAGAACTTATTGTTTGAACACAATAGAAAAATTTTCATTTAGTTAAAAAAATAAAAATTAGTAGTATATATAGTTATATCTATGCCATAAATAAATTAATAAAAGTGCGAGTAGGACAAATAATTTTGTGAAAAAAAATATTCTTATGTTTTAAAATTAAGACAAAACATTCCTAAATGAAAGTAAATTCAACCAAAATGAAATAAAATTGCATTTATAAAAGTTACTTTGAATAAGATAAAATTTTGAATTTAAAAAAAAATGTATTTGGCTAAAAATTAAAATGAAATAGGCAATTCATATGCATATCATACATAAAAGCATTAATAATATAATACAAAAAAATATTATTTTTTTAAAAAGTAATTCAAAGCATTCTCAACATAACTAAATTCAAGAAAAATTAGATAGATTTATATTTAAAAATACGTCAACATTTCAACCTTAAAAAATCTATTCGATTAAAAATAAACACAATGATATTAAAAATTCTAAATAAAAAATTATATAAAAAAGTAAAATAGTTAAATTCCCTTTCATGCTTTCTAAAATTATTGCAAAACATCTATCAAATTATAAATAATATATAATATAACTTCTAAAAAATTTTAAATAAAATTATAGATCTTGAAATACACCCAAATGATAAAATTAAATTTTATTTAAAATTTTAAAAAATCATTAATAAATTATTGAGTATACAAAAAATGATTAAACATTTTACATTTTAGGTAGGAAATCACAATTTAGAAAAATAAGGCAAATGAAAGCATAAAAATTGGATGAATGATGAAACAAATCTTAAAATTAAATAAAAGTTGAAGGTATAATTTAAAAGTTGAATTTTTAAAAGAGGAAGGGATAGAAAGTTTGAAGAAGAGATTGACAAGATAAAGTAGAATATATATATATATATATATATATATATATATATATATATATATATATATTCAATCAAACAAAATGCTTAACAAGGAAAACATGCAAAATAAAAATAAAGAGTGATAAAATAAAAAATTTCAAATCCATAAGTTAATTTTTTTTTTTTTTCTGGTCAATCATGCTCAATCTTGCATAAAATTACCACAAGCACTAAAAGAAACATGGCAAAAAGAGAAAATGGAAAAAAGAGAAACACGGGGAAAAGGTAGATGTGGAGTACATATATAAGAAAAAAAAGTGTTCCAATTTATATAAATTTAATAGAAAATAAATACAAATTGTCGAGAGGAATTTTGAACAAAACAAATTACACAAAATGAATAAAAAATAATTAAAAGTTCAAAAAAATCCTAGATAAAAAAAAGAGAGTCTAAAATCAATCTTTTTAATAACACTAATAAAAAAGTTCTTTAAAAATTAGGAATACTAAGTTAAGCACACCGATGAAATTAACTTTTTGGTAGCCCGATTGAATTAATGTCCATTAGCAAATGAAACAATTGATTTCATATGTTTTACATTATATATATATATATAAAATATGTAATCATTTTATAGATAAAAGTATTCTTATTTTCAAGAAAAGGACTAAAAAAATCCTAAAATATATAATTACAAATTAATTTGTTTATAAAATATACTTATTAATGAAAGTTATTAATATTTTTATTATATTAATTTTTTATTTATAATGGTATTTAAATATTAAAATTTAATTTTTTAATAATTTTAATTAGATTATCCGAGTTATATTTTATAAAATTTTTTCATATATATATATATATATATATATATATATATATATAAGACACCATGTGATTGGAATGTGAAAAATCTTAGTTGGAGTTCTACCGGTGCACGCATTCGCAATTAGAAAGCCCACCTCTTTTATTTAACTGAAAAAATGCCAAACGTCAACGCCAACGTCAACGCCAACCATTTTGTGCTGCCTTTGAAGACTGGTAAACCGTGCAGTGCCTCTCGACTAGTGTCATCTCTGAGATGTCAAGTGCATAGCTGGTGTCTCTCTCTCTCTCTCTCTCTCTCTCTCTCTCCCTCGTTATTGCTGTTGTAGGTAATCAAGATTAGAGCTCTGCAAGTGTTCATTCATGGGGTTCAAGCTTTTTGCTGCTTCTTCAGTTTGAGTCTCTGATATGAAAGTTTTCTCCTATTCCGTCCATGAAATTTTGATTGGTTTCTTTCTCTTAGTTTATAATTTATTTTGTTTTTTAAACGCGTTGAGATCAGAACAAAGAAATCACTGTTATCTTCATCAGTCTCAATCTGTTCATATCTTGACTGCTTATGTAAGGCAAAACATAGTTTTTGTGAATTTAATGAATTCTTGTTTTTCCTCTATTCCACGGACACTTGGATATATAGTTAATGCTTGCTACAATTAATAAATGAATACATAAATAAAAAAAATCGAAAAAACAAAGAAATTAAGTGTAGACGGTTTTTACGGGGATGAGAAGAGGTTCAGTAAACACAGAAAAACTCGTTATGTATGTTGCTGAGAACAAAGAATGGGGTATATATATATGCATGGAGAAGTATAGTTTTTGAAGGCCTTTTATACACAGAAACTTTTGAACCTCGCCTTTTTATTGTCTGGTAGCCTGTTTGCATATGAGAATCATGGTTTGATCCCTTTGAACTGTTATAATCAATGTAGGTCAGAGACAGGAAGTAATGAGTATGAAAACCCAGATCCCAAGAGATGTTTTATTTGAGTCTTCCAAATTATGGGCGACTCATCTTCAAACTTATGTCCTTTCAGTCACCTCTTGAGATTGGGGTTACATTTTCATTGGCTTGGTTAGTCATCATAATTGGTTAGGTTCGATATATAAAATCAAAATCCCCTGCTTTTGATTACAGAACTCCCCAGGGTTATAATCAGATAATATGGAATCCCAAATGCAGATTTAGCTGAGAGTTCATTAGTGAAGTGATTTTTGAGGGAAATGAAAACCAATAAACAGGATAAATTTTGATTGCAATGGGTTGTAGAAATGGGTGAATTTGTTGAGTTGGAGAAAAAAAGTTTGTGAGAAGTGACTTCTTTGTCCTTACCTAGTAGATTCTAGAAGCTTGCCCATCTTTGGTCGAGGCTTAACTTTCCCCGGAACTGTTAAATGTGGGTGGGGGTAATTGAGTAATCCAAACTGATTAGTAGAGATCAAGAGTTTCTGGGGGCTTAGGATCTTTGGAGGGAACTGTTGATTGGTGAGGGATCTTTTGAGTTAAGTTACACTTGCAGGTTTCTTTTTTGATATAATTGCATGAGCATAAGAAGTGGAAGGCTGTAGAGTTTGCCTTCTTCTATCACATGAGACGAGTCATCTTTAAATGGTATGGGCTTGTAAGAAGGGAAAAAAAATGCAGTCTGTCTCATGCTCCAAAGAATGTTATGACACATATACTCATTCATTAGTAGCAATTAACAACTTCTCTAGCAGGAAAGCTAGGTATCCTACACTGTTAGCATGCTTTTTCTGTTACTTGGATGAACCTTGTGAGTATCAGATTGAAGAGCTTGAAAGGGATAGAACTTATTGCTAAGCTCCCACTTGACCTCAATGCTTAAGCTTTTCAGTTGTTAGTTAACAATGTATAATTTATATCAAGGCCGACTTTAAAGTTTACATGGTATTACAACCATGGTTTCCAAGAGGTCTTCGATTCACTTATTGGTGCTTATGTTCTATTTGTTCACTTATCTTGAGTTGAATATTTTTAAGATATATACATTTTTAGATTAAGATTTTAGAGCAAGTGGAAGTGGTGACTTACTTAAATTTATTTTTAGTGCTAGGGTAGGGTTGATTTTGTTGGAAGCAAGAGAAGCAATGAAATTTCCTTCTCTCTTAATTCGTTGGGTGTTATCATGTGTTAGAGGACAGGAGCAAAGTATTCAGTGTTTATTCATGGGCTTATTTTTTGGTAGGTGAGGCATTGGGTGAGCTGATTCTAGATCACCTTACCTATTTTCTTTGGGGATGAAATTTCTATCAAGAAAATTGAAAATTGCTACAGCTAGTGGTGAATTTAAGTTTCATACTTTTTGTTATAGGCAATATTGTGCTTTATGCTTTGCGTATGATATGTTGCTCTTTTGTCACAGATGTCTTTACTCAAAATTAGACTAATACAAAAATGCTTACAGGATTTTTTTTTTTTTTTTCCTGCACTTATTGTTTCAAAGCCAGCTCTTCTTATTTTGAGTTGGGGGTTCCAAATATGTTGAAAAAAATTGAGTCATGTTGCTTCGCAAAATAATTGTTACCCAAAAAATGAAGAAGGCCTTCGTCTTATGGACGCAGTGGAATTGGGTAGCTAATGCAAAGTATCACTAAAGACTTGTGTAGATCCTTTCCGTTTGGGCTAATTGGTTGCATGATTTTTTTATTAAGGATAGAAGTTTATGGAATAGTTGGCCTCCTGATTCTTTTAGTTGGGTGTTTAAAAAAAAAAATTTAGGTTGAGAAGCAAATTTAGGGGTCGTAGAACGGTGCTAGATGAAAATTGAGCAGAGAGTTTGTTCTGGTTTTATGAATGGCTATCCGGATGTCTCTTGGCTAGTATGTTTCTGGTAATATATCGTTGAAGTTGGGTTTTATCAAGAAACATTAAGGCAGCAGATCTTTTCATCAATGGGAGAAGAAGGATTCCAGGGGGAAGCTCAAAAGAAGTTTCAGAACTCTACCAGAAAATAACGGGAGTTACTATCTCTGTTCGAAAGAAACCCTAAAACACAACAACCTGTAATGCCAGATCAACCGAAGAAAAATGAAAGTAAAACATAGAACAAAACTAGGATTTATGTGGTTTGGCTTGCAAGCCTACGTTTGTGGGTGGGGAAGGAGACAAATTGCCCTATGAATAGAAGTGGAGGTATAAGTGGAGGTTAGAATCCAATGTTAACTAGAACGCAAAACATTCTGGTTCTTGGAACAGGAACCAGATCATGGTAATGCACTTGCTAAAAAATGTGGAATATTAGGGGTGTACTTATACAGATTTATTGGAGAAGAATATGTAATGGCACTTATATATTTCTGGGACGATGTTGAACTGATTAAAATTTAGAAGAGATTTTTCATGGTGAAATAGAATTAGGATGGAATTAGAAGGAGATGATTCTCCACTTTAACTAATAAAAGAATATGTTATGTTAAAACTGTAGAATAACAACACCAAAATCTGTTTGAAGAAACGATTGAAGAGATAACACAAAGTTTTATTACAACAATCAGATTACAACAATTTTTCCAACCATGCACTTATTAAATGAGCTTCAATGGCGAAAGGACAACAAATAGAAAAACAAAAGAGGACACAATCTTGCAGTCAAGATGTGTGTGGTGCTCCGGTGGGGGGGTCTTATTTATAACCTCTGGTCCGTGGAAGAAGCACATGGGTGGCCGACATTAGTGGCCGTCTTTGACATTAGTGGCCGTCTTTGACATATTGTGCCCACCGTTCACACTGGATAGGCCATACCGTCTTGGGGGGCGTTGCCCCCCATACCCTCCATTGGGGGAGTTGCCCCAAATCCCCATATCTTGGAGGGGAATGTCTTCTATCTTTGTAGTACCATTGCGGTCTACCGCTTCGACCTCATTTGAACCATATGTTAGATAAGCGTGCCACTTAACTTGTGGGATGTGGGCATTGCACACATATACACCAACACCCCCCCTTAATGTCCACCTACTCTCTTGGATCAATACCAAGAGCATCCCGATGCTTATGGAAGTCGGAATTACCCAATGCTTTGGTGAAGATATCTGCATGATTATTTTTTGTTGGGCAATACTCCATCTCAACAACCTCATCCTCAATGAGTTCTCGTATGTAGTGATACTAAATCTCAATGTGCTTGGTTCTTGCATGGAACATTGGGTTCTTACTAATAGCTATGCAACTTTGATTGTCACAATGAATCATGACAATCAAAGTTGCGGCATTTATCGTTCTCCCAATATCAGTAAGAAGTCTTCTTGTCCAGACAGCTTCACATAAGGTGAGACAAGCTAACTTGTACTCGACTTCTGTGGATGATAGTGACACTATTGGCTGCTTTTTGCTTGTCCACGAGATGATTGTATTCCCGAAGAGAAAACAATATCCAAAAACTGACTTTTTGGAATCAATATCTCCTGCCTAATCGGAGTCACAATATCCAATTAAGGAGTTCCTTGATGAATAAGAGATGCCAAAATGAGGAGTCCCTTTTATATACTTGAGGACCCTCATTCCAGCCGTCTGATGAATTTGTCGTGGCTTATTTGCAAATCTACTCAGAATACCAACTGCAAAACTGATATTGTGCCTTGTATTGCACAGGTACACCAAACTCCCAATTAGATTTCTGTACCTTTTAGTATCAACAAGTGGAGAGCGATCTTTAATGGAGAGCTTAATGTTTATTTCCATTGGAGTAACCACTGGAGTGCATTCTACCATCCCAAACGCCTTCAATAACTCTTGAGCATATCGTTGCTGAGAAATAGAGATTTCTTTTGGATGTTGCCATACTTCAATGCCTAAGAAGAAGTGGAGTAGCCCCAAGTCTGTCATCTCGAATTATGAGCATAGGCCTTCACGGATGTTGTTGATCTTCTCCTCGTGGTCACCTGTAAGCACAAGATCATCTACATATAGTACAATTATTACATACATCCCATTCTCCTTCAATACATATAAATATGCATCAGAGGTACTTCTACAAAATCCATAATTGGTGAAGAAAGAATTAATCCTTTGGTACCAAGCTCTGGGGGCTTGTTTCAGCCCATACAAGGCTTTCTTCAACCTGCACACTTTGTTGTCTGAATTTGACAATTCAAATCCAGGTGGTTGCATCACATAAACCTCCTCTTTAAGATGACCATCGAGGAATGTAGACTTCACGTCCATTTGAAATAGCACCCAACTTCTGTGTGCAGTAGTAGCCAAAGCCAGACGGATTGTTTCCATGCGAGCTATTGGTGCAAAGGTTTCAGTTACATCAAAACCTTCCACCTGAGAAAATCCTTGTGCAACAAGGTGTGCTTTGTACTTCTCTAAAGTACCATTAGCTTTATATTTTACCTTCCATATCCACTTCGTGCCGATTACCTTCCTATGAGGGGGACGATCCACAATCTCCTAAGTATCATTTTTCATTATACTTTCATATTTAGCTTCCATAGCCGTTCTTCACTTCAGACCAGCCAGCGCTTCATCTAGGCTACTTGGTTCCTTAACTGTACTGATTATATCTGCCATTAAGGTCATATTTACCAAGTGTTCTGCTGATCGTTGTTGTTCCTCTATTCTCTTTGACCTTCGAGGTCCATTAGGTTGTGAACTTTGATTCACAGATTCTGGATTGCCTTCGTCAAAGAGCTATTGTAACCACCTGGGGTGTGGCTTTTGAACACGTGCTACTGGTACAACAGGTTGGTTTTGAATTTCTTCATCATTGACCTCAATCTGTTGCTCTGAGTAAGGCACATGGTGGGTTACTTTATCGGTTGATGATAAAGTGGGCTGATCTCTATCTCCCATTGAGTGTGGTCCTTTATCAAATACCACATCTCGGCTTGTGACGATCTTCTTTGCCTCTACATCATACAGATGATATGCCTTCGATTCTGTACTATATCCCAAAAAGATGCACTTGCGACTCTTGTCATCTAACTTCCTTCGACTGTCATCTGGAACATGCACAAAACATCTACAACCAAATGTTCTAAGATGAGAAACGGAGGATTTCTTACTAGAGTAAGTCTCATGAGGTGTTTTGTTCCCCAAAACTTTAGTGAAGCATCGGTTGAAGATATACACAAATGTATTAACAGCTTCTGCCCAAAACGATTTTGGAAGGTCTTGTGCCTTCACCATTGCTCTGGCCATCTCTATCACAGTGCGATTTCGCCGTTCCACAACGCCATTCTGTTGTGGAGTTTTGGTGCCGACAATTGGCGCTTGATGCCAAATGCACTGCAATAATTGTTGAACTCCCCTAATGTGAACTCGCCTCCTCGATCTGTTCGAAGTTTCTTTAATTTCAAACCTGTCTCATTTTCAACAAGTTTATGCCACACTTTAAATTTTACAAAAGCCTCAGTCTTATCACGAAGAAAGTACACCCACATCTTTCTACTATAATCGTCGACTAACAGCATAAAATAGAAAGATCCTCCTAGTACAAGAGTAGTCATTTTACCACAGAGATCTGCATGTACCAGCTCTAGAGGAACCTTTGATTTGTTGTTGCTTTCTTGTGGAAATGTCATACAATGTTGTTTGCCCAGCATGCAAGCTTCACAAGGCTCTGCAGTATCAACTACTATAGGCAGATCAACCACCATTTCCTTTCTCTGCATCTCCTTCAAAATTGCATAGGAGATGTGTCCAAACCTTTCATGACAAAGTCTGCTTGTTGTATCTCTAGTTGTTGCGGCAAGTGCCACAAAATCATAGAGGTTATTTTTTCGAATACCTTCGCCCACAATGCTGCTATTGCTATCAATGATCTCAGTTTTTGTTTTCATAAATTGTACTTCATAGTCATGGTCAGTGATAGCAGCTATAGATAAAAGATTCCTCTTAATTTGAGGAACATAAAGGACATCTGAAAGAGTTTTACCTTGGCCATTTGTGGTTTTTAAGGAAATGGATCCAGTGCCCTCTACTGGACACTTTGCATTATTTCCGACAATCACATTCATAGGTTCATGTAGAGGCTTAAGGGAACCATACGAGTCCTTTTTGCTGGTCATGTGTCGGGAAGCTCCACTATCAAGTACCGATGAGCAATCTCCTGGTACTGTTTGAGCAGTTGAGCACTTTTCTTCTATAACCATGAAAAAATCTAATTCTGGTTTAGCACAATTTGCTACCTGTCTGACATTCCACGTAGGCTTCAATGTGTCGTTCTTTTCATCGTGGATACGTTTTCTGCAATCCTTGGCTGCATGCCCCTTTTTGTTGCAGTAGTAGTACGTATCAAAAAATCTCTTCTTGTTCTTTCCTTTCTTCTTTTCAACATTATTGTCCTTACCTTTGATCTGCATGATGAAAGCACTACTACTTTCATTTTCTTTGGTTCTCAGCCTCATCTCCTCTTCTAGCAGTAAAACACAGAATTCCTCAAAGGTTAGTGTAGGAGTTCTAATCTGTGTGTTATGAGCAGTTACCAGACTGTCATATTTTGATGGCAGCACTCGAATACATCTTCGAGCTAACTCCTCACTGGTCTTTGCTATGCCCACTGCCACCATCTGATCACACAGATTTTTGATTTTGATGATGAATACTTCTGCCAATTCTCCGTCATGTAGCTTTTCTGCGGCAAGTTGATTCTCCAAGTTCTGAATGCGTGTCTGGTTCCTTGTTTCATATTGATTCTTCAGACCATTCCAAGCATTTGCAGCCTTGGATGTATGCTGGAAAAAGTAAGTACATAATCGGATACGCTTGTGACAATAGCACAAAGTGCATCTGCATTCTGCCTTTTCCATGTTTTGACGAGGGCAGCATCTGGAGGGATGATAACTTTAGGATTGGTGGGATTAGGCATGCCAATCGGTTTTGGATCCATACCTTGAGCTGTATCAAGTAGTTCATATGAATCTAGAATAGCACTCACCTTGAACTTCGACAAAGTGTAGTTTGTGTCGTCTGGCTTTCCTTCTGTGAATGCTGGTGGATGTATCTGAAGTGCTGGTGGAGATGCAGTAGTGGAAGATGAAGTTCTTGCCGTTGCAACGTCTCAACAATTATAGTTGTTTCTTCTTAGTAGCCTTCAGCTCTGATACCATGTAAAAATAACAACACCAAGATCTGTTTTGAAGAAACGATTGAAGAGATAACACAAAATTTTATTACAACAATCGGATTACAACATTTTGTCCAACCATGCACTCACTAAATGAGCTTCAATGGCGAAAGGACAACAAATAGAAAAACAAAAGAGGACACAATCTTGCATTCAAGATTTGTGCTCTGGTGGGGGGGGGGGGGGTGGTTTATTTATAGCCTCTGGTCCGTGGAAGAAGCACATGGGTGACTCATCTACCATGGTAGTTGGTGGTAGCTCACCTACCATGGCCGACTTTGACATTAGTGGCTGACTTTGACATTAGTGGCCGACTTTGACATTAGTGGTCGACTTTGACATTAGTGGCCGACTTTGACATTAGTGGCTGTCTTTGACATACCGTGCCCACCGTTCACACTGGATAGGCCATATCGTCTCGAGGGGCACACCGGGGGTATTGGCCCTAGACCCCCGTGTCTCAGAGGGGAATGTCTTCTGTCTTCGTAGTACCATTGCAGTCTACTGCTTCGACCTCATCTGAACCATACATCAGGTAAGTGTGTCAATTAACTTGTGGAGGTGGGCATTGCACACATATACACCAACAAAAACTATATAATTAAAGCTCAGGATCATTACATTTAGCGTGTACCATGTTTTGGAACCTTTTACCAATACGTGGTTGGCTAGGGTGTTTCCGTTTTCTGGTAACTATGGATCAAACTCTCATTGGTCAAACAGCATAATCATGGACACACCAAACCACATGCAGATGAAATACAGCCCAATACCCAACAAGTACATGTGTGATCAGCGACTACAGATTGGGTTGCTGGACCAGGTCAAATATGGACTCTGGATATCTTTGTGAAGCTGCAAATGAAATGAGTGAACCATGCTGGGCCCTGCCCTTACTGTTTGCATTCTGCTCTGCCAGATCAGGAAAGGGCCCCGTTTGTATATAGACCTAAGATTAGGAATTCAAGATTCACAACGCAATTACTTAATTGGCATAGTTGTTTGGGATCTTAATTCTTAAAGATCTTCAATACAAGAAGGGCTTTGGATGTTTTTGGAAAGGAGTTCCTTGCTAGTTTGTGGGATAATTGTGATTCCTTACCATACTTTTATCCTCTAGGTAGGTTTTACCAATAATTGATGATCTTATATTAGTTAATGGGCAGGAATGTGCTCTCCTGTTATTCTTGTTAATTCTGTTAAGGAGCAAAACAATAGAGTTGCTCACCTGTGTGTTGGTTGCCATTTTTCAAAGGTAAGTTTGGAGAAAATTTCACTGACTATGTGATTATAACACACAAATCCTCTGCTGGGATCAAGAATTTTACTGGTTCTTAAGCACTTCATAGATGCAAACATGATTACCTGCATCAAGAAATGTGCCTTTATAGCTACTAGTATGAAATTTGGAAAAGAAGAATCACACAATTTTCCAAAATAAGCAAAGTAGCCAGAAAGATTATAAAGCTATTTACTGTGCAGAGTGACATTGAAGTTTGATTCAGTTTGCGTCACTGGAGATAAGTCAACTGCTAGAGAGTTCTATGTGTCAGAGCATTTCCAAAATTTTTGTTGTAGAAAATGAAGGGTTGCTGAGGCTTTACTCTTTAGTTTCTTGCTGCTGTTATGTATATTGGTTCTTGGGAAGTTGAGTAGTTTTATGTTTTTCCTAATAAAGTTGTTTAGTTACTCCACTTCCCCACCCCATCCAATGAGACATTTTTTGTATTGCTGGTGCTGTTTGAAATTTGAATAGTTCATTGTTTTCTGGGTTTCATGGAACATTGAACAATTAGCTCTTCTCATTAGTTAACTATTAAACTATGCAGGATGGAAAAGCAAATATTAAGTACTGCATTTTTTCTTTTTCTTTTTTTTATTTAATCACTAACCTTGCCTCCTTTGGCTTATCCGTTTTCTACTAATGAGGAGGGGGAAAAACTGTTCCTTCTCTCTCAAATATGAATCTCTATTTTAGCAGTTCAAAATTCAAAATAAAAAACACCAAATTCAGCAATGCATAATGTACCTGGCAGCACAGATTTGTAGAACTTTTATTGTCTTAGTGAAGCAAAAGTTTTTAGTACTCCTATTCTCATAGGAGAATTGATTCTTATGAGTATGTCAAAGTGAGTGAAACTCCAATTATTGTCAGAATCATGAACTGAAATGGAAAACAATAATAGGTGATAGTTTCTGTATAACATTTGGAGTATGTAGTTTGTTGCATCTTTGTAGAGTTGGTTGAAAAAAACATATTTCTGATATTGCAAATCCATAGACAGATACTATTTAGAATGAACTCTTTTATCCTCTTTTATACATGAACATGATTATTTTGTGATATAGGTACAAACTACCTTCAGATATGGGAAATAAGGAATCAACTTATGATGATTCTAATCATGACTTTCTGCACCAACACTCATCTTATGCTGAAAGTTCGATGGATAATAACTATCAACGTAGACAGCAGCCATCACACATTAAAGATAATTTTAACTCTTTGGATGAGGTATACCATTATTTTTAACTTTCTATTTTTTTTATATTAGCCAAGAATATTTAATTAATTATATTTGTTCACTTATGAGCCTGATAAATCTAGGTGATTTGCCCAGGAACTATTAGATTAGGTTTCGAAGAAGAATAAGAAGAAGAAAAAGTGGAATTCAGAAGAGAAGGCAATCAGCCAGATAGCACCATTCTCTCCATGTCTGACACCTAATTTACTGAAAAAAAAAAAAAATATCCTTATAACACAAGTATCTCCACACACAATACAACACAAACACCTCAAACAATAATCTGTTGGCACTTGAATGCTGCCCTTCAACTGGAGGTGTATAAATATCACTGCACCCAACTTGTTACTACAATGACAGAAGGCAGGTTTAGGTAAGGCCTTTGCAAAGAAATCTCCTGGCTCATTAGTGGATGCACAAATAGAGTAGTCACAATATTCCTCATCACAATATTCCTTACAATGTGGCAGTCAACTTCTACCTGCTTTATCCCCTCGCAGTATCTACAACCTAATTATCAAAGAACATATCTATAGTCTTTCTCACAAAAAAAAAAAAAAAGGCATCTTTGACATAATAGACTTTAGCCATGCTAACTCATTGACAATTCGCACCATAGATTGATAGTTTGCTTCAATTTTTAGCCAGGTCAGGTAACAAAACAACCCCAATGCCTAGTAGTAAATCTCCAATCTTCAACAAAACCAGCTCATATGCATCAGAATACACCACAATATTGAAGTTTCTATTGCACATGTATACCAGTCATTCACCGAGAGAGTTCTTGAGATATACTTTGGAAACACCTCACAGCAAATGGAGAAAGAATGCTCACATTGGGATCCTTTGTGTATGTAGGCAGGTAAAGATTCTATTAATAATTTTTGAGATCTATTGATTGCCTTAAATGATAAGGGGTCTTTGCCTTCCAACTTGAGCTTAATATTCTTCATCTGGATAATTTGAATGTTCCTCCTTTGGGTTGTGGGGGCATAATGATGATAAGGTAGATGCTTTTTTATTTTTATTTTTTGGGTGATCCGTGTTCCTTTAGAACTAGTAATGGTATCCTTCCCCTTCCTACCTAGCTTTTTCTTTCTAACACTTTATGCCAAAGGAAGGATTCTTGTTGGAGGGCAGGGGTGTGAGTTTATTTACGCCCACGCGCGCGCGCGGGGGGGTGGGGGTGTGGTGGGGGGGAAGGGGATGAAAGAGAGACTTTAAAGACTTGCACAAGCTACTAGAATGCCTGGGCTTGGAACTAGTGGATCCCTTATGGAAGGAGGTGAGGTTGGGTTTGAGGCCCAAAACCTATGAGAAAACGAAAAAGAAAGTTTATAAAGAATTAAGAAATTTAGTCCCTTCTATTAATTATGAGGTTGGTAAGGGGATTAGGAAGGGTGGTAAGCAGGTTAAGATATGAAGATTATCAATTGGAATGTGAGAGGTTTGGGGGGGGGGGGGGTTAAACAGAGGAGCTTGATGAAGGAAGTTTTGTCTAAGTACTCCAAGGATATTGTTATGATTCAGGAAACTAAAATGGAGATGATTGACTAAGGGATTATCAAGAGTACTTGGGGTGGTCGGTGTAGCAATTGGAACTTCTTACGCTCTGTAGGTGCTTCTAGTGGTGTTCTAGTTATGTAGGACTCTCGGTCTATATTTAAAGTGGATAATTTTTCGGGTTCTTTTCCCTTTTCTGTTCTTGTCAAAATGAAAGGGAGGGGCCAATGGTGGGTATCCTCTATCTACTGTCCTCTTAGACCAACTCTTAGGAGTATTTTCTAGGACGATCTTTATTACGATTTTGGGTTTTTGATCACCCAAGTGGGTAGTGGGAGTTGACTTTAATGTGGTAAGGTTTTGGAGGAGAAGAATGTGCCGGGGGGGGGGGGGGGGAGATGGTAGAATTAATGCTAGTATGCATAAATTTGACTTATTTATTAGGGAGTGTGGCTTGAGAGATCTTCCTTTGAGTAATGCTACTTCTCTATTGAGTTTTTTTTCTTTTTCTTTTTTTTTTTTTTTCGGGGGAAAGGGGTGGGGGGGGGGGGGGAGGGGGGGTTGCACTAGAGTGGTAGCTAGTAGACTTTTGTTTAATAGTGATTGGGAGGATGAATTCTCTTACCTCTCTCAAACTGTTCTCCCGAGATCTACTTTTGATCACTTCCCTATTTTGCTAGAATCAAGTAGGGCATGTTAGGGTTCCACTCCTTTTAGATTTGAGAAAATGTGGATGGACCATGCTTCTTTTAAGCTTTTAATGAGGAGCTCGTGGGAAGAGGACATAGGGAGGGCTTGGGAAGGCTTTAGGTTTATAAGGAAATTGAAACTTTTGAAGGAGAAATTGAAAATTTGGAATAAAGAGGTGTTTGAGGATGTTAGAATTATAAAATCTAGCATCTTATGTGAGTTGGAAATTTTGGATAGAAAGGAAGAGGATACTAATCTTTCAAAGAGTGAGGAGGCAAAAAGGATCTCTCTAAAGAATGAATTGGAAAGGTGATTTTTAAGGAAATGAGGAGCTAGAGGCAAAAAAAAAAATTTAAATGGGTCAGAGAAGGTGATTGTAATGTTGGATTCTTCCATAGGCTAGCTAGTGGAAAGACAAGGAAAATCTGAAGATTATTTACAAGAATGGTCACTGAACTTATCACTTAAATCCAATATGGTCATCGTACTTTAATTCCTACAATTTTAGTCATCCAAGTACTGAAACTGGTTCAATATTATCCGAAAGCCAACGACCGTAAAGGAGAGTAAATAGAATGTTGCGCTAGTGTCCTAGTCAGCCTCCTATAACACCTACTAGTCAATCCAATTAGCTTTGAGCAATTTTGAAGTGCCCACTCGTTTTATTTGCCCTCCCCTTTACATCTTTCTTAGATCATACTCCATGCAGAAGTTCTGCATGTGAAAATTACCCAGAATTATGGAAACCCCTTTAAATATTTGTGGCCTGCCTTGCCATCTGTCTTGATCATCAAACATGCTGTGCTAGCATTGCCTAGGAGTGAGAAATAATTTGCCACCGGCAGACACATTTGTGCACCTCCTGAAAACTCAGTTTTGGGAACAACACCTTCCTGGCACCAAAAACGTTGAAGCACAGTCGCAAACCAGTTAGGGCCTGGGTTTCACAAGCTCGCTGGTAGTACCAAACTCATTCAAGAATGCACTTGCCACAAGTCGGAACACTTTCGGAGCCACGAGCATGAATGTCGTTCAAACATCCACAATGGTCTTGCCATTGCCATTGGGTCCCTACACTGAAGTACTTGGATAGAATCTGCATGTGTTTCCCTCCAACAGCGATTTTCTGGAGACCCACGTATGTATATTTTTGTGGTAGAAACTCTGCTTTCTCTGATTGGTACTACGTTGGTGGACTCATCAGCTACTCTCTCTCTCTCGCTCTCTCTCTGTCTCTCTAAATCTGATTTCTATGCTCAATTTGTGGATGATACATTTTTCTTTCTTGATGATCGTAACTCTTCTTTCAGATGTATTTTGAGTATCTTCAATGTCTTTGAGAGGGTGTTGGGGCATAAAATAAATACGGAGGAAATGTGGATTAACAAATATTAATGTCTGTTGAGTGATTTAGTGAGCAGTCTTCTGATGGAGGATGTGGGCTTTTGGATTGGACTTTGACTCATTTAGGGGTCTCTTTGGGGGGTAACCCTAGGCCACTAAGTTTTGGAACACAATAGTGGAAGAGTGGCCAAGAGGCTTGATGGTTGGAAGGGGGTTCTTTTTTCCCCTTGGGGGTAGAATCACCCTTATTCAGGCTGTTTATCTAGTATCCTGTTATATTATTTTTCTATTTTTAAGATTCTAGTGGGGATTGCATATAATATTGAGAAAATAATAAGAGATTTCTTATGGTCTGGAGTTGGGGGGGTTTTTGGGATCATTTAATAAGGTGGGAAGAGGTTTGCAGGTTTGAAATGGAGGGAGGGCTGGTTCTTGGAAATTTCATGTGTAAAAACATTGCTCTCTTAGCTAATTGGTTATGGTATTTTCCCCTAGAAGATCATTCCCTTTGGCATAAAGTGATTAGAAGTAAGTACGGGCTGGGTGAGAATGGGTGGGATACCAATGTTAGTTTCCTATGTTAATCAGAGAGTCAATGGTTATCTATTTCTTAGATTTATCACTTGTTTACTACGCACATTAATTTTGTGGTGGGGAGGGGGTTCTCAGATTTGTTTTTGGAGAGACCTGTAGTTGGGGAATGATGCTCTATCCACATCTGTTCCTCGTCTTTTTTGATTGAGCTCAGGGCAAGATAGTATGATTTCTTTCTTTGTGGTTGATTCGGTTAGCCCTCTAGTTTCTTGGAACTTTCATTTCAAAAGATCTCTAAATGATAGAGAGTTGATGAAACTTCCCTCTTTGTTGTTGTTATTGAACAATTGTCATCTTTCTTCACCTAGGGATACTAAGTCTTGGGCTTTGGATCATTCTTCTTGTAAATATTATTATTATTATTATTATTTAAAGTTTTTGACCCGTTTTAACTCTGTTTTCCTCTATATTAATCTATTTGGAAGGACAAAGCTCCTCCAAAAATTAAGGCTTTCATTGGGCTGACTCTGCTTAATCAAATCGATACTAATAATCTGTTGCAAATCAGGAGACCTTTGAAGGCCTTATGTCTAGATATTTGTGTGCTTTGTTATTTGAATTATGAAACATCATTTCATTTGTTCTTGCACTGTGATTTTGCTTATAGTATTTGGAATAAATTATTTGGTGTGTTGGGAGAAACTTGGGTTTGCCCAGCGTTTGTGGAAGGAATGTTGGCTATTTCTTTTGAGGGTTTTGGAAGATGGGAGGATAGGGCTGCACTTTGGAAATGTGGTATATTTGCAGTGTTGTGGGGATTATGGTTGGAGCTTAATGCACAGATTTTTTCAGGGAAAAATTAAATTGGCAATTTGGCAGTTGGTTTGGGAGAAGATTCAATACTTGGCCTCTTTATGGTGTGTTGGTGAAAGAAGAAACGATTGGAAAAAATATTTCTTTATTTTTTGTTCTTATGTACAATCCAATATATAATACAATTACCTATTCTAAACAAGGAAACAATTTCCTATTGAATAATATCAAATCCCCCATAATTACCCACTTTCCTAATTTGTATTTTATTTACAAAGATATTCGGGGTTGATATTTTAACACTCCCCCTCAAGTTGGATCATAAATATTAATCATCTCCAACTTGCTAATAAGACATCAAAGCTCTGTCGTCCCAAGCCTTTAGTGAGGATATCTGCAGTTTGTTCCTTGGTTGGTACATAAGTCATACACATAATTCCTTCTTCAATTTTTTCTTTGATGAAGTGTCTGTCTACCTCCACATGTTTAGTCTTGTCATGTTGGATTGGATTAAGAAAGATGCTAATAGCTGCCTTATTGTCACTGTAGAGTTTGATAGGAAGGTTCATAGGTACCCGTAATTCCTCCAATAGTTTTCGTAACCACAATCCTTCACAAATCCCTTGAGCGACTGCCCTGAATTCAGCTTTAGCACTATTACGAGCCACCACATTCTGTTTTTTGCTTCTCCAAGTCACGAGATTTCCCCAGAAGAATGTACAATATCCTGTGGTGGACCTTCTATTTTCCATTGATCCTGCCCAATCTGCATTTGTAAAGATCTCTACTTTCTTGCTTTCACATTTCTTAAAGAAGAGTCCTCTTCCCGAGGATCCCTTGAGATATCTAAGGATCTTGTATACAGCCTCGAAGTGAACTTCCTTTGGTGAATGCATGTGTTGACTTACTACACTGACTGCAAATGCAATATCTGGTCTAGTATGTGATAGGTAGATCAGTTTGCCAACCAATCTCTGATACCTCTCCTTTTCTACTGGTTTTCCACAATCTTCAACCCTCTTTACTGATCGGGGTTTCGCTGGGTTTGCACCCTAGCATGCCAGTTTAAACTAGGAGGTCGGTAACATACTTTTGCTTAGAAACACTAATCCCCTTTTTCGTTCTTGCCACTTCCATGCCCAAAAAATACCACATCTGTCCCAAGTCTTTAACTTCAAATTCAGTAGCCAGAACCTTCTTCAATCTCTCCATTTCTACAGTATCATCACCAGTAAGGATTATATCATCAACATACACTATTAGAATAGTTTTCTTACCTCCTTCAGACTATTGGAAGAATAGTGTATGGTCTGATTGCCCTTGTCGATACCCTTGATTCTTTAGTACCTTTGCGAATCTGTCGAACCACGCTCTCAGAGATTGTTTGAGGCCATATAACGATTTCTTTAGTTTACACACTCTGTTTTCTTCACCTGTTCTACTGAATCCTAGTGGTATAGTCATGTAAACTTCCTCTTCTAATTCTCCATTTAAGAAAGCATTTTTAATATCAAGTTGTTGTAGTGGCCAATCTAAATTGGCTACTAGGAATAAGAGAACCCGAATTGTATTTAAGTTTGCCACTGGTGCAAATGTCTCAGTATAATGAATGCCGTAGGTCTGTGTAAAACCTTTTGCAACAAGTTTGGCTATATCTTTCAACTGTTCCATCAGATTTACATTTCACTGTGAAAACCCATGTACAACCTACTGGCTTCTTCCCTTTCGGTAGATCTATCAACTTCCAAGTTCCATTTTTTTCTAGGGCTCACATTTCTTCCAAGACTGCCTCTCTCCATTCTGGTATTTCTAGAGCTTCCTGAATGTTTTTTGGTACTTTCATCCTATCAAGATTAGAGACAAACGCACGATATCCTGTAGACAAGCTTTTATAAGACATGTATTTCGACCAAGGATATTGAGTACATGACCTGGTTTGTTTTCTGATTGCAATAGGTAGATTGATATCATCAGGTGTAGAATTGTCAGAGGAAGACTCAATTACCAGATCAGGATAAGTCAAGGGCTCATGATTATTCGGAGCCATCACCCGTTCCAACGCTCTTGGTGCCTCAGGTATGAGATTCTTCCTCTCCTTTATTTTCGGCTTTCTTGAGTAAACCAGTATGTCTATGTTGTTTTGCTCTCCTGCATCTCCCCCTGAGGGTAAGTGTTCAGTTGTGTTTGGCGAGTCGGGAAGTAATGTAATGGAAGACTCAATAGATGGGTTAGGGAATGGAGTAACTGGAGTAACCGCAAATTCAGTAGTAAAAGGATCAAAGAACCGATCTTCACTCCATTTCTCCCCTTGAAAAGAGGGCTTTGGGAAATAAGGAGTGGTTTGAAAGAAAGTGACATCAAGACTAACGAACAGTCGTTTGGAGACCGGATCATAGCATTTGTAGCCTTTTTGGGTAGGTGAATAACCAAGGAAAACACATTTAATGGCACGAGGATCCAATTTATCGCGATGGCGTGCATGGACATGAACAAAAGCAGTACAACCAAAAATTTTCAGTGGGAGACTGGAAGGGAGTCGAGAGGTAGGAAAGTTTTCCTGAAATTTCTGAAGAGGGGTGACAAATGAGAGTGCTCGACTTGGCATTCGATTAATGAGATGTGTGGCTGTTAAGATGGCATCGCCCCAAAAATAATGTTTCATGTGGGTAGTAAACATTAAAGCCCGGGCTACTTCAAGTATATGTCTATTTTTTCGTTCAGCAACCCCATTTTGTTGAGGGGTATCCACACAAGAACTTTGATGAACAATCCCATGATCTTGAAGATAAGTTCCCAGGATGGTATTGAAATATTCCGTACCATGATCAGTACGTAGGATCTGAATATGAGTCTGGAACTGTGTATGAATCATGGTATGAAAATTGATGAAAATGGAGCGCACTTCAATTTTTTCTTTCAGTAAGTAGACCCAACAAAGACGAGTATGGTCTTCGATAAAGGTACAAACCATTTTGTATTGGTGTGATTTAGGGAACGTGAGGGACCCCATACATTACTGTGAAACATAGCAAATGGGCGAGATGGTTTGTATATGGATGATGGAAAAGAAGTACGACGATGTTTAGCAAGCTCACATACTTCACATTGAAGCTCAGAAGCCATTTTATTTGAACAAAGAGAAGGAAACAAACGTTTTAAATATTGAAAATTGGGATGACCCATCCGTGAATGCCATAACAAAAGTTCACTATTTCTAGAAGTAGATGCAGAATCACAAATTGCAGTATTACATAGTTCACTCAAACTTGCCTCCTCAAAGTAGTAGAGTCCTTCATATGCTTTAGCAGTGCCAATCGTCTTCCCCGATGATAGGTCCTTAAAAACACAATGAGAGGAAACAAATTTAGCGGAACAATTCGAGTCTTTTGTTAACTGACTGATAGATAACAGATTGCACGATAACTTAGGGACATGTAAGACTGATTGTAAAGTTAAGGAATCAGATATGCGAATACTTCCTTTTCCAGCAACTGGTGAGAGAGATCCATTTGCAATTTTTACCCTCAAATTCCTGGCATATGGTGAGTAGGATGAAAAATATTGATACGACCCAGTCATATGATCGGATGCACTCGAATCAATTATCCAAGGACATTTGTAACAAGATGTGGTTTTTAAAGCTGACAGATGATTACCTCGATGAGCTAGAGACCCAGAGGAAGACTGACCCGATGTTTGCATTGATGAAATCATCTTATATAACTGATCCAACTGTTCAGGACTGAATGCACTACTGGACAGGGTATTGTTGTTCTCTCCTTGTGATCTTTCAATTGATCCGCCAGTGCTGGCCTGGTACCCACGATTTTTTTGGTATTGTCTCGGTTTCTAGTCTGCCGGTTTTCTATGAATCTCCCAGCAGGTATTTTTTGAAGACCTGTTTTTCGGCAATGTTCTCACCATATTTTTCCTCTTTGTGGTTGTTGACTAGGTCCTCCTGGGCCTTTTAACGCAAGAGCTGAGGCATCCGGCCCAGCGTGTAGCCCATCTAATTTTTGGGCAGATACAGGTACAGCCGGGTCTAGCCCAGCGGATTCATTTTGAGGCTGCAACATCACCCGCCTCCTGTTCTCTTCCCTTCTGACCTCTGCAAAGACTTCTCGGGTTGAAGGGAGAGGTCGCCGGCCAAGGATTTGTCCCCTCACGTCGTTGAGCTCTCGATTCAGGCCAGCAAAAACTCGAAGACCCTCTCGTTTTCGAGCCTCCTTCGGTATCGCGTGCTATCTTCGGAGCACTCCCACTCCTCGTCGATGCTCAGATCGAGCTCCTGCCTGAGATGACTCATCTCCATGAAATACTCGATAACACCTCTCTCGCCTTGCCTCATCTGCCACAATCGGGTCTTGATGTCAAAGATTTGTGAGTAACTTTCGACATTGGAGTACGTCTCACGTACGGCTTCCCAGACCTCCTTCGTCGTCGGCAAAAACAAATAAATTTTTCCGATTGATGGTTGCATCGAATTGACGAGCCAGTTGTGACCATGGAGTTTTCGGACCTCCATCTTTGCAAGGCTACAGCATCGGAAGGGTCTGGTTTCCTTCGCTCACCGGTAAGATAACCAAGCTTTCCTTTTCCCTCATTCACCAGTTTCATGGATTAAGCCCATTCACGGAAATTTTTTCTGTTTAGCTTTTCCAATGAGAGTGGAAAGACTGTGTTATCATTCGTACCCCCACCGGACGTAACCTCTGAATCGTCGGTGATGTTTGCAAAGGAGGTAGAGCCTTTGCTGTCAGCCATCGTTTAGCTGGGTTTAAGAAACCCTAGCTCTGATACCATGAAAGAAGAAACGATTGGAAAAAATATTTCTTTATTTTTTGTTCTTATGTACAATCCAATATATAATACAATTACCTATTTTAAACAAGGAAACAAATTCTATTGAATAATATCAAATCCCCCATAATTACCCACTTTCCTAATTTGTATTTTATTTACAAAGATATTCGGGGTTGATATTTTAACAGTTGGCTTTGGATGCTTTAAGAGAGTTAACATTTTGGAAGTTCAGAGAGAATGGAGGAATCTTGTTCTTTGATATTTCCTAGTATTTATGTAATTTTTCTAGTTTCTTTTTTCTAGTTTTTTTTCCCAGAATTTTGACGGGAAATGTCTTCTTCTCCTTTTTTAAAATTCTTCTCTTAATAATGAAATCTCTTCTTCTGCTGTCAAAAAAGAAAAAAAAAAAAAAATTCAAACAGATTCTCCATAAATGACTAAGCAACTGTATAACAAAGGGTATGCCCTGTGCAGTAAGAGGCAAATAAATCAGCCCCCCAATCAACTTTCCATACGGAGGCGTTTCTTCAAAATTAGATCTACTATCTCTAGATAACTTCACATTTGGGTGTATGTGAGTGATTTAGCTCCTGAAATGCCTGTATCGTATAGAGCAAGTCTAGAATATATTTTTGTTGAGACAAATGGCACTTTACAACTTCAACACCAAGAAAATGCTGAAGGGTTTCAGGTCTTTTTTTCAAATTATGTCTGAAGCCAACAGTTAACATTTGCAATCCTACTGAAGTCATTGTTTGTGATAATGATATCATCAATTTAAGCCAACATAGCACCACATGTGTCTTTTTCTTCAGGACAAAAGCAAAATTGTCAGAGTGGCATTGTATAAAGTCAAAATCAGAAACTACCACGCTGAATTTGTCAAATCAGGCCCTCAGATTGAATAAGCCGATAAACAGCCAAAAATCTTAAGTTGTTAGGTTGTGAGCCAACAATGTTTTATCAAGCTTTAACACTACCTTGCACATGCAGCCAATTGCACATGTAGAAATAAGCAAACGACAAATGACCACCACACAATAAACACAGGCAACAAAACTATTAACTAGGACTTCGTGGCAACCATAGCTTTGATACCATGTTAGATTACTACTTTACCTTAAAGCTTAAGCTGTTAGGTTGTGAGCCAACAATGTATATCAAGCTTTAACAGCAACTTATAAACCTTACTGAGCCACAGACCTGGGGGTTGCACCATGTAAAATGATTAACAATCAATGCCATACATCTGGATATATTCCTTGGCCACCAATCAGGCTTTCATCCTTTCAATAGAATCATCAGGATTAGAATGAATAGTATACACCTAGTGAATGATAACTAACGCCTTACCATAAGGGATATCCACCAGTTCCCTTGTCCCTTGGGCCTTGAGAAGTTAGCGTCTCCATTTCTACATCCATCACATGTTTCCAACCAAAATTAGTAAGATCCTCAACATGTGAAGAAGGGAGATAAACAAAGGAAATAGACAAAAGAATGCCCATTGCAGGGAAAATGAAGTAGCGGAAGCCTTGAATTCTATATTGAATTGATTTTTCATATGTACATCCCAATCTTATATAATACAATCACCTATTCTAAACAAGGAAACAATCCCCTTACTGAATAATATCAAATGCCCTACATTTACCCACTTTCCTAATTTGTTTATTATTTACATTGATACTTGAGATTTTAA
Source organism: Malania oleifera (assembly GCF_029873635.1). Taxonomy (NCBI): domain Eukaryota; kingdom Viridiplantae; phylum Streptophyta; class Magnoliopsida; order Santalales; family Ximeniaceae; genus Malania; species Malania oleifera. The sequence goes on along the minus strand of NC_080417.1, from coordinate 59,680,479 downwards.
CACTCCCCCTCAAGTTGGATCATAAATATTAATCATCCCCAACTTGCTAATGAGATCATCAGAATTCTGTCATCCCAACCCTTTAGTGAAAATATCTACAGTTTGTTCCTTGGTAGGTACATAAGTCATACAAATAATTCCTTCTTCAACTTTCTCTTTGATAAAGTGTCTGTCCACTTCCACATGTTTAGTCCTATCATGTTAAACTGGATTGAGAGAGATGCTGATAACTGCCTTATTGTCATAATAGAGTTTGATAGGAAATTTCACCGGGACCTATAATTCTTCCAAGAGTTTTCATAACTACAGTCCTTCACATATCCCTTGAGCAACTGCCCTGAATTCATCTTCAGCACTACTACGAGCCACCACATTCTGTTTTTTGCTTCTCCAAGTTACCAGATTTCCCTAGATAAATGTGCAATAACCTGTGGTGGACCTTCTATCTTTCACTGATCTTGCCCAATCTGCATCTGTAAAGATCTCTACTTCCTTGCTTTCACATTTCTTAAAGAAGAGTCCTCTCCTCGGGGATTCCTTGAGATATCGAAGGATCTTGTACACGGCATCTAAGTGGGCTTCTTTTATTGAATGCATGTGTTGGCTTACTACATTAACTGCAAATGCAATATCTGGTCTAGTATGTGATAGGTAGATTAGCTTGCCAACCAATCTCTGATACCTTTCCTTTTCAACTGGTATTCCACAGTCTTAAACCCTCTTTACCGCTTCAATCGGGGTTTCGCTGTGTTTGCATCCAAGCATGCCAGTTTCAATTAGGAGATCAGTAACATACTTTCGATGAGAAACACTAATTCCCTTTCTCGTTTTTGCCACTTCCATGCCCAAAAAATACCGCATTTGTCCCAAGTCTTTAACTTCAAATTTAGCAGCCAGAACTTTCTTCAATCTCTCCATCTCTACTGTATCATCACTAGTAAGGATTATATCATCAACATACATTATTGGAATTGTTCTCTTACCTCTTTCAGACTGTTGGAAGAATAGGGTATGATCTGATTGCCCTTGTCGATAACCTTGATTCTTTATTACTTTTGCAAATTTGTCGAACCATGCTCTGGGAGATTGTTTGAGTCCATACAAGGACTTCTTGAGTTTACACACTTTGTTTTCTTCACCTTTCCCACTGAATCCTGGTGGTATAGTCATGTATACTTCTTCTTCTAACTTGCCATTTAAAAAAACATTCTTAATATCAAGTTGTTGTAGTGGTCAATCTAAGTTGGCTGCCAAGGATAAGAGGACCCGAACTGTATTTATGTTTGCCATTGGTGCAAATGTTTCCGTATAGTCAATGTCGTAAGTCTGTGTAAATTCTTTTGCAACAAGTATGACTTTATATCTTTCAACTGTCCCATTTAGATTTATATTCCACTTTGAAGACCCATTTACAACCCACTGGCTTCTTCCCTCTCGGCAAATTTATCAACTCCCAAGTTCCATTTGTTTTTAGGGCCCGCATTTCCTCCATGACTACCTCTCTCCATTTAGGTATTTCTAGAGCTTCCTGAATGTTCTGTGGAATTCTCATCCTGTCAAGGTTAGAGACAAAAGCACGATATCCTGTGGACAAGCTTTTATAAGACATGTATTTAGACCAGGGGTATTGAGTACATGATCTGGTTTGTTTTTTGATTGCAATAGGTAAATTGATATCGTCAGGTATAGGACTATTAGAAGAAAGTTCAATTACCAGATCAGGATTGGGAGTTGACTCATGGTTATTCGGAGCCATCACCAGTTCCAACGCTCTTGGTGCCTTAGGTATGAGATTCTCCCTGTTCTTTGTGTTCGGCTTTCTTGAGTAAATAAGTATGTCTGCATTGTTTTGCTTTCCTGTATCTTCCCCTGAGGTTAAGTGTTCTGTTGTGTTTGGCAGGTCAGGAAGTGATGCAATGAAAGACTCGATAGATGGGTCAAGGAATGAAGCAACGGGAGGCTCAATAGGTGATAAGGGTTCAGATGACGCAGATTCAGTAGTAAAGAGGTCAAAGAATCGATCTTCACTCCATTTCTCCCCCTAAAGAGAGGGCTTTGGGAAATAAGGAGTGGTTTCAAAGAAAGTAACATCAAGACTAACAAACAGCCTTTTTGAGACAGGATCATAGCATTTGTAGCCTTTCTGGGCAGGGGAATAACCAAGGAAGACACATTGAACGGCACTGGGATCCAATTTATCCCGGTGGTGTGCATGAACATTAACAAAAGCAATACAACTAAAGATTTTCAGTGGGAGACTGGAGAGGAGTCGAGAGGTAGGAAAAATGTTCTTGAAATTTATGAAGAGGGGTGACAAAGGAAAGTACTCGACTCGGCATTCGATTAATGAGATGTGTGGCTGTTAAGATGGCATCGCCCAAAAAATAGTTTTTCATGTTGGTAGTGAACATTAATGCCTGGGCTACTTCAAGTATATGTCTATTTTTTTCGTTCAGCAACCCCATTTTGTTGAGGGGTATCCACACAAGAACTCTGATGAACAATCCCATTTTCTTGAAGATAAGTTCTCAGAATAGTATTAAAATATTCGTACCATTATTAGTACGTAAAATTTGAATATGAGTCTGGAACTGTGTATGAATCATGGAATGAAAACTGATGAAATGGAGCGGACTTCAGTTTTGTCTGTTAGCAAGTAAACCCAACAAAGACGAGTGTGGTCATCAATAAAGGTAACGAACCATTTTGTATTGGTGCGATTGAGGGGACGTGAGGGACCCCACAAATCACTGTGAATCATAGTAAATGGACGAGATGATTTGTATATGGATGATGGGAAAGAAGTACGACGGTGTTTTGCAAGCTCACACACTTCACATTGAAACTTAGAAGACATTTTATTTGAACAAATAGAAGGAAACAAACGTTTTAAATATTGGAAATTTGGATGACCTATCCTTGAATGCCATAACAAAAGTTCACCATCTCTAGAAATAGATGCGGAATCACAAATTGCAGTATTACATAGTTTACTCAAGCTTGCCTCCTCAAAGTAGTAGAGGCCCTCATACGCCTTAGCAGTGCCAATCGTTTTCCTTGATGATAGGTCCTGAAAAACACAATGAGATGAAACAAATTTAGCAGAACAATTTGAGTCTTTTGTTAATTGGCTAATGGATAACAGGTTGTAAGATAACTTAGGAACATGTAGGACAGATTGCAAAGTTATAGAGTCAGATATGCGAATACTTCCTTTACCAGCAACTGGTGAGAGAGAACCATATGCAATTTTTACTCTCAAATTCCCAACATATGGTGAGTAGGATGAAAACAATTGATAAGAACTAGTCATATGATCAGATGCACCCGAGTCAATTATCTATGGAGATTTGTAACAGGATGTAGTATTTATAGCTGATAAATAATTACCTCGGTGAGCCAGGGAACTAGAGGAAGACTGATCCGATGTTTGAATTGACGAAATCATTTTATATAGCTGATCTAACTGCTCAAGACTGAATGAAAACGATAAAATCGTTTTATGTATGATATGCCTCAACACACAAATCCCTTTTTAACCAAAACTTTCAAGTAAAGATAAATTCAAACTGTTTTGGAATAAACTAGGGTTCTTGGTTCACTTTGCAAAAATGCACACTTATATAATTGAAGTGAACTAGTTAGCAAAAACTTTGTCTTGAATATACACTCAATCAAAATCACAAAGTTTTATTTCATGTACTCAATCACAAAACTGAGTATATTAATTTGCAGAAAATATCCCTCAATTAAAATTATAGTTCTACGTACCAAGGATATTAAATCAAGCTCTAATGTATCTAAAGATAGATCCTTTTGGAAACCACACACTTGAATCAAACCTTTCAATCAATCACACACCATAAATCAAATAATGATCTTGTTTAAAATAGCCTTATGTATGTATGGGTACTTTCAAGATCACCCTTTTAATCAATACTAGATTTTTCAATAATAGGCTCTTTGAGAAAATATATGTATATTTATATTCTCTTGAATCAAAATTTAATCTACCAAGTTAGATAAACTTTCTTAAGTAATGATCTCTTAGAAAATTAATTTTTGTACGAATAGGCACACTCAAAATCAATACTTTTCAATACTAGTCAAGAACAAGCAATGAATGAGATGTAAAGTTCACAAGACTAATATTTTGAAAGATCAAACCTCAATACTAGATTGAAGTACAGTAGAGTAAACAAGTTCCCTTTGAAAAACTGATTTGATTTGCCCAAGCTTGAAGAGTTGAGATTGATGTATATGCGATCGAATAGCACTAAGAGTAGATAATCAACAATCTTGCAACAAGGTGTGTTCTTCTCTTTCTTGTGAGTCTAACTTCTTTTCTAGGGTTTAGATATTCATAATATATAGTATATTACCCTTAGGATTGATCTCAGCCGTTGGATCAATAAGATACCTCGCATGTCTTTTTAATAAAGAACTGATTTTTAGGTTTTCCCGCGAGTTCAAGCAACCAAACTCGACTTCAGGCTCCTAAATTGGCAACTTCAGGCGCCTGAGGTTCCAAGGTTAGGCGACCGAGGTACCTCTGCCAGGTTCTATCTTTCCCCTTTAATTCTTCAGGCTACCGAAGAAATTCTTCAGGCGCCCGAGGATAACTTCAGGCTACCGAAGTCCCCTTGTTCACACATATTCATTTCCAGTTTAAAATTCTACTTTGATTCTTTGCTTGGGTCTTTTATAAAACAAGCTTTCCATGATTTTAAAAACATTTCTAAGCCCATGTATGTACTCTAATGATCTACATGAAATGCATGAAACCTAAAATCATTTTAAGTGGTATTGAGCCTCAAGATAAATCACACGAAAATGTAAGTACATGAGTTCTAAATACCCATTCCCAAAACATTCTTGACCTTTGCCACTTGCATCTTGATTCTCATACTCTTTGAGTTCCATGGTGCTTTCTAAAATGTATAATCTTTACTTTATGGCATCCATGATTCGTTATCTTTCCATGCATGCTCAGTGTAAGTCCTGTTCACAAACTCAATGCACAGATCAAATATCAAGTGATTTGTCCTTATCAAAAACCGGATTGAACTCATAGAGTCAACATGCTGTGTTATCTAGCCCATTCAAACCCCCAGCAGATGTGGCCTCTGAGTCGTCGTCGATATTTTTAGAAGAGGTCGACCCTCTGCTGTTGACCGTTGGCCATAGTTAGCTAAGGTTGAGAAATCCTAGCTCTGATACCATGTAAGTGGAAGCCTCGAATTCTATAATGAATTGATTTTTCATATGTACATCCCAATCTTATATAATACAATCACCTATTCTAAACAAGGAAACAATCCCCTTACCGAATAATATCAAATCCCCCACATTTACCCACTTTCCTAATTTGCTTATTATTTACAATGATACTTGAGATTTTAACAGATCTCTAGAATCAAAATCCTATATGGTAGAGGACTGAATTGATAGCTGCATAGCTGCAATCATGATTTTGAAATGTGATCAGGGGATGTGGGAGAGTACGTGGCAGGAAGGGGTCATTTTGGTTGTGAATTTTTTCATGCACACCCAACAATGCACAAATTGAAGAATAAGCATGTAATATTTTAAAATTTGGGTCTTGTTTCAGGTGGGAAACTTCCATGGAAAAAGAAAAAATATTAGTGAAGTTGGAATCCTGAAATGTGAAAATTATTCATATGTATATTATATGTATCTGCTATGAAAAGGATAATGTAGTATGCAGTAATGTAGAGAAAATAATTTTATAAAGGACAAATTTTATAATGTCTGCTCTTCAAATGGTGGTGTGTAGTTAATGTGTTCTGGCACTCACTTATTTTTTGGTTTGTATTCTTTAAGTTATTTGTTATAATGATTAATGATTATTTTACAAGTTGTTTCTTTAGAGAGAGAATCATGTTACCCAAAATTTTAGGTTATTTCTTCACTGAGAGAAGCTGGGCTTGAATCATCCAACTTAATCCTTGGGGTTGACTTCACAAAGAGCAATGAGTGGACAGGTCATCCTGCCCATAGAAAATTTTATGGTTTTAATTTTTTAAACTTTCTAGGTAGGAAGAAAATTCATTGTACTTAAATAATTGCAGGCCGATATTCATTCAATAGGAAAAGCCTTCATGCAGTTGGTGGCAGACCTAATCCATATGAGCAAGCGATCTCTATAATTGGCCGCACTTTATTTTCATTTGATGAAGACAACTTGATACCTTGCTTTGGATTTGGTGATGGTTAGTTCTGCCTGTTTTTATAATTTTTTTCCAGAAAACTATATGTTGTAACTTTTCCTTTTGTTGGTTATCTAATGAGTTTTTCTTTTGTAGCATCAACAAATGATCACTCCGTGTTCAGCTTTTACCCAGAAGATCGATATTGTTGTGGCTTTGAGGAAGCCCTTGGGCGATATAGAGAAATTGTTCCTCACATAAAATTGTCAGGTTATTTACAATTATTTCCTTTTCTTTCCCTCATTGGTTGATTTGCATTGATATATATATATATATATATATATATATATATATATATATTTGTTTTTATCACTTCTTCAACTGGAGAATTTGTCATGTCTGAGCTTTTACGCTTGCAGTATAGTAAGAGTGATTTTCATTTTTAAAATAATAAGGATTGACAAATACCTTTCCAATGAATATTTCATGTTTTCTGAAAACTTAAAAATGAACAAAATTCCACTCCCATTGGATCAGGAGGTGTTTATCTGGATTTTCTCTTTAAAGAAATTAGTCTGACCTAATTATAACCATGAAGGGTTAGGAATTTTTTATGGTGCCATGGGCCAATATGAAATGTTTTTTTCTTGAAAATGTTTTGATCTACCCTCCACCCTCTTCAAGTGGCATAATATTTCTGTATATGAAGATTATAAAAGGTTTTGTGTAAGACGCAAGGAAAATTCTTTCTCAGAACAAGGACAGGACACAAGGGTATGGATTTATTTTCCAAAAATAAAAAACCACATTGACCAAAATTTGTTCTGTCATGCTAGCCTATTTTCTTTGAATTTCAGTGAAATGGGTATCCTAGCTAAAAGATTGGTCATGATAACTGTTTTTTTCCCTTAACTTCTTCAGTTTGGGAATGAAACTTCTGTGTTCATCTTAAATGCCTTGATGTGTTGTCCGTGCATAGGAATTTGAAAACAAGTAACATCACTCTCTTCCTTTCCAATGCAAGATAGAGGTTTTGAGTGGATAATTGGTTCTACTTACTAATTAAACATGAGGCAATGCTTTGAAATGATCAGGGAAAAATTTAGGTGTTTAATTTTTGTACATTGAGGATTGAACGCGTCAGTACTTTTCAGCAGCTAAATGGGGTAATTTTTACTTACTTGTAGTTTATTATAGACTTGCTTCAGTTTTGTTCGCTATGTTTCATAAAGGTTTTTTAAAAAATAATTCAGATTCTTATGGTTAATAAAGGTTCAAGTGATTTATATGGCATGACTTATCTGCTAATTACAGCACCTTACTAATTTTAAGTGTAATGTTAGGCGAATTAGATTTGTAGGTTGTCTCCTTATTTTTTCTCACTGGACAACAATGTTTATTTGTATAATTTGGGATTGAATAGTTTTTGATTCTTGGGAGGCATTATTTGCCAAATCAATTCGTCAACTGGCTTCGTCAAATTCAGGACCAGAAATTGTCCTATTCTGGAATGTCTGAACATAATACCATTTTTATGAAACGTGACACATTTTTTTTGGCATTCACAATGCAAATAAAATTAACTTGAAGTGGTAGTTATGTTTGCTTTTGGGCAGTCCATTTTTGTGAATCCCAGTTTTTTGGGTCCATGAATGTAGATATATGGATGTGCATATATGATCATGATACTTTTATTCCCCTTATTCTCAAAATGAATTTTCTTACAATGCAGGTCCAACTTCATTTGCCCCAATAATTGATGCATCAATTGACATTGTGGAGAGAAACAACAGGCAATATCATGTTCTTGTCATTGTTGCTGATGGGCAGGTGCAAGATTTGTGATATTTACATCATTAATTATTGATTTTATAACTTTTAGTTACTTTTTATGTTATTTATAAAATGTTTCAAATAGGTTACTAGGAGTCCTGATGTCCCACCGGGAAGATTTAGTCCACAAGAGCAAGCAACTATCAACTCCATAGTAGCTGCTAGGTAAAGCAGTCTTTTTTTTGTAGCATTGAATTATTGTTCTGCTGTACTCCAAATCTGAATCAGTTGCATTTTCGTAATAGCCAATATCCTCTATCAATTATTTTAGTTGGTGTGGGGGATGGACCATGGGATGCAATGCTACTTTTTGACGATAACATCCCTCAACGCTTATTTGATAACTTTCAGGTATTAAACTGCTTGTTTATTTTAAATCTGCAATCCATGAGATTCTATCTAAAATTTTTTGACATTGTGATCGAGTCATTGACAAATTAATGAATTGTTATATAGTAAGGATGAGTTTTGTGTACAAATTGGTGATAACATTGTGTTTCTTGGTTTATTTTAAATCTACAACTCAGAATATTCTATCTAAAATTTGTGACATTGTGATTGAGGCATTTGACTAATTAATGAAATTTTATATAGTAAGAATGAGTTTTGTCTACTATTGGTGATGGTTAATGGTCATTTAGCTTTATTAATGTTGAATAATTGGGTAAAATGGAAGACCTAGGCTCAATGATAGGTCTCTCCCTCTATTTATAATATATGTCAAGTACAATAATAATGACAATAATACCCTTACTAACTCACGCTTATTACTAAAAAAACTCCTAACACATAATATAAAGCTAAATGACTAAATAACCATTAGCACTCCCCCTCAAGCTTGAGCATGTATATCATATGCTGCCAGCTTGTTACAAATCAATTTCACATGAACAGCTCCGGAGGCTTTAGTGAACATATCAGCAAGCTGAAACTCAGGCTTCACATGAGTGGTTGTAATGACCTTCTGTACAAGTTCAATCAACTTTAATGTGCTTTGTCCACTCATGGAAGACCGGGTTGGAGGCAATATGAATAGCAACTCAATTATCACTCATCAACTCCATAGGCTAAAAATGTGGAAAACCTAGTTCTTTCAACATGCTTTTCAACCAAACAAGTTCACGTGTAGTGTGCGCTGTAGTCCTATAGTCCGACTCAACACTTGACTTGGCCACCACAGTTTGTTTCTTACTTTTCCAATACACTAAATTACCTCCAAAAAAGATACAATACCTGGTTGTGGAACTTCGGTCGGAAGGTGACTTGGCCTCATTTGCATCTGTATATCCCTGAATATGAGTGTGATTTCAATCCTGATATAAGAGACCTCTCCCTGGTGCACCTTTGAGATATCTCTCAAAATGCAAATTACTGCATCCTAGTGGCTTGTTCTCTGGAAATCGAGAAATTAGTCCACAACACTTGTTGTGTAGTATATATCTGGTTGAGTGACTGTAAGATAATTCAACTTTCTAACAAGTCTTCGGTACTAACCTGGGTTAGGCGACAAATAACCGATATCTGACACGTACTATTGGGATCCATTGGTGTATCAACAGGTTTGGATCCCCATAGCCTCGTCTCATCTAAAAGATCAAGAACATACTTTGTGACAAGACAGTTCCTGTACGAGATCTCGATACTTCTATACCCAAGAAGTACTTCAATGGTCTTAATGCCTTGGTCTTAAAATTACTTTGTAGGAAAAGATTTAGGTTCTGGATGCCTCGATTGTCGTCACTAGTGATCAGAATGTTATCCAAATACATAATAAGCAAAATCCTACTAGATAGACTATGACGATAAAATGTAAAGTGATCTATTGCACACTGATGGAGGCCAAACTCAAGTACTACAACACTAAAACGACCAAACTATACTCTTGGAGATTGTTTTAATCCCTATAATGATTTCTTAAGCCTACATATTGAGCCTAACTCCCTTTGAGCAACAAACCTAGATGGCTGCTCCATATATACCTCCTCATGAATATCACCATGTAGGAAAGCATTCTTCACATCTAGCAGATGTAGAGGCCTATGACAAGTGGTGGCTAAAGAGATGAAGAAATGTACTGAGGCAAGTTTAGCAACTAGAGAGAATCTGTCTGAATAATCCAAGGCACACACCGAGTATACCATTTAGCAACAAGGCGAGCCTTCAAATGAGTTACAAAACCATTAGGATTGACTTTCACATTGTACACCTAGCAACAACCAACCATAGACTTATCAGGAGGAAGAGGTACCAAGTCCCAAGTATCATTATTACGTGGGTGGAGAAGGCGAGCCAAAGTAGTAAAGTCCACGAGCCTCGCATCCTGGGCCAATTGTCTTTCTTGTCTTGATGTCTTCAGATCCCGAATAACCACAAAATCAGAAAAGATAGAACAATTTAGTAACACTGCAAGCTTAACTGACATGAGATTGAAAGGAGATTTAAAAATATATAAAGCATAATAAAGAGACATGGAAGGAGTAGGATTTATTGTTCCTATCCCCTTAACAACAATAGTGGACCCATTAGCAAGGGTAACTTGAGGTAGATTATTAGGATAGTAGAAGTTAGAAAATAAGTTGGTTGCACCTATTATATGATCAGTGGCAGCAGAATTGATAACCCTAGGACTAGCGGGGAAGAAACCAGATGACACACATACTATAGGATTACCTTTCTGGGCAAAAGACGCAATGTAATAAGATGCTTGTTGAGATGATTGATACTGTAGGAGCCTTGAATACTCCTCCTCTGATATAGTCATAGTATGTGGTTTACTCAAACAAGTTTCTAACGAGGGAACCATACTTCTGGGATTTGCAAACTCCATCCCAACACTCACATGCTCAGACCAATGATCACAAGGTTAATTGATGGAACAATTGGAATAACCATGAACAAGTCATAAATAAATCAGTACGAGGCTGTCACAGCACCCAGAAACTTAGAAGCAACCTCCAGCAAGCAAGACACAGCCATGGAACAATTGGAGACGTGAATCATCGAAACTACAATGGACAAATCACCAACAAACTTATATCACACTGCCACAGCCTCACAAAAAACAGCTTATGAGCACTACCACTGCTCCTAGAGAGTCCCTAATGACTGTTGCTAACACCAAACAACAACTAACGAATTACCATGAGTGCATGGTCACAATGAAGATTGGATCTTTGAGCAAGACACAAGCCCAGCAGCTTGATTGTTTGGTATATGGAAGAAATTAGAACATTGATTCAAAAGACACAGCAACTCTCACTGTTTCAGACACAATAAACTCAATAAGCATTGATAAACAGCTTTGTGAAGCATCAAACAACCATTCCTTGGTGCCGCACATGAGCAATTAGAAAAGGTGAGATGCTTGGACTAAAAACATCATGAAAAACTCCATGAACATGTTAATAGAGAGATTGGATCACTGCTGGATGATTTCAGGTCAAAAACATGCCTGAAAGTAGCTTCACATGCTGAGGGTGTGTGGGACACTTCCTGGAGATGGGATTTCAGTGGGGGGCAGGTCTGCAGTGTCTGTGGATGGCTATGGTGTTGTTTTTGCAAAATCTATAGTAGTTTTTGTGTTCTTGAAAGCGCAGTGTCGCCCAGGAAATTTTCAGCCACTGGTCTGACTTTCGGCTGCTATTGGCTGTTTTCTAGGGCTATAGTGTTGCTGAAAATTCTTCTATGATGGTAGACATGCAGCGGATTTTGGGTTTTAGGCTTCGGTTTTGATGGTGGTGGTAAAATTAGGGTTTATGTTTCAGAATCATGCTCTAATACCATGTTGAATAATTGGGTAAAATGGAAGACCTAGCCTCAATGATAGGTCTCTCCCTCTTTTTATAATATATGTCAAGTACAATGTTAATGACCATAATACCCTTACTAACTCACACTTATTACTAACAAAACTCAAACACATAATAATAATGCTAAATAACTAAATAACCATTAACAATTAGTATATGTTAGTGTTATGTTAGTGTGAGTTAGGTAATTTTGGTCATAATAATGCTAAATGACTAAATAACCAATTAACAATTAGTATATGTTAGTGTTATGTTAGTGTGAGTTAGGTAATTTTGGTCATTGGTATGTACTTGACAGGTATTACAAATAGAGGGAGAGACCTATCATTGTGATTAGGTCTTCCATTTTACTCAATAATTGAACATGGTATCAGAGCAAAATCTGATCTAAACCTTATTTGCATAACCGCTGCTAAACCAAACCCTAAACATCATAATCTCACGCAAACCTGCTGCTGTAGAAGGATCTTCAGCATCACCAAAGTCTAGGAGCAGGTTCAGGAGTCGCTAAAAAAAGCTGCAGAAAAATCCTGGCTGCTGCTTTCCTCTTAAAAAAATTGAGAAATGCTTCATATTTGCAAAACCAACCACATAGCGAGCCACAGAACCTGCTGATCTGCCAGCCTGCAAAAAATTTCACTGCCAGAGGAGCCTCCACATGCCACCATGTATTGGCCGAAATCCGGCAGTGCGAACCTCATGCGCTGACTTGAGCATTTTGAGCAGCCTTTTTGCTCCAATTTCCTCCAAAATGTCTTGAATCCTCCCTTCCCCTACACCATAATACCAAGTTGTTTGTCATTTTTTTTGGTCCAAAGATATCACCTTTTTTAGTTGCTGATGTGCCATATTCCAGGAATGATTTTTTGTAATGCCCAAAGCTGTTGGTCAATGTTTATTGAGTTCATTGAGGCCTGAAGCAGTGGTATAGCTGTGTTCATGATTTGTTTTTATCTTGTTCATCGTGTGCCCGTAGTTTGCTTTGGTTGCAAATGTTGTGTGTTGGGAATTTGGGATGGAGTCCATGAATTCCAGTAGGATGTTGTTCGCTGTGTGATGCAGGGGCAGCATCAAGGTTCTGCAGCCATGGAGAAATTAGAAGAGAAGAAGGGGAAGGGAGGAGATACCAGGCAGAAAACTCACGTTCACTTCAATTGAAATTCATCAACAACTGCCTACATCATGGCTTTCACACACTATTTATAAGAAAGCCTCTAAACATATGAAATTACTCACATACCCCTAAAACTACATCACATTACAAACATATCCCTAGGATACACAATTACTACAAACAAGCCCCCGACATAAATAATCCTAATACAAGCAACTACACACATATACTTAAACAACTAAATAACTAAGCACATTTGGGTTTTAGACCCAATAAACCATTCACCTTATTTTTGACATAGGCCTCCTAATTGGGTCGAAATGATCCATCCAAATAGCCGCTTCTTGTCCTACGTCAATTCCCTCCTTTAGGAAAGAACTCAACTCCGTCGAGTTGGGGAAAGCACCAAGGAGTCCATCACCATGAATAGAGTCATCTCGTTTCATAAGAAAGGAACCAAGAGTATGCTTCAACTTGGTGAGTGGAAGAATTTGTGATGGCATCAACTTATACTTCTTATTTTTCAATGGAGAGAATAATAATTCTCATATCCATCATGTTTCACCTTCCTATCAAATAATCATGGCTGGCCCAAAAGAATGCGTCAATTTTTGAGAGGAAGGATATTACATTGCATTGTCTCCATAATGGAACCAATCTTGAAGGTAAGTAAGCAGTGATCATGGACCTTCAAGTTGGTATTATTCACCCAATAAATTTCTTATGGTTCGGATGAGGCTCAACTTCCAAATTTAACTTCTTCACAGCTTCTTCAGAAACTACATTTGTGTTACTACCAGGATCAATAACCAACGTACAAGGTTGTTTTTGGCATATCACTTGAGTTTGAAAGATGTTGGTCCACCTCCAATCCTCTGTCTCTTTAACCTAGTGGGAAGAGAGCATGTGTCGAAGCACTAAACAGGTTCTCAAATTGCCATCATCATCTAAGTCACTTGGAATTTCTGTTTCAGCTTCAACTACTTGAGTATCATCATCATCTTCTTCTTCCTTTTCTGCAACAGCCATGAATTGGTTAGGACATTGTGCATCTCAATGTCAAAAACCTTGACATTTAAAGCACTTGAGTGATGGTTGGCTCTTAGAAGTTGTTCCATAATGCTCAGGAGTCTTCCAAGAGGTATTAGTATGAACACCTTTACCCAATTGCTCAACTGTCTTTCTCTCGTACCACTCCACTAGTACTCTTCTCAAACCTAATGGCTGATGTAGCACTAGGAGGATTGCGTTGCATGTCCTCCTCAATCTGGGTGGCAACCTGTGTTGCGTCCCCAACTGTGATGAGACAACACACAGCAAGTTTGGAGGCAAATAGCTGGCTTCAACCCATTTCTGTACAAAGCTATTATAACATCCTCTTTCCATTCATTATCGGCAGGACTAGCCAAATGATAGAATCTACTACTGTACTCCATCTGTCTTTTCTTCTTGCTTCAAATCAAGGAGCTGGAGATGAACACGTTGCTGCTAATTGGGAGGCACGAATTGCTCCTGCAGGGCTTGCTTTATCTCATCCCATGTTGTAATCTCACCAAATCTCTATCTTCTAAAGATTTCTCTTTGTTTAATCCACCAAATTCGAGTGGTTCCCTTCAATTTTGATTCAGCAAAGTACAACTTTCTAGCCTCATTCATGTCAAGCCATCGAAAATAGTACTCCAAAGAATGCACCCAGTCATCAAATTCATACTCAAAAGCATGAGGGACAGCATCTATTTCATCATCTTGTTTGGTAGGAAATTCCGTGGGCCTTTTACCTAAGACTGCAACTTCGATTGTTAGCCTATTCAAAGCACCGGTAATAGTCTCCAAAGCATTTTCCATATTTTGTACCCTACTGGATAACAATTCCACCTTTGCAGACAATTCAACATTGGTCACCATGATGCACTTATATGAAGCAAATCACAAACTTCACTTTCAATTATTTAGGAATAATCTTCAAGTCACCTTTAATCCTGAGTATCATGCAAAAATGAAACAAATTCACTAGAAAAACTCACAAATAGCAGCAATAAAACCTGACTTTTAATGCTGGCAGTGACAATTTATAGGGTTTCGTGCCAAATTATCGTGCTTTCTTACACAATTTCAAGTTAGGAACCAAATATGGTGCTGCAAATCAAAATATCATGAGAAAACACCAATTTCTCACGGCTGCAAACCAATTTCTCGCGATTCTGGGAGCAGGAAGGAAGTCCGGCAGAATCCTACTCACAGTCGGCGCATGAGTCTCTGGCGGCGACCTTCCGGCAATGATTTTTTTGGGTGAGTGGTAGATCGAAGGGTGGTGAGTCAAATGGTGGTGGTGGTGTGTCAATAAAAACTCCTGCAATGGTGGATTTTGAAGGGGGCAGTGGCTGGAGAACTTCAGGTGGCGCGTGGGGCTTCACAGCTGGTCGGTTGGTGATGAAATTTTGAGGGGAAAAGTTTTTTTTGGGGGGGGGTGGGGGTTGGTTCTGTTTTTGGTGGTATGGGTGTTATTGCAGGATGGTGGCTGGAAAGTGGTGTTTGAAGCAATGGGGATATGGCTGGAATTTTATCAAAAGTTCTGAAACTGCAGAACTGCTTTCGGTTTTCTTTTTTTTTTTTTTGTTTTTAACTGAAATTTCAGAAAGGAAATGATGAGACAAGAGAGTAACAGAGAAGAAGAGATTAATGGAGAGATTGGAAGATGAAGAAGAAGAAGAAAAGAAGAAGAAGATGGAAGAAGCAGAGATTAATTGCTGGACAGAGACTGCTGCAAGTAGAGGAAACAGCAACAGAATTTAGAAATCAGAGAATTGAGAGAATTATGGGAGAGAATTAAGAGAAGAAGAAGAAGAAGAAGAAGAAGAAGAAGAAGATGAGAAGAAGAAGAGAAACATACAAGAAGAAGAGGGCAGACTGCTGCGGGCAAGCAGGGAATTATGGACAGAACAGGAGATCAGAAACAGAGAAGAAAGAAGAAGAAAAGGAAGAAGAGGAAGTGAAGAGGAGAAGAGTGAGGGAGAATGGGTGGACTGAAATGGAGGAATGGAGATCGTGGTTAGGCTCTAATACCAAATGATGCAGGGGCCGCATCAAGGTTCTGCAGCCATGGAGAAATTAGAAGAGAAGAAGGAAGGGAGGAGAGAAGGGATACCAGGGAGAAAACTCACGTTCACTTCAATTCAAATTCATCAACTACTGCCTACATCATGGCTTTCACACACTATTTATAAGAAAGCCTCTAAACATATGAAAAAACACATACCCCTAAAACTACATTACATTACATACATACTCCTGAATGCACAATTACTACAAACAAGCCCCCAACGTAATTAATCCTAATACAAGCCACTACGCACATATACTCAAACAACTAAACAACTAAAAATATTTGGGTTTCGGACCCAATAAACCATTCACCCTATTCTTTGACATAGGCCTCCTAATTGTGTCGAAATGATCCATCCAAATAGATGCTTCTCGTCCTACATCACTCTGCATTTTTGATTTGCTACAATATTGAGGGTATGTGTGTTTTGGGATGGAGTTCAAATACCGAAAGTATGGTTCCCCTGTCAAGCACTTGTTTGAGTGAACAGCGTACAATGACAATCTCAGAGGGGGAATATTCAAGGTCTTTGCAGTGTCAGGCATCCCAACAAGCATCTCATAAAATTGCATCATTTGCTTAGAAGAGTCATCCTAGAGTCTGTATGTCATTTGGTATCTCTCCCATTAGTCCTTGGGTCATTGACTCTGCTGCCACTAACCATATGACATGCGTATCCAAATTCTTTTTTGCCCCCCAATGTTCTAAAAATCAACCTCAAGTTACTCACTGATGGTCCACAACTACAACTGAAGGAATAGGATCAATAAATCCTACTCCCGTCATATCTCTTTGTTCTGTTTTATATATTCCTAAATCTCCTTTCAATCTCATGTTAGTAAACTTACGAAGTCACTAAATTGTTTTGTTACTTCTTTCTTGGTTTTGTGGGTATTTAGGATTTGAAGATGAGGAAGACAATTGGCACAGGACATGAGGCTTGTGGACTTTACTACTTTCGAGTCACTCTCTCCTCTTATTGCCTACACATCTGCTACTACACTTCAAATCCATTGTCACCTTGGTCATCCGTCCTTGGACAAGTTGAAACAGTTAGTTCCTACTTTGAGTTCTGTGTCTAATCTTAAGTGTGAGTCTTGTCAGTTGGAAAAATATCAGTAAATAGGCATTTAGTCCATTTTTATGTTTGGGGTCCTACTCGTGTCCCATCAAAGTTGGGGTTTAGATATTTTGTCACTTTTGTTTATGACTACTATAGGATGACGTGGTTGTATTTAACAAAAGATCATTTTGTAACATCTTTTGTGCCTTTTGTTCTCAAATTAGGACTCATTCCGATATACTAGTTAGGGTACCTCGTAGTGATAATGTTGTAAGCAATTTTCGGAATCTGAATTTGGAAGTTATGGTTCAGTTTCTCCTATCTTATTCTTCCTCTCATCTCTCTTTCCTTCGTTCATTCAGCATCATTTAGCATTCCTAACCTTCTGCCCAGATGTAGAGTCAAGGTGATCAAGACATTTAAGCACCACATCAGCTGCTGAAACGAAGATTCTGATAAAAGAATGAGGTCATCTGTAAAGAGCAGTTGGGTGAGAGGTGGCCACCTCTTGAAATCTTTAGTGGTTTTTAACTTGGGTACTCATGGATGATGCAAGCTAATTTTTCCATGCCTAGGAAACTATAAGTAACAACTGTAACATATTGATTCCATGAAACAACCAACTTGATGGTTCTAACTTCACACGTGATGATCTCCACCCATCTGGCAGGGTACACAACCTTTATCAGAACTTGTCCTATTAAAAACTTTCTCTGGATCCATTTTCCTTCCAACAAAGCGAACCCTGCCTTGTTTTTCATAAATGCAGCACTTCTTGGACCACTGGAATATTATCCATTGTAGGAGCAGGAATGAAACTTTACTATGATCAGGTGGCACGACATACTTCATAAAGGGGCATTTTCTGATTGACAATCATTGTGATAATTTTGTAGGCAATATTACAGACTGATGGGCCTCAAATGCTTCACAAATCTTTCAACTTTTGGAGTAAGTGTAATGAGGGTGTTATTCAAACCATGGGGATAGAGGCTGTTCCCTAGGCTTCTTTGACCATTCTCACAAAACCTCTAGTAAAAGGCAGATTGGTAACCTGTCTTTGAACTTTCCCAAGCTCATCACTGTTCCATTGATTTCTAAGTTGCTGAACTCCAGGTGGAAGTTGAAATGGAGCTACTGGGAGAAATCTTCTCTGCTATCAGAGTACAACTGCTGGAAGAATTGAATAGGCCCTTCTTCTATGTTGAGAGAAATCCGTAACCCAAACTCCATCATCATTCTGGAGAGCATTAACATAATTCCTTCTTATGATCAAAGTTGTAGTATGGAAGAAGCTCATGTTGGAATCACCATCCTTAATCCATTTTGTTCTAGCTTTTTCAAACCAGAGAAGCTCCTCTTGGGAAAGAGTCTTATTCTAGTGAGAGTGTGGACTCAGTTTTCTCAAGAATGGAGTGGAATGATGACACAAACCTCTGTCCATTCCTTAGATTCTGATTTGGAGTACAATTCCTTACCACCTTCCTATATATGCTGTCCTTTATCTGGATGTCCTCCTGATTTTTGACTTGGAGTTCAGTTTCCTTTTTTCCTTCATGAAACTCATCCTATCATGACTGCTTGATTTTCTTGGTGGGCTTGGTGATCTGTCTCTTTTATTAGAAAGGGCTCTTAACTCTACTCCCTACAGGGACATCTCTTTTTTTGATTGGACAAGAGATGGAGTAAATGCAAGGGCAGAACTCTGATGTGAGACTGGAATAGGATAACAGAAATGCAAGAAACACAAGTTATATTCAGGTGATCATGAAGATCGATACCAAGATTTCTTCAAGGGGAGCTTAACAGCACAATTGCTCCCCCCTGGCCCTGGGGGGGTGGGGGGGAGGGGGGAGAGTGCGTTGGTGTTGAGGAAGAAGAAACTGAGATACTGGTAGAATTGAATTGAATTTGTGTCTGGTTTGTGGAAGCTCCTGAGCTTTTATTTGATCTTTTACTGGGTTTGTCTAAAAATCTATTTTGTTATTTTACAGAGTGCTTTATTTCTTTTGGTTTCATAGGGGCACTACCATGTAGCCTTAAATGGGTATTACAAGTTTCTGGTCCTGGTCATTCAGAATTTCTTTTATGACTTAACATAAAACATTGGCAAAAAAAAAAAAAAACATTGGATTGATGCTGGGTTTACATTCTCTGGTAGTGCAGTTTGGAAAGTGAACTCTTGCAGATATTGGGACATTGAATTTTTGTTTATCTTAGAGAAGATTTTGTGGCAATGATTGCTTCTGTATCAAGGAATTCTAAGTTTTAAGTTTGCATTCTTCAGTGGCATGAGAATAGACCAAGTTAGAAACACTTATTAGGGAAGCTTTTCAATTGTCTTCACACTCTTGACACATTTAGACTCCTTGGTAGGTGAAGCACAGTATTTTATTGTTGTTTTTATTTAAATCTTATGGGCCATTATCTGGTACAGTGTTAAACCTCCTGCACTGTCAAGTGCAAGCGTGCAGTTTTGAGTCCTTTTTACCCCCTTTCTAGCAAAGTTGTTTGAATCTTGTGAGTAGCTGGTTCATGCAAAAAAATGTTAGTCGCTTTCCCATCATATAACATCTAAACACTTTTTTCGTTTCAATATGATATACGCTTTGAGAGATGATACTATCTCTTTGAATGTGAAAATCATATGAGCAGTACCTCTGTAAACATGATATGAGTAGAGGTTTTATAGAAAAATGTAACTCTTCATAGGCTAAAAAGCCTCCATGTTTCTGTAAAGTGTTAATATATCCCACTGATTAAACCTCCACTATATTTTATCTAGGCCACTTGTAGTCAATTACTTGATTGTCATGTGTTTTTAATGTATTGCTCAAGGTCCCAGGATTTCTAAACTGTTTTTGCTCAGTAAGAATTGTGGTCATCATGTAGATGTTGGGGCATGGTAGGGGTCCTGGCAGCATTTCTTGGGATGAATAATTTTTCTTCTGTCATAATTTTGGCTGCATATCATGTGTAAATAGGAACATGTATTGTTTTAAGGTCCCAATGATTTCTGAACTGTTGTAAACAGTGAAGAATTCAGATCCTGATGGCCAAAAGGAGGTGGGTAGGTCTAGTTCATTTGGATGTATCATTTTCTTAACTTGAAAGAATCATTCTCACTGCTCTCTTGTATATGTGACCACTACAGAGAAACATTTTCCTTGAAAATTTCTTTGATAAATTATTTGGTTCTCATATTGAATTATTGATCGTTGGGCATGACAGTTGAAACTAGTTATGTGGTTTTGCTTATGTAGTCATTTTTCTATTGCAGTTTGTCAATTTTACAAAGATCATGTCTGAGAACAGGGAAGCGTCAAAGAAAGAAGCAGCTTTTGCACTTGCTGCCCTCATGGAAATTCCATTCCAATATAGAGCCACCCTAAGCCTTCAGCACAACACCAGGTGCTTTAATTTTTATTTCTGGTCTCAATTTCATTCTAGAGATTATTAAACCCTGAAACCTTCTAGCTATGCAGTAGAGATTTAGCCAGTGGTCCACATAGAAGGCCACTTCCTCCTCCTCGTGAAGTGCTTGATCACGATAATGCAGTAAGATCATTTCCACATACGACAAGTTTGGAATCAGCTGAGCAAACAGTCCCAATAGAAATGGTAGTTTTCTCCCCCACCTTCAAACCCTGTTTAAAAATTGATGCATGGTTTTGAGAGTTTTACTGCTTGCATTTTTTTGTCAAGGTATGCCCTATTTGCTTGACAAATTCAAAGAATATGGCTTTTGGGTGCGGTCATACGGTAAGGATTCCAAACAAGTTATTTTGTTCAGTAGGCATAAAATATAATATGCTATATGAAAGGGTGATTTTGAACTCAAATCAAGGAATATGATTTTGCTTCCAGCTACATGTCTATATCATGTTTTTAGCCCAGTACTGCCTTATTTTTGGATTTTGCTTTGGCTATTTTGTTTTGGGTTGGAATTGTCACCTTGCCTGGTGGGTGGTTTTGGGGGTGGGGGTGAGGAAGGTGTTTGAAGAAATACTCGTTGGACATTAAAAACAATATACGTCAGTAGTAGGCATCAGAAAACAATTTCCAAGTTTTCCTGCATTTGCTCATCCTCCCAGATCAAAGAATAAAAGATGGCTTATTTTGAATGTCACGTTGACTTGATGTGGCTGTTTAATTCCAATTACTTTGAACACTGAAGAGGGTCAGTTTCATCAATAACATTTGAAAATTATTGGGTGCTTGTACATCTTCCTCCCCTCTTGCCAGCAAAATTCCGAACTAGGCAAGTGGCTGTGCTTTGGTTCGGGGCCTGGTAAGGTTTAGGGCAAACACTAGGCTGCCGTGCTTGTCAAACTAAGTTTATTTTGATGAATGCACCACTTCTAAAAGAAAATAATATAAAGAAACAATTTGCAAGCATATCATGCAATAAATAACCCATAAGAGACTAATAGATGCCTCATTCTCATAAGAAACTAAGGGTCTGTTTTGTTGTGGAATATTTTTCTTGTTTTTAAATTTTAATTCTTGAAAGAATTATAAAGACTTTGAAAAACTAATATGAATTTTTTTTTTTCAAAAAGTGAATAACCCATTTTTGGGCGTGCAAATATTTTGAATCTACAGTATTGATGTGTATAATGTAGACAATTTTTTTTTTTAAAAGAAACATTAAGTGATATTTTGATGAAAAGTGTGTAAACAATTAATCGGCCTTCTTCATCTTAGAAGCTCAGAGAAGGCACTGGCCTTGCCTGCTAGCATGGGGAACTCTGCCCTAAATGGAATGAAGTATGAAGTCTAGATTGCTGCATAACAGAACAAATTTGAAATGCAATGGTTTCATTTACATGCATCATTGGTTGTCCGCTCAAAGCCCTTACCAAATTATGGCAGCACTTAGTTAGCCTTCAATGTAGTGAGATTCTGTTTGCTAACATGCTTGCTCTTTTCTTTGCAAGACTTGCGAGAGTTGTTCTATGACCATCTCATTATGCCCATTGTGCCGGGACCCCATACAAACACGCCTGCGATTGTACACGTAACGGGAAATTGTCCCTCAAGCATTTGAAAGTTTGCTGGCTTCCAGGGTGAATAAAATCACTTGGTAATCGTATATTGTATGGTGCTCTTGTACAAACTCATCTGTCGCACCCTCGGATGATTAGCTGGAGGGATTTTGAGGTTGACTCAGCAAAATTGACTTGGCTTTATTAGTTTGAATTGTGTTAAAGTTACCAGCTCACCCTTCTGTAATAAAACTCAGCAAATCCAAGTGTACCTGAGTGTCATCTTCCCAAACTGAATTCAGGACTGCCTCATTGTTGATTGTCTTCTACTACAACTTCAAGACCCATTTTCAGGTTGTACAAAATAATTTTTATTTTTCATAAAATTATAAAATAATTAATTTTTATTTTTATTTATATAAAATAAATCAATCACAATAAATAGTTTTAACACTATTTGATTGTGAAAATAGTTTTATTTTCTTTTTCCTTTTCTTTTTCTTCAGTAACAACTTTTTATTATTTTTATAGATTTCTATCTTTTACTTCACTTCTGGGAACATGATATTTAAACATAACTTTTTTATTTTACTGCAAAAAAACATTGCTAATAAGAGAAGAAAATATAAAAGGCGGAATGAAACATCTCCCCAAGAACTTGGGAACAAACAAGAAAAAAACAGCCATAGCCTAGAGAAGGAAAAAAATCAAGAAGCTAGCACATTCAATCTCTTTGAATCTCCTGCAAACTATTTCCACTAAAATACCCAAATCTGATGCACCATAGCGATGCTAACTACTGAATTTTATCCCAAATTAGCTCACATTATTTTTTTTCCCGAGAATATCTGTACATTACGTCTCATCAATATCCTCCATAAAGCTGCAAATAAACCACTCTCCCAAGGCTGCCAAGCCTTCTACCAAAACTAATAAAAGAAATGACTAATAAATCTTCCACAGATGTGGGGGCAAACCTGAAACCAGCCTCTTACAATACCAAACAACTAATTTCAAATCCGCGAAGAAAAATCAGTGTAGAAGGAAATGAGAAACTATCTCAAAAATCTTGAAATTGAGCACACGAAGTTGGGAAGAAAGAGCCTTTCGAGCTCTTAATTGGTGAATTAATGTGTAAAGCTTTTCTTAAATCCATAATTCCAAATACAAGTTCCAAAATCCATCATCTCAAATATTAACATATATAATTTCTAAAAAATTGAAAAACAAGTGGTCTTTTTTGCAATTATTTTGAAAACATGGAAATAAAAAATAAATAATTGTTTTATACATATAAACACACTTTACTTTCTACCTTTTTTTTTTTTTTTTTAATACAAATCTTGAAAAACCAAAAAATAAGATAAAATTTTTATAATTCCTTGAAAAACTGAAAAATAGAAGACAGAAAAATGTTTTCCACAAAAAAAAAAACATATATTGCATAATGGACCAAAAAAATGTCCTCCACCTTGTTGGATCACCCCACTGAAAAGAAAGCATCACCAAAGTCAACATTGCTAGCAGAGTTCTAAAATTGACCATCTACTCATCTTTAACTTAAAATAACCAACAAAAAAAATTCAACAAATTATTTACCTTGAATCCCAATCAACATACAAACACATATACAACTCAGCAAAACACAAAGAACAACACTGTAAACTCAACACTTGAATGGATCCAACTCTCTACTGAGTTTGTATCATCATATTAAGACGCAATCTTTAAATTGGTGCCAGCCAATTCAGACGGCCAAGACCTGCAAAAGGATTATTAATATTAGCCTGTTGCCCCACACACAGTGAATTCAGCTTCAGTCCATAAGATGAAGGATGCATCCTTAAATTAACCAATTTGACTATTCATATTCTACTCGTAACTGCATCAATTCATGGCCAAAGTTGAGAAGATGTCCTTTTCCTTTGGGGAACTGAAGCCCAAATACCAATTCAATACCCAACTATTTCTGATGAAGAAATTGGCATGACCACAAGAAAATTATCTAACAGCTGTCATCCTAGGCCAAAAAAATATCCCCAGTTCCATCTCACATCTTCCCATGAAAATAGTCTTTGGCAATTTCATGTTTTCCAAGATACTCTACTTTGCCTATCAATTTGTAGGACACAGAGCTTATTAAAATGCTTTAACATGTATTTTGGATTTTCATTCATTATATAATCAAAACTTCTGTCCATTTCAGATACAGGAAAAAATGATTTGGGTAAAATATCACGAACCTTCATAAACCAAACCTTCTAAAAGTTCCATCGATCTAATTGTAGCCTTGCTTCATTCATATCTTTTTGTGCTTTCTTCCTCCGGTAAAATATTGGACAATCACGACTGGAAAAATCAATGCATCAGTTATCACAAAGTATCTGAAAATCATTTATTTTTTTAAAAAAATTAAAATTTGAAGTGTAATGAGCACAAATAAAATCACTCATTCCAAGGGCTCACAACAAATTCATCTCTCTAAAATTACAAAGAAAGCATTAGGGGGTCTTGTCATTATTCCTTGTGATGAAATCCAACTTTGAAACTCACATTCTCCTCAAAATATTGAGCACTTCCAACATATATAGAATGGATAAAGGGAAATTAAAAAAACAAAGAATCCATATAATGAGGAAACAGTGATACCTTGTGCAGAGCACATCCTGATGAAGAGAGCCTTGGCACTCCTGGCATTGCGTCCACAGCCTCCCAAAAAGCATCTCTAACTCAGCAACTGAAAACCATTCCATTTTTAACTTTTTAATTTAATAATTGCTAAGGGCCCATTTAGTTGTGAAAAATATTTTTCATTTTTAGAATTACAAAAATTTCAGCTTATTTTTTAAGTTTACCAAGATATTTAGTAAAAAGGTAGAAAATAAAGAGTTTTGGTTGTGCAAAATCAGTTTTTTTAATTTTTAATTTTTTTTAACTTCTAAACTTTAAAATAACTACAAAAAATTTTAATTTATATAAGGTAATATTCAGGATCATGGATTTTGGGTTTGGATTTGTGAAGATTTGAAAGAAACTACAATTTTACACTATATTTTGCCATTATCCATACAAATCAAAGTTCAAGATCCAAATGCAGAGTAAAAAATGAGAAATCCAGAAAAAAGAAAAAAAAATGTTTTCTTACTCTTTTTTTTTATATAAATTTAGAAAATTGGGAAACAAGGTGGCATTTTTTTAATTATTTAAAAAATTTTAAAAAAGAAATTTCCACAAGCAAATAGTGCCTAAACTTTTTATTGTTGTTCTTGTTTATATATATATATAATGTTGTAAAATTGAAAAATTAACCAACTTTTTTGTAATTCTTTGGAAATAAAAATGGAAAATAACTATTTTCCACAACTAAATGGACCCTAAAAGATTTCCAAGTAAATGTGAAACTTGCTTCCACTAAAAAATGATAGGAATTCTTACATACCATTAGCCACTGTTTTGCAATAGAGTTCAGCTTCTCTTCCCTTGCAGTGAGAACAGAGAGTTCGATCTGTGTTGCTGATAAAAATAAAAATAAGGAAAAAAAAAAACTTATTTACTCCTAGAATTTACTGGTAAAAACATCAAGCATTACAAAAAAGTGGACACAAGAGAAAACATGGCCTTTTGTGCATAGTTCTTGCAGACTGTAAATTGAGCTTTCCTGTAACTGATCCCAAAAAATGAAAATTTTCTGGTAAACCGCTCAAATTTAACTCAGTGTAGATGATCTTTCGAGAATTAATGTTTTTTGTCCTTTTGTTTGTGTGAGTTCTATTTTGGTTTCACTTATTTATTTATTTTTCAGGTTTTTACCTTTTGGGTGGGAGAGGTGGTGTGCATATACCGTTCATGACCTCACATGGCTAAAAAAAGACAAATGTATATACCAGAGTTGTATTCAGCACAAAGAAACCTTTGATGCAAAAATTACCCATGGCCTTATTAGAGCATAACAAATATTCATTTCCCCTGAGTTGAGACCATTCAGCTTGTTGACAAAAGCAATTGTGTAAATCTTGAAACAATAACAAGAGCTGCAACTATATAGCATATGAATTTCCTCGTCAACATCTGAAGGACCTGAAAACACAAGAATTGATCCTCCCGGCTACTAAAATACCACCACAAACTCATAACCCAATAAAGGAGCATTTCTGATAAATAACACAAGTAGAAATTTTTTTCGTGCATCTTTGAATAAAAACTAGAATCAATGATCGTTCAGTAATTTGCTGTTTTCCCTTTGTGTTTTATTCTACGTTTTGTTTTGGGAGTTTTTTTTGGATTTTCATTACATGGCAGAGGATTGTGCACATCACACATCATCTACCTGAATTAGATTCGTGTAAGGAGACCTCAATTATGCGACCGTTAACACTGGCCTTGTAAGAGGCTAGGAACATTAAATATCTACCTAGTCTGCATGCAGCACAAGGATACCTCAAATGATGTAATCAACTCTTTACCCCTGGACTTGTTAAGAGTAAGACCATTGCTGGCCTTTCTCTAGATGAAAGCATTACAATTCATTGATGGACATGCACAAATTTAAAAACAATGCTTAGCCCTGCAACTTTATAGCATATAAAGTTCTTCCTTATATAAACTTTTGAACACCTGAAAGACAAGAATTATCACTCCATGGTACTTTCTGAAACTTAAGGTCCTAATTTGTACACCATATACGACCCCGTCAAGATCTGTAATCCTGATATGATATAGTTGGACTTTTAGGAAGCATTTTTTTTTTTGGATAGAAAGAGAAATGCATTAACAGGCAGGAAAAGAATTAAAAGGGTGGAGGATAAGAAATCCTCCTAGAAGAAACAAAAAATAATTACAACAAAGCCCCCTCCAATCCCTCTGCAGATTAGACAATGGCATTCCCTGAAAACCTGAAAGAGTGAGCCCAAAAGGAAGCCAAGAAGACAACTCTATCCCAAAGAAGGGTGGAGGGAGTTGTTTTGCCAAAAAAAATTCTAGTGTTCCTTTTGACCACAAAGTCTGAAGCATAGTTATCAAATTGAGATTCGTGTCATTAATTGACATACCAATTTCATGAATCAAGAATCAAATCGAATGGTAAGATTCAATATAAAATTTGAAATTTTTATGCCAAATGACGTGCATGTGTACAACAAACAAAATAGCAAAATACTGAAATTTGAACAAGTATGGATTGATAAATTAAAAGCTTAAAAACTAAGCACCAAGCTAAGAGTTTAAGATATACTGAAAAAAGGTAAGGATTCAAGAAAAAAAATTGAAAAAAAATTAAATTTTATGTTTGTGGTGCAGGTCTAACATATGCATGCTTTTGAAAATAATAATAATAATAAGGGGAGGAATCAAGAAATAATAATAAATGGGCCTTCTCTAACAACTAAAAAAAAGAAAACAAGAAGTAAACAAAAAACATGAACCAAACTGATAAATTTTTTTAAAACTAATATAAAATAACTTAACTCTGGAGAAGACAATCAAAAGCTCACTCACCCTGGTCAACCAGCTTTCTTCTCAATAGAAAATGTGTAGGCTGGTTTCTTCTCTAGGTACAGGTTTTCTTCTCAATGACATCTCAGCAGGAAACAGAGGTGCAAAAAATGAGAAGATCAACAGACTTTTTTCTTCTCTTTTGAACTCACATAAACAACAAATGGGATGCCATCGTCCAAAAAAGAAACGTTTGAAGGCTTTGAGTGGGTTTTGAAGTGGTAGGATCCAACTTGAGCAAGGACAAACTGAATCTTATGGTTCGATCTCTGATTCTATGATTCACTAGGCAAATCTTACGATTCACCTAGGGTTCACATCATTCTGCAATTCACCCATGAGATTTGAATCGATTTTAGCCCTACTTGATATGAATCGTACGATTCGAAAGAATCACATGATTCTAACAACTATGGACCGAAGTAGGGCGAATACAGCACATCTCCATGAGGCCAATAAGGCCAGCCCTTTCCTGCTCCTCCCAAAACCTCCGTATTGCACGAGGAAGCACCATAGACTCACAAAAAACGAAGAACAAAAAGACCCAAAACTGCTTAGCCACCTGTCAATGGAAAAACAATCAGTCAATAGTCTTACTTGAGTCATAACACATAAAGCGGATATCCTCAACTGCAACAAATAATTGGAATTAAGCCCACAAAGGGGCATGAGCGCCCTAATTTTGAAAGGAACCTCCACCTTCCAGATAAAATTATTCAAGGGGAGAACAAGGGCTCGAGGATTTCATAAGCTGAGAGAAGAAAGATTTTGGGGAAAAAGAGCCAGAAATATTGTTAAAATATCAATCCTGAATATCTTTGTAAATAAAATACAAATTAGGAAAATGGGTAATTATGGGATTTGATTTTATTCAATAGGAAATTGTTTCCTTGTTTAGAATAGGTAATCGCATTATATATTGGATTGTACAGAAGAACAAAATAATGAAGAAAAAATATTTTTCAATTGTTTCTTCTTTCATGGTATCAGAGCTAGGGTTTCTTAAACCCAGCTAAACGATGGCTAACAGCAGAGGCTCTACCTCCTCTGCAAACATCACCGGTGACTCAGAAGTTACGTCCGGTGGGGGTACGAATGGATTGGATAACACAGTCTTTCCCCTCTCATTGGAAAAACTAAACGGAAAAAATTTCCGTGAATGGGCTCAGTCCATGAAAGTGATTGAGGGAAAAGGGAAGCTTGGATATCTTACCGGTGAGCGGAGGAAGCCAGACTCTTCCGACGCTGTAGCCCTGCAAAGATGGAGGTCTGAAAACTCCATGGTCACAGCCTAGCTTGTCAACTCGATGCAACCATCAATCGGAAAAATTTATTGTTCTTGTCGACAGCGAAGGAAGTCTGGGAAGCTGTACGTGAGATGTACTCCAATGTCAAAAGCTACTCACAAATCTTCGACATCAAGACCCGATTGTGGCAGATGAGGCAAGGCGAGAGAGGTGTTACCGAGTATTTCATAGAGATGAGTCATCTCTGGCAGGAGCTCGATCTGAGCATCGATGAGGAGTGGGAGTGCTCCGGCGACAGCACTCGATACCGAAGGAGGCTCGAAAACGAGAGGGTCTCCGAGTTTCTTGCCGGCTTGAATCGAGAGCTCGATGACGTGAGGGGACGGATCCTTGGACGGCGACCTCTCCCTTCAACCCGAGAAGTCTTCGCAGAGGTCAGGAGGGAAGAGAACAGGAGGCGGGTGATGCTGCGGCCTCAAAATGGATCCGCTGGGCTGGACCTAACTGTACCTGTATCCACCCAAAAATTAGATGGGCTACACGCTGGGCCGGATGCCTCAGCTCTTATATTAAAAGGCCCAGGGGGACCTAGTCAACGACTGCAAAGAGGAAAAATATGGTGCGAACATTGTCGAAAAACAGGTCATTCAAAAAATACCTGCTGGGAGATTCATGGAAAACCAACAGATTGGAAACCGAGACAATACCAAAAAAATCATGGGTACCAAGCCAGCACTGACGGATCAACTGAAAGATCACAAGGAGAGAACAACAATACCCCGTCTAGAAGTGCATTCAGTCCTGAACAATTGGATCAGTTATATAAGATGATTTCATCAATGCAAACATTGGGTCAGTCTTCCTCTGGTTCCCTGGCTCACCGACGTA
Organism: Malania oleifera; assembly: GCF_029873635.1. Taxonomy (NCBI): domain Eukaryota; kingdom Viridiplantae; phylum Streptophyta; class Magnoliopsida; order Santalales; family Ximeniaceae; genus Malania; species Malania oleifera. The sequence goes on along the minus strand of NC_080417.1, from coordinate 59,650,774 downwards.
ATCATCTGTCAGCTTTAAAAACCACATCTTGTTCCAAATGTCCTTGGATAATTGATTCGGGTGCATCCGATCATATGATTGGGTCTTATCAATATTTTTCATCTTACTCACCATATGCTGGGAATTTGAGGGTAAAAATTGCAGATGGCTCTCTCTCACCAGTTGCTCGAAAAGGAAGTATTCGCATATCTGATTCCTTAACTTTACAATCGGTCTTACATGTCCCCAAGTTATCATGCAATCTATTGTCCATTAGTCAGTTAACAAAAGATTCGAATTGTTCCGCTAAATTTGTTTCCTCTCATTGTGTTTTTCAAGACCTATCATCGGGGAAGACGATTGGCACTTCTAAAGTGTATGAGGGACTCTACTACTTTGAGGAGGCAAGTTTGAGTGAACTATGTAATATTGCAATTGTGATTCTGCATCTACTTCTAGAAATAGTGAACTTTTGTTATGGCATTCACAGATGGGTCATCCCAATTTCCACTATTTAAAACGTTTGTTTCCTTCTCTTTGTTCAAATAAAATTCTGAGTTTCAATGTGAAGTATGTGAGCTTGCTAAACATCGTCGTACTTCTTTCCATCATCCATAATAAACCATCTCGCCCATTTGCTATGTTTCACAGTGATGTATGGGGTCCCTCACGTTCCCTAAATCGAACCAATACAAAATGGTTTGTGACTTTTATCGATGATCATGCTCGTCTTTGTTGGGTCTACTTATTGAAAGACAAAACTGAAGTCCTCTCCATTTTCATCAATTTTCATACCATGATTCATACACAGTTCCAGACTCATATTCAGATCCTACGTACTGATAATGGTACGGAATATTTTAATACCATCTTGGGAACTTGTCTTTAAGATAATGAGATTGTTCATCAAAGTTCTTGTGTGGATACCCCTCAACAAAATGGGGTACAAAAAAATAGACATATACTTGAAGTAGCCCGGACATTAGTGTTCACTACCCACATGAAACATTATTTTTAGGGCGATGCCATTTTAATAGCCACACATCGACTCCCTTCCAGCCTCCCACTGAAAATTTTTGGTCGTACTGCCTTTGTTCATGTCCATGCACACCATTGCAATAAATTGGATCCACGTGCCATTAAATGTGTCTTTCTTGGTTATTCACCTACCCAAAAAGGCTACAAATGCTATGATCCGGTCTCAAAATGACTATTCGTTAGTCTTGATGTCACTTTCTTTGAAACCACTCCTTACTTCCCAAAGCCCTGTCTTCAGGGGGAGAAATGGAGTGAAGATCGGTTCTTGGATCCTTTTACTAGTAAATCTGCGGTTACTCCAGTTACTCCATTCCCTGACCCATCTATTGAGTCTTCCATTACGTCCTCCATTACATTACTTCGCGACTTGCCAAACACAACTAAACACTTACCCTCAGGGGGAGATGCGGGAGAGCAAAACAACGCAGACATACTGGTTTACTCAAGAAAGCCGAAAACAAAGGAGAGGGAGAACCTCATACCTGAGGCACCAAGAGCGTTGGAACCGATGATGGCTCCGAATAATCATGAGCCCTCGCCTTATCCTGATCTGGTAATTGAGTCTTCCTCCGATAATTTTGCACTTGATGATATCAATTTACCTATTGCAATCAAAAAACAAACCAGGTCATGTACTCAATACCCTTGGTCGAAATACATGTCTTATAAAAGCTTGTCTACAGAATATCGTGCGTTTGTCTCTAATCTTGACAGGATGCAAATACCAAAAAACATTCAAGAAGCTCTAGAAATACCAAAATGGAGAGAGGTAGTCATGGAAGAAATGCGAGCCCTAGAAAAAAATGGAACTTGGCAGTTGACAGATCTACTGAAAGGGAAGAAGCCAGTGGTTTGCAAATGGGTCTTCATAGTGAAATGTAAATCTGATGGAACAGTTGAAAGATATAAAGCCAGACTTGTTGCAAAAGGCTTTACACAGACCTACGACATTGACTATACTGAGACATTTGCACTAGTGGCAAACTTAAATACAGTTCGGGTTCTCTTATCCCTGGCAGCCAATTTAGATTGGCCACTACAACAACTTGATATTAAAAATGCTTTCTTAAATGGAGAATTGGAAGAGGAAGTTTACATGACTATACCACCAGGATTCAGTAGAACAGGTGAAGAAAACAGAGTGTGTAAATTAAAGAAATCGTTCTATGGCCTCAAACAGTCTCCTAGAGCGTGGTTCGACAGATTCGCAAAGGTACTAAAGAATCAAGGGTATCGACAAGGGCAATCAAACCATACACTATTCTTCCAACATTTGCAGGAGGTAAGAGAACAATCCTAATAGTGTATGTCGATGATATAATTCTTACTGGTGATGATACTATAGAAATGGAGAAATTGAAGAAGGTTCTAGCTACTGAATCTGAAGTTAAAGACTTGGGACAAATGCGGTATTGTTTGGGGATGGAAGTGGCAAGAACGAAAAAGGAAATTAGTGTTTCTCAGCGAAAGTATGTTACCGACCTCCTAGTTTAAACTAGCATGCTAGGGTGCAAACCCAGCGAAACCCTGATAGAAACAGTAAAGAGGGTTGAAAATTGTGGAAAACCAGTAGAAAAGGAGAGGTATCAGAGATTGGTTGGCAAGCTGATCTACCTATCACATACTAGACCAGACATTGCATTTGCAGTCAGTGTAGTAAGTCAAAACATGCATTCACCAAAGGAAGTTCACTTAGATGTTGTATACAAGATCCTTAGATATCTCAAGGGATCCCCGAGAAGAGGACTCTTCTTTAAGAAATGTGAAAGCAAGGAAGTAGAGATCTTTACAGATGCAGATTGGGCAGGATCAGTGGAAGATAGAAGGTCCACCACAGGATATTGTACATTCGTCTAGGGAAATCTCGTAACTTGGAGAAGCAAAAAACAGAATGTGGTGGCTCGTAGTAGTGCTGAAGTTGAATTTAGGGCAGTCGCTCAAGGGATTTGTGAAGGATTGTGGTTACGAAAACTATTGGAGGAATTATGGGTACCGGTGAACCTTCCTATCAAACTCTACAGTGACAATAAGGCAGCTATTAGCATCTCTCTTAATCCAGTCCAACATGACAGGACTAAACATGTGGAGGTAGACAGGCACTGCATCAAAGAAAAAATTGAAGAAGGAATTATATGCATGACTTATGTGCCAACCAAGGAACAAACTGCAGATATCCTCACTAAAGGGTTGGAACGACAGAGCTTTGATGATCTTATTAGCAAGTTGGAGATGATTAATATTTATGATCCAACTTGAGGGGGAGTGTTAAAATATCAATCCTGAATATCTTTGTAAATAAAATACAAATTAGGAAAGTGGGTAATTATGGGGGATTTGATTTTATTCAATAAGAAATTGTTTCCTTGTTTAGAATAGGTAATCGTATTATATATTGGATTGTACAGAAAAACAAAATAATGAAGAAAAATATTTTTCAATCGTTTCTTCTTTCAGGTATCCCCTATCGAAATCCTTGAGTCATCACTTGGAGACAAAAAGAATCCACCACTTGACAAATTGGTCAAATCATCAACCTCTCTCATTGAAATTTCTGAAGAAATGAAAATTAATAGAGACACCACCCCCCAAAGTGTAGAAAGACTTAATTAGGGAATTGTGTAAATTGGACCATCTAAAAAGCAGAGAACAAAAGACTCCAACAAACCCACTCCCACCCTAACATCTTCCCAAAAAACCGAATGAGATTTCCATTTACAACTTGGAAGTGTGCAAGAGGGAATAATAAGTGGGCTACTCAAGAAATGAATTTCCAAGGATTTGTATGAGAAGAATTGCCACTTCCTATAGCATCCCCTCCATTATAATGCAAACTATACTTGTTCTAAGTACCATGTGTTAAAGGAAGTCAACCACCAAGGGGAATCTCCAAACCATTTTCAATCTAGAGAGATGTTTTCAGACATGACATTCCTGAGGCCCAAGCCTCCTTCAGACTTGGGACTTCTATAACTCTATTCTTGCTAACAAGATGATCCCTATTACCCTCCCCAGCACCAGACCACAAAAGGTCGCACATATTCCTCCCAAAAGATAGAATAAATGGGACTACTCAAAAGAATATCATTAATAAAAGCAACACGACCTCCTACAAATCAATAAGATCTCTTCCAACCCCCCTCCCCAACCTGCTACTCACTCTCTCCACCATGAGTCCTACAATGAGGAGGAATTAGGGTTGCCTCCAAGATGGAGGCCTAAATAAGTCGAAGGCCACTATGAAATGGTGCAACATTGCCACGAGCTAAGTCAACCCAGCCTCCTAACTCAAACCTACCTAAATCGATACCTACCACCCCAATCTTAAGACAAAATATTCTTGGAACATTTTAGTAAGGTAAGAACCTTCCAAAATTTCATAGCACTCTCTTCGAGAAAGAGAAGTGTCATCAGAAAATTGAAGATGGGACACTACAACCTCCTTCTTGCCTACTTTAAGGCCACGAATGACATTAAGACCCTAAGCATGTTGATTAGCCCATTCAACATGCCCACAACAAGGGTGCATAAAAATAGGGAAAGAGAACCCCCTTGTCTCAATCCCTATGAAGCCTTGAATTGATCTCTAGTTTGGCCATTCACAATAATGTACATTGTCGCTGAGGATAAACACCCTTTTCCCACTTCCTTCAAACCCCTCTGAAACCCTTCTAAGCCAACACTTGGTCCAAGAAACTTCAACTCACCATGTCATAGGCTTTTTTAGAGTCTAGTTTTAGCAAGACTAACCTCCCTCCTATCCTCCTCACATCCTCACCACTTCACTAGCAACTAGGACCATAGTCTTAAATTCCCACGAAATTGTCAAAATTTTTTATTTCCATCACCCTTGAAATCAAAATGGCAATCAAGTTCTATTTTCTGTCTCAAAAAATTTCTTTTAAAATCTCAACAAAACATTCAAAATTTATCTAAGTGTCAAACGTCTAGCCAAACTTGTTGAACTTTCAAATATAGAATGAAATTTTCTTGGAATTAAAATGTGAGATTTCAAAGAAAAGTGAAATTTCTCTGTTGATTTATCTTATTTTTTATTAATTTTTTTTTTTTTACAAGGGCTTTTGAAGTTATATGAAAAATTAAACTTGGATATTAGCAACAACGTATTATTTAACCATTCATGTCTAAATTATCCTTATTTAAAAAAATAAATAAATAAGGCAGCCCGATGCACGAACCTGGTATGTGGGATCCATGAAAGGGGTGAACCACAATGGGTCTATATTACGTAGTCTTACCTTGCATTTTTGCAAGAAACTGTTTCCATGCCTCTAACCTGTGACCTCCAAGTCACATGGCGACAACTTTACTGTTGTGCCTAGGCTCTAATAAAATTATCTTTATTTATAATAATAAATAACATTTGACTGATTTATGAATTTCATTCATATTAATGTGATTACTACACATGATATGAAAAATATTGCACTCCATACAAAACATAAATGCATTTAATTTACAACATATTAGTCCTCAAACTTACATTTGTATGTCTATTAATCATTCCTAAAGTTCCATGAAAGTTTTCCATGCTTTACTACTAATTTATGTCATTTTTTCAAATTGAAATCGAATTAAAAATTTCTATTCAAATGATACTTTTGGACCTTCAAAATTTTAGTTGAAATCAAAATTTAAGACCTTGACTAGAAAAAAATCCAAAATCTATCCTTAATGAAGGCGGATTGTTCTAGAGTTAGTGTCCTCCGTAACACCTCCAAAGCCTCTTAAATAAAACATTAGCAAGGATTTTTCTAAAAACTAGTAACCAAGCTAATTAGTAAAAAATGTCATACCCTCTTAGAGAACACCTTCTTAGGGACTTGAGAAATAAATGTGGAGTTTACATTCTTCCCCACAACCCCATTCCCATAAAGCTTATGGAAAAAATCCATTAAATCGTCTTGAATTACCGCCCAACTATTTTGAAAGAAAGCCAAGGTGAAGCCGTCAAGGCTTGGGCCTTATCTCTATCCATTTCAAACACTAACCCCTACCCTCCTCTATTTCAGAAGGCCTTTCTAGCTAGCAAGGTTTACATTGCAAGGACTCTAATTAGAACCTCCTATCGATATTCGTAATTACATGTTCGTGCAACTCTCGGTGTACAACATCCTATAGATATCCATAATTTCCTCCCTAACTTGTTTAGAGCCCGAAACCACATCTAATTCCCCAACTTTATAGAAGGCTTATTATGGTAAATGCCTTTTGGCCCGAGTATGCAAAAAATTAGTAAATATGGTGGGGTTAGGTTCCAAGAAGTTGTATATCGAATCATGTCTCAAGATCCAAATAGGGGCAATATTACAACCTCAAAGAATATGAGCATCCTCTGTCCAACAAAGAATCAAGGACATAAGGTTCAAATGCCTTCTAGCATTGTAGAAATCAGCAATGATTTGCAGAGATATTCTCCAATATGTTCAACCTACACAATAATCAAAAACAAGAAGATGAAGTAATCTCCTGCAATCAAGACTCATAAAACACCAATGCAAAGAGATCTTCTTGAGTTTCTATGAGATATGTCCAAATATGCCATTCACCTCAAGTATGCTTCAAATATTTGACACTTGCTTTGAGGTTGTTTTATGATCCTCTTCATGGTCCACACTACATTGATAAGTAGAAATGCCCCACACAACAACCCATGACAACATAAGCCCCCAACATATTGCACAGTTGACTCTTCAAATAGTTAAATGTGATAACTCAAATAGATCCAAATAATCTATATACTGGCTCCAGATCTATCCTTGCATGTCACAGAAATGAGCAAAAAGGATACTATGAGTTAAATTAGTGGAAGTAGATCAATTTAAACTAATATAGAACCAAAAGTTCCCAAAACATTAGCCAGACTCAATAATTATGTAACAAAGTGGGTACTTGAAATTTTAACTATATTCAGAAACACAAAAAGAAACTGTTAATTAAGTTATTATGAGCATTTTGAAAATGTGGGACATCAATCATGTAGGTCCAGGAGCCAAACTTTAATATTTAACTTCAGCTGGCACGGCCGAGCCCAATTAAGTAATACAACTTAATTCAGCTCTATATGTCCACATATTTTGTTAAAATAATGGGCTATCATGTTTTTCCTCTTTGCTTCATCTTGTTTTGGTTCAAGCTTGCCTTACCCTCATAGCACCATCAACTTGAACAAAAACCTACGTGCTATCGTTTGTGCTTTCATTCTGGGACTAGAATAGAAAAAAGTAGCTTGCGAGTATTGTGTAATCCAACAATATTATTCGATTGATTGTCATTAGTAGCATAAAATTTCTAGAACCAAAGGGTAATTACTGTAGTATTTTTAGTCGTTTGTCATTACCTTTTAGTTTCAGCCACCGGTCTTGTTGTTGTTGTTGTTGTTATTATTGTCATTGTTATTATTGTTACTGTTGTTGTTATTGTTATTGTATGCTTTAGATTTTTTTTTTAATGCATTGTATTGTTTGTGTGGTTTCTTTTAGTTGTAGGATGTGATTTAGAAACTTGTCCATGTGAAACAAGTATGTAAAGAAAAAAAAAAAAAGAATCCTCATATGTGTACTTTGCTTGTGTAACACAAATTATCTTTGTACACACAGCCAGTTCCAAGCCCGGATAAAGGAGGAGTGTTGTGTTAGGTAGTTGACAGTCAACGTAAAACTTTGTCAAATCTTATTATCATAAATTCTCACCAAATTCACCTAGGTGAAAGGAACAGACCGGGTCATTATAGAAGGGCGAGGGTGATGTCGGATGAGAAGCGGCTATTTGGATGGATCATTTTGACCCAATTAGGAGGCCTACGTCAAAGAATAGGGTGAATGGTTTATTGGGTTTGAAACTTATATGTGCTTAGTTATTTAGTTTAAGTATGCGTGTGTAGTTTGTTTGTATTAGGATTATTTATGTTGGGGACTTGTTTGTAGTAATTGTGTATTCAAGGGGTATGTGCGTAATCTCATGTGTTAGGCATTCTTATAAATAGTGTGTGAAAGCCATGATGTAGGCAGTTGTTGATAAATTTGAATTGAAGTGAATGTGAGTTCCCCATTGGTATCTCATCCCTCCTCCCTTCTCCTTCCTTTCTTCTAATTTCTCCATGGCTGCAGAACCTTGATGCTTCCCCTGGGTCGTTTGGTATCAGAGCCCAACTTCGATTCTTCATTCTTCCATTTCAATCCCCTCATCATTCCCTTCTCTCTTCTCTTCTGCCCTGTTCTTCTCCCCCTCTCTTCTTTTCTTCTTCTAATTTTCTCTCTCAATTCTCTCTATTTTTGATTTCTTCTCTTCTCCTTTTTCGCAGTTCTGATCTCCCGCTCCGTCCCTAATCCTTTGCTGCCCAGCAGTCTTCTGCCCTCTTGCTTCTTCTCTGTTTCTCTTCTCCTTCTTTTCTTCTTCATCTCTTTAATTCTCTCTTATAACTCTCTCAACTATCTTTCTCATTTCTGAATTTTGTGGCTGTCTCTTGGCAGTTTTTGTCCAGCAACTCCTCCAACATCCCATCTACTTCTTCTTTTCTTTCATTCAGTTTCTTAACTCTCTCTCCCCCCCCCCCCCCCTATATATATATATCTGAATTTCAATTTTCTAAAAAAAAAAAAAAAAAAAGCAATTCTGCAATTTCTAAACTTTTCAGAAATCTCAGTCGTATCCCCAAATCTCAAACATCCGTTTCCAGCAACCATCCTGCAACACCACCCACACCATGAGTCCCCCGAAACCCTTCCCCTCAAAATTTCATCGCCATTCAACCACTGGAGGAACCCCACGAGCCGGCCAAAATTTCTCCAGCCATCGGCACTTCAAAAACCCTGATCTCTTGTGTTTTTCTCATCACACCACTACCACAAAAAACTCCTCATCCCCTGATCTCCCCTCGACCAAAGTTTCATCGCCGGAGGCGTCTCACCAGCAGCGCACATGCTCTATGTGCCGATGACCCGTGACTAGAAACCTTCCACAGTTTTCTGCAATTTCTAGTCTCGTGAAAAATTGCTTCAGCCACGAGATTTTGGATTTTCTCCACGATATTTTGATCTACAAGGAGATATCTTTTTGTGGACACTACATATTGCCAGCAAGCACGATAATTTTGGCACAAAACTATGAAATTGCCGCTGCCAGCATAAAAAATCAGGTTTTTTTTGCTGCATTTGTGAGTTTGCTAGTGAATTTGTTTCATTCCTGTGTGATACTCTGAATTAAAGGTGACATGAAGATTGTTCTTAAGTAAATGAAAGTGAATTTTGTGATTTGCTTCATATAATTGCATCATGATGACCAATGTTGAATTGTCTGCAAAGGTGGAGTTGTTATCCGGTAGGGTAAAAAATACAGAACATGCTTTGGAGACTATTACTAGTGCTTTTAATAGGCTAACAACCCGAAGTTGTAGCCTTAGGTAAAAGGCCCATGGAATTTCCTACTGAACAAGATGGTGGAATTGGTGCTGTCGCTCATGCTTTTGAGTTGTGTGAAGGCTGAAATAATCATTTGAGTAAGGGAATTAAACTAGAAATCTCAGATTTTAATAGTGATGGTTCTCCTGATGAATTTGATGATTGGGTGATTCTTTGGAGTACTATTTCTGATGGTGTGACATGAATGAGGCTAGAAAGTTGTACTTCACTAAATCAAAATTGAAGGGAACTGCTTGAATTTGGCGAATTAAACAAAGGGAGATTTTAGAAGGAGGTTTGGTGAGATTACAACGTGGGATGAGATCAGCAAGCCATGCAGAAGCAATTTGTGCCTCCCAATTATCAGCAGCATGTTCATCTCCAGTTCTTTGATTTGAGGCAAGAAGAAAAGATAGTTATAGAGTATTTGGCTACTTGTGTTGATATAGAATGGGAGGAGGACATTATGATATCATTGTACAGAAAAGGGTTGAAGCCAGCTATTGCCTCCAAACTTGCTGTATGTCATCTCATTACAGTTGAGGATGCAGCACAGGTTGCCACTCAGACTGAGGAGGAGATGCAATGCAATCCTCTTAGAGCTACATCAGCCCTTTGCTTTGAGAAGAGTACCAGTGGAGTTGTATGAGAGAAGACAATTGAGCAATTGGGTAAAAGTGTTCAGAGTCTTCAAACTAATACCTCTTGGAAGACTTCAGAGCATTCTAGAACAGCTTATAAGAGCCAACCATCACTCAAATGCTTTAAATGTCAAGGTTTTGGACATCGAGCTGCACAATATCCTAACCAATTCATGGTTGTTGCAGAAAAAGAAGAAGAAGAAGATGATGATACTCAAGTAGTTGAAGTTGAAACAAAATTCTAAGTGACTTAAATGATGATGGCAATTTGAAAACTTGTTTAGTGCTTGACGTATGCTCTCTTCCCAAAAGGTTGAAGAGACAGAGGATTGGAAACAGACTGACGCTTTCAAAATCAAGTGGTACTTGTACTTTGGTTATTCATCTTGGTAGTTGTACAAATCTAATTTTTGAAGAAGCTGTGAAGAGGTTAAATTAGGAAGTTGAGCCTCATCCTGAACCATACAAAAATGCTTGGTTGAATAATACCAGCTTGAGGGTCCATGATCGCAGCTTACTGGCCTTTTAAGATTGGTTCCATTCTAAAGACAATACAATGTGATACCATATGGTTATTTGGAAGGAAGGTGAAGCATGACAGACATGAGAATTCTTATTCCCTCACCATCGACAACAAGAAGTACAAGTTCATGCCATCACCAATTCTTCCACTCATCAAGTTTAAGCGTACTGCCGATTCCTTTCTTATGAAATGAGATGACTCTATTCATGGTGATGGAGTCCTTGGTACTTTCCCGTCGAGTTCTTTTTCGGAAGGAGGGAATTGATGGAGGATGAGAAGCGACTATTTGGCTGGATCATTTCGACCCAATTAGGAGGACAACGTCAAAGAATAGGGTGAATGGTTTATTGGGTCCGAAACCCAAGTGTGCATAATTAAGCATCAAAGGGCTAATAAGTTAGCACAAGAAACTTATATTAGATTAGCAAATGGGAATATAGGGGCCCTTATGGGGAAAAGTATGGAAATAGTGGAAATATTGTTTAGACAAAAAATTAACTTAATTTGCCTTCAAAAGATGATCTGGGTACGAGAGATAGCTAGAGAAATTGAAAATTTAGGATTTAAAGTTTGGTAGACAAAAAATTAACTTAATTTGCCCTTAAAAAGATGATCTGGGTACGAGAGATAGCTAGAGAAATTGAAAATTTACGATTTAAAGTTTGGTACACTGGTAAATAGAAATATAAAAAGAAGGGTGGAAATTATCGTAGACAAAGGCTTAAAAAATAATGTAGTAGATGTTAAAAAATAGGGGATAGAATCACGATAACTTTAGGCTTGGAGATAGTGAACATCATTAGTGTGTATGCTCCCTATATAGGCTTAGCAGAAAATCTTAAAAGACAATTTTGGGAAGATATGGATAGTATTTTACAAGGGATACTAACGTTTGAAAAGACATTCATAGAAGATGATTTGAATGGAGACATTGGAAAGGATAATATAGGTTATGAGAGAATACATGGAGGCCATGGATATGGAGATAAAAATAAGGCCGGTGATACAATCTTAGATTTTGCCTTGTCTTACGATTTGGATATATTGAATACTTGCTTTCTAAAAAGAAAACTTTCAAGAGTGGGTCTAATATAATCCAAATGGATTTCTTCTTAACCAAGAATGAGAATCGTCTATCTTGTACGGATTGTAAAGCTATCCCAAGTGAAAGTTTGGCCACACAACATAGAGTCCTAGTATTAGATATACATACTAAAAAATGGAAGAGAATGAGTAATATAAATCAACACAAGAGGACAAGATGGGGTAGGTTGAAGGGAGATGATATAGTAAAATTCAAAGATAAATGATCAAGGAGTGTGATTGGACAATAGCGGGTAAGGTAGATGCAAATACTATTTAGAGTACAATAGCGGGTAAGGTAGATGCAAATACTATTTAGAGTAAAAATGGCTAATTCTATTGTAAGGATAGCAAAAGAGATTTTAGGTGAGTTCATAGGAAGATACTTGGGTAGTAAAGAAAGTTGTTGGTGGGATCAAGAAGTCTAAAAAACTGTTAAGACAAAAAAACATTAGTATAAAATATAAAAAATCGTAGAAATAAAGAAAATCTTGAAAAATATAAAGAGGTGAGAAAAAAAGCAAAAAAGAATATTAGCGAAGCTAAACATAAAGCTTACCATACTTTCTATACTAGAATAGATACGAAAGAGGAAGAAAAAGACATTTATAAACTTGCTAAAGCTAGAGAAAGAAAATGCAAAGATTTAGGTGATGTAAAATGCATAAAGAACGACAATGATAATGTCTTAGTTAGAGAAGAAGACATAAAAGAGAGGTGGTGAAGATATTTTGATAAGTTCCTTAATCAAAACCAAAATGAAAGATTGAAGTTGGAAGTGACAAATGAGAAGCCTAAAAATAGGAGATTTATTCGCAAAATTAGAGTCCTTGAAGTTAAGATGGCATTAAAAAGATGAAAAGTGGGAAATCTATAGGACCAAATAAAATACCAATTGAAGTTTAAAAATGTTTAGGGGATAAAGAAAATATTTGGTTAACTAATTTAACACTATTATAAAAACCAAGAAAATGTCAAAAGAATGGAGGAAAAGTATGTTAGTACCTTTATACAAAAACAAAGGCGATATTCAAAACTATGATAACTGTCATGGAATTAAGATTATGAGTCATACAGTGAAATAATGAGAAAGGGTAATTGAATATAGAATAAGACTAGAAATGATGATTTCAAAAAATCAATTTGAGTTTATGTGTTGGAGATCAACAACAGAAGCTATTTATCTTTTAAGAAGTTTAATGGAAAAGTTTAAGGAAAAGATGAGGGACTTGCATATAGTTTTTATTGACCTAGAGAAAGTATATGATAAAGCACCTAGGGAAGTTCGTTGGTAGGTCATAGAAAAGAAGGGGGTATGCAGTAGATATATTGAGGTTATTTAGGATATGTATGATAGAGTAGTGACTAGCATTAGGGGACTGTAGAAGGGGAATCTAGAGATTTTCGAATCACAATAGGTGTACATCAAGATTCTACTTTAAGTCCTTATCCTTTTACTTTAGTGATTGATGAACTTACTAGGAATATCCAAAATGAGATCCCTTGGTGTTATTTTATTTGCAGATGATATCGTGTTGGTTGATGATAGTAGGAGCGGAGTCGAATCTAAGCTAGAATTTTGGAGAGCCACATTAGAATCTAAAGTTTGTAGGATAAGTAGGAATAAAACAGAATATATGAAATGTAATTCAGTAATGTAAGGAGTAGCAGTGGAGAGAAGATTAAACTTGATAATCAAGAAATTATTAGCACTAATAGATTTTGATATCTTGGGTCTATCATGCAAAGAGAAGGGGAAATTGAAGAAAAAGTAGTACATAGAATTAAAATAGGTTGGGTAAAATGGAGGAGTGCGTTAGGTGTGTTGTGTGATTATAGAATACCCTTAAAATTAAAAGGAAAGTTTTATAAGACAACTATAAGGCTGACTATACTTTATGATTTAGAATGTTGGGCAACTAAGAAACAACATGTACAAAAAGTAAAAATTACTGAAATGCGAATAAAGATAAAGTAAGAAACAAGCATATATGCAATAATTTAGGCATAACACCAGTTGAAGACAAGATAAAGGAGAGGTGGCTTAGATGGTTTGGGCATTTGAAATGCAAACCTAGTAGAGCACCTGTGAAGAGAAGTTAGTTATTGCTTCTAGCATGAAAAGAGGTAGGAGTAGGCCTAAAATAACTTGGATGAGGTAGTGAGTAAGGATTTAATGGCCCTTAATCCAATTAAGGAAAATGTTCTTGATTGAGTGAATTGGTGGAAAAGGATTCATGTACCGAACCCACCTAGTGGGACTTGAGGCTTATTGTTGTTGTTGAAAAAAGAGAAATATCTCAAAAAAATATCAGCACAGAAATTAGCTTCCACATAGAAGAAAAGAATGAAAACAAATGAAATTGTTCAGCAATTTAGTCTTCACACAGAAGAAAAGAACAAAAATACATACAATTGAACATATACCTGATTCGAGCTTTGCAGCCAATGCAACCAAGTTGTTTTGTAGCAAATTTCATTATGCCACTATTTGAAGGAGTGGATATGGAAATTGATCTCGTGTGGCTTCCATGGAGAAGTTCTTTGCTTGCGTTCTTCAAAATAGGCTCAAAAATTCTCAAAAGTGGCTGAAACAAGAATGCTACCGTTAATAGCCAACTAAAATGATTTAAAAGAAAAATCATCAAGCAAATGTGAAGGATCATATGCCATGCCAACCTTGCTAATTTGATTTTCAAGATAATATTGAGGGTCTATAGGTATGTTATTTTCCAGCACATAGATGGGATCTTCTGACTTTTCATAGGCCTGTAGATTAAATAATCAATTTCATTTGTAGACCAGCATATTAAATACTCCCAAAAGAATACAATCCCCAACATATTACAATCCTGAACATATTACCTTGGCACCCTTTGCAGCTTTAATGATGACATAAGGTACCCGATCCCCCACATTTGGAGCCGTGGCAGCGTCACGCTGTTAATCAAACATTGGCAGGATAATATTAATATCTGGAACTGTCATAAATAAATAGAGCATCAAAGGCAACATAAAAAAATCAAAGTTTTAAAGACCCTGCACTGATTGTGCATTCATTACACAATAAATGCATGCTTTCAAATAAACTTGCTGTTCTATTTTGTGGTAATGCAAAAAGGAAGCAGGAGAAGAGGCATTTGGTGTTAATAAGTAATTCCCACACTTACTATTAGGCCATCTAAACTTTCTGAAGCAGAAATTTCCTTTTAACAGTTTCAAGAAACCATGTGAATGACAATGTATGGATATACATTCAAGTAATGCAGTTCTACAAGTTTTATTCAAATTATTCCCTGATACAAATGTTGATAGAAATATAACCAGTTAACCATTGATTTATTAAGGTGCAAAGATGTACTTTGTTTTGTTTTTGGAGACTAATTTTTAATTTTCAAATACTACAAAGTACCACAGGCATGGTAGACAAACACACAAGCATACATATATACGACTACATAAAATCTGCAAATGAGAGGTGCAATCACTTAAAAAATAATGAAGTAAATTAAGTGATAGCAACCTTGCGCATGCGTTCAGCAAGTTCAACATGAGCTGCCTTCACCTCATAATCATCCCCTGTTTTTGTCAGACCCTATTATAATGGAGGTGTTAGTCAAGGTACAACCATTCATGCTAACATTTAAATGAAATGAATAAAAGCAGTTTCATACTTGTTATTCATGGAAATAACAGATACAGGGCTATTCATCCAAGATTTTTTTCACCTTAGTAATAACCAATAATGACAAATCCATGCGGTTCATGAGAAGATCTGAAATTGTATTCTTGACATACTGAACAGCACCAGGAATGTCTTGGTCAATCAGGATTTTATGAAGGCATTCATTCACCAGATTTTTAACTAACAGACAATTGTCCCTTCGAACTGTTTCAATGCCTGTCAGATGAATGCTTAAATGAGAAGGTTAATAAAAATTAAATCTTAAATATTAGAAAAGCTCCAATCCATACCTTTAGTATCCATTTTGTCAAACTTGTCCGGGTTTGTCCAAAACAGACCAGCATATCTCTTCTTGCTAATCAATAGATATGGATAATAAACCTTCTCAAACTCAAGTTTAATAGGCTTCACAAAAAAAAATATTGATTAAGTCACAAAATTGGTCACAAGACAACAGAAGAGATAAATGAGTTCTAACACAGTTTTAACATAACAACAACAAACAACAAACAACAAAACCAAGCCTTAGTCCCACTAAGTGGGGTTTGCTATATGAATCCTTAAAAAAAAAAAAGGGCAACTCAAGAGCAGTAAGTGACTTTCATGGATTAAATTGATAAGCTACCTACTTTGAAGTTCCAAAATGATACAACTTGGAAGCTGAAGAAGTTCAAGTCCAATCTACATTAAATTCCTGATGCAAACTAATGACAGTTCAATTTTTGAGTTCACTTAATTCCCTAGACTTCTAAGTAGGAGAAGAAAAAAGTCAAAAATAAAAGTAAAAAATAATTGGTCCCTCAGACAAACTAGTTAAGTACTTCAACGGCTGTACTTTTTTAAGCATCAAGTGGTCACTAAAACATCTAAAAAAATTTCAAGGGTACAAAGTTGCAAAATGCAAGATATTGTCCTTATGGTTGTGCACAATGTACATGAGACTGTTAAATTTTGGAAACAGTTGCACAAAAGTATTTCAATAAATACTTCACATAAAAATAAAAAGGGAACCAAGAAGTGAAGTATACAACAAAATAAATTCAGGGCTAATTCAAGAATAAATAAACAAACAGATGAGTAATCCTCCGGGGG
Organism: Malania oleifera; assembly: GCF_029873635.1. Taxonomy (NCBI): domain Eukaryota; kingdom Viridiplantae; phylum Streptophyta; class Magnoliopsida; order Santalales; family Ximeniaceae; genus Malania; species Malania oleifera. The sequence continues at coordinate 59,634,316 of NC_080417.1, read as the reverse complement.
CAATTGCTAAAAATACCTTTATGAAAGTCCCACTTATAAATTCAGCTGCTTCTCTCCCCAACACCATTGCTACTGCTACAGTAGGCACACCAAATTGAACCATGACTGAATCTGTATCCCCATAAACAACCTGACATCCCAGACGCATCATTTCTAATAGAATTATGTTCCAATCATATCAACCTTTTAAGCTGCTTATGTATGAAGAAAAGGTACAGATAATCAATGGAGCAAAAGTTCATGTGTACAAGACAGTTAAAAATATACCCAAAAAAAAAGGAAACTAAAAATAAATTCAATTGAGGACTTCTTATTATAAGCTTCTTTGCTCATATATTTTCAAAGGATAGCAAATGTTGTGAAAAAAAATAAAACAAGACATGGATTTCTCATGAGATTTGGCAAAAGCACATGGACCTTCCTCGAGGTTTCAGAAATCCCATAGACCTCTTTGGAGATTTGATTTCTAGGATACTTGTATCCCCTCCATCTACTTACAGTCAAGTAGCCAAATAAAATTTCAAGAAATTGACTAGTTTACCGTTTTAGCTTTTATCCTACAAATGAAATGTCATAACAGTGGCTAAAAATTCATTTCCAATGATAGAGTTTACACTTTTTTGTGCTTGTGTACGGGGAAGCCTCACCGAGAGAGGGGGGGGGGGGGGCTACAAATTTGTTTGGAGTATTTGAACAATATCCATGCCACTTCATGTGTGCCAAGGGCAAAAAAAAGCAATTTTTTCTTTTTCTGCAACTTTATTGGCTACAAGGGGTATAACAACAACAAACCAAGCCTTAAGTCCCACTACATGGGGTCAGCTCCTTGAGTCCTTTTCCACTAATTTACATTTCATATATTCTATCTTATTTCTATTTATGCTAATAGCTTTAGATTCTAAAGCTTCCCCCCATAATTCTAACTTAGATTCTACTCCATCCCTAGTTTCATCATTCAAGATAATATCATCCATACTCGTTAGAAATTTACGACTCGCGATTTGTTTCATACTATTCATATCAATTCCACAACAAATCAATTTGAATCTTACGAGCGAATCTATCTAAATCTATACATTCACACGATTCTAGGCATATCATATCCTAACAAACCCGACTATTTTAAAACCCTTTTTTAAATTCGTTTTAGTTTTACAAGACTACCGTCTATTCCTTGTCTACGTCAGTTTGGTGCCAAACAAAAAGAGGAGAAAATAGAACTTTAGGTCTTATGTTGCCTTCACAAAACCATTCTTCACCCTTGGAGGAGTATAATGTTCTACAATTGAGAAGGGGAAGAACACTCATCAGCTAAGATGGTCCTCATGTTTCACTGTGTTGTTAAGATTTAAAAGTTAGTTTTTTTAGTAGTTTGGTAAGTTATTATCATTTTTTAATGTTAATTATTTTTTTATTTACTGTTTTTTCTTGATTCCTTCCCTTAAACAGCATAAAGTTCATTTTTTTTATTAATATTTCTTGACTCATTCCCTTGCTCTTAATTTGGAAAGCTTACACATGAAATATGATTTTTTTTACTGTCAAAATCTTAATATATTGTACTATTCTACTTGTTCGTATATAAATATATGTATGTCATTCATATTGATTTTGGAATTTCGATTCACGATTCAAATATTGATTTGACAATTATGATATTTTCTACAAACAACATACACCATGGAACATCATTTTGGATATGACTAGTAAGTTTATCCATCACTAATGTAAAAGGACAAAGATTCAACACAATCCTTGATGCACACGTGATTGGAAATATCCTAAACTCTCCACCTATAGCCCTAACGCTAGTCATTACTCTATCATACATATCCTTAATGACATCAGCATACCTACTGCATATGCCCTTTTTTTCTAGAACCCACCATAAAATTTTCCTAGGTACTCTATCCTAAGTTTTCTCTAAGTCAATAAAAAAATCATATGCAAGTCTCTCTTCCTTCTGCTAAATTTTCCATTAATCTTCTCAGATAAGTGTCTTGAAAATAAAATGTTTGCTGGTTTGTAACCCACACTTTTTTTGGTCAAGCCATAGGGGAGGTTAATTTCTTTTTCCAAAATAATAATAATAATAAATAAATAAATAAATAATAATAATAATAATAATAATAATAATAATAATAATAATAATAATAATAATAATGCCAAATAAATTTGATCAACCAGACTTCGATTTCGTGAGGCAATCACAGAAGCATGGTTGAAAGATCACATCGGCCCCAACAACTACAAGTCTATTTAATGGACAAATGAGAAATAATTAATTCAAATAAAACAACAAATAGATTTTTTTTTTTTTAGAAAACAATTAAACCATAAGCATTTTATCATAAAATAACACCAATATTAAAAAAATAGAAGATCAATAATTTGAATATCAATTACTCCAAGATTTCAAGTCAATTCTGGTGACTTAGAGAAATAATATTCCACTAATGTTTATTTTAGAAGGGAATACATTATTTCAGACTTCAGTAATTAGGTTATGTGAATGAGGTTACTTTTGTCCTTAAATTTTTTTATTATTAATATATGAGGGATATGTAAGGCTCCAAGAAACTGTCGTCTCTTTTTATCTTGTTTTTCTCTTCTTCTCTTTTTCTCTGCTCTATCTCTAACTTTAAAACATGGTATCAAAACATTAATCTCCTCTAAATTTGATTTACCAGAGCCATTTTTTTAGACAAACTGTTTTTCATTTATTTCCTTCTCTTCCCCTAATTAGTTCTCTAATCTGATTCTAGTTGGTTTGAGAGTCATTTATGGACCCCTCTTCATTTTGATTTGGGTGTGCAACATCCTTGGTAGGATGTTGTGTGTTTATGGTGGTTTACTGAAGTGATGCAGTTATGTCTGTTTCAACTATGTTTACATTGTTCTGCCGTTCTACCTGGTGTAGGCATGATGATGCTGTTTTAATTCTGCACTTCCGTGATTGTCTGCTTGCTTGCTTGCAATCCTGTATTATTAGCTCATGGTTTCGATTGGTGCCCAATGACTATTTCCTGTTCTTGCTTGCACTCACTCTAGTTGCAGTGAGCAATAATAATGCATGCAGCTGCTGTGCTGCCACGCTGTTTATTAAGCACCTCTGGTGCTCGTTGTGATCTGCCTTCTGCCTTGTAGTCAACTAACTCCTTGTAGGACTGTGACATCAGTTTTGTGATAAGAGCTGCCTCTCAAAGTTCTGAAGTGCTGGTCATTGCTGTGTTATTCATTCCTGATATTGGTGTGTGCATACACAGTGCTTTCAAGACCTCTAAAGAGAGAGCTTTGGCTCATACTATTACTGTACAAATTGCAGTTAATCAGTTGAATCCTTTAACCATGTCTTGTGGTAGGCTGTAGGCAATACATGTATATTAACACCAAAAGGAAGTTCAAAAATTTGTTGATTTCTCCTCTGCCTCTAGACTCCAAGGTAAGGTTGGATGATAGAGAATACCATATTGCTTGTGTTATTGGGGAATAGCATGGAACCACAAATTGCAACGAACATGATGTTTTATAGAACAGCCAAGGCACGTATGGGTTGATCTTCATGAAAGCTTTTCTCAAGATAAAAATCAAAATCATGTTTTAGACCTATACGAGAAGTTTTTCAAATATGACCAAGTAGGTAGGTAGATTCATTAGTGAGTAATATAGCATTTTGAAGGGTATGTAGGAGGAACTCAACCTCTATGCTAATTTTGACAATGAGATGATTAAAAGGCAACGGACAGTTTTTGGCTGCCAAATTTCTACCTAAGTTGAGTTTTAGAGTTTCAACCCATCCGTGATCAGATTCTTGCTGGTGAATCCATATCATCTATGAATGAAAAATATGTTCGAATCCAACAAATCACCAAAGATGGCCCTCAACCTTCTCCTCAAGCCTTTTCTTGTGATAGATAGTTCATCAATGTTTAGCACCACCTCCAAACATGGTAAGGGGAATGTTGGAGGATGAGGATAGGGTTTGGAAAGAAGACATGGCAAAGGAGCTCATCATGGCAATTTTCACATTTGCACACATTTGGCAAGGAAAACCATATTGTTGATCATTGTTGGGATCTCCATGGAAAACCAACTTGGGCCAACAAGTCTCTTATTGAGTGATTCTACAATCAAAAGTTCAATTGCACCTATCCACTCCACTAGGGACTTGAGTACTTCATTTATCATGTTCTAAGAGGAGTATAGAAATCTTCTCCACATGGTTCAACAACTACATGCTCATTCTTCTACATCTAATGCTACTGCAGCCCATTATTGCATCTTCATCTTCATCCTCTTCACTCTGGTTATTGATTTTGGTACACTCTTGCATCTTCATCCTCTTCACTGAGTTATTGATTTTGGTACCTCCACTCTACACTTTAAGATCACTCTTGATAATGGTTGAGTTGCACCAATTCCTTCTGCCTCTTTCCTCAAAGTTATACGCGCCTAAATTATCCTTGAACTTATTATCAGTAAGTCAATTAACTAAACCTCATAACTGTTCTGTGACCTTCCTTCTCATTGCATTATTTAAGACCTCCAAAAGAAGAAGAGGATTCATGGACGGCTTAAGAAAGATGGCAAGTACTATTTCAAGGGCGGTGGTGATACATCTAGTTCATACAACTTCCTCAAAAACTGCTCATGGTGTTTCTCATGAACAGTGGCATGCTTGTTTTGATCATTTATCCCTTCAAAAATTACATTCAAGTCTGTTTATCATTTTGAGTGTATTGCATGACAATTGGGAAAGCATATTAGGACATACTTTTTCATCTAGAATTGAGTTTCGTGCTAAATCATTGCTTTATCTTATTCATTCAAATATTTGGGGTCCATGTGAAGTCAAGAATTTTACTGTACATCAATGTTTTGTGTCCTTTGTGGATGACCTTTCGCATATGACTTGGATTTTTTTTTTTTTTAAAAGATAGACATGAATTTTTGATTGTACATCAATATTTGGTGTATGACTTGGATCTTTTTGTTAAAAGATAGGTATGAATTTTTTAATGTATATAATAATCTTCTACCAATAATTAAAAACTCAGCTTGGCATTGCCATTCAAAATTTTCAATTTGATAATGCACTTGAATTTGTTCAAAATGAGCTTCAATCTCTTTTTCTTGGCCGAAGGGACTATTCATCAAACATCATGTATACATAACCTCAGCAAAATGGAGAAGCGTAGATAAAAAATAGACATTTACTTGACATGGCACAGTCTCACCTTTTGGACATATGCTCTTCTTACAACATGTTTTCTACTCAATAGGATGCCCTCTAGTGTTCTAAGGGGGCAACTTCCCTTCACCATTGTGTACCCAAAAGCATCCAAGTTCTTTGTCGTGCCTCACATATTAGGGTGCACATGTTTTGTTCATGTTCCACATAATGGTCAGGACAAATTCTCTATTTGTGCTATTGAATGTGTCTCTGTTGGGTACTCGAGAACTCATAAAGAATATAGATGTTATGATCCCCACTCAAAAGAAATATGTTACTGCAAGTGTTACCTTTTTAAGGGTGCCTTATTTCTCTAGTGCAGGTTCCTATTGGATGAATCTATTTTGCATCCATCAATGACTACTAATTCCCCCTCATCCTCATGTGCTAATCCTTCTGTTCCTCCCATTATGCCTCTCCGAAAGTCTACTCTTCTAAACCCATCACCCACATACTTAAAGAAACAATTGAGGGTTTATGAACGAGGGAAAGCAAGCATAGACATCACTATCACTGTAAAACTTCGTCTTCTACCCATCACCGTTTTGACTTCTAGTTCTAGAAATCCATCCCATTGTGACTTGGATTTGCCCATTGCTCTTCAGAAAAAAACTCAAACATGCACTCAAACGTCTTTAATATCTTATCACATATTACGTTTCAGTTCTTCACCTTCTTATTCCTATGTATTCTTTTGCCTTCTTTATTTCCTCTATTTCTATCGATTCCTCACATGTTCAACCACTTGCTAACCCTTGGGTGTAAACATGCAATGGATGCAGAAATAGATGCCTTGACCACTCAGGGGACATGGGAGTTGGTGGATATTCTTCCTGGTAAGGAGTTGGTTAGGTGTCATTGGGTCTACACCATCAAATATATCTTCCTAGTGACTCTATTAAATGGCTTAAGGCTTGATTGCTTGCCAATGGGCACACCAAAACATATGGTATTGATTATATTGGGACCTTTTCTCACGTTGCTTGACTAAATTATTTTTGTGTTTATCTCATTGGTTGTTAATTTTTATTGGCCCTTATAACAGTTGGATGTGAAGAATGCCTTTTTGTATGGATATTCGCAAGAAGAGATATACATGGAGCAACCTTCCTGTATGCTGCATTGTCACTCAGGGGAGGATGGAAAGTATGTAGATTGCATAAGGTCATTTATGGTCTTATGCAGTCTCCCTGAGCCTAGTTTGACAAATTTAATTTGGTGGTCTCCACATTTGGCTTTATCTAGTGCTATGCTGATTATTCAGTCTTTATCCACAAAAGGAGACAAGTGTGGTACTTCTCGCAGTTTATGTTATGGTATCATCATACAGTGACCAAAGCGGTATTGTAAATGTTAAGCGGTGGCTTCAAGCTACATTTCAAATCAAGGACTTGGGTACTTTGATTTACTCTCTTGGTATTGAGATTGCACAATGTAGAAAGGGGTTGAGTCTATCTTAGCGAAAATATACCTTCGACTTGGTAAGTGAGACTTCTTGTTGGGAGCTAAATGTTGAAAAAGACAAACGTCGATATAGGCACTTGGTTGGCAAGTTGATCTACTTGACTGTTACTAGACCTAACATTATCTTTTGTAGTGGTGAGGTTAGTCAGTTTATGGAAAATCCAAAACAAACAAGTTTGGATGCTGTTTGTAAGATTTTGTAACATCTCAAAGCTCACTTGACAAATGTTTGATATATAAATGTGATAAAAAACTATGAGATGGATACTTTAATGCAAATTGGACTGACTCTGTTGATGATTGAAGGTTTACTACTAGACATTGTACATTTTTAGGAGTTAATCTTGTTACCTAGCATAGCAAAAAACAAATTACTATAGCAAGATCTAGTGCTCAACCAAAATACCGAGCTGTGACTCATACTATTCGTGAGCATATGCAGTTGAACTCTCTTATGTCTGAAATCGGGTTTTTGGTTACGAAGCTAATAGATATGCTTTGTGATAATCAAGTTGCCACTTGTATACCTAGCAATCCAGTATTTCATGAATACATGACACATTGAAGCTGACTGTCATTTGGTGAGGGATGCTCTGTTGAAGGTGGTCGCAAGGACTCCTTTTGGGAGATATGTGCATCAGTTAAGTGATGGTTCCAAAAAGCCTTTATTTGAACTGCCTTGTCTAATGGTTGTATCAAGATGACGTTGGTGATATTTATAGTCCCCTAGCACGAGGGGTAGTTAGATCTGTACATAAGGCTCCACAAAACTGCCACCTCTTTTTCTCTTGCTTTCTTCTTCTTTTCTTCTCTTTTCTCTGCTCTATCTCTAACTGTACACCAATTTATTCATCCATCAAAGTATGTTAGCCTCAAGATCCAGTCATGTACGGTACACTAACTAATAGTGGTAAACTAGTGTATGAAACAAATAGTTATGATAATAGCCACCTAACAGTTTCAAAGAATTAAAAACCTCAAGAAAAATTCTGCAAACCTCATATACAAAGTGTGGATCACATTGGAACACATAGAGCATGTCTAGGTCTAACATGTCAAAAACAGAAAATGAAAATTATGCAAGTATTGTATCAATATACGAAACATCCACGAACGTGTCCCAGATTTCATGAAGCCATATTGGTGTCATGGCATAACAACCTCCTATTACAAACGATGTAACCCCATCAATGGAAATTCTCAGATAAAATGTACCTCAGCATTGTATTCATAGCCCCCAATTGTAGTAAACTTCTCTTCCACAAGTTTCTTTGTGTGTTCAATCATTTGCCGACCTATGCACCAAGGAGAAGTGCATAAGATCATGTGAAAACTCAGAAGAAACACATGATATATTGTTGTAGCTCATGCAGAGGAAGATCACTTAAAAGTAAATATATCATCATTTATAAAGAAGCATCAACATAAGATTCAATACCATAGCTTGTAACACTGGAAGATATTTCTAGACAAGGCAACTGGGCAACGGTAGCTCCCGTAAAACCATATACTGAATTTGCACTTATCTGAAAAGGCAGAACCATCAAGCATAAAAATCTAGGAGAGAGGATAGGAAAACAATTAGTAATGATTCCTGTACCAATGTAAGCAAAAACAACTTAACAGAAAATATCATTAAGAAAACAAAAACGAAGACAAACTTTACCTTCAAAGCCAGTTGGCGACCATCTAACACAGCCTTGACAAGGGGATCTTTTGCTTCCTAAAATTAACGAACATTCAAGCACAAAAGACTAAGTAACAAATTATGCTGCATTACAGAAAAAAAAAAGTCAAAATATAAATAAAGGGCCAAAATATGACCAAATCAAAATTAAAGATAAATACCTTCAGATCTGCCTTTGCTCTTTTACGAGCAGTCAACAGTTCTTCAAGAATTTCTGGAAGTATACCCTGGAGTAAATCATAATACCCATGTTGTAACCATGGCTTTCCATTAAAAGCAAAGAACATACAAAAAATTCACTCACTTGACAAATAAATAGCATATAAAATCACATCCAACGGTATTTAACCTTCTGTAAAGTTGCTTTGACAAATGTTTCACCAGATGGAGTCTTGTTGACACATTCTGAAGGGAGGTTGAGCTTGCGAACATCTTCAGGTGTAACCTTCACAAAGGTCATTAAAATATATATGTATACACACATGTGCACACACAATAAATAAAAGAAAATATATTAAGAAGTAAAGGAGAGCAAATACAACCTAGGAAAAGACAAGAAATCCTCAAAAGCAAAAACAGAAAAAAGGGGGAAACTATACAAAGAGAAAGAAAAAGGTCTAACACAGTCTAAATGTAACAACCCCTCTTTAAACCATTTCCATCGTAGCTAACAAAAGACTGCAATTCCATCGTACTTAACAGAACACTGAAAATTTGCTCAGTCACGCTGGCCTTTCTTTGCCTTATTTTGATTCCTCCAGGATCAGACCACAAACCCATCTTACCCATCAGCTGTTGAGTTTCAATATTCTTCAACAAACCTCCTCCACACTAAAGGGGTCAGAAAAATCTCATCACTACACTGTTTACTCCTGGCCAACTCTTTACCCAATCCATACAACAGCCTCAGCAGCAGAAGTAGCAGGAGCAACAACAACAAACCAAGCCCTTGGTCCCACTATGTGGGATTGGCTACATGAATCTTTTTCCATTAATTTACACAATTTTGGGCAATTTCCTCTGACGATTTGAGGGCTGTTAAATCCTAATTCACTATCTCATTCCAAAATATTTTAGGCCTACCCTACCCCTTCTACTGCCAATAACAATGACTAGCTCACTTATCCTTAGAGGTGCATTATTTTGCCTATGTTGCTGGTGCCAAAACCATCTCAGCCGCCCCTCCCTTGTCGTATCTTCTACTGGTGCTATACCTAACTTACCACGAATATGTTCATTCCTTAATTTATCTTCCATCATTATTCCACTCATCCACCTTAGCATTCTCATTTCAACAACATCTACATTTTGGATACATTGTTTCTTAGTTTCAAACATTTTGATCCATATAGCATATATAGCAGCCTTATAAAATTTTACTTTTTTAAAGGAATCCTAAGATCACACAACACAACCCAAACACTTCTCCATTTTATCCAACCAGCTTTAATTCTATGCATTACATCTTCATCAATTTCTCATTCAACTTGCATAATAGATCCAAGGTAATGAAAACTAGTGCTATTAATTTCTTGAGATCAAGTATAATCTTTCCTCCAATATTCCTCCTACAATGCTGAAAAGGATTTTACAGCTCTCAAACAAATTGTTGGCGGAAATTGCTCAAGAATGTGTAAATTTCCGGAAAAGGATTCATGTAGCTAAAGAAGAACTTTAGGCTAGTGGGACTTAAGGGGTATTGAAGATTTTTCATCTGCTTCTTTTTTCCCTTATTGTCTGATCCTATCTATGAAAAATCCTAAACTTCCTCAATACAAAAACCCACTCACCCATGCGTGTGAAGTCAATCTTTTTTTTTTTAAATAGAAACAACAATTTTATTAAGAGACAAGAAAAAACAATAAGGAGCATAAGAAATCCTCATAAGAGAAGAAAAGCAAAAAGTAAAAACAGCAAAAACATCAAAATAGTGCTACCTTGCAATCACACTGAAAAATGGAAAAGGTAACTCTTTAGAACATCCAGCTGCAAAGCCCACAATGATGCAAAATACTGAATCCTATCCCAGTTATTAGATCAAGACATCCTCTTCCCTGAGAACATACAGGCCTTCTTCTCCAACCAAATGCCCCACAAGACAGAAAACAGCCACATCTCCACAAACCTGAGCCATCTTAACCCCTTCCAAAACATTAAATGAACCAAATAAATCCTCCACCGAGTCTAGACAAACCCAAAAAATTCCAAATAGTTTATTCCATATCATCCAAGAGAAAGAACAATGCAGGAACCGAGGAGAGGTGGATTCTGAACTATGACATTTATGCTCTAACTTGAGGGGGAGTGTTAGAGGTTATTTATGTCTTTTAGTATTATTATTATTAAGTGTGTTAGTATGTTAATTAGTTAGTAAGGGTATTATTGTCATTAGAATGTATTTAATTTGTATAATAAATCGAGGGAGAGACCTATCTTCAAGTGAGGTAATTCATTTTAATCAAAATCTCAACATGGTATCAGAGTGTGATGCAACCTAAAGCCGTCGCAGGAAAGTCGCTGTCCTTCTTAGATCCACCTCCACCCCTCATCATTTCACAAACCAACCATAAACCCAAACACAGAACCCTTTGAAGCCTAACCCCACAAAACCCCATCATCAGAAAAGGCCCCACGCACTGCAACGTGCAAACCCATTTCCGGCAATGCCAACCCCATGCACCAGCGCGTCAGTGAGTTTTTGGCCACCTTTTTTTTTTTTTTTCTTTTTCCTCTGCCACGTTTTGATTCCTTCTCTAGACAATATTATGTAGCTATTGGGAATGTTTATTGCTAAAAAATCCAACCTTTTTTTACCATGCACTAGCGGAACATCGTTAATTAATGTTTGGGGTTTGTGAGGGCTTCTTTGTGAGTTTCTTGAAGCAGTGGCAGTGTTCGTATGTCCAATTGTGAGGCAGTGGCGGTGCTATATCAGTCAGTGGGTCATTCACCTTGTCCGTAGTTGTGTCAATGCTTCACATAGTTTGTGATTGTCTGATTAGTTTTGACTATTCTTCTTGTTTGACATTGGTGTGGCCGCAAGTTTTTGAGTGTTGGGATGGAGTCTATGATTCCCAAAAATCTGTCTCCTAGATTGCTGCCGCAGATAATGACTCAAAAGTTGGATGGCAAAAACTATGTTCAATGGTCTAAAGTCGTTCGGGTTTATTTAGCAAGATTAAGAAAATTGGAGCACTTGCTCCAATTTGATCCTTCTGATGGGAAGAGAAAAGAATTGTGGGTTCAAGAAGATGCCTCGATTGTTTCCCTCTTATGGAATTCAATGGAGCCACAGATTGCACTGATGTGTATGCATCTAGATATATGAAAGGAGATTTGGGATTATGTTAAGCTTCTATACTCTAGTAACATTACAACTACGTATGATTTATCCCAAGAGTATTTTCAATTACAATAAGAAGATAGGAGCATTGCAGATTATTTTGAAGAGATGAAGCGTATTCATGAGGAGCTTAACGTTGTGCAACCTATAACTACTGACGTTCGTGAGATGCAGAAGCAGAGCAAGCAAATTAGAGTCCTTAGGGTTCTAGTGGGGTTGAGAGCCAAGCTTAAGGTAATCCGATCCCAGATATTAGTAGTGTCGAGCTCTCATCATTTGCCAAGGTTTATTCTCGTGCCCTTCGTGCTTCCTTTAGCACGCATCCTCTCACCCTTGCATTTGGCTCTAAGAGGATAGCCTTTGTTACGCAAGGTGACTATAGTTATCTGCCAAACAACCGCAAAAGTTATCGAGGTGGTTCGAGTAGTCGTGGTGGTAGAGACAGACAAGGTAGAGGTAGTCCTCGCAAGTGCACTCATTGTGGACGGAGTAATCATACTATTGAGCAGTGTTGGGATCTCCACGGTAGACTTTCACGTGTTGCCAATGCAACCACCATTGACTTCACACCTTTGGGGGCAGCCAATGCAGCCACCAGCAACTCCTCACCTTTGGTGCCGAGTGGGGGGCAACGTACTATATCCATGTCAGAGGAAGAGTATTTCCAAGTTCAGCAATATCACATCTCTCGCCGAAATAGGTAATCCCATAGTATGCCTATCATCGAATACTTCTCATCCTAGTCCTTGGGTCATAGACTCTACTGCCACTAATCATGGACTCTACTCCTCAATATCCTGCAAATTTACCTTGTGTTAGTCTTGCTGATGGATCCACCACTACAGTTGAGGGAATTGGGACTATAAATCCCACTTCATCTATTTCTCTTCCGTCGGTTTTGTATATTTCCAAATTTTCTTTCAATCTTATATCGGTTAGCAAGATTACTAAATCCATGAATTGTTCGGAGACATTCTTCTTGATTCTGTGGTTATTGAGGATTTGAAGACGAGGAAGGCAATTGGTGGAGGGCGTGAAGTTGGCAGACTCTATCACTTTGAGCCGCTACCTCCTTCTACCACCTGCACTACTGCTGCCACACCTTTCCAAATTCATTATCGTTTTGGTCATCCTTCACTGGAAAAGTTAAAATGTCTTGTTCCTAGTTTCAGTTCACTATCAAGTCTTGAATGTGAGTCTTGTCAATTGGGAAAGCACCATCATATCCCTTTCACTTCCCGAGTCAATAAAAAAGTTGTAAGCCCTTTTATGTCAATTCATTCTGATGTTTGGGGTCCTAGTAGAGTTGTGTCCAAGTGGGGTTTTCGGTACTTTGTAACCTTCATGGATGATTATTCAAGAATGACTTGATTATATTTAATAAAAGATCGTTCCGAGTTATTGCATGTATTTTGTGCTTTTTGTTTTGAAATAAAGACTCAAATTGGTTTGCCAGTTCAAATACTTCGAAGTGATAATGCTAAGGAGTATTTCAGTGCACACTATACTACTTATATGACTCAGTTTGGTATTGTCCATCAATCATCCTGTACCCACACTCCTCAACAAAATGGGGTCGTAGAGAGGAAAAAAAAGACATATCCTTGAAAGTACTCAAACCTTACTTTATCAAATGCATGTACCTAAAGTGTTTTGGAGTGATGTTGTACTTACTGCTTGCTATATGATCAACAGGATGCCATCTCCTGTTCTTAGTGGTAAATTTCCCTACTCCATTCTCCTTCCTAATTCACCTTAATTCTCTCTCCCTCCTTGTATATTTGGGTGCGTGTCCTTTGTTCATCAACTAACTCCTGGGGTGAGTAAGTTGGATCCTTGTGCTATAAAATGTGTCTTTCTAGGCTACTCATATACTCAAAAGGGATATCATTGTTATAGTCCTGTGTTGCAACACTTCTTTGTTTCTGCCAATGTTACCTTCTTTGAGTCCACACCCTACTACACCTAGTTCCTGAGTGCTTCTAAGCTAAATGAGTCTCTTCCTTTGTTTAATCTTCCATATTCTACTTTACTATCATTGCCCAACCAACCATCTAAGTCTCCATGTAGTTTGAGTCCTTCTCATTGTCTTGATCATCCCAATTTGCAATTGTATTCACGACGGCGACTCCAAGGAAGAGAGTCCCCTCTAGCTTCTACTAAGTACCACAACACCTTTGGTTTCCTCGTTTGATGATCATATTCCCCATGATGTTGATTCTCCCATTGCTATTCGAGAATGTAAACACACATGTACACAACATCCCATTTCCAACTATGTTTGTTATGACTTCTTATCACCCTCTTATGATAGTTTTGTTACTACTCCATCATCTACTACCCTTCCTAAATCTTTTTCGAAAGCCTTAGCCCACTCTGGGTGGAGGAATGCTATGGTTGAGAGATAAATGCTATACATGACAATGACACTTGGGACTTGGTAGCACTTCATCCTAACAAGATTGTGGTTGGTTGTTGCCAGGTTTACACTATGAGAGTCAACCCTGATGGTTTGTGGCTCGTCTAAAGGCCCATCTTGTTGCTAAGGGATATACTCAGGTGTATGGCTTGGATTCTTTTGATACTTTTCTCCAGTTGCCAAACTTACATCAGTACGTCTATTCATCTCCTTGGTTACTACTTGTCATTGGCCTCTACATCAGTTAGATGTGAAGAATGCTTTCTTCAATGATGACCTTGAGGAGGAGATTTATATGGAGCAAACACTTGGGTTTGTTGCTCAAGGGGAGTTAGGCTTAGTGTGTCGGCTCAATAAGGCTTTATATGTTTTAAAACAGTCTCCTAGAGCACGGTTTGGTCATTTCAGCGTTCTGGTACTTGAGTTTGGTCTTCGACGGTGTGTAGTGGATCATTCCTTGTTTTATCGTCATACTTCATCGAGTAGGATCCTTCTTATTGTTTATGTGGATGATATTGTTATTATAGGTGATGATGACAAAGGCATTCAAAGTCTAAAATTTTTTCTACAGACTAAGTTTCAAACCAAAGATTTGGGACCGTTGAAATATTTCTTGGGTATAGAAGTATCTAGATCTCGTATGGGAACTATTTTGTCATAGAGGAAGTATGTCATATACTTCTTGGGTATAGAATATCTAGATCTCGTATGGGAACTATTTTGTCACAGAGGAAGTATGTTATATACTTCTTGGGCATAGAAAATCTAGATCTCGTTTGGGAACTATTTTGTCACAGAGGAAGAATGTTCTTGACCTGTAAGATGAAACTGGATTGTTGGGAACTAAATCAGTTGACACACCTATGGATCCTAACAGCAAGTTACTGTTGGATATGGGTGATTTGGTACCTAATCTTGGACAATACTAAAGACTTGCTAGAAAGTTGAATTATCTCAGTCACTGGGCCATATATATCTCTTGCAACAAGTGTTAGAGTCAATTTCTAGATTCTTTGAGGACAAGTCAATGGGACGCAATAATCCGCATCTTGAGAGATATCTCAAAGGTGCACCAGGGAGAGGTCTTTCATATCATGATCAGGGTCACACTTATATCCATGGATATACAGATGCAAATTCAGCTAGGTCGCCTTCTGACCGGAGATCTACAACAGGGTATCGTATCTTAGTCAATGGTAATTTGGTTTCTTGAAAGAGTAAGAAACAAACTGTGGTGGCCAAGTCAAGTGCTAGATCAAAATATAGAGTTATGGCTTATACTACTTGTGAACTTGTCTTGTTGAAGAACATATTCGAAGAATTGGGTTCTTTGCATTCTCAACCTATGAAGTTGATGTGACAATCAAGCTGCTCTTCATATTGTCTCCAAGTCGATCTTTCATGAGTGGACGAAGCACATTGAAGTTGATTGTCACTTTCTTCAAGAGAAACTTGTGCATAAGCTCATTACTACCGCTTATGTGAAGTATGATATGAAGCTTGTTGATTTGTTTACCAAATCATTGGGAGGTGCTAGTGTTAAATTTATTTGTAACAAGATAGGAGCATATTACATTTATGCTCCATCTTGAGGGGGAGTGTTAGAGGTTATTTATTTCTTTTAGTATTATTATTATTAAGCTTGCCAATTTGTTAATTAGTAAGGGTATTATTGTCATTAGAATGTATTAAATTTGTATTACAAATAGATGGGAGAGACCTATCTTCAAGTGAGGTCATTCATTTTAATCAAAACCTCAACATGAACTTTCAAAGCAGTTCATACATCTAGAGATAAGGATTTTAAAGACCTCTTACTCTACAAAAGATTGTTAGCATTAACTCCATTAAGAACAACTAACCAAATAAAAGCCCTAATCTTAGAGAAAACTTTGGCCTTCCAAATAGTAAATTGATACAAGAAAGACAGATTTTCCTGTAGTAAGAATCCAAAAATAGACTTGCAAGAGCACTCCCCCAAACTGTCAAGAACCCAAGACTGATAGTTCGCTCCTTGAGGAAGGACAACTATCTTCCAACGAACACAACAAAGAAGAACGCTCCAACACTATGGAATCTACTAAAATGGAAGTCCCAAGGCATCTCCTCCCTCAAAAAAATACAAAAGGAAGAAATAAAACTACTATGCAACGAGGACAGCTGATACAACAAAGGAAATGAAGTGCAAAATGCAGCATCACCCACCCAAAAATCTTCCCAAAACCAAATGCTATTTTCATTTCCCAAAATAAATTTGTGCAAGAGATAAAGGGGATAAATCTGCAAAATACACTTCCAAGGCTGTCAAAACAATGCCTTAGTCCCATATTAGCATCCCACTTATTACCATACAAGCCAAATATACTGCTAGTAACTTTGTGCCAATGGGAATTTTCTTTAAGGGAAAACACCATAGCCACTTACCCATTAGAGCAATATTTTTAGACACCAACTTCCCAAGACCCTAAAACCCACATAGAGAGAATAAAGCACCCTTCCAACCATCTAACCTCTTGAACACGTTCTCCACTACAAAATCCCCAAAACCCAAGTGATCTATGGTTACCACCCAAAAGCGCTCCTAGACAAGTCAAAAGCCAATCAAAATAGCACACTCAACTAATGAACACAACACAGAGGATCTAGAGTCACTCAAGTAAAGACAAGCTAAACCACTCTTCCCCAAATTTATTTTTGACAAAATGATCTCTCAAACAATTGTAAAATAGTGAGCACATTTAGAGAAGATTCATTATGATCTTTCTATGGAAAAAAACAGTGTTATCTGCAAACTAAAGGTGGGACACCACAACCTCCTCACTCCCCACGCTAATCCTTCTCACAAACCCTCTATCTATAGCCATGATAACCAATCTACTCAAGATATCCACCACAAGGACAAAATGAGAAGGAGAAGTGGATCCCCTTGCCAAACACCTCTTGAAGCCCTAAACCTAGACTTAGACTCCCCATTTAAAATGATTAAAAAAATAGGCATTTGACAAAAACTCCCTCATCCATCCCTACCACCTCCAACCACACCTCATCCTCATGAAGACTTTATCTAGAAAATTCATAACTGACTTTATCACAAGCCATCTCAAAATCCACATTAAATAGAATCCCCCATTTTTTTCCTTCTCCAAAGATCCCCAACTACCTCATTAGCTACTAAAATAGCATCAACAATCTGTCTACCTCCTACAAAAGCACTATGAGCTTTAAAAATAGTATCATCTATCATAGAACTCAACTTATCTACCAGAACCTTAGTAATAATCTTATGCACATGAGTAACTAGGCTAATAGGTAAAAAAATTGCAACTTTGATAGACCTAATCTTCTTATGCACCACAATAATGAAAGTTGGGGTTAAACTTTTACCCAATATCCCACTATAATAGAACTCATTAAATCCCCCACCCCACCCCCCCAAAAAAAACCACCATAATCCTAAAAGAATGCCAAAGTCAACCCATCCGAACCCAATTCCTTAACCTTATCCATCCCAAAAAAATCACCTTCACCTCACTCTCCTCCAAAAGCCTTTCCAACCAAACCGTTTGATTTCTAGAAATAGGACTCCATTCTATCCCCTCAAACATAGGCTTACACAAATCTTGCTCAAATAAATAAGCAAAAAGCATGTAATATTGACAGCTATCAAGCAAGGATCAGAAGTACACCCCCCCACCCCCCGCCCGGGGGGGGGGGGGGGGGAAACCAACTCCCTAATCATGTTATCAAACCTGTAGATGAATTAGAATTAAATCACCCTCCCTAACCATGCAAATTTCTCTCTCCCTAACTCCTCATTTCCTTAAAGATCACCACCTCAAACTTTGTTTTTAACAATACCCTCTTAGACTTTATCACACTCCACAAGGATCCCTTTTTCTTCCTCCCTATCCAACAAATCAAGCTCTTGAAGAATGTTATTTGTAACCCCAATAGCTTTAAAAACCTCAATATTCAACATTTTTAATACATCTTCAAGGCACATGAGATTTTTTCATAAACCTAAAACCAACCCTTCTCAACATCCTAAGTACTTTTAGCCACATATTGGAAAGACCTATGACCAAACCACATATTTTCAAACCTAAACAGAAAGAGATCCCACTTGATTTTTCTAGACTAACAAAATATGGAAATGATCCCACACTAGTCTACACACACACACACACACACTCTCGTCTTCCCACTCATTACAAAGTAAAAACCTATCTAAGCGGCTAGCAACAAATCTCTCCCCTTTCTTTCTCCTTTAAAGCATTACCCAAACAAAGATCCCTAAACTTAAATCCTTACTCACCGTGATCCTACCTCCTCTTTCTTCTCCTCAGGAAATCTCACCATATTAAAATCCCTCGCCCAAATCCATCTAGGATAGCAAACCTATACATAACATATTAACTCACCCTAAAAATAGGATATAGGAGCAGCCTAGTAGAACCATAGCTCGATGAAAACCATCACTGATCCCCAATTTTGGATTCTAGAAAAACCGATGAGGTAAAGAAACCCAAAAGGAAGAGAGAATCACTTCATTGCGCACAACAACAACAAAAACAAACCTTAAGTCTCACTAGATGGGGTTAGTTGCATGAATCCTTTTCCGCCAATTCACTTGATCTAGAGCATTTTACTTTATTAGATTAAGGGCCATTAAATCCTTCCTCAGTACCTAGTTATTTTAGGCCTACCCCTACCCATTTTCATGCTAGAAACCATAACTCACTCCTCACAAGTGCTCTACTAGGCCTATGTTTCAAAGGCCCAAACCTTCTAAGTTGCCCCTCCCTTATCTTGTTTTCAACCTGTGTTACGCCTAAATTATTACATATATGTTCATTTCTTATTTTATCATTTCTCAACCACTTTCATTTTTTGTACATGTTGTTCCTTAGTTGCCCAACATTCTAAACCATAAAGCATAACTGGTCTTATAGCCGTCTTATAAATTTTTTCTTTTAAATTTAAGGGTATTCTATGATCACACAACACACCTAACACACTCTCCATTTTACCCATTTACCCAACCTGTCTTGATTCTATGTACTTCACCATCAATTTCCCCTTCACCTTGCATAATAGATCCAAGATATCTAAATCTATTAGTGCTATTTATCTATTGATTATCTAGTTTAATCTTCTCTCTGTCGCTACTCCTTACATTATTGAAATTACATTTCATGTATTCTGTCTTATTCCTACTTATCCTAAACCCTTTAGACTCTAATGTGACTCTCCAAAGTTTTAGCTTAGATTTCACTATGCTCTTACTATCATCTGCAAACACCATGCACCACGGGATCTCATTTTGGATGTTCCTAGTAATTTCATTAATTACTGTGGAAATACCCAATCCCTAATTTTCAGGGATACCGCTGCAGCAATTCTAATTTTATTATTAGTTGACTGTGTTAATTTAGGAATAAAGAGATTCTGGAAAATTCCTGATATCTCTATTAGTTTGTTTCCTATATTTGGCTAGTTTCCTAATTTGTGGAAATTAATATCTTGTTACCAAATATAGTGAAAGGAACTTTTCTTCCTTCCATTATATATAGGCTGTACATTTATCATTAAAAAAATAAGAGAATTATTTTCTTCTCTAAAATCAACATGGTATCAGAGCCACCTCTAAACCATAGACAGATGACAAAATACGAGATGACAATGGCTCGGCAAAGTCAATCCTTCTTTGAAGTCACCTCCCATCCTGAAACCTCAGCCACAAGAAGCAATGGAGGATCAGATGGCAATCTTCTACCCATTATAGGGCACAAAATCAATGGACAGAATTATCTTTAGTGGTCACAATCAGTAATGATGTCCATAAGCAGAAAGAGAAGAGACGAATACCTCACCGAAGTAGCAGCCCCACCAAGCAAAGAAGATCCGAAGTACAGAACATGGAAGTCAAAGAACAACATGGTGATGTCCTAGCTTATCTACTCAATGGCAA
Source organism: Malania oleifera (assembly GCF_029873635.1). Taxonomy (NCBI): domain Eukaryota; kingdom Viridiplantae; phylum Streptophyta; class Magnoliopsida; order Santalales; family Ximeniaceae; genus Malania; species Malania oleifera. Next base: position 59,614,199 of record NC_080417.1, on the reverse strand, counting down.
ACGAAATAGGAGAGAATTTCCTATTGTATTTGATCGCAAAGGACATATGGGACGCAGCCAAAGAAATGTATTCTAGCTTTGATAATCATCCGAATTGTTCGCTGTTGAAAGTATTCTTCACGATCTACGCCAAGGAGATCTCACGATCACTCAATACTTCAACACTCTCACATGGAACTAGCAGCAATTAGGCATGTTTGAAGAATATGATTGGAACTGCCCAAAAGATGGAATCAAATAATGGAAAATCATTGAA